>NW_027526203.1:151762046-152362046 GCF_048455015.1 Haemaphysalis longicornis | reverse complement strand
CAATGCCTTCTTTCCCATTGTTCCACCGTTCTGCAGCCTTGGAGTACGAAGGACCACTGCCGCAGCTTGTGAATTCACTAAGCTACTACCGTTACTAGAACCCAATCGGTGTCACCTGTGGCTGAAGTATCATTATCAAGTAGCTATCGCCGTTGTTTCCCTGTAGTCAATGAGTCATCACAGCCGCTCCTTCCTTCTAGCCCGTCTGTGAGCAGGTGGAAGGTGGGGAGAGTGAAATCCCTCTAAACGCCACCTATTCCGCTTGACAGGTGGAGGTTCACGCCGGCGCGGGACAGTTTCCGACTTCTAACACTGCTAATGCTCCCGCGTTAAAAAGGGAGACGGAAGCAGAAGCTCAACTTAGTGGGGGAAAGAAAAAAAAATCGGAGGGCAAAGATTGGATAGGCGATCGCAAGACAGGAACGGTTGGGGGAACAAGAGAGAGGTCCTCGGCCTGCAATGTGAATATCAGGCTGATGACGGCAATTCTTTACTGAGGTTGGGTTTTAGTCCTGCCGCGGTAAAAATTAACACTGGCTCTGTCTAGTCACGGAGTGGTAACGGTACGGCAGGTTGGGTAGAATAAAAAGAACCTGGTTCCTTGCAAGATAAAGTACAAAAGATCTCTTACCCGTGCCATGGAAACACTTGTTTTACGAAATGTGCGCGGTCGCGTCAATTAGTGCGTTTTGGGTGCAGTCACAATTAGCAACATTAAGCAGATGCCACCAGTAGCCCCAGACAGCTCTTCTGCACCGCTCAAAATCCCGCCGTACCACTTGAGACGCTACACTGTTACAGATCTCGACAAGCGTGGGCGGCGAGCACGTACCGATATTATGTTGGCGTTCTTTGCAAATAACGCCCATAACCCTAGCATGCACCACCATAACATCTTTTTCGCTCCAAAGAAGAAAAAAACGTCGCTCCAAAAAATACACCTACGTACGTTAAAATTGTGAGGTCTACGGCACATTTTGCTCATTTTTTTCCGAATTTATGAGATTTTTTGTGTTATCCAGGATGACATCAAGCACGCGTACACGGACGCAAGTGGCAGAGCAGCGAGCGCACCTCCAACTTGCCCAGTCGACGATTTCGCCCCAACGGCTCGCCTGCCAGCCCCGGCGGCTGGCCTTCAGCAGCAGATGCCGAGGTACGATGCTCATTAGAATCTTGTAAATGGCATGGAAATCATCTCATGCGCGATTGGAGCACATATAGGTGCGCGGTCGAAATAGGAACGAAAGTTATTTGTCTCTACGCCTGGTATAACTTCAATCTGTAAATATTATTAAACATGTAATTAAACATCTTGCAGTGTACCTTTAACATCGAACAGAACTTCGATATATAACCCCACCGTACAAGTGCCAAAAAGAATGTATACGTAGCTGGACGAAAAATTTAACGAGTTGGTAACGCGGGTCACAGTGAAGTTTCAGACCAGATACTGCACTCGTGTCGTCCGTTTCCTCTTCTGAAGAGTGTGTGTTTTTGCGCAGCTTTTTGCTATTCGTATTTCATTCATCATTGGTATTCCAAATATGGTGGGACAGTCATGTCAACCTAGTACTAATGACTAGTAGGTCTGGATTCATCATATCGCCTACAAATATTTACGTAGAGGCACATGAAGGCCAACAACCAAAAGTTCGGTGCAACACTCTTCAAGCATTTCGTGCCTGAAACACTTACTTTGGCCGCTGTTGTTTTCTTCGCTGGCCTGCACTCAGGAAATGGCGGGATGCTTCACGGCCCCCTCCGCCGACTGCAACCCGTCGTGCGCGGCTCCCGAACGCAGGAAAACCGAACTTTTCCCGCATCACCTGGAACGGGCTCTTCAGCCCGGCCCGGCTGCATCTTCACGATATCCGGGGTGTGCGGCTGCTGCTCTCTCATCATCCGGAACTCGCCGTATTTTACGCACTCATTCAATTAACGTGTTTCTACGCAATGCAGCACTCAGTGCTGTCAGGCACCGGGATGACTGATAATAATACGAAGGGACAGTATTACGTGCAAAACTATGAACTTTTTTCAAGCTTGCACTGGCTGATGCATTGCTCAGAAAAGACCATGTGTAATGTTACACATTAAGGGACAAGAAGAGAGCGGAGCGGGTCAGGGAACGAACGCGTGTTAAGGACATATTAGTAGACATTAAGAAGCAGAAATGGACGTGGGAAGGGCATGTAATTGGAAGGCAAGATAACCGTTGGTCATTAAGGGTAACAGAGTGGATCCCTAGAGAAGGCAAGCCTGGAAGGGGGCGGCAGAAAGTTAGATATACAGATGAGATCAAGAAGTTTGCAGGGACAAATTGGTCGAAGTTAGTACAGGACCGGGGTAATTGGAGATTAATGGGAGAGGCCTTTGTCCTGCAGTGGGCGTAGATAGGCTGGTGATGATGATGATGATGAAGTGAGAGAGGTGAATATAGTCGGAGCATGAGCGAAGGGCATCCTGCCGATTAATTTGTAAATCTTGAAGGCGCCTGAACCTAGCCCCCAAAAGAAAACTGTCAATTGGGCAATTTACGACGGCAGCCCCCCCAAGAGCCGAATTGTCTAATTGGTCTGCCAGTTCATTGAAGATTATCCCTGCGTGACCAGGGGTCCACACTAACCAAATCTCGTGAAGCTGGTAATGACGGAACCACCATCAAGCAAAAATCAAGCGAAATTCAATTTGAGCCGTGACTTGCCGTTTTATTTAGGAAATTATCAAGGTGCAACTCACGGCTCAAATCAAATGACGGTCGGGGCGCAACTCGGATGTCAGTTCGAGTCCCCGCACTCCGCACCCTCGCCATTATCCACGGAGTGGAGATGCTGCCATTTTGTTAAAGTAATTTCAAAGTAATTTCATTACTTTTGAAAAGTAATATGAATGTAATGTCATTACTTTACTTTCGGCCACCTGTAATTTCTAATGTAATTTAATTGCATTTGAGAAAATTCCAGCAAAGTAATGAGTAATGTTATTTAATTAGTTTTTAGAAATAATTTTGCCATCTCTGACGTGCGGCGCTACTATCGACTGCTCACGAACTCTGGAAAGAGTGATGTGAGTGTCTGTGACGTTCGTAGCGTGTGCACAAACTAGAGGGAACGCTGTTTTGACCGTTGCGCTTTTGGGTATAAATACGAGCCTCTCAAGCACTATAACCCATTCCTGTTTGAGCAGTGAATCCATGCTGTCACTCTGCTCGAGTCCTGTACTGCTACCTCGCCCGTCGGGGCATTGTTCTTTGGCTTCAGCTCACCTCTCGCTATGAAGTAAACAGTTACGTTACCCTACGGCTTCTGAACTTCTTCACGGCTGCAACAGCGGCTAGCCGCTCGCTTTACACCACGCTACCACACGTATGTCGGAGGCGACGGAGCTCGGCTCGGGTCGGCCCACCCTGTCGCAACAGTATGGAATTCTTGAAGTTCGCTGTATTTCCATGTCAGGTCAGCCAACTGCTTATTTAAATCTGCGCAAGAGTTATTAGCAGACTCCGGGTCAGACACCCCAGCTTTCATTCCACTGGCTGAGCCTTGCAGACCTGTTTCGTCCGCTACCGGTGCAATTAAGCTGGCTTCATGTTAATTCTGCCCTTCATGCAGCTCAGGACTGTCCGGCGACGGCATTGCGTCGATCGCAGCTGCATGACCATCACTGGTTACGTCGTGCTGATCTCCATGTAGGGCTGATACGAGAGCGGTCCCAGTCCTTTCCATTGGTGCCTTCCTGTGACGCGCCAAAGCTGCGAAACCAAAAGAGAGCATCAAACTGCATCCCATATCACATAAACAGCATTATGGATGCCGCGACTGGCTTTCTTAATGCCTTTACACTTCTATGTCTGAAGACCCGGATGCTACCTTTGATGCACATTTAAAACGCCTGTAGTCCTCTGCAGAGAGACGACACGTCATTTTCGAGCAAAGTCACAAACTTTTTCGTGCCCGGCTCCCTTTTTGCTAGTTTACAGACCCAAAAACAGCGTAAGAACGCCGCCCCTCCCCCTACCCCCCCCCCTCCCCCAGAGAGCTGTGATCTAATGTCACATCCGACACTGTGCAAGAAAAAAATCAACTCCTATACGCTTACGTTCGTTATATTGAAACGCAAAAACAAATGGCAAAGTTCCGCCACCACAACTCTAACACCTAGAAACAAAACAAAGGGCGACCTGCTTTTTTAGTGCAAACTTACGGTTAAACTCTATTGTAATTATAACCGGCGCTATGAACACAAAAAAGCACTGCATGCGTACACGGCCACACAATGAAGTCATAAGAATGTAGTAGCGATTAATGGTAAATTCTGTGTACAAGCACACGGAAAAAGGGAAGTAATAAGTTACGTCTGAACGAAAACACTGTAGACACGGCATTTGGCTTTAGCTTTTTCCACCCGTCCGCCCTGTTTTGTTCGAAGCTGTCCTCTTCAAAATGAGTCTGCGGGTTCATGTAAGGTCGTAAATTTATTTCCTTCGCCAGATATCACCAGTGTTCGCACGCCAACGTTTCTGTGCTTCATAGGTTCATAACTATTCTCCGAATGTGTTGTTACAAACTTTACTGTAACTGCGACATTTAAAACCGCACTATTATGATTTGCAAGCTATTCCGCAGATGCGAGTAACGTCCAATAAACGTGTAATGAACATTAGTTATACTATGGGGTGCCAGAACATTACCTGGTAAACTGTGGGCACTCCCTTCAGCACAGCTTTCTCCTAGTTGAGCTGCCCCGTCTGGAAGCTCGAAATAAGCAACTCGTATTGATTTTTTCGCAGCACCTAAAAGCTGAAAAACCCTCACAAACGCGCAAAACATTGTATCACCAATAACACAGACGCGCACATTGCTTTTGATAGCGTGACCGAGACGGTGGAGATGCTTTTTTTTAACAGTTTGACGTTAGTGCTACTAATTTGCGTAATCCCCAATCATTACTATCACAAAAGATTATCCGCAATATACTTCGATCATCACTCCCGCTTAATACAATTCACGCGGAAAAAAAAAACTATTCCCAGGAAGACCCGCCGTACTCACACTGCATACGCATGAGGTGTTCGTAGGCTGCCACTTGTCCCACTTGATTATTGCAGTTCATAGAATTCTTTTCTGATCCCTTGGGAACTGAAGCATTCGCCAACGATTCCTGGAGTGGTTACTGCACTGCGGCACGCAGCAGCAGGGCATTTTGTGACGACGACAACCAGCGAACTACGCTCGCAAGCAGCAACTTCCCACTACATGCACCGGCCGGCGCGCTAGCTGGGCATGAACATGGCGGCGGCGGCGTCGAGAGCAAACCAGTTTTGGCGGCATCGGCTCCGTCAAAGGATGGCACCACTCTGAACGGGGAGGCGGGCGCGCGCATTCAGGCACCCTAACTATCGCCAGTTTACCTACAGCCCGGGTGGGGTAGAGCTGCTGCTGCCCTCGCCATGCCGTGGTTACAGGTGATACCTGTCCGTGTTAATTTACATGGGCGACATTAATAGGTCACCACCCTCCGTGGTGGCTCAGTGGCTAAGACGTTGCTCTGCTGAGCACAAGGTCGCAGGTTCGACTCCCGGCCGCGGCGGCCGCTTTTCTGATGGAGGCGAAAAGCAAAAACGCCCGTGTGTACGAGTTTTCGGCGCACGTTAAAGATCCCCAGGTGGTCGAAATTAATCCAAAGCCCTTCACTACGACGAGCCTCATCACCTGCGTTGCGTTGGCGCGTTAAACACCACAATAAATCAAAATAGGCCATTTCTTCCCCCCGTCTGAATTTTCAGTCTAATAGGATCAAACAGCCTAATATTATCACCCGGAAGCGCCAAATAAAACATTTGAAACAGTTTAACGCGGGGCTCATGAAGAAAAATACGTGAGGCCTTCATATCTTATCAGCGACTCTGTTATATGAAAATGGTGGGACAGGCAATAAAAACGGAATTTTCCGTGACTGAAATATAAATTATGTTTCATTTCGAATGATGTATTGGTTTGCATACGCACAGGGCATGCACGACCAGTGACGCGAATGGTTTTCCGTCGCGGGAGATACGGTTATCGCTTAGCTAAAAGTGTTTCTGCTGCTCACGCTCCGATCAGGCTGAGCGGACCGCCGGCAGCGGAGCGCACTGTCAAAAACATACAGCTAAAACTCTTAATCATGCCACTGAAGCGCACAACGATTCTCCTTTTTGTTGAGATATAGCAGCGAAGGTATTCATTGGTACCGGTGATATTCCGCGGCAGATCCAAAACACGCGCGGTAAGTGTCGCCGGCTCCCTCGGCCAGAGGCGATGCGTCGACTAAGCAAAAGGAGGGTTGGGAGGGTAGAGGGTTGGTTCGAAGCGCCCTCAATTTGTCAAGAATCGTTTCTTTCTTGGGTGCGCAGACCGTATGAAAGTGCGCGCTCGCCGCTCCTCCAGTCCGGCCATGCGGCAGAAAACGTTCGACGACCAGGTGGCCACTGTGGTGTGCCGTGCTTGTGGCGAGGGTGACGAGTCTGCCGAACACTTGATTTTAAGCTGTTCAGGGGCGGTATTCTCGAGTTTGTCCCTTTTGCCATAGAGTTTCTTAGTAAGTATACTAGAGAGGAAACTGCGCCTCGTAAGCCATGTCGTTATGGGGGTCATGGGAAGACCCCCTTTTTGGCTTGGGCTTGGCATGACAATTGGATTCTTAAAGGAGTACTGACTCCAAATTTTGATGCCTAAAAAATCATATAATTGGCTTCAGTAGTTTGTACAGGTGCCTCACAGAAATTTTTGCAGCGATCCGAGGCCGAAATCACATCTAAAATCGATTTTGATTGTTCAGGCCGCGAGCTTCCACAAATCGGCAGCACTAGCGAAATCGCTTTCGGCGTGACTAAACATCGGCCTGCGTGTCTGGCCGCTTCAGGGTGACGTCATATAGTCGTTTTCGGAACCGAAAACGATATCCTGCGCTGCTGTTGTCGGTGGTATTCGTTTGGGCAGGAGACGTGGGCGTAGCTGTGTGAGCAATGCTTGTAAACGTTGCGTGTTCGACGTCTTTGCTCTTCAGTTCGTGGCCGGCGCATGGTGTTCCCTTGCACTGGTGCCGAAAACTGCGCGGTGCCGGCACCGCGCGGTGCGCGATGTCGACGGGCACCGCGGCGACGCGGCGGTGCGTGTCGCCGAGCTCGCCCAAGTTGTGCTATGGCAAGCTCGCGGTATGCGAAGTACTGCTCGTGGAAGCCTGTCCGAGCAAATCGACGACGACGCCAAGATGCATTATTTTCCACGCGACGACATGCAGCGCTAAACGTGGACTGAGTTCGTGCGCGGCGGCGGCCGCAAGAACTGTCGCCCAAGCCAGCGGGCTCGGGGTTGCACGGGTCACCTTGGGTGTTGGGAACTTTAGGCTTAGTATCGTGGCGACTATTTGATCGCTGGTATCTGTACAACTGCGAATGACCATCCCTAACACAACTTTTCACCACACTATCATCCCCTTTTTCGCATATGGATCTTTATTTTGGCAATAATTTCCGTTTCAGCGATCGGTGACCAAGACATCTGCCGCGGCCTGTTTTGATTCTAGCGCGAAGGTGGCGCCATCTTTCCGCCGCTTGCCGCACCGCGGTGCCGGCAGTGCTGGGTCGGAGCGCCGAACCTCCGCTGCCGGTCAGCGTAGGCTTACCATCGCGGCAAATATCTGAACACAACTTTTAAATTCAGCGCTGATAATAACCCCCAGCACAATTTTTCAACACACTAACATCTACTTTCTAGCATGTGGAACTTGTTTTTCGCGATCAGATTGATTAGAAGAGTGGCAACAAGCTGTTGCTATCACGGTCTGCGCCGGTTCGAGCCGCAGTGATATTAAAAAAAGGGCCCATCTCCCCGCGAGGGGGCCTCGAGTAAATGCGTCGCATAGGGGTGGGTGTATTGCGTTAACGTTTAGTGTTTGAGGAGTTGGTGGTAGTGAATGCGTTGTATCAGCAGCTTCATGACGTAGTTTGAATGAGTCAAGGATATAAGGCGCGTTCGTATCCTTTCATTCTGTGTCGGTTTTGTGGCGGAGTGGGAAGAGCACCATGTACCTCGCGTTCCGCCCACAGGTAGTGAATGCGTTGTATCAGCAGCTTCTTGACGTAGTTTGAATGAGTCAAGGATATAGGGCGCGTTCGTAGCCTTCCATTCTGTGTCGGCTTTGTGGCGCAGTGGGTAGAGCACCATGTACCTTGCGTTCCGCCTGCAGGGTCGTGGGATCGAAACCAGGCGCCGGTAAGTATTATTTTTTATATAGTGTAGAGGGAGGGGTGCGGACCTGTTGTTGAGAGCGAGGAGGGTAGCGTGATGCGGGAGAGGCGGAGTCGGGGAGAGCGCGCACCTGGAATGGTGTTGCGGACGCCGAGGAACGCCACCGCCGACAACGCCGGGTGACATCGTGAGTTAAAGAAATGCTCTGCATTTAAAACGGACGACGGCGAAGACATCGCCGGCCTAATCGCCTGGCCAAATAAAGTTGTTCTGTCTGTCGGGTGGCAGCGACTCATCCGAGTCTGACGATTCAGACATGTCGACTGCGCGGGCGAGTGCGGACCATGTGCAATCGTAGCAGACCATGCGGCGAAGGCATGGAGGAAAGAAAAACGTCTCCGACGTCACGGGTGAGACCGTGACGTAAGGCTGGCCCGCTTGCAGGCTGGCCTTCGAACGGCCATTTTCCCGCGCGGCGACCAAATTTGAAATTGGTTGCAATAAACGTGCTATAATTCTGTGTTGGCGGCTGACGGCTTTCGGTTCGATTTTCGTAATTACTGGGCCAATAGGTATTCTTTACAGCATAAAAACTGAAAGCGAGAAATTTCGTGTGAGTACTCCTTTAAGCGGTTTTGGGTATTTGCTTTCTTCACTATGCATTAACACGTTTACGAGCTACAAGGAAGCCGAAATCCTCCCGTTTTGTGGTAGCCGTGTTTAGTGAAACAGCAGGCAATGCGTGATCGCACCCGACGTTGCTCATGCCCCAGTCGAAGGACCTATGACTGAGCGGGTAATATGCTGCCGCGAAATTTATAGCCGACGAAAAAAAGAAACAAAACGTACTTCGACGAAGACGAGATACGGCAGATACGGGCTATCTTGTCATCGTCCACGACTGTTTAACGCCACGTTTTCTTTTTTCTTGTTTAACTAGCTGGCGGTCGCGATGCACCGGTTCACCACGAAGGCAACGTTTTCATAGGCACGCTCAAAAAACTTTCGAAACTCTTCAAACAACTTATTTTTTTAAATAATGGTAAAATTAATAAAATCACATTCTCTAATGAGTTACCCCTCAAATATTAACATTGTTCGTAACTACAACCTTGGCCTGCGGAATAGCAGGCACAACCGTTCCGGCAAAAACACGGTTTTACGCCTTTTTTTTCTTGTTTTAAAACAGCCTGTTTTTATTTTACACGTACATAATTGCACACTATTCTTCGCGTTTTTGTGGCACTATGTTTACATTTGCGGTCACTAAAACGTTTCAATCCAAGCCAATGATGAAACTAAGGCGAGCGCAATGTATAATGGCGGTCCATACGACACTCTATGCCTTTTGCGTCCCTTTCAAAAGTGTCCCCCTTTTGGCGAGCCCTGATTGGCTAAAAGCTAACAACCGGAAGTGACGTAACGCAAGCGCAACAAACCTACTGCCAACGCTCACTGCTTAACCAGAAGTACGTCACGATGAAAGGGACTCAAAAGGGACGTTTTGAAAAGGGACAGTTACGAGAATACCGCCCTAGGTCTCGGACACTGCGACAATATCCGCGAAAATGGTCCGCTTCCGACCCTGCGAGAAGCTCTCGGCTCCGGGGACGCCAACTGTGGGGTGGACGTGCGCGCTGTAGCGCGTACAAGGCGCTGCCAGGAACGCTGGTGTGCGACGGCAGCCCAGGGACGTTAATTGTACATTCACAGAATCTTCGTTCTGTTATGCTGTTTTTGTTTGGGGGGGGGGGGTTTGTTTCATTGTTTTGTTTTTGTTTGTTTGTTTCTCGTATGTGCCTGAGTGTTGCCAAGTATTCCCTTTTTGGTGTGCCATATGTTTGTGTTTCGTTCGTGCCACATTATTGTCGTTATGTTTGCCATACATTTCTCTTTCTCTTTGTCCTGGCTAGTGTGTGCGCGGCACACCCACCCGATTCAGAGGGTACAGCCCAAATATCATCATCGTAATCGATTAAGGTCCCTAAAGTTACTAAGGTAGCCCAACCTCTCCCTCCTTCTGTCGTCTGCTTCTGCACCTCTTCCCTGGGAAGTGTAAGGAAAGCCATGAACTCCTCCTGCACTCTCTGCACCGTCGGTAAATCTAAGAGGAAAGTGCGGGCGCCGCGCGCTCCACTCGCAAATTGAAGAGGCGAGTGCTGCACTACCTGAATGAGTGCAGCGAGTGCAGCCAAATCGAAGACACCTTATGTCTACACCACCTTCTACCCGTTGAACTGCCCAACCTGAAACTGTCCCAACACCACCAGCCACCCAGTTTGTACACGCTCGTCCAATCCCCCCTCCCTATCCCTCTCTCCCCCTCTCCTGAGCATTTGGAGCACGTACTGCGCTGCAGCGAGCTCGAAGAACGGGAAGCCCTGATTCTGCGGGCGAAGACTGCAGTCACCTCCCGCGGCCCACCGAAATAGGATGGCCACCCATTGCTCCCCTTTTTAACCCAACTCCCTTCCCATTTTCCCTCAATAAACGGTTTCAAAACGCACAACATAAATCAATAAAACTTTACGTGTCTTATGCCTGATGTGATTTTACGTATTGGAGCCGACAGCTGTTGTGATATGTTGCATGGATTGTCACACAATACATACAGCTCCTACGGCATGGCGCAGAGCTTCTGTGACGTGATCAACTGTTTGTGACATATCCAATGGTGAACTTACTTAACCCTCTCGGATTTAAACTGAAACCAAATACGGTCTGCGTCTCATTTAAGAAACTAAGACAACGCGCAGCCACTGCGCGCGTTCCGCCATTCCCGGCCACCTTATGGATTTGAGCCACTGCGTTGTTGTGAAAGGCTACAACCAGGTCTTTTCATTTATTTGTATTGTTAGCAGCATAGAGTTAATACTACTGACTCTAGAGGAAAAGCTAGCCGGCCAGCCCGTGCATTGAAACCGTGCTACACCCGGGCGCAGACATGATGCCACCCTCACAGCGTTGCCCGCTGTCTTTTTGCCTACTAGAGTTGGCGGCAGTAATGGGTTTTCACCTAGCAACATACGCATCCCGTCATGGCAGTCACCGTTGCTGTCATGTGCGCCGTGACAACTTTGCTGTGCAGAAACGTTGTGTAAAGTTTTTCCTGTGGTAGGTCGCGAACTTATGTGCCGTGCTGCCGCGTTAGATGCAGTTTTGCATTCTCCGCAACTGAGAAGGGTAGCGCGTAGATTAGCGGGTACTTCGTACGCTCAGAGAGGTAGCTTTTGAGGGTGCGTGAGGGGAGCTCGGTCGTCGCTTCAGAGTTGAGCGGACGTGTTTTTCGTGCTCCTGTGCTTTGGAGGGGCTTCATTTCGGCGGCCCGTTGCAAACGCGGGCCGTTGGATGCCGCCCGGCTTTCGCTCTGCCAGCGTGGGCGGTCGAGTGCCAGCTCCCCCCCAGTACCCGTCTGTCGGCCGCACTCCTATCCAGCGAACTCCAAAGCGGTCGGGACCGCCGCAGACTTCGCTCTTCGTCGCACTAAACTCTCCTCCGCGCTTCACCATTCCCTTCGAGGCTTCTCGTCTCTCGGACGCAGCATTACGCCAGCCAACAGTGTTCGTGGTGTGTTGTGTGCGACGGAATCGACCACAGTGGAACTACTCTTCTGTACTCTTTCCTCACCTTTCTAATCCTTACTTTTCTCTCTCCTATCCTATTTCCCGCACTATTCCCGCTTCTGGACTGTAGGTGCAGGTGAGCTCCCATGAGAGCTTAATAATATCCCCACTTCATTTATTTTCCTTCTTCCTTTAAAAAGAAATCACTTCCCCCTGATTGCTTTTTTCCCCTGATTTTTTCCCTGGTGCCTTTCCCCGTATTCGCGCATGCGCTGTTTGTGTATATATCCTTTTGTGTGTGGTAAAAGATTTCAGTTGATATGCAGAACTAGTCCTGTGTAGTCTTTTCTTGGTTGTGCGGCTATACAGCGCTAATTTAACATGTTTCACACGCCTCCCTCCCCCCCTGTATGCGTCAGCTGATTGTTTTCGCAATCTATTGAGGTGCTTTTTACAACTACTTGCTTTTCTAGCGAATGGAAGTTCAAGCTGGACAAAGCTTCCAAGAAATGCTTGTAAATGGAAATCGTATTTGTGACTGCACTTTATGCTAAACAAACACGCTCTCTGTGCCTGTGCCTGTTTACGAGGCCTTTGCAGCACGTGTGTCAACTTTTTTGTCCAGTTGAAATGCATTTAGGTAGTGGCCTTTGCATTAGCTTAGATTCAATAACCGTGAAATACCCAAGCCTAATATTACTATGTTATGTGCATCATGAAACTCACTCAAGGGATTGTGGAACTATAGCTTTCAGTACTTCCAACCACAAAGAAAGTAGTGCAAGTGTTCATTAGTCGCTGCAGGGCTCGTTACCTTTTAAAATTTCATGCCCCCTCTCCTAGAATAAAGAGGAAAATTGTGTGAGGAACTATTTCCAGCAAAGCTATGGCAGGTTTAAAGCCAATAAACAGACAGGGCTAAAACCCAAAAAAAAACTTTTTGAAGAAAAAACAATAACATTAAAATAACTTAAGCACTGAGAAGAGGAGAAGAACGAAATAAACAAATACAAGCATAGGCAGCATAAAAGACCAAAAAATGAACAAAGCAAATGCGATTCTACGAGGAAGTTAATCACGAAAGCTTGCCACGAAGGAACAGACACTTCAGGGGAATTTTTAAAAAATTAGAAATTGTGTACCCTATTTACATCATGTACACAAAAAATCAGACATTTCAGTGGTTTTAGACAAGATGGAGCTAAAGTAGCCATATCAGTTCTTGCCTTGAAGAAGCAGATTGAAGTGAATAAGAGAGAAAAACAGTCACAGGTGCTGAAGGGGTGTTACCTGCATGCAGCATCCCTCGTTTGCCCATTTTGTCGTTTTGCCTGCATGTTTTATGCCTCTCTTTCTTTCGCCCATGGTGCTGTCTTTGTACTGGCCATTTCCACGCCACGTTTTTTTGTCCCGAATTTTTTATCCGTTATTT
This sequence comes from Haemaphysalis longicornis, assembly GCF_048455015.1. Lineage (NCBI taxonomy): Eukaryota > Metazoa > Arthropoda > Arachnida > Ixodida > Ixodidae > Haemaphysalis > Haemaphysalis longicornis. Next base: position 152,348,817 of record NW_027526203.1, on the reverse strand, counting down.
TATGCCAGTCCATTCCTTTCCTTTCAAGTTTCCTGTTCCCATTTCCACATGTAGCACAGCCAGCTGGGCAGTTCTTCTTCTTTCCTTGGTTAACCTCCCTAGCTTTCTTCTACAGTTTCTTACTTTCTTTAAAGTCGCACATTAGGTCATCTTAGCCTTGCTCTTACTATTACAAACTTCCCTAGAGATCTGGTGGTATATACTGGTGGTGAAATAAAATTTGTTGGATGAGAATTGCTTGTACATATGACCCTCTTGCTTTTTCTGTGTTTATTTTTGCTTGTTCTCGCAGCCAAAGAGTAATGTACGTATGAAAAGTAACTTGTGCGCAAGATTTTATTGTGCTCAGCTTGCACAAATAACTTCTCACACCTCAAACAAAACCAGTGGCAGGATTAGAAGGTAAGGCTGGCAATGTCAAATTTCTTTTTTTCGTTGCCGGAATTGCGACACGGAATATGTTCTATGGTGTGAAGCACATGAAACACGGGCTGATGGCATTGTGATGGCCCATTTTTTTATGAAAATAACAATGGTGGTGACCACAATCTGAATGAGCATTAGCCAGAACGTTCATAATCAGCTACAGCATTACTGGAACCCAGCTTCGGTAATGCAACTTCGTCATCATCCTTTTTGCTGTGAGCACGCTGGAATGGAAGCGTGGAAATTCCACAAGGTCTAGTGCGACACCTTTGCGGCCACCGGTTTAATGTTGGCATAAATGAGAAGGCTGTGCTAGACATATCGAATTCCTTCCTTCTCTCGCATATCGCATTCGCATATCGCATTCCTTCCTTTTATCTGCTGTATACAGCTGAAGAACATCTCCAGGTGGCACTGGCTGAACCGATAGCTGCAGATGTAACTGTCGCAAATAATAAAATTGAGGCTTCAATTTATTGTCCGCTTTCTTAATGACTGTCATATGCAATACACATTAAGTGTCTGAATACTCTATATTGGCGATTGATAGTTTCATGCTAGGCAGTCTGATTCACCTGCAATACTTCTGTTTGGCAGCTGTTTCAAAATTAACCATGATTGAGCTAATGAGGGGCAATAAGAATTTATAGGTACACTCAAATTAATTTACTTTTCAAGGAAGACGTATATCCTTCGTTAACTTCGCCTTGCACAAAATACATGATGGTCCCATCGCGACCCAAGAAAGCGGATATGTGTGTTACCTCAACATGCTTCCTTGGCGGTTTCTGTTGACACACAGATTTCTGGCCGAACCCGAAGGCATTTCAGGCAAAACCGCCTGCAGGCGGGGTGGTCCTGATAATTGGGCGTGAACAGAAGTGGCCGTTTCCGTTAATTTGCGAAGGCACCCAGGGAAGGACAGAATAATTTTTCTTAACGCCCCACCACACGGCTGCCCATCTCACATGAATGAAGTTTTCCTCCCCTTCCTCCTCTGTGCAGGTATATACATGGGCCATATGAGAGTAGAGGTGCAAGTATACGTAATTAAACAACGTCGCTGATCCACCGAGTTTAAGAAATGTGTCATGCAAAGCATCAAATATATTCTCGAAAATTTCAGATTGCGTGTTTCAGCGATCGAAGGAGCATGGACCAATCGCACACACGCATACAGGAGATTTCTCCACCTACATTTGGGATTACCTTTCAGCTTCGCCTTGTCCTCCTCTAGAAAACCACCTTATTGTACAAATAAAGTAACCATTATTATTATTAGTTGGCGCTTGTTTTATCTCTCACTCAAGTAAAACACCGTTCAGTGAAAGTATAAAAGCACTCGTAAACAAGAGCCTAGTTATACGCTAGGCATGGTAAAATGTTTCGTACATTTGGTTGTTTTATTTACGAATCATATACGGTCAAAAGGAGCCGATCTGCCCAGCAATGTCTCGCGTAACATATGACCGGCTGACGGCGAGTTCAAATCGGCAGCAGCCACTACGGGCATGTAGAGAAGGTGTCCTTGAAGATAGGCGGCGGCGGCTTTATTCCGTATCGTCGGCAGTCTTCGCAAGCTGTCTTCGCAAACAACGAAGTGACACAGCAGACACTAAGGCGTGTTAGAGTGAACCTTTGTAAATTTCCCCCACATGAGTGACGCTCCTCACAATATACCAAAACTGAATTTGGCGCCTCAGCCCGACGTCCTCTTTTTGCTTAATATTTCATTTATTTTTGTTCGTCAAGCACGAATGCTTCGAGAAAACTAATAAAAGCATACAAACTCGTAAAAAAACTCAGTTATTGCCATAAAAGTTGCCTAAGTTTAGCTTAGGGCCCTAAATTTGTGCCTCATTTTCAAGAAAAATTGTTAGCCATATCTTCAACTACTGATCTGGCAACTACAGCGTGGCATCATGGCGGCATCCGTATTTAGGGGCCCAAGGGCCCAATTCTCGACTACACAAATTGCCGGCATTTTGCCCATGTTTTTTTGCGTAAGCACGACGTAAGCAATCAGTGACGTGCTGCACCTATAGCTATGACGACATGCAGTGTAATTTGACCAGTCACTCATAAAGATCGCTACCAAGCTATCAAATATTGTGCAAGAAAGATATAAAAACACTTGGCATGTGCTATAAAAATTAAGACGGTAGCTGAGGCTGACAAGAAAAACACATTTCTGGAGGTCAAATTTGACGCCAACACCACAAGGCGATCGAGTAACGTTGATCCAAAAGCGAGCGAAAGGCGGATATCGAGCTAAAGAACATCACACAATTTTTTACCGTATCTATTTATTTCTTTCAATCGCTTTTATTAACATAGCTGGGCTCTCTGCTTCAATGCAAGCTTTGTTGCGTTATCACCTTCCCTGCCGCCACCGCCACCACGCCATCGTCTGCTGCTATGTTACAAGTTTATGGCGTGATCACAGAAAAAAAAATTCCCCGCATTTCCCCGAGGGGAAGAATGCGAAAGTGCGAATGCACGAGTTGAATTTGCGCGGTTCGGTAATGTTCGTGAAAGAGAGATCACACACACACACACAACTACAAAGAAAGAAAGATGCATTTATTCACAGACACCTATTTGTGTTGTCGTTGTGCTTGATTGCTAGAGCGGATCTCAGCTTTGAAATTTCGTGTCAGTACTCCTTTAAGCGGGTGCATTAGCCCTTCTCACGCCCGATTCCTGGCCAATCCCCCACGTGGGTATGTGCCATGTCAGCGGCCAGGCAGCGCGCGCCCATCTCCCCCCGTTACCAAGGAAGACGAGGAGATTCCTGGCCAATCCCCCACGTGGGTATGTGCCATGTCAGCGGCCAGGCAGCGCGCGCCCATCTCCCCCCGTTGCCAAGGAAGACGAGGAGCGCGCGCACCCGCTGCTGTTGCTATGCGGACGGCGGCGGACGCTTCAGGCTCGCTTAAGAAGTGCATTCGCACTTAAAAGACGGCCGCGACCATCGCTTCTATGACACATAAGAGCAGCGAAGGGCTACGCCTGATAACCGCGGAGCGCACCGATGTCGCCGATTCACTCATTCGTCAAGCTCGACTGCAATCAGCGCTGTAATGAACTAAATAGTCACTTTTCATTGTTATTTTTCTCTTGAGTTCGATCATGTGACCCAACAGATTACTAGGAAAAAGTATGGACAAATGCCATGCATTGGGTTCTCTTTGTCATGGAGAGGCTTGTACTGCCCTCTTATGTTGCGGTTACGCCAAACAAATAATTTTTATTTCATTGCCAAACATAAAAGCAAAATACTGCATGGTATTTGTATGTTCCATGATCGCTGACTTGAAAGCAGTTGAAACTATAATTTGTTTCGGTAGGAAACATGTTTTAAACAGCGCGCATGCGAAACGGCGCCTGCTGCAAATTGCCGCACATTTCGCTGCGCCGTAAGCCAGGGCAATATTGTGCCCTATTTTGCTTGTATTTTGCGACAAAAATAGCCGCCATTTTCCAGCTGTTACGTAGCATTACGTTACTTTTACGCAGGCTAAAGTTGCCAATGCATGACGTAATCGTTCCCGCCAACGGTTTAAATTACGTCACGCCTTCTCAGCCAATCACAGAGGGGGTGTGTATTACAAGCAGTATTGTTGTTGAATAGCAAAGACAGGCTTACGTTGTCATGTCCGCTGCATTTATTCTGGTTTTTCATTGCCGGCCAAGAATTATGCGCCTTTAGTAACGAGAAATGAGGCAAACTTTAGAACTGGTGTCCCTAGACGACATGAAACGTCAAAATGACGACAGCACACACAACCGCTTTGTCAACCGGAAGCACGTGACCAAAATTGAAAGCCAATCAGAAAAGACTTCCGGAAAATTGCCTGAATTGCCGGCAATACTCCACAAATTGCCGGCAATTCAGGCAATTTTCCGGAAGTCTTTTCTGATTGGCTTTCAATTTTGGTCACGTGCTTCCGGTTGACAAAGCGATTGTGTGTGCTGTCGTCATTTTGACGTTTTATGACGTAACCGGGCACCAGTTCTAAAGTTTACCTTATTTCTCCTTACTGAAAGCGCATAATTCTTGTCCGGCAATGAAAAACCAGACTAGAAGCGCTAGACATGACAAGATAGGCCTGTCTTTGCTATGCAACAACAATAATGCTTGTAATACACGCCCTCTCTGTGATTGGCTGAGAAGGCATGACGTAATTTAAACCGTTGGTGGCATAGAGTTAATACTACTGACTCTAGAGGAAAAGCTGCCCGGCCAGCCCGTGCATTGAAACCGTGCTACACCCGGGCGCTGACATGATGCCACCCTCACAGCGTTGCCCGCTGCCTTTTTGCCTACTAGAGTTGGCGACAGTAGTGGGTATTCACCTAGTAACCAACGCATTCCATCATGGCAGCCACTGTTGCTCCGAGTGCGCCGTGAAAACTTCGCTGTGCAGGAACGTTGTGTGAAGTTTTTCCTGTGGTAGGTAGCGAACGTTTGTGCCATACTGCCGCGTTAGATGCAGTTTTGCATTCTCCGCAACTGAGAAGGGTAGCGCGTAGATTAGCGGGTACTTCGTACGCTCGGAGAGGTAGCTTTTGCGGGTGCGTCAGGGGAGTTTGGTCGTCGCTTCGGAGTTGAGCGGACGTGTTTTCCCGTGCTCCTGTGCTTCGGAGGGGCTTCATTTCGGCGGCCCGTTGCAAGCACGGGCCGTTGGACGTCGCCCGGGACCGCCGCAGACTTCGCTCTTCGTCGCACTATGCTCGCCTCCGCGCTTCACCGTTCCCTTCGAGGTTTCTCGTCTCCCGGACGCAGCATTACGCCAGAAAACAGTGTTCGTGGTGTGTTGTGTGCGACGGAATCGACCACAGTGGAACTGCTCTTCTCTACTCTTTCCTCACCTTTCTAATCTTCACTTTTCTCTCACCTATCCTCCTATCCTCTTTCCCATACTATTCCCGCTTCTGGACTAAGATAAATGCAGGTGATCTCCCATGAGAGCTTAATAATATCCCCAGTTAATTTATTTTCCTTCTTCCTTTAAATAGAAATCACTTCCCCCTGATTGCTTTTTCCCCCTGATTTTTTTCCTGGTGGCTTCCCCTGTATTCGCGCATGCGCTGTTTGTGTATATCATTTTGTGTGTGCTAAAAGAGTTCAGTTGATATGCAGCGCTAGTCGTGTGTAGTCTTTTCTTTGCTGTCCCGTCTGTACAGCGCTAATTTAACATGTTTCACACGCCTCCTCCCCCCCCCCCCCCATATGCTTCAGCTGATTGTTTTCGCAATCTATTGAGGTGCTCTTTACAACTACTTGCTTTTCTAGCGAATGGAAGTTCAAACTCGACAAAGCTTCCAAGAAATGCTTGTAAATGGAAATCGTATTTGTGGCTACACTTTATGCTAAACAAACACGCTTTCTGTGCCTGTGCCTGTCTACGAGGCCTCTGCAGCACGTGTGTCAACTTTTTTCTCCAGTAGAAATGCTTTTAGGTAGTGGCCCTTGCATTAGCTTAGATTCAATAACCGTGAAATACCCAAGCCTAATATTACTAAGTTATGTGCATCAAGAAACTCACTCAAGAGATTTTCCGTTTTTCTAGGTATGCTTGCAAGATTTGTCATTGATTGTATGCTTGGGGACGTCACACAAGGTACATGATTAATGTTGTCAGGTTACATTAGGTCGCAATAATTCTATTTAATAGCAGCTTAAACAAAATCTCAACAAAACCAAACTGCAGAGACTAGAAGATATCATGTAGAACGCGCATTTCCATTCTGGGTTTGTGGAACTATAGCTTTCAGTACTTCCAACTACAAAGAAAGTAGTGCAAGTGTTCATTAGTCGCTGCAGGGCTCTTACCTTTTAAAATTTCATGCCCCCTCTCCCAGATCAAAGAAAGAGGAAAATTGTGTGAGGAACTAACTATTTCCAGCAAAGCTATGGCAGGTTTAAAGCCAATAAACAGGCAGGGTTAAAAGCCAAAAAACCTTTTTGAAGAAAAAACAATTTCATGATAAAAAACCTAAGCACTGGAGAAGAGAAGGACTAAATAAACAAATACAAGCAGAGGCAGCATAAAAGAGCAAAAAATGAACAAAGCAAATGCAATTCTATGAGGCAGTTAGTCACGAAAGCTTCCACGAAGGAGCAGACACTTCAGGAGAAATATTAAAAAATTAGAAATTATGTAGCCTATTTACATTATGTAAACAGAAAATCAGACATATTACCCGCCGCAGTGGCTCAGTGGCTAAGGCGTTGCGCTGCTGAGCACAACGTCGCGGGTTCGATTCCCGGCCGCGGCGGTCGCTTTTCTGATGGAGGCGAAAAGCAAAAATGCCCGTGTGTACGAGATTTCGGCGCACGTTAAAGATCCCCAGGTGGTCAAAATTAATCCGGAGCCCTCCACTACGGCGCGCCTCATCGCCTGCGTTGCGTCGGCGCGTTAAACCCTACAATCAACAACAAAATCAGACATGTTTCAGTGGTTTTGGACAAGATGGAGCTGAAGTAGCCCAATCAGTTCTTGCCTTGAAGAAGCAGATTCCAGTGATTAAGAGAGAAAAACAGTCACAGGTGCTGTAGGGGTGTTACCAGCATGCAGCATCATTCGTTTGCCCATTTTGTCATTTTGCCTGCTTGTTTTATGCCTATCTTTTTTTCGCCCATTGTGCTGTCTTTGTACTGGCCATTTCCACGCCATTTTTTTTTCTCCCGAATTTTTTATCCTTTATTTCATGCCAGTCCTTTCCTTTCCTTTCAAGTTTCCTGTTCCCATTTCCACATGTAGCACAGCCAGCTGGACAGTTCTTCTTCTTTCCTTGGTTAACCTCTCTAGCTTTCTTCTACAGTTTCTTCCTTTCTTTGAAGTCGCACATTAGGTCATCTTAGCCTTGCTCTTACCATCACAAACTTCCCTAGAGGTCTGGTGGTATTACTGGTGGTGAAATAAAATTTGTTGGATGAGAATTGCTCGTCCATATGACCCTCTTGCTTTTTCTGTGTTTATTTTTGCTTATGATACACGGGCTGATGGCATTGCGATGGCCCATTATTTTTTATGAAAATAAGACTGCTGATGACCACAATCTGAATGAGCATTAGCCAGAACTTTCATAATCAGCTACAGCATTACTGGAACCCAGCTTCGGTAATGCAACTTCGTCATCATCCTTGTTGCTGTGAGCACGCTTGAATGGAAGCGTGGAAATTCCACAACGTCTGTTGTGACACCTTTGTGGCCACCGGTTTGATGTTGGCATAAATGAGAAGGCTGTGCTACACATTTCGAATTCCTTCGTTCTATCACGTATCGCATTCGTATATCGCATTCCTTCCTTTTATCTAGTGTATGCAGCTGAAGAACGTCTCCAGATGGCCCTGGCTGAACCGATACGTGCAGATGTAACTGTCGCAAATAATAAAATGGAGAGTTCAATTTATTGTCGGCTTTCTTAATGACTACCATATGCAATGCACATTAAGTGTCTGAATACTCTATATTAGCGATTGATAGTCTCATGCAAGGCAGTCTAATTCCCCTGCTATAGTTATGTTTGGCAGCTGTTTCAAAATTAACCACTATGATTGAACTAATGAGCGGCAATAACAATTTATAGGTGCACTCAAATTATTTACTTTTCAAGGGAGACGTATATCCTTCGTCGACTTCGCCTTGCACAAAATACATGACGGTCCCATCGCGACCCAAGAAAGCTCATATGTGTGTTACCTCAACATGCTTCCTAGGCGGTTTCTGTTGACAGACAGATTTCCGGCCGAACCCGCAGGCATTTCAGGCAAAACCGCCTGCAGGCGGGGTGGTCCTGATAATTGGGCGTGAACAGAAGTGGCCGTTTCCGTTAATTTGCGAAGGCACCCAGGGAAGGACAGAATAATTTTTCTTAACGCCCCACCACACGGGTGCCCATCTCACATGAACGAAGTTTACTCCTCCCCCACCTCCTCTGTGCAGGCATTACAGGGGTCATATGAGAGCAGAGGTGCAAGTATACGTAATTAAACAACGTCGCTGATCCACCGAATTTAAGAAATGCGTCATGCAAAGCATCAAATATATTCTCGAAAATTTCAGATTGCGTGTTTTAGCGATCGAAGGAGCATGCACCAATCGCACACACCCATACAGGAGATTTCTGCACCTACATTCGGGATTACCTTCCGGCTTCGCCTTGTCCTCCTCTAGAAAAACACCTTATTGTGCAAATAAAGTTACCATTACTATTATTAGTTGGCGGTTGTTTTATCTCTGACTCAAGTAAAACAGCGTTCAGTGAAAGTATAACAGCACCCGTTATAGCAGCAGTATAACAGCCTAGTTATACGCTAGGCATGGTAAAATGGTTCGTACATTTGTTTGTTTTTAATTTACGAATCATATACGATTAAAAGGAGCCGATCTGCCCAGACATTTTTCGCGTAACATGATATGACCGGCTGACGGCGAGTTCAAATCGGCAGCAGCCACTACGGACATGTAGAGAAGGTGTCCTTGAAGATAGGCGGCGGCGGCTTTATTCCGTATCGTCGGCAGTCTTCGCAAGCTTGTCTTCGCAAGCAACGAAGTGACACAGCAGACACTAAGGCATGTTAGAGTGAACCTTTGTAAATTAGCCCCACACGACTGACGCTCCTCACAATATACCGAAACTGAATTTGGCGCCTCAGCCCGACGTCTTCTTTTTGCTTATAATTTCATTTATTTTTGTTCGTCAAGCATGAATACTTCAAGAAAACTAATAAAAAGCATACACACTCGTGAAGAAACTCAGTTATTGCCATAAAAGCTGCCTAATTTTAGCTTAGGGCCTTAAATTTGTGCCTCATTTTCAAGAAAAATTGTTAGCCATATCTTCAACTACTGGTCTGGCAACTACAGCGTGGCATCATGGCGGCAGCTATGTTTAGACACATTTTTGAGCCAGCTTTACCCGCCTGGTTGGTGGGAATGATTACGTCATGCATTGGCAACTTCAGCCTGCGTAAAAGTGACGTAAGGCTACCTAACAGCTTGAAAATGGCGGCTGTTTTTGTCGCAAAATACAAGCCAAAATAGGGCAAAAAATTGCCCCGGCTTACGGCGCCGCGAAATGTGCGGCAATTTGCAGTAGGCGCAGTTTCGCATAAGCGGCAGTTTATTTTTACATTTACAATGAGCAATAATACTGTAACTCGTATTAAACATAAAAAGTTACATTTGTTGAAACTGTGCATTTTTTATTTTCCAAAAAAATGTTTTTGCTATGCCGGATATAGCTCTATACTTCCGGAAAGGAGAAAGAAAAAAGAACGCGAAAATGGCGGTTCCTTTCGTCGTCGCCTTGATCGAGTGGGAGCTCGATCAACGCGTTCATCGGCTTCACATGGATGCTTTCCTGCTCTCTGAGGATGCATTTCGGCGTCAATACCGGTTGACGAAAGCGCTGGTTCGTTGGCTGTGTGAACGACTGCGGGGCGAGCTCACCAGAGTCTGGGCAAACACTGCTACCTCTCTCACCGTCGAGCTGCAGGTGTTGTGCGCGCTTCGTTTCTTTGCCACGGGCAGCTTCCAGGGCATGGTGGCAACAGATGAGCACTTGGCGACCAGCCAGTCTAGTGTCAGCCGCTGCATTCGGGCTGTTGCTCAAGCCATTGTAGACTGCCTGGGCGAAGAGTGGATCGCGTTCCCTCCAACTCGGGCAGCTGTGGATGCGACGAAGGCAGCCTTTGCTCGTCTAGACGACCGGTTCGACGGCTGCATCAGTTGTGTTGACGGCACCCTCATCGCCATTCAAACCCCTTCGTCAAATGACCGTGACATCAACAAGGCAGCTTACTTTTGTAGAAAGGGATTCTACGCGTTGAATGTAATGGTGGTAAGTCATCTGTTGCACTGAATGATAAAAATGGTTCGTCTGTTTGCAGGCACAGTTTATAGTAAAATTTGAGCAAAATGTCGTGCCGTCATCGCAAACTTGCATTAAAAGAGAGCAATCACTGCTCAAAGACCTTTGCTTCAAAGCAATCTAAGGCAACGTTTTGCGAGGATAAGCAAAGCATGTCTTTGTTGCTTGGCATCCGCCAATATTAAATGATGAAACTCGATCCTTACCCGACCACTACATCAGAATAGTGTGCAGCTCTTGACATTCGTCGACAACAAAATATGGAAACGCAAGTTGGGTTATTCACAAAGTATTAGTAGGGTTATAAGATGTGATGTCAGAATTGTTGTTCCACCTTAGAGATGTCGGTTTTAGGACCATTATTTTGGATGGCTGATTTTGCGAGATGTGCCTGATAGGAGTACAAGGTATGGCCTCAATTAAAGCTGAAGCATATGGCTATAGCCGCAACAAATACACGTCCATGCTGCCTAGCCCACCGAAACATGCTGAAAAACTGAAACCTATCAAGCGATTCTTTTTTTTTTTCACAGGTGTGTGATGCTGAAAAGCGCATCACCGCTCTGGACCCAACCTTCCCTGGCTCAGTGCATGATTCCTTCGTCTGGAAAGCCTCCTCGCTGCATGAGGAATTCGTTGGCGGGAGGCTTATTCGACCGGGCGAATACTTGCTTGGTGAGTGCATACACAGTAACTGGAAGAAGATAAAGTTCATTCAAAAGGAGGACAGGGAACGGACAAGACAGATAGCACCAGTCTTGTTTTTTGCCGTCCTTTCCTATAATGCACTAAATCTTCCCATAATAATGAACCAACTCGCCCACCAGCACATGTTACCGAAGCATACTAACTTCATGCTTGTGAAACTTGCGCCTTGGGAGAACACTGTTACCAGGCCACCAATCTCCATACAAACATAGAGCAAGGCAAAAGGATTTTTATTCCGAAAAAAAAATGCTTCCCAGCGAAGCTTACAAATACAACACAGCATGGTCATAATAAGGCACGCCCTCTTAAGCAGCTTTCAAAGTAATCAAATCGGCCTGATTGAGGAAACAGTGAAGTTTTTCGAATTCATTAAATGCATTGGCAAAAAAAATTCCACATGTGTATATATGAACACCTGAAAGCAGCACAGATTGTCACCTTATTGCTGACAGAATCGAAAGCATCACTATGCACATACTTGTGAGAAACACGTTGCTGTGTGTGGTTTTCCCATGTTTAAATTAAGAGAGTTGCTCAGCGCTTACCAGTAGTTTGACATAAACGAAGGCAGGCTGAGATTTATTGGGGAATACGCTTTCCAAAGTAATTGCCTAAAAAGCGGGGTTACGACATTTGCCTTGCTGTGAAGGTAAACATTTCGTTTAACCTAGGAAACGACCAACGCAGTGATCCTTACAGACGCATTACGAATAGTTGATGACCAGTTTCAATTCTCTTAAGCACATTTAAAAAAATGTGCCTTGCATCATTGCTCACTGAGCACATTTGTGTGTTCACTGCACATTTGTGTTCTTTTCTCATGTCTTTCAGCTCAGGTGTTTTCATCTTGGCAAATGTGCATATCTGGCGGCTCGGTGCGGGCAAATGTTTTTGGTGCAACAGATGTCGATAAGGGTCACAGACATACTGGGGACTAACATTTTAGCCTGAAACTCCAGTCCTATCACAGCAAGCTCGTTCTGCCATGAAATAAATGAATGAACAAACATGGGAAAACTACCAAGTTTTCTTTGGGAGTACAGATATCCGTCATGCCAGTCATGTCATTCACGTGTAACCATTCAAAAATCCTGGATGTTTCTGAGGGGTAACAGCTGTGTCAATGCGCAGGTGCCAACCACACCCCTGGTGAAGTAGTGGCGCTGCCTCAGTTTCTGTTATTTCATGGAAGAACATGTGCTACAAAAAGCTTGCATGTAAAATGCGTTCACAATGGTAAGGTAGTTCGGCAGTCGGTGCTCTTTAGATCTATGTCTATTTACAGCAAGGACTTCATCTTTTCAGGACTTCATCTTTCCTGTATCCCAACTAGCTCAGTAACAAACTTTTCAGAAGACATTTTTTACGCAATTCTATGGCATAGTGTATCTGACACTGCACTTATTTAAATATCAACCTCAAAGCTACTACCAAGTATGTGGATGAGCCTATCCAGTTGGCTTAGGCAGCAGGTTGCGAGGCAAGTCACTGTGGGCTGGTGAAGCGCTAATAAATCGACTTGCTCCCCTCACAGACATTGGTTAAGCTCTTAGGCAAGCTGAGGTAAGATAAAGAACAGAAGGCTGTGCTCGTCACGCCTGCACACCAAGAAGCAAGAATGCACTCCTTGTAACATTTGTGTATAATGCAGTTAGCATGTTAACACTAGCAGCAGCTTTGCTTGTGCATAAGTGCACAATAGTTTTATGTTCTAATCAGTCTAGTGGATGTCCTTGTCGCCAGTGTGCCTGCAGCGGCCTCCTTGGCACTTACATGGCAGGCGGCGGTATCTCTGATAGAACATCACACTCACGTACTGATTGGGAGACCTGCAAATTGATGACCGAGCCCCAGGGGCCGATTTTCTTCCTTCTGCACACGCTGCCCATGGTGCCATCACACCGGCTTGCCTGGTAATGCGGGAAATTGTGGCAGGCTGACTTTTGGTTTTGCAGTTCTTGTGATACATCTTAATCTGTTGGTCGCACAGGTGACAGTGGATACCCCCTGGAGCCATGGCTCGTAACCCCAGTGCCTGGTGACCACGCAGCGAGGACTCCAGCAGCCAGATTTAACACCGCTCATGGGTTAGTGCGGTCGGTTGTGGAGCGCTGCATAGGGCTGCTGAAAGCTAGGTTTCGGTGCCTGCAAAGGTACCGGACACTGCACTATGCACCGATCACGGCATTGACCATTGTAGCAGCATGTGCAGTGCTCCACAACCTCTGCTTGCACTATGAGTGCCCCGAACCCGACACCACTGGGGATGACCAGGAAAGCACCAGCGATGAGGAAAGCACCGATGACAAGGAAGTTGCCAATGCTGAGGAACGGGAAGGGCCAGCAGGAATGGCACGACGTGGCAAAAAACAACGGGAGCAGTTGCTCTGCAGATTCTGATGTAGCCGCAACTCGTCCTAGGCTCTTGGTGTGGCTGCTCTGTCTTCAGCACGGCCAAGTGGTGCTGGGGAACGGTGTTGGTGTGGCTGCTCCGTCTTCAGCACGGCCAAGTGGCGCTGGGGAATGGTGTTGCTGCGCCGTCTTCAGCACGGCCAAGTGGTGCTGGGGAACGGTGTTGGTGTGGCTGCTCCGTCTTCACCACGGCCAAGTGGCGTTGGGGAACGGTGTTTGTGTGGCTGCTACGTCTTCAGCACGGCCAAGTGGTGCTGGGGAACGGTGGTGCTGCTTTGTCTTCAGCACGGCCAAGTGGTGCTGGGGAACGGTGGTGCTGCTTTGTCTTTAGCACGGCCAAGTGACGCTGGGGAACGGTGGTGCTGCTCCGTCTTCAGCACGGCCAAGTGGTGCTGGGGAACGGTGGTGCTGCTTTGTCTTCAGCACGGCCAAGTGGTGCTGGAGAACGGTGGTGCTGCTTTGTCTTCAGCACGGCCAAGTGGTGCTGGCGAACGGTGGGGCTGCTTTGTCTTCAGCACGGCCAAGTGGTGCTGGGGAACGGTGGTGCTCCTTTGTTTTCAGCACGGCCAAGTGGTGCTGGGGAACAGTGGTGCTGCTCTGTTTTCAGCACGGTCAAGTGGTGCTGGGGAACGGTGGTGCTGCTTTGTCTTCAGCACGGCCAAGTGGTGCTGGGGAACGGTGTTGGTGTGGCTGCTCCGTCTTCAGCACGGCCAAGTGGTGCTGGAGAACGGTGGTGCTGCTCTGTCTTCAGCACGGCCAAGTGGCGCTGGGGAACGGTGGTGCTGCTTCATCTTCAGCATGGCCAAGTGGTGCTGGGGAACGGTGTTGGTGTGGCTGCTCCGTCTTCAGCACGGCCAAGTGGTGCTGGGGAACGGTGTTGGTGTGGCTGCTCCACCTTCGGCACGGCCAAGTATTGGTGCCTTGGTCTGTGTGCGTCATTAAGGTGTAGTGGAGTGACGTGGACTGTAGCCCCAGGCGTCACTCAGTCTCCACCTAAAAGTACAAAAAATAGTGGTTAGACGTAAGATAGTTGGTGTCGCCTAATAATGCGTGAGCAAGCACAGGTTTAATCAGCATGAGCAGCTTTGCTATGGTATCCTTATTTTTGATAAAGGTAGACTATAAAAATACCAATGTGTCGACATTTTGGGGCACGTTCAAGCTCCCAACGTGGTTCAAAATTACCCCGAAACCCTTCGCTACTGTACGCTTGGTGGCCCAGATCTAGCTTGGCACGTGCAACTCCTCTAATTGTTTAACTATGTGACATTGCTTTGCAAGGTCTGTAGTTTGTGATTCCCCTGCCTGTGTTGCATGTGAAAGCTAATAAATGGGATAGATGGTCCAATTTTGGCTACGAGAACTTTTTTTTTTGAGGTGATGTCCAAATAAGCCAGGTTTACCTATTGCACCACCTACAGCACTGCAGATAGAATGCAATAATATACTCCTACGTTGAGGTTGCTCTGAACGCGGCAGTGTCTGCCGCAAAGTCCACATGCCAAGTTTAACAATGAAAATTTACGCTTGTGCCATACCTATTCAGCAACATTTGCAGTGTGATGCACTATGGGGGGCACACTCACATTACATGGCTTTCACTTCTACATATATTCCAGTTTTTCTTTAATTGGCTTCCAATGCGTAGTTACAAATTAGTTTTCTTCAGTTTATGTTAATGTGGAGATGCTTTGTTTGCAGGCATGTGCAATGCAAGACATGGTGGGTGAAGGTTCTTTCCACGCACTTTCCTACATGTTGTAACTTTGCTTCGAACTGTTTGGCATGTCAGGGAAGTGCTATCACGCTACAGATGAGGATTTGTCAAAAGGCTATGAATCTGCTATGCCACAAAAATAGTGATCTCCTGTTAAGGCTAATGAAGTGCATCATAACTCAGTTCATGCTACCGAGATTCTACTGTATTCTGCACAAAATGTATGCCTGAGTGCTGCTAGCGACCTGCACACATTCTGTAATGCGATGATGGTTCACGAATTGATCACCTAGCTACTTATGTTATTCCATTCATAATATTGCCAATTTATAAATGTCCTAGGCAAGGCAGCACTCGTCCTGTGCCTTAGCATTCACACAAGCACCTTTCTTACCATTGCGGGTGCTACTTGTTTGCGGTGGCTGCCTGCTGTCCCGCAGCTCTTGCAGCATTTCCTGTAGCACCAGCGTCTGCTGCGCTTGAGCATTAGCGAGACGCTCTTGCGCTTGGGCCAGGCGTCCCTGAGAGCCAGTCAACAGCTCAATGGCCCGTACGAGCTCGTCACTCCGCACCGCCTCCTGTTCAGGAACACAAAAGAGCAACTTAAAACAGAGGAAAGGCATCAGAGTTCTGTTATTTTGAACATCAATATCACTTTGGGTAGCTCACAGAAATTTGTCAGTTTTTTGTCCCATTGTTCGTTTTTGTAAAGAGTGAAGCAAGAACAACGAAACTAAGACATGATTTTTTTTTCATTTGGTATAATAGAAGGCACTTGTTTTTCCACAGTCTCATAGCTCCAGTTTTGCCATTAACCTGCACGGATATGAAATAGCATCCTGTGAGGTGTTCTACATTGTAAATGATAATGTTCGCTATTTCACACAGCACAAAAAGCCGAACTGCGGAAAAGTGACGTGAAATCGCGTATTTCATCGCTTGTAGCTCTAATGTCAGTGTGGCTGCCATTTGCCTCCCTGTGCCGGCTTTCCTGTTACATTTCGATGTTTACTTGACACCTAAGGCCTGTTCATACTTAAAAACTACTGTCACAACATTTTGCTGTGCCCAGTTGCACCCTTGTGAACACAGTATGCGTCTATTATAAAATGTTGGGTACGCAACTGCTTCAAGGTGCCGCTGAAGTGCCGCCCTGCACTCTTCCTCGGCAGCAAGCCGCTGGCGCTGGACCGAAATCAAGTGCCGTTGGTCTGCTGCCAAGGTGGTCGCAATATCGTGCAGGCTCTCTAAGCGTGCTGTCCTTGCACCACCATGGCGGTTTGCTACAGCCCGAGGAACGGGTCTGCGGCGGCGTGGTGGGGTGAAGCGGTGCGGTGGCGTGCGGAGCTGTGGTGGCAGCCCACGGTTCGGTGGAGTCCGTGGCGAGGGTGGTGAAGCCTGCCTGCTGCTTGTCGGTGAACTTCGTGAAGGCAGCCACCGTGTCCGGCTAGTGCTGGGTTGCTGCAGGGCTGCAAATGAAAAACTGTGCATTTGTGGTGTGTGCTCCCACAGTCATTCATGCACTAAAATTTGTGAACACAGTTATCTCAATAATTGCCGAACATATGCTGGGGAACCCGTAACAAAATTGTTGAAAAGTTCCATCGCCCGCAAAAGTATAAAGTGCTCCTGGCTTCCAAACATTTCCTTACTGAACTTTGATTAGTCTTCATGGTTGCAAGTCGGCAAGCACTACTGCTGAAATTCTGTTTATTGAAAGGTTATTTTTATGCCTTAGTGGTACCGATAGTTTTTGAATGGAGCTTTGTCAGTTTAAAAATGAGGTGTCCCCACGAGCATGAGTTTAGGCTGGCCTGGCGCAATGTACAGAATAAGTGTAATATAGGGAAGGGCAATGTGCGATAAAGGATAAGGGTGGAATTCAGACTGCCTTTGATTCACCCATAGGAAATGGTAATTTATTTTGCGAAATGTAACTTGCATACATGCACGGTCACTCTGTGCCGCTGCCTGTGAAACAGCACTGTCATCACTGAGTAGATGTCTAGAACAAAGAAAAACTGTAGCAACATGAAGCATTTAGCATGCTTCATTTGGGGGTATTACATACGTGAAGCCTCACCTGGCGATGCTGGTGGGGAAAGAGGCGGGGCCAGGCTTGGCACGTAATTGTGGTCAGCCAGCGCCTGGCAGCCAGCCCGTGGAGACACTTGGGGTGGCGGGTGGACAGCTTTACAACAAAGTGACCTCAGTTAGGGCATGTACTGTAATATGTGTCTCTAATCGAGACACTGATGTCTACCTCTCGTACCTGGTGGGTGGTCGGGCGATGAGCTGCCCGCAGCAGCGTTCTGATCCTGCAGCACTTGCGAGGAGCCCTGGGAAGAGCCCTGGGTTGCTGACATGCTGCCGAGCCTGGCTCGTATGGCCGCCTGCGGGTGAAAATGATTTGTGGTGTATGCTGCAATCCTGGGCATTTTTATTAAGGCATGGGTGTCATGCTTACGCGAAGCGGACACCTTTGATGCTTATCGGGCGATAGTTATGACAAATGTCTTAGTTTTCAGGCAAGTTGCTGCAGTCAATGCAGCAACTTTCCTGCCCTTCCCTTCATACAAGCATCACTTTTTGGCATATGAGGCAACTTCTCTTGTGTATGCAGGATGACTTCTATATACATTGAAAAAATTGATTGCCTATTACAGCTTGTTTTTTTCCTCTGCATGATGCAATAATGTACATGTGATTTCACATTGGAAGATGAACTCCCCACCCAATCACAGTAAAAGCAATCAGTGGTCAGGGCATTTTCCACCCTTGAATGGCAAAACAAAGAAAAGGTCACCGGTGGGACCACACCAACATTAGCTTCCAGCTTGACAATATAAAGTGTAACTTACAATCCCAGGACATTTTTCTGCCTAAATGCCTAGCCAACCTTTCAATGTCCGCCAAAAAAAATGATATGGAATTTCCCTTATGTGAGATATATTTCCAGCAGCATGGCAGGCCATGAGTACTTCACCATAATTGCCAAATGTGGCACTTTCATTCAGTTTTTTTTTTCATTGTTTAGGCAGCTACGGTTCCATAATCGCAGCCTGAATGCATGCTTCTATTCATTTCAACATTTTGCTACTTGCCTGAGCGACAGGGAAGGCACCAGGTCCACGACGTGCCGGGAAAGAGGGGCCACCGCCACCCACAACTGACTCGAGGCCAGCGATGTTGACGACACGGACAGTGTCGTCGTCCAAATTGTTCACCATGCGGGACTGCCCCGCACCTGTGACCCTGTCATGGAAACGAAACATTGGCATGTTTAGAAATTGTTAAGCATTAATATTACGGACACGGACACGCACATATCTTGCATGCGCACAGAAACGTAGTTTGGCAAAACTTTCTTGGTCATAGCAAAAGTGATAGGTCCCAACGAAGTAAGTGGACTAACTTAAACGCTCTCATGCGACCAAGTTCTTTTATGACAATAACAGAGGCTCTTTGCCGAATCTCTGGCATGAAACGTTTGTCTTGTTCAAAAGTTAAGCTTGTGTTTTGAATTCTGTGCGACCTATGAACCTTTGGCATGGCCTAGAAACTTTTGACCGACTGTAGTTAAGCGCATGCATCCGTATTACTACTGGGGCACCGCCGACGCACTTGAATGCGTAAATTTGATGCGCGCGAACGGTAAGAGCGGCATTTGCGGAGAACTTCTTAGTTTGTCACACCTGAAGTCGGCGAAGGCCTTCGCTGCTTCAGCTCGTGCCGCAGCCACACGATGACGCCACAAACGCCGCCAGTTGTCGACCGAGCGTCTGCCTGGCCCTTCCCTCTTGAGGAGCCCCGTCAGGGAGTCCCACAACTTGGTCCTCAATTCGGGCCTCAGTTCACTGGCCTCCCTGCCGAGAAGTGGCTGCTCGGTCATGAAATTGAGCATAACTTCCCACTGCTGTGGGCTTATGCGGGGCCCGTACGGACCGCGTTGCCTCAATGTACCACTCGTCGAGGGTTCGTCCATTGCGCAAGTGAAGCATGTGGGTTTCAAGCAGACGATATAGCTCGGTGATGACGATGGCGACACGGATAACAAAGATACGTCCTTCAAAAACATTTTTGCAACCAGAAGAAAATGCTAAATAAAATAAAACTCGCGCATTTTTTTACAATACCTTTAACATTTTACAATCGCTGTCAAACCTTTTTATTTAAAAAAAGTTTTTTGTTCTGTTGGTTACCAGATGAGCATGCTACCGACTCTAATTTTGACCAAACAACTGTGTTTTTTTTTAATGCGTTTCAGCACTCACCTTTATTTTTTTAATATGCCTCAGCTGTTTTGCTTTCATGCAGTTATAAAATTAGTCACCTGTAATAAAACTTTTAAAATAGACACGTCAAATTACGCTACATGTCGTCAGAGCTCTATGTGCAATACTTCACTAATTGCTTACGTCGTGCTTACGCAAAAAAACATGGACGAAATGCCGGCAATTTGTGCAGTCGAGAATAGGGCCCTAGGGCCCTATTCTCGACTGCACAAATTGCCGGCAACTCGCCATTTTTCCGGCAATTTGCCGGAAGTCTTTTTTGATTGGCTTTCAATTTTGGTCACGTGCTTCCGGTTGACGAAGCGGTTGTGTGTGCTGTCGTCATTTTGACGTTTCATGTCGTTTACGGACACCAGTTCTAATGTTTGCCTTATTTCTCGTTACTAAAGGCGCATAATTCTTGGCCGGCAATGAAAAACCAGACTAAATGCAGCGGACATGACAACGTAAGCCTGTCTTTGCTATTCAACAACAATACTGCTTGTAATACACACCCCTCTGTGATTGACTGAGAAGGCGTGACGTAATTTAAACAATTGGCGGGAACGATTACGTCATGCATCGGCAACTTCAGGCTGTGTGAAAGTGACGTAATGCTACATAACAGCTTGAAAATGGCGGCTGTTTTTGTCGCAAAATACAAGCAAAATCGGGCAAGAAATTGCCCCCGCTTACGGCGCCGCGAAATGTGCGGCAATTTGCAGCAGGCGCAGTTTCGCATGCGCGCTGTTTAAAGCATGTTTCCTCCCGAAACAAATTATAGTTTCAACTGCTTCCAAGTCAGTGATCATGGAGCATACAAATAACGTGCAGTATTTTGCTTTTATGTTTGGCAATAAAATAAAAATTATTTGTTTGGCGTAACCGCAACATAAGAGGGCAGTACAAGCCTCTCCATGACAAAGAGAACCCAATGCATGGCATTTGTCCATACTAAGCCATACCTTTTCTTTCCTCCTTGTAGTAAGCTGTTGGGTCACATGATCGAACTCAAGAGAAAAATAACACAGAAAAGTGACTATTTCGTTCATTAGAGCACTGATTGAAGTCGAGCTTGACGAATGAGTGAATCGGCGACATCGGTGCGCTCCGCGGTTATCAGGCGTAGCGCTTCGCTGCTCTTATGTGTCATAGAAGTTATGTGTCATCACGCCATAAACTTGTAACATAGCAGCAGACGATGGCGTGGCGGTGGCGGCGGCAGGGAAGGTGATAACGCAACAAAGCTTGCATTGAAGCAGAGAGCCCAGCTATGTTACTAAAAGCAATTGAAAGAAATAAATAGATACGGTAAAAAAATTCTGTGATGTTCTTTAGGTGGACATCCGCCTTTCGCTCGCTTTTGGATCAACGTTACTCGATCGCCTTGTGGTGTTGACGCCAAATTTGACCTCCAGAAATGTGTTTTTCTTGTCAGCCTCAGCTACCGTCTTAATTTTTATAGTACATGCCAAGTGTTTTTATATCTTTCTTGCACAATATTTGATACCTTGGTAGCGATCTTTATGAGTGACTCGTCAAATTACACTGCATGGCGTCATAGCTATAGGTGCAGCACGTCACTGATTGCTTACGTCGTGCTTACGCAAAAAAACATGGGCGAATTGCCGGCAATTTGTGCAGTCGAGAATAGGGCCCTTAGACACATTTTTGAGCCAGCTTTACCCGCCTCGTTCGCAGCGGTACATGCTATGTCGATGACACTGTTGCTGCCGAGAAGATGAAGACGCTCCGATGATGATAGGGGGCACACCTAGAAGAGGTCGATTGTCCACATTATGACATAGCCTGTACCATTCCTCACCGTATTGAGAAAGGTTTGCAAACTTACGTAAATACCCAAATTACGTAGTTATGCTGGAGCGGTACAACTAAAAGTACGCGCGTATATTTTTACTCCAAAGCTCTAACAAATGCTTTGCCTAAAGCGACGGGGTTCGAACAATGAATACAAAAAAGGACAACACCCTACAGCCAGCTTTTATTTCCTCCATGTCTACAGCTCATCTTGGGCCTCAGTTTCAGGCTATATCCCCCAAACGACAGGAAAAAAGTTTTATTTTACATTTTTGTTTATGTCCTGTTTCTCGAAACGTTTCTAATCTGCTAGCTTGTGGAAAGTAATTTTGGCAGGAAAGAAAATGGTGGCAACTTGGTGTATTTAAAATAACTAAAATCACGGGGATGGAAGAAATATACAAACGGAGAAACACAGCTGTTCACTGCTCTTTGAACTTTTACATGGCTGGGAAGTGCGGACTGGGGCCTGCTGCTTGCTTGGCTGCAGCTGCTCCACCGCTCCTGCCGTGGTTGTAGCGTTTTCCGCGGCTGGTCGCGGTTATACTGCTCCTTGAGGGAAGTCAGGCGCCTGCAGGGTGGAATTCGCGGACATGTATGAAGCAAATGCCGCCTTGGTATGCTCGCACAATATGTAGTAGCTTTGGACGACATTGTCGGGTCCTTTAAGGGCTATCGCTCTTGCTCCTGGGCACAGCGCCCTTCGAAGTTCGTTTGGCCAGACTGCAGGGCTGCTCTTGTCGCTGTTCTTGTCTTTCTCACGAGCAGCTTTCTGTGTGGCAATCGGACATCCAAAGGGGCTCCTATGGAAGTATCTTCCGCAGCTCACATGCCCTTTGCCTTTGCAGCCTGGAGTAGGACATTTGGGTTTCGGCTTCAAGGGGGCACACGGTTGGCGTTTTGTGAAGAACCGGCTGTGCGGCCAGGTGTGGGGCATGGCTCGATCTTTACCATGCCATGGTACGGGCCTGGGAGGGACACCGCGTTCCGGTTCTCTGGCTCGGACTCATCTTCTAAAATAAAATCAATCACTGGAGGTTCATCGTCCTCCCGGTCAGGATACCGCTTACCATACACCCCCGTGTGTGGCCATGCCAAAGGGTGGCTTGCGGCCGGACCCTGCGGTTGGGGGACTTTGTGCTGGTATAGCGGCTGTCGCTGCTGCTTCTGGGCTCCTGGTGCCACCTTGTTCGCTGCTCCCGCTGGTAGTTGTGGCAGGCACGTTGTTCTGAATGTCGAGAGCCGGGGTGCCGGCATTATTTGGAGCCATAAAGACAACATCTCTTGCCTCTGACATGTCCGTGCCTTTGGCAATTGGGAGCTGTTCCATTTTGCACGTCACCCTTGCCTTGAACGAGGCTATTTGTCGATGGCGATGATGCTGTCTTCGACGGTAGAGGCACTTGTCCCGTAAAGGGAACTTATCTGAGCAACATTTAGACACGAACTGCAAGGCTCTGTTCTCGACGTCGAGAATTTTCGCATGAATTCGCAACCTCCGCTGGGGCTTTTTTGAGCTTAAAACCTGCTTACGCTACTCGTCCAGCATTTCCTGGTATAGCTCAGGGGCAATATTCTGAAGTTTTGTCCTTTAACTGTCCGTTTTGAGCGAGCCCAGATTGTCTAGAAGCGAAGACCCGGATGTGACGCTACGCAAGCACGACGGAGCTACTGAGCCGCGGCTTCTCGGAGCAGTCGATTTGGAGCAGACGGATTTTTCATCGCCTTGTTGGCTCGCCTGCCGAACAAGGGGTGGGGGTGCAATAACTGCGCAATATCAATGTTGACTCGCTCAAAATGTCTGCAGAAGCATTCCCCGTTGCGAAGAGGAGTGTGCGGTGGCTGTGCGACGAGCTGCGAGACGAACTTAGTCGGCGGTGCCACGGGCCCAGTGTCGAGGACGAAGTGATATGCGCCCTTCGTTTCTTCGCTACCGGTGGCTTCCAATCACCGGTCCGTAAATTAGAAACGGTATCGCTGTCGCAGCGCTCCGTCACACGCCATCGCCGTCCCACAGTGAAATAAGCGATCGTCTGCGTGCTTGATTGCTGCCGAGCAGACGACCGAAATTTCAGACGCACTCTGCATGGAATTCATAAACTTTTATTGGTACTTGACAAATACACATACCAGCTTAAAGTTCGTGGACTTGACGCGAAGCAGACAAGCAGCTAAGAAACGAAAATCTTGACCACTCACACGGGTTTTGTTTTCACTCGGAGAGTACCAAGGAAATGCCAACGAAAGGCTCGCGTGAGCATGACGCCAGTGCGTATATGCCAAAATAAGTAACGGAGGGTTATTATCTTGATACACGGTCATTTTCTCACCGTGTATCAAGTCCCGAATCAGCTGACCCTTGGCCTGGCGCAAACACGCTTTTTACGACACAGGCACGATCCAGGCAAGCTGCAAAGATGGGGGAAAAGCGCATCGCATTTGAGTGCCTGCGGTGCGCGGAGGGCGTTCATCCACTGCGTACGCCTCGGCCTGTGATTGTTACGATTCCAAGCCATGCTGGCAGGTTCACCTGACGTATTTCGCAGCCGACAACATAACAGAAGCGCTGAATGGCGAATAATGAGATATTGCGAATGTCTATTCAACGTCAGATGCCAGGCATGGAATTTCACAGAATCGAAACCGAAACTGGTTTTAATTCTAATCGTGGGCATGATTAAAACTTGAGCACATTAAAACTTGTTTCGCGTTATGGCATGTCAAAGCAGTGTTAACGTATCTGTTCATGTGATTGTATTGATTGTATCGTGCCTTATATTTGCATTTTTTTTTGTTTCCCACTCCCCTCTGTAATACGACTGCGCTTGAGGGCGAAATAAATGAAATGAAATGAAATGATTGATTGATTGTAGAATTTAACGCGCCGACGCAACGCAGGCGATGAGGCGCGCCGTAGTGGAGGGCTCCGGATTAATTTTGACCACCTGGGGATCTTTAACGTGCGCCGAAATCTCGTACACACGAGAGCTTTTGCTTTTCGCCTCCATTAGAAAAGCTGCCGCCGCGGCCGGGAATCGAACCAGCGTCCTTGTTCTCAGCAGCGCAACGCCTTAGCCACTGAGCCACCGCGGCGGGTCTAACCTTGGACATCGTACAATCATGCAGCACATTGTATTTACGTAACTGCTGTTAGTTGGTGCGGCTGCCACAAAGCGCACTGTCGTGTTATCTGTTATCTCTGTTGCGGCTGCGCACCAGGGTGCGCGGGCCGAGGTGACGTCACTGGCTGGATTGTATAAAACGCGGCTGTGAAATAAACAAGGGGCTTTTTCTTGTTTGCGGCTACATCGGAGTGGCGTCAGTCTTTTGCTCGCATCACCGCTCCCAAAGGAGCGGACGCGACATGGTGTCAGAAGTGGGATGAGCCTCCTCTCCCTCGGTGGCATTGCGGCATTCACCCTGCACTCGTTCGTACGATGACGGACCAGAAAGCGGCAGCCAGCCCACCAGCGGCCGCCCTGCCACCGCCTGCGCCGTTCAACTTCGACAGGACTTCCGAGTGGCCAGAATGGATTACGTCCTTCGACGACTACCGCTACGCATCGGGGCTCAACGACAGAACGGAGGAAGCCCAGGTGAGGACGCTGTTGTACACCATGTGCAGGCAGGCCAGGAAAATTTTTCAAACGTTCGGCCTGACGGAGGAAGAGTCCCGAAGCTACGCGGTGGTGAAGACTAAGTTTGACGCTCATTTCGTGGCCGCCAAGAACATAGTCTACGAAAGCGCTAATTTTCATCGCCGGAAGCAAGAGCCCGGAGAAAGCGTGGACAAGTTTGTGACAGCCCTGCATGAGCTAGCCGACCGCTGCGAATTTGCAGAATTCCGGGAGCGCATGATCAGGGACAGATTTGTCGTAGGCCTCCGAGACGCACAGCTGTCAGAAGCTCTCCAGATGGATGCCACCCTTGCGCTAGCGACCGCTCTAGCGAAGGCCAGACTCAAGGAAACAGTCCACCGACAGCAACTGGAACTTCGGGCCGACAGCAACGAGGCAACGACTGGAGAACTGGGCACCATTCAACGGACACCGAGCGAGCCGTTTATCAACCGGGAGGGGCGCACCACCGAACAGCAACGACAGTCGCTGCAGCCATGGTCACGAGAAAACCGCCGACTACCAGGGTGCCGGTTCTGTGGACGTGAGAATCATGCGAGAACCAGGTGCCCCGCACGGTTATCACGGTGCCACCTTTGTGGAACCAAAGGACATTTCGCCGTGGTCTGCCAGAAGTCCAAGGAAAACAATCAGGTGGGCGTGTCTGTGCTAGAAGGCGAAGGACAAAATTTTTTTCTCGGGACACTCGGCAGCTGTAATGCCAGATACGCGGAAGTGTGTATTAACAATGTACGCGTATGTGCAAAAATTGATTCGGGAGCCGAGGTCACTGTCGTTCCGCCCGATTTCCCCGGTGTTCCGCCTCGCATAGACAAATCACAAGCTGTGTTGAGAAGCGCCGCAGATGAGCGCCTTGATGTTAAGGGTTCCTTTCCTGCTGAGATAGTTTGGAAAGGCAAAACCGCGCGACAAACAGTGTACGTTGTTGAGTCACTGCAGTGTGTTTTGCTAGGGCTCCCAGCAATTGAAGCCCTCGGTGTGGTCAAATTTGTTGATGCTGTTGATGATAAACAGTACGAGTACTTGTATCCGCAGCTCTTTCGTGGCCTGGGCACGATGCCCGGCGAATACACCATTCGCATGAAGGAGGGCGCGGTTCCCTTCGCAATTTTTACACCTCGACGAATACCCATTCCGTTAAAGGACAAAATGGTCGAAAGTGAGGTCATTCGGAAGGTTGACGGTCCGACTAAATGGTGTGCAGGAATAGTGCCAGTAGTAAAACCATCCGGGGAAGTGCGAATATACGTGGACCTAACCCAGCTGAACAAGAGCGTCCTACGTGAACAGTTTGTGTTGCCAACTATAGACGACGCCCTTGGGCAATTGGCGGGGGCCACATACTTTTCGAAATTGGATGCCAATTCCGGGTTCCACCAGGTTAAGTTGGCAAAAGAAAGCCAGGAGCTGACAACTTTTATCACTCCGTTCGGTAGGTACTGCTTCCAGCGACTGCCGTTCGGTATCAGCTCGGCTCCGGAATACTTCCAAAAGCAAATGGCTGCAATCTTGGAGGGCCTCCCAGGGGTGGTGAACCTAATGGATGACATTTTGGTTTACGGATCAACGGAACAGGAACACGACGAACGGCTGCACGCAGTACTCGAAAGGCTCGTAAAAGCCGGCGTGACACTTAATCGGGCAAAGTGTTCTTTTTGTGTCACACGGGTAGCGTTTTTAGGATACGTGGTCGATTCTTCAGGAATCAGGCCAGATCCCAAAA
Organism: Haemaphysalis longicornis; assembly: GCF_048455015.1. Taxonomy (NCBI): domain Eukaryota; kingdom Metazoa; phylum Arthropoda; class Arachnida; order Ixodida; family Ixodidae; genus Haemaphysalis; species Haemaphysalis longicornis. Next base: position 152,322,216 of record NW_027526203.1, on the reverse strand, counting down.
AAGTTCACGCCATAAACGAGATGGCTACGCCAAAAAGTGTTGCGGATGTACGCAGGTTTTTGGGCATGATAAACTATCTGGCAAGGTTTGTGAGCAATCTTGCTGACGTATCAGCACCGCTCCGCAGTCTGCTCTTGAAAGATAGAGAGTGGCATTGGGGCCCGCCTCAGCAAAGAGCATTCGAGGCTCTAAAAGCATTGATCACCTCGGCGCAATGCGTCGCGAAATTCGACCCCAAGCTGCGCACCATTGTGTCGGCCGACGCATCGTCGGTAGGTCTCGGCTGTGTGCTGATGCAAGTGCAGCCGGACGGCGAAAGGCGGCCCGTTGCGTATTACTCTCGGTCATTAACACCAACGGAGCAACGATACGCGCAAATAGAAAAGGAAGCGCTGGCGCTGACGTGGGCGGCAGAAAGGCTCGAGTGTTTTTTGAGAGGGCTGGAATTTCAATTTGAGACAGACCACAAACCGCTTGTATCGCTGCTGGGGCAGTCGCCGATTGATGTGCTGCCCCCCAGAATACAAAGGTTCCGATTAAGGCTCATGCGATTTTGCTTTTCGGTATCTTATGTCCCAGGAAAGCAGATCGGTACCGCCGACGCTCTTTCCCGGGCACCGTGCAAGGAAGCTGGTTTAGCGATGGGAGAGCTAGGTTGCAGCGAAGTGTCGAGCCACGTAGAAGGCTGTATTGGCGAACTCAAATTTTCAGCACACTGGGACAAAATGAAGAGGGCGCAAGAAAAAGATGAGACTTGCAAACAACTTCGCTGGTATTGTAGGGCAGGCTGGCCCCGTTGCGCAAAAGTAAGCAGTTGGCTGAGTCCTTACTGGTCGCAAAGAGGAAACCTCACGATATGTGGCGGTGTTCTTCTGCATGGGTCTCGTTTGGTGGTGCCTCGGAGTCTAAGGAGCGAAGTTCTCCGTTCATTGCATGAGGGACACCAGGGCATTGTGAAATGTCGCGCAAGGGCTCGGGAATCGGTGTGGTGGCCAGGTCTCAGCGCCGAGCTGGCAGCTTTGGTTAATAGTTGTCAGGACTGCGCGACGCTGCGCGTTCAAAAAGCCGAACCGATGATGCAATCAGAGTCTCCCAGCTTGCCTTGGCTAAAGCTAGGAGCTGATCTTTTCCACTTGCGCGGAAGAGACTACCTTGTGGTCGTAGACTATTTTTCTCGTTATCCGGAGCTCGCCCTATTATCTTCCACAAGCTCTTCGGCGGTCATTGTACAAATGAAGAGCGTATTTGCCAGGCACGGGATCCCAGAAATTGTTGTGACTGACAACGGTCCTCAGTTCGCGTCTGCAGAATTTGCTGCGTTTGCGGCCAGTTACGGCTTCCATCACGTCACATCCAGCCCCAGGTACCCGCAATCAAACGGGGCAGCCGAGCGTACGGTACAAACTGTAAAACGGCTCTTGGAAAAATCGGTTGACCCGTACCTAGCCCTCCTGGCGTATAGAGACTCCCCTGGCCCGTTGGGCACAAGTCCAGCCCAGCTACTGATGGGCAGGCGCTTACGCTCTACGCTCCCGGTGCATCCGAAAAAACTTGTACCATCAAAGGCTCGGGGTTTCAGAAGCCTTCAAAGCAGAGACGAGGCAGTTCGGAACAAGCAAAGGATCGACTACGACCGTCACCATGCGGCTACCCCCTTGCCACCCCTCGTGCCAGGAAACCGGGTGTGGATAAAAGACTGCAAAAGCCGGCAACGGTATTGAGTTCAGCCCTGAGGCCTCGGTCGTATAGGGTGCGGACCGATGACGGAGCGGAGCTGGAGAGAAACAGGAGGACATTGGTTAGGTACAGTGAGCGAACCAGCGGGCATGCCCCGTCTTACGACTTTCCTGCCACTCCCAGCGCTACGGGGCAATCCGAGGAAGGCAACTCCTCTTCAGAGCCTTCCACGTTGAATCTAACGCCGGCCACTCCGCTGAATAAACAAAGGCCGGGCGGTTATGTGACATGTTACGGCCGCGAAATAAGACCGCCAGAGCGATATGGCTACAGTTGATACGTCCACTTGTTTCTGTTGGGGGCTTTGTAGATTACTTTTGTGTTGTGTTGAAAACCCTTTAAAAAAAAAGGGAGATGTCGTGTTATCTGTTATCTCTGTTGCGGCTGCGCACCAGGGTGCGCGGGCCGAGGTGACGTCACTGGCTGGATTGTATAAAACGCGGCTGTGAAATAAACAAGGGGCTTTTTCTTGTTTGCGGCTACATCGGAGTGGCGTCAGTCTTTTGCTCGCATCACCGCTCCCAAAGGAGCGGACGCGACACGCACGTGGTGGTTTTTCTCCTTTCAGGTTTTATAAAATATATACCGCCTTATCAGCCAGATAAACGATGAAAAATGTGTTCATTTGAGCCAGTCTACGCCGTGCAAGAAAGAAAAATGTGTTTGACAACTTCACTTCGGTGTCCCTTTAAGCTACGCACGCTTTCTCGCTTGCTATGCTAGAAAAATCATAGCTTCAGTGAAAATGATCCAGAGCCACTTCCACCTTATGCATCCACAGAGTTTCATAGATATTAGCGTCCTCGATAAACACGTACCGGTGTTGCCGCCAAAACCAGCACGGTGGACAGAGCCCCAAGACGGTGCGTACCGGCACGGGGCGTTGATTGAGGACAAACGGGGCGGTTCTACCCAAGCGCCACCTCTTAATCTATGAAATCAACTCGTAAAAACGTTCACAAGTGGCGATACTGCACTGTAATGAGACACAGCGCTATTAGAAAGTGATATTTATTGAAGGCCAATGATTATATGGACGCACAACTTAAATACGTCACACACGCGGAACAACGTACCGCCACCGCTTCCACTAAACAGCTACATACAAGCTGCTTCTCATCTTTGTTTGAGCCATAATGCGAGTGCCAGTTTTGCTCCGCCCTTCCGTTAGAGCAAAACGAGTAGGTCTTCATGGTCTAGGCACTCCAATGACAGTTCATGATTATTCGATCGAACGAAACGCATGTTAACCCCCAACTGGCTGGCAATGCATACAGCCTTCTTTGAAGTACACGAAGTTCGCGTTCTCATTTACAATCTCTGGCCGTTGTTACCACTCGTTCGGAGCCTGTCGCATCGTTGCCCGATGAATTCGCTATCCTTGTCAGCAACATCCTTGTCATCCTTGTCAGCAACAATATACAGCGCCTTCCGCCTTGACACGAGTGCTTCGATGTGCCGTCGCTGCAGCAGACTGCGGATACAGTGAACTATTCTAGTTCACTCTACTGCGGAGGAAGGCGCTTTGCCGGCATCGCATAAAGAAAGAAATACTGGTAAGAGTGGACACCCCCATAGAGCCCTGCGGCCGAATGACTGTAGTGTAGTGTAGCGCGCCGAGCGGGTAGCCAAAATACTAACAATACTTTCGTTCACTTTCGTATGTTCACTATCGCCTTCGGTTTCGCGGACACCGATTTTGGCGGGTAGTTTGAATGACTGCAAAGCGCTGCTCACGGCGACGGACATCGGTACGCGGTATTCGGACGCTTTCATGCATTAGTGTTTATTTGAATACATCATTCTCAGGCTTAGTGCCCGCATGCTTTTACAAAAGAAAGTTGTTTTTTTTTTGAAAATGTGAAATTGCAATTTACAGTACCATTCACAGTTGGTTAAGAATTCCGTCGTGTGTTCACATCTTGCCAAGCCACATAAAAGAGACAAATCATAAATGAAGAAATATTTATTGCATGGCACTAAACGGAACAAGTTCAAATTGTCTTCATTCTTTGCAACACACATATAATAATAAACAGTGGGTAATACACAACAGAGACAATACACAGTAGTGAGAGGAAAATACGTTTCCAGGAATGAAAAAAAAATGCAGAAGGAAAGGTATCACAACCAAACAAAGGATTTTTTCTCCACGGTAATTGAAAATGCAGAAAACCCAGAAGACGCAGCCATCCACAGGTTTGCATGTATCTACGACACCCTCAGACTCTGTGCGTTGTTGCAGTGTGAGGGGCGACGCGGGCCAGCGAGGGCACGAGACGCGACCAAGGCACTCGAAGGCAGAAAACTAACTTTATTAGCGAGGCTAGACGCCTCGAGGAGCCTCTCAAGCTACTACCGCCGGCCGCGCGCCGCACACTCGCTCTGCTCGGCTTCGTGCTCGCTTTCGATGTGTCAGGCAGGTGTCGCCGTAGTCTGTGCGCTTGCGGCGCTGGCTTCTGATGTGTCGGGCAGGTGTCGCTAGTAGTCGGTGCGCTGGCTCACATCCGGCTCCTCTCTGTTGGACCAAGTCCCTTTGGTCACGGAAGTGGCACTGCTTGCTGCCTTCACTGGAACCTGTGGCTGTGCCCTGGAGTCGGCGCTCCAGCAGGTCCCTCTGTCGCTGCATGACAGCCAGCTTGCGGCGCTCCTCCTTTATGCGCATCACCTGGTCCCGCAGCTTCTTCTGCTCCTCAATCTTGCGCCGAAGCTCGTGGGTGGCCACGTCCTCTTCAATCTCAGGAGGCAGAGTTTCCCTCTGGGGCTCGGGTGGTGGCAGGTAGTCCACAATGGGCACCTCCTTGATGTTGGCGTTGTTCACCGTGCGCGCCGGTGGGCCCATGTTGCCCTTGCGAGGCATACGGTTGCCTTCTCCGCGGAGCGCCTTGGATGGTGGCTGTGCGCCACCTGCCTGCAAAGGCGGTGGCCTCTTGCCATAGTGCTGCTCACGGGGTGGCGTTTGGAAACGGGGTGGGCCAGCAAAGCTCGTGCTTGCCTGCGCAGGGCCCCTGTACGACTGCAGCGGGGGAGCGCCTCCGCCCTGGACGGCGGGGCCCGGGGGAATGAAGGCGTTTCCCGCTGCAACTTGCGGCGGGGGCGGGTGAAACTGGCGCTGCTGCTGCTGCTGTTGCTGGTGCATCTGCTGGTGTGACTGCTGCTGTAGCTGCTGCTGTTGTGCCTGCTGGTGCGCTTGCTGCTGGTCCTCAACTGTTGGAGAAGCAGCTCGCTTGCATTCAGGGGAGGGGCTGTAGTTGTTGGGAACATCCTCTTGGCAAGATAGTGCTAACCACGGCGGCTCATCTGGTCCTGGGAGTGGCAAACACTGGAGTCCTGCTGAGCTGTGGTGTCCAGGCATATGGTGATCATAACAGCGTTCGACATCCTGGGCAACAGTTGTTCATGGCACTGAACAATCGTTCCTGTGGGTGCGTGGTGAATTTCAGTTGGCATGGGTGGCTGAAACACCAATTGTGCATGGCTTGCAGAAAACCAGTCTTCACCTAATATAAGTGGCACAGCATTATTATGGAGGGCGGCTGCTTCAACCAAGGTGGTGATAGGTCCGACAGAAACCTTCAAACATACGGCACCAGCTGGAGCTACTGTTTCTCCACCGACGACGACTAGAGGGGGTCTAGTCCAGGGCAAGAGGGGCAAAGAGCTGACCAGGCAGCGGGAAACAAGCGTCACTTTCGATCCACTGTCGGGAAATGCATCCACTTGACCAATCCCAGCAATTGTGGTGGTAACAAGGGCACACTGGACCAGTGATCCATCGAGGGTTTCCGAAGGGGTACTGTGGAGAGCTGGGGAAGAATGTGTACTAGACGTTGGAGCGGTAGCTCTAGATGGACACTTGGATGCGAGATGTCCTTTTTGGCGGCATTGGAAGCACACAGCTTCGGCCAAGTTCTGTCCAGGACGGTAGGCAGGAGCACCATGTTTAGCGGAGATGGTGTGGTATCAACTCTTGTTGGTCTGGTGGAAGGGCTGAAATTCGCTGTGGCCGGCTCTTTCTGTCTGACACAGCCTGAGGATTCATGTACGCTGAGTTGCGGGAAGGCGACTGTAGGCTTGGAGTGGGTGGTGTGGCGTTTAGATACCCTGGGCGTGAAAATGGAATGGCCGAATGGCTCAGTGTTTGATGAAGCTGAGTGACAATGTCCATATATGCTGCGACGGTCGCTGGGCGTTGTGCTGCTATAGTAGTGGCCAGGTTCGAGTCGGCAATGCCTTGAAGGGCGTGCTCTATGCGCTGAGTGTCCGAGAGAGTGACAGGGCATCCAGAGATGAGCTTCAGCTTTGCCAGAGAGTAGTTGACAAGATTCTCTTCGTGTGCTTGCACGCGACAAGTAACTGCTTGTTGCCACTGCAGCAAGGTCTGCTTGGCGCTGAATTGATCTAGGAACGCTTGCCTGAACGTTTCCCACGTCGGGCATTGACGGCCAATGACGGCTGTCCAATCAGCGGCCGCTCCACGAAGTTTGCCCATGGCGACGGCGAGTAGTGTTGAAGGCTGCCACGAAGCAAGGTTTTGAGTTCGCTCCAACTCTTCAATCCAGTGGGACGCTGAAATGCCGCCGTCCCCACTGTAAGTAGGAAGCGATGCGGACAGGTCTGGAAGAGTTGTGACTTGAACAGGGACTGCAGCGCGTTGCGACACATGAAGGAGCTGCTGAAGTAAACCTGTCAGCAACTCGGTAGTTTGTGCTGCATCGGAGCTCGGCGGAGGCGGTGCTGTGTCAGGGCGCTGGGTGGACGCCGCGGAGTCTGGGGAAGTGGGCGTGGCTGAGCGGTTTTGAGCGATGTCGGCGATAAGGCGGTTTATTACTTCTTCCTTCGGCCCGGTAGCATCCAGATTTCGGCGAGCCAACTCTTCACGGAGATAACCTGCTGTAAAGCCTGCGAGGTCCTCTGGCGTAGCCTCGTTCCAATTCACGAGCGGCATGGCGGTACAAGGCAGCAAACTGGTTACGAGACGAGAGGGCGAGTAGGGCGAACGGTTTGGGCACTGAAGGCAGGTTACTTCATCGGGAGGGCAGGCGCCAACACGACCGTCGGCGAAACACAGGGCGAAGCGTGAAATTGCTCCGGCGAAGTGGGCGGTAGCACCTGCCCACGGAGGGAGCGCTGGGCGACGAAACTTCACGGGGCGATGCTCCAGGCACGGTTCGGGGTCGACTGCGCCAGTTGTGAGGGGCGACGCGGGCCAGTGAGGGCCCGAGACGCGACCAAGGCACTCGAAGGCAGAAAACTAACTTTATTAGCGAGGCAAGACGCCTCGAGGAGCCTCTCAAGCTACTACCGCCGGCCGCGTGCCGCACACTCGCTCTGCTCGGCTTCGTGCTCGCTTTCGATGTGTCAGGCAGGTGTCGCCGTAGTCTGTGCGCTTGCGGCGCTGGCTTCTGATGTGTCGGGCAGGTGTCGCTAGTAGTCGGTGCGCTGGCTCACAGCAGTCATACAAAAATAACAACCATAACATAACCTAGACACTGGGATACTTGCAACACTTTACAACCACTATCTCCGCAGATAATGTTTTTTACTGGGGCATATTCTCCAGTTAGGATGGGAAAGAAGGGAAAAACTTAGGCTTTGATGACCTCGCCTATTTGATGAACTCTAATGAGGTCTATTGCCTCGCGGCATCTTAAAATCAGTAGCAGTAATCGAACAGAAATCACATTTGTGTGGATAGGCACACTCAAAAGGTTAAGAGGAAAAAAATCTACTTCCTATTGGTTCCTTGCAAGGGTGCATTTTCCAAAGAAGCCGGGTTACCTTCCGAAACCGTCGCCTTCCCAGTAAAGGCAAAGGGCCAGGCGGGGATATTTTAGGTACGTGCACGTAATCAACCGACAGGTTCCAAGCTCGATTAATGCACACAAATTCATGCCTTCCGGTGTCAATACGAACAGTCTAATATAAGAAACAGGGAAGCAGTATATGCTTCTGGTGTATGAGACAATGGTGGCACAATACAGAGTCCCATAAGCATTTGACAACGATGGTCCCAACATGGTTCTCTTATTTATATAGGCCACTCCGACAACACGCAGCACGTACGGTGACAAACGACATTTAGCATGACCTCTTACCCTGACAGTCTTCATAATGTAAAAGGGTTTTTGTGGATGTACTGTTTTCACAATATTACAACTAGCAGCAACAATAATTTGCGAGTGGAGTTTTGAGACTGTATACTCTGTTGTGAGTGGTTTTAATGAGATAAGGCATGTCATAGATAAAAAACAGTTTGTTCCTTGAGTCAAGGATAGGCTTTTCAGTTGTCATGCCTTATTGAGTGCCGAGACTTGCGTTACATTTTCGGTGCTAATGGCAAGGTTCAATAGATGGAATACAGTTGCGGTATCCATCAGGAACATCAATAAGGCAGCAAGAAGCATTTCAGGCAGTCATTAATACAACTGAATAACTCTGGGAGAACACTTGGCACGGCCACTTTTGTGAGTCGTGTGAGGGAAGGATCCGTGAAGTGCTTACACCATGTTTGGTATGACGAATGCAGCTGGCTGGTTGGCTCTGTCTTGAGGGCACCTGTAGACCTACACAGGTGATAGGTGATATAGTACACAAACTGCTTGCAATGACAGATGACCTGCGAACAGTCTGTAAATTTCACTGCAACTAGTACTCAAGTATTGCCTCCAGTGCATGCCACCTATTTAAAACACAAGTTCTCTTATTCTATTCAGCAATCATGCGGTCAAGCTATTAGCAAAATTAAAAATATGGGTCTTTGTAATTTTGCAACACTGGTTAGGCGCATTCTTAATGCAATTCAGCTATTGTTTGGGCTAACAAAAATGATAACGCTGCTCACATAGCCTGAATCCCTTTGTCTTTTTTTGTAAAATCAGGACGAAGAGCGAGAGCGAACTGAACGTAACACAAAGCTTAAACCGGTTGCCCCACGGGCTCGCGAAAGAAACGCATCCCGAGAACAGGCACCTGGCGAAAGTATATTTGGGCGCTGAGTGGGCACCACGGCAAGCAGCAGTGAGCGTCGTGCTGACCGCCAGAGGCCATGCCCTGAAAAACATGACAAGAACACACACAGCTCCGACTGAATAGGTGCAATCTGCGCAATACGTGTTTTATGAAACTAGCCAAAATATGACTAGAGAAAAAAGAGCAAACGCTTGAAAAAACGGCAAGTGGGGAACAGTTCTATGCAATGCCTGCGATACCGGAATTGATATACGACGTAGAACGAAGACCAAATTTGAAGGTTTCAATGCACTGCTCACTCACCCCGCCTCGAGCAAAGCTGTTATCTGCCGACGAAAGACGCGTTTTTACCGTACCTGACGCGCAAAAAGAGAAGCGACGCGCGCGCGTTATCGGCGTCGGCGAGTGGGTTCGCTTTGTACGCAGGCAGCTTGGTATGCACCCATGTTTAAAACTTACGACGAGTGTATGGCTGCTGGCTATGCCCAGATAAGCCAAATTAATGCAGATACGGCTACTTCGTCGTGTACGTTAGACCGGACGGCTTTGCAGTGCATCACGGCCATAATAAATAATAGCAGTAACAGTTGGCCAAGCTAGAAATGGCTAGCTAGTATAATACAACGCAGCCTGCGCCTCACGTAATTCAGTGCAGCGACAGCGCACAACGCCTGTTTCGCCGACGGACCGCGGGCCGGCCGGCAACTTCCGCAACTCACCGCCGTCGTTTGCGGCACGTAAACGCTACGTGCGACGACGGACGCGTACCGCTGGCATCCCTCAGCGCTAGATAAAACAGCACAACCGGCCTAAACTAGCATTACATCCGGCTAAAAAATGGTGTCTTACGCCTTTCTGGGGCGTTTCCAAAGAGCTTATCCTAAAGACGCAGCACTAGCTAAGTCTGATTCCCTGAGGCTACGCAGTGCTCACAGCGTTTGCAGTACAAGGAAACGTAAATATGATACGCCACACGAGCACTTTAAAAAAGAAAGTCTCACCTTTCGTTCAGGATGCAAAACCGATGTCGCAAAGAAAGCGCTAGGCGTTTCCTTCTCCACAACAGAGGTTAGCACGAGGCTGCAGAAACGCACGTGCAAACGCTGCCGAAAGAGCCAAATGGAGGCTGGCGCTTGCTGCTTGGCCAGGCTTGGCAAAAAGAAGCCACAAAAATTTACATTCACAGCCATTCAACTTATTACACAAATAAAAGTGTGTAGTCTAATGTGTAACAAAATTTTAAAAGTATAATATTGTGTGTTAGCTTAATTTTAAATATATAGTTTTTTACCACTTGCGCCGACTGCCGGATGGTGCAGGAGTCAGGCCACTCGGCCGCGATAAGCCCGTGTGTCCACTCTTCTAATTTTTTGTTTCTCTTTGGGCATCGTCCGCGATACATCTCGGGATTGCACCCCGGCGCACCGTCGACTCTCTCGGTGCGCAGCGGTGCAACTGAAAATTGCCCCGCGACGGTTCGCCCCGGTTTATCGAGGACAAACGGTGCACACCGGTTAGGTTTATCGAGGGTGAAAAGGCGCACCGGTGCGCCCCGGTATGCACCGGTGTGGTTTATCGAAGATGCTAATACCAATAGCGAATCCGAATGGGAAATGTGGGGCTCGTGGAATTTAGACAAAAATAAGGGCTGGCAATCAAGAAAACCTCGGAAAGCAAAGAGCAGGATGTAGTAGGTCAATGAAACAGATAAGGAATTCGGAAAGACAGAAAGAAAGTGGAGAAAAAATGCCCGCCGGGTGGGATCCGAACCCACGACCCCAAGAATACGCGTCTAGTGCGATGACCACTACGCTACCGGCGGGACTGTTTCCCCTCTACTTCCTCGGCTATTTATGCTATGGTGTTTTGTTTTCCTGCGTGTGGGGGTGGTAGCTAGCGCCAGACAGACTACTCAGAGTGAAGGGGACCTTCTTTATCCCCGGGAGGTGACTCGAGTGTCTACGATATGTCGAGAGTGGTCGACCAGCGTTGAACCCTCTGAAGCTACCTTTAGCACCAAGACTGCCAGAACAGAGGCTCTCGATATGCATATAGCGAATCCACTTTATTAAAGACGATAGTCTTTCTTGGGCTACTTAAACCCAGAAATTTTGGTCTGTCTGTATGTCTGTCTGTCCGTCTGTCTGTCTGTGACTCGATTCAGCCACCCGGCCAAAGCAAAACAATGCCTTTGCAATAGTCTTATATAGTCACAGCTAAATCTACCCGTCTATGTCCGGTGTAATATTCATACTTATCAACATTGTTGAAGAAGAACAAGACATTACGCAAATATGAGACAACAGGTCAATACAGAAGTGATATTTACAGTGTTTCTTTATAATAAATCACACATGCTTGACTTTTGCGAAATTAAATACTTTACTTCATAAACTGCAGAAAAAGAATTCACTCCGCCGTCGCCTGCTGGTGCCCGCGCCACTATAGCTTCTGGCGCCATTTTAAGAAATCAACCGGCAACAGTTACGCAAGGTTCCACTAGATAGGCTCCACGTTCTGCTTGCAACGCACGTGGAGTAGGGAAACGCGGTTCTATAAACGTTGAAGTAGGGCGCCTCAATTAACGCGCGTCTTCGCCGTACGGCAGCGTTCGCAACGAGACACCCGGTTTGGAGCAGTGGAACGCGGGAAATTTAAAATGATTTAAGCAAACGTTTGGCGTATTTACCTTGGGAGGAGCGCGACGAAAGAGGAACAACATGAGAGGTGAGCGGTAAAGCGAAGGGAGGCATTTACTTCGCAAAAGCCGATAAAGACTATCGTTTTTTGACGGCATTTGCAACGAAAGGAGCAGATACGCGGCCAATTTTTTGTCTTTCCAAATTCATTATCTGTTTCAATGACCTACTACATCCGCCTCTTTGCATTCCGAGATTTTCTTGACTGCCAACCCTTATTTCTATGCTAATACTAATATGTATTAGAGGGAATTATGGCGCTGCAGTCGCGGTATGGTGGCTAGAAGGGGGAGGTGTGACGGGCGCCTATAGATAATGCGGGAGTCGGCGGGGCGCACAGGGGAGCGAGGAAATTCGTAGCGGTGTTCTAGATGGCGCTACGTGACGCTGGTGTGTAGAGTGCCTCGATGCGCGAGCCCCCGCTTAGAGTGGTGTCAGCTTTTGAAAGGGCAGATGCCGCCTCGGCGGCCTTGGCGGCAGCGTGGTCGCCATTTTGGCTCCTCCGTCCGGTCCCCGGCGCTTGGTGTGCATGTTATTGCTCGCTCGATGCTCGTTCCCCGCCAGTTTTAAGCGATCGTTTCCATCACCATGCCCTTGTGCTGCGGGCCGCAGGGCAAAAATTATTCTAGGAATGGCTAAAAACTCTAGCACTTGCCCAGGGGTTCGAAAAGAAGGCTTCTTTGGACACTGAAAATCAAGCGCGACAAGCGGCATTCCACCAAAGCCTCATTCATTTGTATCGTAAGTAAACATTTGTTTTGAGCGCGAAGCTATTTTATCAGCCAGAAATATTTAGCGCACCATTATTTTTTATTTTGATGAGAGGGCAAACGTCGGGCAGCCAAGCGTCGTGGAGCGTACGGGTAATTTGGGGAACGACCGCGCGGTGAGAAAATGCCCCAGATAGGAGGCCGGAGTATTTATTGAATACAAAAGCACCCGTGTGGGCAATATTTGGCGCAGCTTAAAGGGCCCCGAGTATTCTGATACATTAAAAAGTACTACCGAGGGTTGCAGAGTACTGTGGTTGCGTGGGAAAGTTTCACCCTGGGTTCAGAACTTATATTTATTCGTGCACGCTTTCCACAACTTCGTTGAAACTTGCATGCCTCTTCCGAAATGAGAACGTTTGGACATGAAACTTTTGCTGTTACTGCGAAAAATGTTCAGCGTTACGATGCCGGGCCGGTTACCGCAGTGCTTTTTAAATTACAAGTAAAAACAAGCCCAGGCCTATTGCGCAGTGTTGTGTCATTCTTACAGGATAATTAAATTCTTCTCTAGTAGGAAATCACGACTGTGCTACAAACATTTCATAGAAATAAATCTGTAGCGCCTGCTATAAAGTATCACCCCAGCGACCTTATCTTTAGTCAGCTGATTGTTGTTTATTCGCCAACGTTTTCAGTGCAAAGGTTTAACGTATTACCCTAACAGCTGGCAAGGAACGCCCTTTACAGATCTCGCCCCACAAACCTGTTTTTTGACAGCTGATTGTTTTTATTCGCATAAATTTTCAGTTCAAAGGTTTAAAGCATTACCCTAACAGCAGGCAAGGTCCATTGTCGTGCTCATTGAAACGGCTCACGGGAAAACGCACGTGAAATAGATTAAAATTTTCCCGTGGTGCTAACCTCTCCAATGAATAAATATTTCTCTCTGTCTCGCACAGACTGCTAGTTCTTGCCCGGGATCATAAAGAGCGCATTAATGAAGTTTTGGTTAAATGACAAGGACGTACATTCATCGTTATTTTGCCAGTCTGCTGAAATCCAAATGAAATTTTCTTTGCAGGCTTACTTTGAACCAAACTACAATGAATGAAAATGCGGGATGGTTGGGAAAGGCTGAAAGTGAATGCAGTCATGAAGATAACAGCGAGTCAGCGACAGTCCTCAGCAAGTTCTCCATGTAAGGTTTTATTAGTGAAATTGCTCCTGTAGGCGCAGCATTTGTGTACACGAATAAATCACATGTTCACTGGAATTTTCGGGTTTTGTTTCGTAAAAGTAGAGCGACAGTGTGGATGTGATGTGTTCAGGTATGCCCGTAAAGTATCTTCTGTAAATGGTGAGGCGGGGGATGGGTATCAATATCAGATAATAAAAAGGGAAAAACAGGTGTTTATATACAACGAGAAATTTAAATATTTGAATCATTTCCGCAAGAATACTAATAAAGTAGTTCACATTTCATCTTACCAGCATATTTACACAGTACTGCCGCTCGGCACCTTATTTCTTGGGGGGCGGCGGAAGGGGGCGCTTCTGCGTGCAATGCAATTATGACAGTTTTAGAAAATTATAAATTGTTTGAAAAAATTGTTTGTAAACATTAGCTAGCTCCACAATACTGAAATTTTTACGTTGAAGTACATGTACGGCTGCTGGCAGCATGTATATAAGTGCTTTAAACGATGGGTAGCGTGTTTGGAACAACGTTTTTACAAAGAAAATAGGTAAAGGGTTAGTCTTATCGAACGTCTGTTGTTTCCCGCCTAAGGAACATGATTCGTTTTTAATATATCGAAGTCTTCGTCAACCACTGACGCCTAACACAGGCACAGGCCATTAGCTTACAAGGCATACTTCGTTCCTTTGATAAGTATTTAGGCAACAACAGCACTAAGTGCTGGCTAAGCTTCGCAAAATAGAAAAGTTTGCGAACGTGCGCTTGTTCATGAACGTATCGTGCACCGCAAATGGTCGCGCGCTTCGCATGCTACCCAGCTGCGGCGGGAGGCGTAATGGCGGATGCCGTAGCAGACGACGCGGCTGTCCTCACCCTCATCGGCGCGCGCGAGCATCAAGACACCCTACTGGTGTGCCGCCGTAGCGGCTGCTGGAGAGCGGCGCAGGGCTGCTAGCACGCGCGTCGCGCACACTTTGCGTTGAGGCGAAGGAGGAAAATATTCTTATATATACATTATATAAGAATATTAGTTATATATTAGTAAAGAAGTTGCTAATACGTATCGCCAGGCTTTCGCCTTAAAATCACTTAAGCACACTGGAGTTCCCCGAGGAAATTTTTGTCGAAAAGCGGAGGGTTTCGATAACGTAATAGAAACAGCAACTGTTTTATATGTGGCGCGCTTTCATCACCCGCTTTCTTTTTTGCCAGTCGGCCATAGTCCCGTGATTGTACTTTCTGCCGCCGACGGCAGAAACTGCTTCTTAGGACTTCAAAGAAAAAGCTCATAGGAATGCCCAGAATAAAAAAATAAATGAACTTTGTAGTAAAATACAGGTTAATAAAGTAAAAGTGCAATAGAATAAAGCAGTTGGATTCGCTTTACCCCAGTAGCTACCAGTGCAGCTAGTGGAGATAGAGAACGCACTGAAAGATGCGCCACGCCCTAGTCGCGCATCCTTGAGCGCGCTGCCCTGGACCGATTACGTCACCTCAATAATCAGGAAATAACATGAATCGCATTTTAAAGCGTTCTAACCCTGCCCCAAAATATTATCATGAGCTTAATATTTTCACCTCAGGTCCGCCTTGCCCGAATTTCGCCCAAACTCGGGCCTTCTGGAATAGCACCCCTGGCATTTTAAGAAGGCAGCAAGCTCTTAACCTTTTTCGCAAGCGTGCCTTTCCCATAAATGCATGTTTGCATATCGCCGCAGAATGCTAACAGTGCTCAATTTCAACAAAGTAACAAAAAATGCGATAATTACTCATTCCTTTAATGTCTGTTCTTATGCTACGGACACCTATTTTTCCTCACATAATGGTAATTTTTGACTAGTAGTTTCAATATTATAAAAAGACAATGTAGAAAAATTATGGGGCATGCTTAAAACTTGCAATAAATGTTCAGATAAAAGTGTAGCTACGTTTACTGTTGATGTGCTGTTGAGCTTTCTGGCCACACACATCATCACTTGACCAACCTCTTGACCGCACCCTGCATAGCTCATTCTGCTGGCTAACCATTGCCATTTCATAGCGTGCACTGCATTACCCTTTCTGAAATTCCCTTTGCAGCCCTCCTCCCCCAATGCTGCGTAACCTTTCTGGTGTGCGATCCCCGGCTCACACAAGTTAAATTTTCGGACCGCATACTTTCTGTACCTCACAACGTGTGTGCTTGATAAAAAGATTTAGAGCTTTCACCTTAAAAAAGGCCAACAAAAATAGCTTGTTGTGAAGGACAGTCACAGTAACAGTGAACAAACGGCAGCTTTGCCTTTTATTGGAGGTGAACATCATTTTATTTGCCCTTTTTGGAGGTGAACATCAGTTTATTTCCACTGCGTTTGTGCCGTCTTCATGTGTTCTTGTCCCGGTAAATTTGCGTGCCGTTTGTTTTTTCGAGATGCGAAGGTAGATAACTCCGCATCTTGTAAACCACCAGATATAGTACAAGAACCGCGTTCCTGGTTCACAATAGGTTCTAGTATAGTTGGAAGCCTGATGTAGTAGATAGGTAAAACATAATTGGCAGGGGACTTGCACAGTGACATTTAGGAATATTAGGGAATTACCATAATACTGTGAAATGGTGTTACATCAGCTCCAAACGGCATTCCTGGCTGCTCCAATCCTGCCCTAAAGGTACCTTTGCCTGCTCCAAGGCCACTAAAACCAAGTACCCTGTTCCGCCCTGCTTCAAGGATGGTGCACATGTGTGATTCAGCAAAAGCTTCAAACGTTCCATTGTGGTCATGCATTTATGGTCGTGACAGCGAAACGATTGATCATGAAAACTCTTGTTTTCTTTTTTTTAGCCAAGACTGCTGAGACAGGGCCTTCGGCTGCAATCTCCACTCCGTCACGCCCGGGCAACAGTGCCAGTTTCACCTTCTCTCCGACGAGTGCTGAGTCGCCTCCGAAGCCTTAGCCCCTGAAGACGCCACAGCGCCGTCCTCTCCATGTGAGCGCACTGTGGCCCGTTTTTATTATTTGTTTGTACTTAGTTGCGGCATAACATGACAAGTTATGCCCCGCATAATGAACCTTAACAACTGTCACTCGTTTAACCCACATTTCTTGTCGCTTCTGCCCTTTCTTTCAGACCGATGATTCCGTAAGGAACCTGCCTATCACTCTCAATCGCTGCTCTGAAATTTCCTCCTTACTCACGCAATCGATTCGCCCTAAAACAAAGTCTTCCCAATTGTCTTTACTACTGTTCGGTCATCTCTGCAGTCTCACCTTTCCCGTGATTCTTCTTTCTTGGGATGCGAAGACCCCAGCCACTGTAACTGGTAGTTTTGCCCCTGCTAGTTTCTTCCACATTGTCTGTCTCTTGGTTTTAAACAGGCCTCGAACTGCCTCTAAGCCACGTGTTCACCTGTAGGAAGCTGCAACAGTTGCCTCATCTTACCAATGTCAAATTGAACAGGCGTTTCTCTTCCTCCATTCACTCTCTAAAACGCAAGGCTTTAACGACAGCGGTGAAATAATAAAGGGGCCATGAAGACAAGATACCACTGTGTTTTTTTGAATGAACTAGACTTTGGTCGCCCACTCAACTACATTCCATGTTCAAAAGCTGTTTTTTAACTCTTTCGAAAAAAAACGCCGATGTTGAGTGCTTCCACAAAACGTTTTTTTCTCTTGAGCTACTGAACGCATTTAGCATTGCTATGCATGAAATTGTAGCTTATAGTTTGCCATTTCAAACACATAACAATAGTTGTGTGAAATGTACAGTTATTTAGAGTTTATTGGGTAAAGAAACAGAAACAAATACACAAAATGTATACAAACATAGTATATAGGCGATTGTACTGAGCCTAAAAATTCGTTTAACAGTTCTATGATATACAAGTTGTTCCTACGTTCTTGAGTTATGATTCGCTATAGGGTCATTCCATGCCAAACGTCCCAGCCGTAAAATCGACTATCACGGATTTGCTTAGTAAAAATTGTGGGTCATCCTCGCATGGCCCAGAATGCTCCCTGAAAGTGTTTTTGTCCAAAAAAATTTTGTTCTTTTTCTAGCGGCCCTTTTACCTCCAGGGTTTAAAGCAAACTTACGTCTGTGAAAAAAACATGAAAAAGTAACTTCTCTTACAATAGCCACCATTTTTTGTGAACATCATGTCGACCCCCTGGGCTGCTCTATGCCGCATTTTAAAAATATTTTTCCTTTTTTTTTGCTGTTATTGCGCCATTCAGAAAATACGCGATATCGAGCATTTTCAAACATTTTTAGCAAATACGAGCACATTCTCCCAGGCAATGAAGCATTTGGACCTGTATCTCAGCATTGTGGACAATTGGTGAAAACTATATTTACACTGAAAAAAGGCGAAATGTGCCAGAAAACGTTTCTCAAACTTGGAAAAATCTTGTTTCTGGCCCATATTCACCTTGAAATTGCGCATTGTTGTGCTCGTAGTAAAAATATCAAATACAAGCCATTCACTAGTACAAATGATCGTAGTTTATTTCAGGAAGTTTAATCCGAACAGTTTTTGTTTTAGCATAGAAAAAAATTTCAATTTGTATAGTGACACTACTTCACCCCGTTGTTACACAGAGCGTCTTCTCTGCACGGCATGCACCTGCCTGCATGAAGGAGGCGCGAGCCAGCGGGTTCGCGCTACAAGAATACATTTCGCCGCAATGATATTTGTAGTGTCAGTACAGGAAAAAGGAATAATTCGCGTGTTAGTGGGAAAAGTACAACGTGGAGCTAGCGGTGGTGCACCCATTCCATGAGTACGGGCAACTCAACGGCTGGACATCAGATGTGCATTTAAAGAATCGGGTTATGCAATTCCCCCTAACGCAATTAAATAAATCCGTTTAACTCGATGACTCCGCCGCTGGTTATTTCGTAATTTTCGGCATACTTCAAGATACCACATATAGCATACCCTGCTTCTTTAAATGCACATCCATGTCCAGCCTGCCGTTGAGTTACCCGTACTCATGGGGCTGCTGAACGTTATGCATCAACGTTATGCACCAAGTTCTGGATTTATGCGGGCTCGTCAACCGAGCTGCCCCGATGGCTGTGCCACTCCGCGAAGCCACTCGAGAGTAAGTCGGTCTTTCTAACATATGCATCCAAGCATACTTCCTTGTTTTTTCACACAAAATATTTATCACTTCAGTGGTAAAAAACAAGAAAAAAGAAACCCGACACTCTTGATAAGCGTCGCGGGTCGCTCCGCAGTGCTAATCTGACGCAAGAGCCAGGCTAACGCGAAGCGCAACAGTGCATTTGGCAAAATATCCCCGCCTCACGTTGTTCAGACCCTACACATGAAAGTAAAACGACAGTCTTCAGATAGGAAGCACCTTTTCTTTTTAAATGCTGCACAAAGTCAAAAACAAACCTTACCTGGCCGCACCATTCAAAGTATGAGGCATTTGAATGGGAGCGTCTTGATCAGAACGAATATCCGACCAATCCAAATCGTTGCTGAAGTCATCACTGCTGCTGGGGTAACAAAAGTCAGCACCAGCAACTGCCGAAGTCCCTGTCACAGCTGTCCGCTTTTGCACAGCTCGCAGTAAAGTGGACGCCATTTTCGCGCAACTCCCCGCTATCGTGAGTTCAAATTTCACTCTCAGTGCCTCCTACGACCGCGAAATGTCAACTAAAAATAATGAAATCGAAAAAGGAGTGGTCAATAAATACACCAGATGGCGATAGTTGTCCGCAAGGCGCTATTTCCGCAAGGTGTCCGCAAGGTGTGGCTCTGGAAGAACTTTTGCGGGACGTTTGAAATCATCGGAACTCCGTGTCCGAGGGCCTGTGACGCCGTAACGAAAGAGTTAAAGAGAATTAAAGGCAAAAAGATGTCGAAAAATTCAAATATTACGTCACTCTGATGTGCGGAATAGTAGTGACCTTTTATCGACTCACATCGACTCACA
This sequence comes from Haemaphysalis longicornis, assembly GCF_048455015.1. Taxonomy (NCBI): domain Eukaryota; kingdom Metazoa; phylum Arthropoda; class Arachnida; order Ixodida; family Ixodidae; genus Haemaphysalis; species Haemaphysalis longicornis. Next base: position 152,302,966 of record NW_027526203.1, on the reverse strand, counting down.
ATAGAGCCTATTTATCAGTGTGGCTACTGCACATTAGCATTCAAATGATACTACCAAACAGAACTAGAGGTCCCACTACAATCTTCCAGTCATGTTTTTTGGCTCTGGATTAAGTCAGCAATCGCCAAATGCACAAACAAGATTCGTTGACGTCGTAGAAAAATTGCGGGAAAGTGGCTAGGGAATAGCTACTGTCGAATTTGTTTTCTTTGATATCTCAGTTATTTCTTTGAGGTTTGTTATAAACTTGGTATTGTTGTTATTTAGATAACACGACTTTTTCAAGGAACCGGACGTGTATTTTGTCTCCATGGCCCCTTTAATGAGGTTGACTATTGGTTACGTCCTTTCTATCGCTGCACTCAGACGGCGCAGCTGTGGGAGATGCAGCTTCTGAGGGAGCAGATCCGTGATGAGGAGCAGACGTCCGCCAATCTCCAGGCCGAGGTTTCCCGGCTCAAGAAGGCCCTCAGGGGAAGAGGTAACCGACTCTCCACTGGGCCGAGAGAGGTCTCTTTGGCCAACTCCAGTTTTGAGATGTCTACTACGCGACCTAAAGGGGTATTGACGCCAATTTTCTGTGTTAATATTATTACACAGGTCTTTTCTTATACTCGACACAATACCCTGGCTGAAATATGTGTGGCCTGCGACGCGTGGAGCATACGTCAGTTTGATAAAATTTATCGTGCCGACGAAACAGCATGTGGAGTGGCGCGCAGCAAATGGACATCAGTGTAACATAACCCTGAGGTAGCGAAGTCACGTGGCGGTTTTCCACCAACGCCCGCCAGAATCTTGTGACATCACTTCACGCGTGCAGCCTTACAAGCGGCGACTTGGCGCTGGCGTGTTCACAAACCGATGCACGTAGCCAGAGATACGGTGTAACTGCTGCCTAGAACCTAGAAAGGCATTCTTGCCAAAAAATAAAGTTCCACGCGCGGGAAACCAGCCAATACTATAACCAAGAATCGCAATAGAAGTCACCAGTGGGACTTTTATTGAAAGCAGACATCAAAGTTCCACCGCAATGGTGGGCCTAACGCCCTCAGGCAGCTCAGCCGCTCAGCGGCGGCAGCAGGGCGGTCGAAACAACGCCTCACCGGACTTCGCAGTATTTTGACGTCCGCACAAAACTGTGAATCTTTCATAAGCGCCCGCTGAGCTGAAAGCGCAGAAAACTGAAAATAGACGATTTTCACGTCCTTCAATGTAACTAATTATCGCACGCTCAAGTATTTAACATGCTGTCTCAGGTTTGCCAAGCTATTAAGCATAGATAAAATCAATAGAAAAAGAAGAAAAAAATTCGTGTCAGTAATAAAGCAGTAGTGACACGAAATTTCAAAGCTGAGATAACTATGTAAAATGCTTCCTTTTTATCAGGAGATATCTCCAAGAAAGTTTCAACAGTAGCCGTTCAGTATAACACATTTCGAATCCATTTTAATCTCTGCCCGCACGATAAAGCCCATAGTGGGCCAGCATGACATCATCTGATACTTGCTCCAAACTGCCGATGTCGGGGCTCCCGTGCGTAGCCGGTGCGCTGGCTGCGGTTGGCACGCGCTGCTACACCGTGTGTACACGTCATCGTTTTGGGACGTCATGCTGCCCGGGCACGCGGGGATGGTGAAGACCACGGAGCAAGATATAAAGAGGAGCGCCGACTGTTGCCCAGAAAAAATCTTTTGCTCGGGCCGATAATGTCCAAGCACCGCCGGCGGCCAGCTTTCCCTTTGCTCTCTTCCTCCTTCGTTTGCCCTCTCCTCGCTGTGCCTCTGTACATGGCTCTTCCCTTCTTCGCTCTCCCCAGAGGCGTCTTTTCTTTCGCAACAACGTCTGTCGTATGCCTGTCCTACTATGCAGAAGGAATGCCTGCACGCGCGGAATTTAAACACCCGTGCGCAGCCGGAATAGACGGCGCAGATAATCGCACGCCACCGCATACATGGCGTTCGCTTATTCCCTATCAGGGGGCGTTTATTCTGACATTATGAAGACCCGCTAAAAATATTGTACTAACCAAGCAGATGTAAGACGCAACTGAACGACGACGACTTCAGAAGCACCAAAGAATGAGCAAGAGTAATATGAAACGCCACAACATGCAGTCTAGCGTGATTCTGCTTACGACAAATAGATGCAGCGCAAAAATTACCCTCTGTTGTTGGCCCGCTCTCCGGCCGCCTGCTTAATTATTTATGCCGCTTCTGCGCACGAACAACGCTTACAAGGGTCGCCCGGAGTCTCCATCGGCAAACGGCAATGATTCTGTGCCAATGACTGAATTGGTCGCCTGCCCTGTTGTAATAAGTATACAAAAACACTTTAATCTTGATAAGGCACCCAAGAATATCAAACGCAACCTTCATTGTAACTCATGCCGCCACTTACAGCCCCATGTTCACTGTCGCTCTACGGTCGTGTTATCTCGTCGATAACGCCGTGGACTCCAAATAAAATGCTGCGATTTGTATGGCTGCAATTTTGGGCCTACGAGGGTTCCGGGCGTTTTTTTTTTCTTTAAGCGGCTGACCAGCAAAACAACTGGCTCGTCAAACCTTTTCTTTTGGCGAGTCATCACCACAGAGATATAGGGTCCGGACGAATTCAAATATCGCGAAATGAAGGCTTGTGAAAAGACCGCACTGTCAGGGTCTCGATCTTGAGCAGATTGCTACGTCGCGGGCAGTCGCGGGTGATGTTATCGCGTTTCTGTTATTTTCTGATGAGCGTGTGAGTGCCGGTCCGTGTTCTAGGCACACTCTGTTTTGGACGTAAGCGTGAGAACGGCGAGAAAGTTGAGGCAACTTTTATAATCGCTAGTGATCAGAACCAGTTGCTCCTTTCGCCTTTTGTAAAACCTGTTAAAACACAGCCGAATTGTTGTTCACAAATTTACAAAACGGAGTCACATTTTCGGCAAGCACTGCGCAAAAGGTAGTGTTTGTATAGCAGCCATATGTCTATATGTGCGCTCTACATTTTGTTTTCCCGCCATGCAAACCAATCCTTAACGTATCTTTGCCGTGCCGTACGACCACTCAATTCCTTCGGGTTCGGGTTACCCAGAAGGTGCTGTCGAACAAGTTAATCAAGCCGTGCGAAGGAGGAGCGCAATGAACGCGAAGCGGCGCCAACGCAGGCCCAAAGCACTCCGTGCCCAGAACTACCGTCGCCGAAGCAGACGACAAAAGCCGACGGAATGCGTTCTGCCAACGCGCCCGCCGACCGCTCAGCCGGCGGACCATTCGCTGCGCCATCTACATTGTGCTCCGCGAGTGATGGACATTAAAGGAGCACTGACACCAATTTTTGGCGTTAATATTATTGCACAGTTCGCTTCCTTCACTCAACAGAATACCCTGGCTGAAATATGAGCGGCCTGCGACGCGAAGAACATAGTTCAATTGGATAGCATTTATCGCGCCGACGGAGCAGCGCGCGGAGCGGCACTCAGCAAATGGACATCAGCGTGACATCACTTCAGGAGAGGAAAAAGAAGTGACGCGCAGGGCTCGCCAAAAACTCGTGACGTCACTTCACGCGCGCGACCCCACGAGCGGCGAGCGGGCGCAACACCCTCTCAAGCGGGCACCGGTGACGTCCGCACAAAGCGGTGAGGTCAAACCGGGAGGCTGTCATATGCGCCGTTCGGGATGAAAGCGCGGGAATTTGAAACAAACGATTTTCAAGCCGTTCAATGTAATTAACTATCGCGAACTGAAGTATTTGAAGTGCTGTTTCAGGTTCGCCAGACCATTAAGTATCGATAAAAGCCATAAAAGTGTAACATAAAATTTTCGTGTCAGTGCTCCTTTAAGGTCCCGCAGGAGAGAGCGAAGTCGGCACTCCGGTTTATCTTGCTCTGTGGTGAAGACCTCGGCCGGTCTGGGCGAGCGCGTGCGCTCGCGCGCACATCCAGACCGCATCGGTGCGACAAGAATGGTGACGTCAGGTGCTACCTCCTGTAATGGCGGCCGCTGGGCGTTCTTTTTTTGCGAAACCGAATCTGATACGAATGAACGACGCCGTAAATGACTGTTTACGCTGAGATCGACCGTCTAATGTGTTATTCTATGATTAGTGGGCTAATAGGCGCCCATTGCTGCGAAAAAAACGTAACACGAAAGTTTCGTGTGAGCTGAACGGGCTCCGTTTTTGCATTTCATGATTTTTGAATTTCATATATGGATGAACAGTTGCTTAGCAACTATCTGACTGACAATATCTCCTAGGAACTTTCTGAGGAAACATTCCCACTGATGTAGATAACACATTATCCTGCTGATTGTAAGGTCACATTGTGTAGCACGTATGATTATGGTGCATTTCCCTTTAGTAACTTGAAGGTCCAGCACTCGAAACATGCTGAGACGCCCTAATTTCCTCGTGACCTTTTTTCTACTTTGCCGAGCAAGTTTTCCTTTTGCGACTTGTTGAAGCCTGCTTCCTTCTTCATCTTCATCTTTTTTTTTTCATTGAGCAAGTTTTTTTTTGCTTGCTTACCTTGTATTGATGTTTGTTGCCGCTTTGTGCGGACTTCTAATTATAATTATCAATACTTGGAAGTCTGCAATTCTTTTAATTGTTTTTGTAGTTACGTTTACTCACAAAAGAATTCACTCGTGTGTGCAAGCATCATACGAGTAAAGTGCATACCTTTGTGTCTGCGAAATATTTGGCTCAACTTTGGGGGACAGCATTCTTTGTGCAATGTTTTCTGAGGTTTAACTTTCATTCGCGATGAGTGCAGCATGAATAGTGCAGGACTGGGGGCCTTTGGGACACAATCAAGTAATAAACGCACCCGCCCAATAACAGGAAAGTTTAGAGTGAGTTTTCTCGGTGAAAAAATAACGGCAGGTAATGCCCTCGAGGATCTTAATGATAAGTCATGAGAAGGTGTTATGACTGGGGATCAAACTCGTGTGGATGGCAGTTGTATCTCCAATGTGGACAAAACAAACCTTAACTGAGATGGCTGCTGGGAACAGAGAACCAAAACGGAGACTGGAGAGTTGTGATAATGGCGATGACAGTGCAAGCAGCACTGCGGTTTGTGCACTACCACTGCGCCCCTCCAGTGCACGTACAGTCTAGTTTTGTCCACCAGAGCAATGACAAGTAGGCTACGGCATTTAAAAGGTTTACCGTTAGGCGCACATTGTATCGGTTGCCAGGAGTAGTTGCCTCTTTAATAGCTGATGTCTTGGGCTGGTTTGCCATCAAGTATGTAAGCCTGGAATTTGAGGGCTGTATGATCGCGCAACTGTGTAGAGTCCGTTGATCCTTTTGTACGATGGGTGAGTGAAAAGCCCAGCCTGCATGAAATTGTCACGTGTGGTTCCTTGAATCTCGGAGATTGGACTGTTCGCGACTGCAAAGGCAAAGTACATGGTAGCCCTGCTATGTGTTTTCGTCTCAATAAGCTATGGGACACATCGCGCCTACTCACATGACAGCATTTTAAACGATCGTATGGTGATGTGGCTGCAGCTTGTGTTCCTGTCTACTTGTCTACGTGTGAATGTCATCACGTATGCAAAGTCACCCTTCCTGCGTTTCTTTGCTCGTTTCCCGTTTGTGCAGACAAGGAGATCGGAAGGCAGAGGGAGAGGCTGGCAACACTTGAAGCTGGCTCCAGGGAAGATTCCAGCTGCCTGGAGCGACTGCGCGAGTGCATCCAGCTGTACGTCTTCTTTCTTCCTCTTTTTCTGACCCTTCGTCATGGACATTTTTGTTGTCTGGTTTTGAGCAGCAAGCCACTTGTGTAGTGTTCACTGAAGTATGGGGGACGTGATGACCGAGACAATTTCTTTTTAATTTTGAAGGAAATGGCGGCGCAGTGATAGCATGGTTTATGCATGGGTGGTGCAGAGAAAACTTACGAGGGAAATGTAAAGAGGCACTTTGGCTGAGTGTTGCATCTTCACGACCACCGCTATTGCAACCATTTTTAGTCTGTGTGGAAACAACCACTGTGCTGTTTGCGTTGTAACCGCCAAGACGTATAAGGGTGTCTCTGTGTGTGTTTATAGCATACTCTCGAGTGAATGGAGGTTAGAGTTGTATGTTGAGCTACTCAGAGAAAGGAATACCTCCTGTGAGACGAGTAGGTTACCCAAGCTGTTGTCACCACCTCTCTTCGCTGACTTCACACGCAATGTTCGCAGAATGAAGGCTCGTAAAATGTAGGATGTGTGATCTGTATTTGAAACAGTTGTCTTGGTGGGAAGGGGATCAAGCAAGACATTTTCATGCGCTTGTAGGGCTCGTTCCCGCCGTGACGCTGTTTTTAGTCGAGGCTTTTATGGGACAAAATGTGCTAACGTGGTGGCAGAAATGTGGAGAGGGCATATTCAAGTGAGGAGGAGAGCACGCACCAAGCACGAATGCAGCAAGTTGAAGGAATGCTTCAAGGAGATGCTTATACAGGCAAAGCTTTTGTAAGCTACTAAATCAGGTGGAAATGTTTTTATTGTAAACATTGTTGACCAAAAATAGAACAGTAGGCACACTGGAGGCAAGACGTCAATATGTACGGGATATTTGCATTGTTCTTTTAATTAAAAATACATGCTTGCTTGGTTTTTGGAATAGCAGCCAAAAATGCATTGCAAAAAATGAAAACACCCGGGGCGCCTTTTTGTGGCAGTGTTCCAAGATCAAAAGTAACACAAGGATCCAGTAGGTGGTGCGAGCGGTGGAACACGGCACAAATGAACTGGTGTGAATGGGAATTGCTCTGCTGTTGAGAATTTCTATGAAGCTTCGCCTTGCGATTAGGTAATGCTAGGGAGCTTCGCTGTTAACATGGGCGTTCGCGACGTGAAGTCAGTGAAGCTGGGCTATTTTTTTGCCCTGAACAAACAGTTCCGCACGCAGTTCAGGTATTTTCGTCCAACTCTAACGCCTCTCCGCAGTCTTCTTTTTCTTTCTTTGAACAACCAGCCTGAAGGCCCAGAACGGGCTGCTGCAGCAACAGCTGCTGTCCATGCAGAGGGTCCAGGCGGACTATGACGACCTCATCCAACAAAATGCACAGCTCCAGGAGGAGGCAAGCTTGCGGCTTTCGCTGCTACTATTCCTTTTCTGCTTCTTGTTGATTGTACACTGGCACTGACTCTCTGGGGTGCATTCTTTTCAGGCTTTGGGGGGGCTAGTTGCTACAAAAACTTAAGTAAAAAAGACGTGAATGTTGACTGGAAGATGTGATGACATGTCAGAACATGGGACGGTATCAGCAGTACTGTTATGGCAGTGCAGTGAAGTGTCATTGTGGGTGCAAAGCTAGTGATCCTACAGGGCGATATAAATTAAAGCAGAGAAGTTTTTTTTCTACAAACCTTTTTGCCAGTAGCGCGGGTCATACTGTTAAAAGACTGTAGACATGATGTGATGAAGACATTGTTTAGCAATTGGTATTGCACAAACTTTCCTTGCAAAAACCTTTAATCAGTGGCTGCGTGATCATTCTGTGCGAGGCATGAGTGGGCTGAAAGTGGAAGGCTAATGCTATTAGTGCATTCTTCTGAACCCCATTGGTAATTGCCCTTCCAGTTTTCTTCTTAAATTTCCGATTATTCAAACACATTCTTGAGCACAAGGAAACGTATATTGACACTCGTTATCCCCTCAGTTGTTGACCCGCGAGCGAATTCTACTTATTGGCCGGGTTCACTGATTGATGAGCTTGATTCATGTGCCAGTTGTTGGACACCGAGCTGATTGCAGTGCGTGTGCTTTGTTTCCCCATTATCGGAACAAGCGGCTGACTTATTGTTCCTTCTGGTGGGCTTCGCTTATTGACGATTCATCTGCCCATCGCCCTAATGCATGTGCCTCGTTTTCGTGCTCTCCATCAGAAGTAGCAGATGGCCCAGCGGGCGTCAGAGCTCCAAGGCCTGGAGGAGGGGCTGGCCACTGCCCTGTCACATGGTGTGGAGCTCCAGGCAGAGCTCTTGGCGTCGAAGGAGGCCCGGGCATCCCTTGCCACTGCCATGGCCGAGCAGGCTAAGGAACTGGAGTGCCTGCGGGAGTTCTGTGCCAGCCGGCGGGAGTCCCGGCCGCCCTCCCTTGAGAGCCCGCGGACTCCCCACATGCCGACGGAGCACCGCTCCACCAGCTGCTTCCAGGAACTGCGCCTGGTTGAGTTAGAAGAGGACAGCGCTCTCCTCAGGGTGCGTGCACACATCTGCTTTCCTCCTTGCGTCCAGGCATTGTCTCCCGTGGTGTGTGTCGGCTCTTTTGATGGCATCCCTGGTTGCGTGCCTGGTGATGGTGAATAACTCCTGGAGTTGAATGAAACCCTCTCGTGGATGATAGCCTCATCTTTTCTAGCCTTCTTGTTTTGAGGAGAGTGCGGGGGGGGGGGGGGCGCTTGCAAAATGTGCTCCCATGTCGGTAACCCACAGGACACAGGCTAGTGACTGGGGGGGGGAGAGAGTCACTAGCACTTTGTGGGCTGCTGTTTGCTCACGGGCAAGCCACTGTCACGTGACCTGCGGTTGTGGTGGTTTCCTGGCTTCACAGTCTTCGACAGCCAGCCTCAGATGCTTGACGATAAAGCGGCATGAATGCCTATCAAACCGGCCAGGTCAATGCCACAGTCAGTAAGCTTTGTTTTGATTTCAGTGAAATGGTTTCAGCCTTGGTGCATAACGGTGGCCAAATGTTGTGTGCGTGAGCGTAAACATACCATCGTTTGGCCCCAGCCTAGACATGCACACACCGGTCCCCAGTATGACCGACTGTGCAAGTATTCTTAGCACTTTCTCCTGGGTATTGTTTGTTAGCAGCCATTAATAAGCCTTTGTTCCCTGTATGGTTCACTTAGCTGATGCCTGAAGCCTTTCTCGATTATATTTTGCAGAGTGAACTGGAATAAAAGATGGCCGAACACGAGTAAGAAAGCAGTGCTCTCAGGGACACCCTTGTCCAGCTAGAGGAGGCAAGGGCCCGGCTGGAGGCGGAGGAGTCTCAACTCACTCAGGACTCCGCCCAGCAGAATCTCAGGATCACCGAGCTACAGAGTGAGCTACTGGAGTACAAGACCTTGGCTGCCCAGCTTGAGCCAGGACTCACCGTTCGCGAGGACCACTTGGATGATCTAAACGGTCAAGCTGAAGTGATTGGTGACAGCTCATCAGCTGCTGATGATGTGGTTGAGCTGCTTGAGTCCAACGTTGACCTTGATGTGGCATCCAGATCGTCGGAAGCCGCACAGGCAACACAGAGGCACAGTTCGTGTCAAGCTGCAGCCGAGAAAGGTCCTGCTCAGTCGTTTGCACAGACGAAGACGAGGACGAAATTGAAGCAGTCATCACGGATGTGGCTGAAGGCTTTGAGTATCTTTCGTTCCGAAAGTCTTTTCTGATTGGCTTTCAATTTTGGTCACGTGCTTCCGGTTGACAAAGCGGTTGTGTGTGCTGTCGTCATTTTGACGTTTCATGTCGTTTACGGACACCAGTTCTGAAGTTTGCCCTATTTCTCGTTACTAAAGGGGCGTAATTCTTGGCCGGCAATGAAAAACCAGACCAAATGCAGCGGACATGACAACGTAAGCATTTCTTTGGTATTCAACAACAATACTGCTTGTAATACACACCCCCTCTGTGATTGGCTGAGAACGCGTGACGTAATTTAAACAGTTGGCGGGAATGATTGGCAACTTCATTGGCAACTTTAGCCTGCGTAAAAGTGACGTAATGCTTCGTAACCGCTTGAAAATGGCGGCTGTTTTTGTCGCAAAATACAAGCGAAATAGGGCAAAAAATTGTCCCGGCTTACGGCGCCGCGAAATGTGCGGCTATTTGCATCAGGCGCAGTTTCGCATGCGCGCTGTTTAAAGCCTCCCAGGCAGCACAGGACTGTTCGGCCTAAAACAGGCCGGTGTACTTTGGCCGGTGATTTTCTGTCCGGCCGTTTTTCGGCAGCCATGTTCGGCCCGTGTCCAAATGTGGGCCTTTTGGCCGTATACGGCCGTACTCCCATGGCTGTCCAACGGCCAGTGTCCGTCGGCCAGTTGACCGGCTTGCATTCACCGGCCAGATTCTAGCCGTAGCACTCCGGCCATTCCAAAGCCACCCGTGTACGGCCGAAGTACGGCCGCCGGAGGACAGCCGAGATGCGGTCGTCGGACTCCAACCGGACTAAAGCTGCCGGATATACGGCCGTGCTACGGGCATTGGAGTTCAGCCACAGTACGTTAACTGTACTGAGGCCGGTACCTGCATGTCGCGCAAGCAGATGACTCATTCGCGCCGCGCAGCAGCAGCACAATCTCAGCATTTTGGGTCCAATGCAGCCACATCAAAGTGAGCTCGCGCGCAACCACCAGCCGTCCAGCTTTCAGCACATCCTTGCCTAATTACCAGCCTCAGTTGACAGCAAAATTCATTTATTAAACAGTGCTCACAAATTGTCGTTCCTTTAATTGCTGTGCCTCTTTTACTGCCGAACACAGAAAATATTCAGTTCTTTGTAGAGCTTGAATAGTTGTATTGTCCAGGTCCTGATATCCTCTGTGGGGCGGCTTACCTGTAATAAACGGAAAAAGAGGAGGGGGGGCCGGGCGGAGGGCGCATACTTTACTGCGTTGAATTTCAGAGAGATAAATTGCGCCGCTTTTAGCCAATTTCTTTTAGGGCAATATTCCGGAACGCTTTTATGCTATGACTACATAAAATATTTTTATAACAGTTGCTTGACCAATTTTGATGTATATAAAACCAACGTGAATGCCTTTACGAAGCGTTTTGGTTCTCAACAAAACACTCAGGAGCATTTAATATAACTCCTTCACAGAAAAGTATGTCCAGCTTTTGCCCATTTTTCTTGCAAAGACATTTTCTACTCGACCAACGTTTCTGATGATCTTGCGCAGGGCTGATCCTAAGAAGGAGCGAACAGGGACTTTCATTTTCAATCTATTTTAATGCTGTTTTCATGAGTTACGTCCACACCACTTAATAGTCCAAAAGAACTTAATTTTCTTCTAATGTCATACTACGTTCAAAAAATTCTAGACGCGTTGCGAATGACGCCCTGCTTCAGGTGGCTGCAGTTGTATCCCTCTGGCGAAATTCCGTTCCCATGTGGGCACAAGCTTGACACTTTCTGCACGCTCCCTGCACCATCTACTGGCTCGCGTAGGATGTATTCTTTTTACTAACTGCGAAAACGACCCCGCTGTACGGCCGTTGTAGCCTAGGGGTCGAACCGCGGATTTTGACGCGAACAGCCTGGTCTCGAACCCTAGCAGAGCTCAAATTATTTGCCAAGACCAGTAATTTTTTTACAGAAAAAGAAATGTTTTCTTAGAACACTTCTACGCATTCTTTTTGCAAATAAGGGTAACTTGGTGTCTTCTAGGTCGGGTTAGGTACGGTGCGCGGCATATCATCATGTTTAACTAGCGTGCTGCATCGCATCGGAAGTGCGGGCGTGTACCTACATGGGAACGGAATATCGCATCCCTCTGTGTTCACGCAAGGAAAGGCGTAAAATTAGTTACATAATTTGCTTCAAACCAATAACATAGCCATGGTAGCATGCATACAGGAAACCTTGCATACTGCGACGAATAGGGCAATAAATATTTTACTGGTCAAGGTTGAATGCCTAGGGTTCTCCCCCCGTCGGAGGCAAACTTGCGCCTCTGGAAGTTTATTTATTTATTTATTTATTTATTTATTTATTTATTTATTTATTTATTTATTTATTTATTTATTTTATTTATTTATTTTTATTCATTCATTTATTCATTGTTTTATTTATTTATTTATTTGATGCCTGCTTGCCTTTGTATGCATTACAGAAGGGAGATACATAACACTAAGCAGTAATTATGAGACAAAATAACAAAATAATTCTACAAAGCGCGCTGAAAATCATCAATATAAACAGTTAATGCAATCATACGTGGAAGATAATTACACTGCAGTATTGATGTAAAATAAAATGAATCGCGCAAGGCGTCACCTTTAAAGGAAAGTTAATAATATGCTTTAAGCTAGCGGTCCCACTTTGCGATATGTAGAATGGCGCTTGGACATACTTCTCCCCTTCTACTCCAGTTTTCGAATGATAGATATTACGAAAAAAGTTCACCTGTGGTTTCGTCTGTGATCTTTCACGTCCTGCCATTTCAGTTTACTTTTACTTTCTCTCATGCTAAGTTGAGCGTGCCGATTACCTAATACGAATCGCACTGACATTTTCTGTATGTTTTCGAGCGTATCAACCAGCTCTTTGGTGTAGGGATCCACGAAAACACATGCGTACTCCAAGATTGAGTGCACATGAGTGAAATACTTTTGTTCTTTTCCGTTAGATGGAGATTCACTGAAATTTCGTCTCAAAGCCAAAAACATATGCAGCCGCAACTTTTATGGTGTGAACCTGCCTATTTAACCTTTAACCACTCCCTAAATAAACTCCTATGTACTTATATTCCTCGGCCGTTGTTACAGCAGCATAATTTACGGTATACGTATTCAATTGGAATGAAGGTTTTCTTGTAAAGGTGCCGTTAACACACTGTTTAACATCCAAAAACGTTTCTGAATCAGCACACTAGGATGTTATTAAATTCGAATAAAGCTGCAGGTATACGGAATCACGTTAATTCGCTATAGTCCGGTAAACTACACAGTACTTTTGAACAAAGCTATAGGGCCAATAGTAATAACAATGCAAAAACCGATTCATTCAGTTCATAGGATGAAATGTACTACGCAGAAGGTGATATGGAACACCATCATTCGCTTTTTTGTAGTCAAAGAATATACAGTCAACCACTTTAAGCTTATCTATTGCAAGAGCCAAATCGTGCGTGAACTCAACAATCTGCGTTCAGAAAGAAAATCCTGACAAAATCCGTGTTTGCTAGGATGCTGGCGATTATGTTTAACCAAATGAGTCATATCCCAAGAGTAGCTAAGCTCACCTTCAAACATCGGAACTAAATTAACAGCTAGGCTTCGTCAGTGACAAGGCTCTGTTGTTATCGCAAATTTAAAATAATTTTTTTTTCTAAATAGGCAGTTGTAAAATCCCATGCAGTAACATAGTGCAGGGCATGAAGTTAATCCTACCAATGCACGAGCGAGCGAGTTTATCACCAACAACATAGTGCAACATTGTCAACATTGTCAACAATGCAACATAGTGCAACATAGTGCAACATGTCGCAGTTGAATTGTAAGCAGAATAACTTGCGCTTTTGCTCGCACTTGCCTTTCTTTGGTGGGGAGTCCTTGACATGGTGGCGGTTTAGCTCCTGCGTGGTGGCCGCTTGCTCGACGCCCTTGAAGGCCAGTTATTTTGGTGAACAATCTCCATCTCGGATCGCACATCTCTGCCGGGTCGATGTTTCCAATGCTCTCCATTTCTTGAGGGGGCGAATAGCCTCGAGCTGATGCGTCGACAAAGCCGGCGTCCGAGGCGTGGTAGCGGCGATGACTGGCGAGGCTTAGCTCACCCGTCGGTGTGGCACAGTCTTCTTGTGGCAATAAATGACATTTCGATGGCCTAAAAGATTCCCTGCTAATGTCCAGTGAGTCCTTGCACCTTGCCCGTTCACCGAGAACACTCATTACTGTTTGACAAACGATGTTCGTTCATTTAAAACGTAGAAACACGGAGCGGATGAAAAACGCGTCCCCGTCGTTCGGCTCCCTAACGGCTTTTTCTCCCCCCAGGAAAAAACCGGTGGGTCTCCTTCCAAACACGTCTGTGCATGAATTCTCGGCGCCCAAGCGCGTGCCGTTGTTCGGCTGTATGCCGTTTGCCGAAAAAATGACGTATAACCAGATACTTCACATAGGCCGGTCTCCTCTTTAACACCGGTTGCCAAATATTCTGTGGCCGTTCGCTTGCCGTAATTCGGCCGAGGACAGCTAACCGAATGAAAAACGTATATTCTGGGGCCGTACGTCGGCCGGTATTCTTCATAACACTAGTTGCCCGAAGAAAACGAATATTCTACCGCCGGACGCGCGGTTCACCGTTGAAACAACGAATGCACGGCAGCCGCGCTCCGGCCGGTCTCCTTTCGAACACCAACTGCCGCAAGAATACGCATATCCTGCGGCCGGTCGCTTGCCGTGCTTCGGCCGATTACCGCTTCCCGAAGAAAAAACGGATGCCCTAAGGCCGTACTTCGGCCGTTCTCTTTCTCAACATCGGCAGCCGTAAGAGAACTGAATATCTGGCAGCCGGTTAGCTGCCGTTGTGCGTCCGGACACGGGCGGACGGAAAAATACCGAAGCGCTGGTTGCCGAATGTTGGCCGTTCAACGCATTATCAGTGGCTGCCAGAACCTGGATGCTGGCCGGACATGCCAGAAAGCGGCCATAGACGGGCCGGTCTTGGGGCACGCTTTTTGTGCCGCCTGTTCCTACCGAAACAAATTATAGTTTCAACTGCTTCCAAGTCAGCGATCATGGAACATACAAATAACATGCAGTATTTTTCTTTTATGTTTGGCAATGAAATAAAAATTATTTGTTTGGCGTAACCGAAACATAAGAGGGCAGTACAAGCCTCTCCATGACAAAGAGAACCCAATGCATGGTATTTGTCCATACTTGTCCTAGTAAGCTGTTGGGTCACATGATCGAACTCAAGAGAAAAATAACAATGAAAAGTGACTATTTAGTTCATTACAGCGCTGATTGCAGTCGAGCTTGACGAATGATTGAATCGGCGACATCGGTGCGCTCCGCGGTTATCAGGCGTAGCGCTTCGCTGCTCTTATGTGTCATAGAAGCGATGGTCGCGGCCGTCTTTTTCTGTGATCACGCCATAAACTTGTAACATAGCAGCAGACGATGGCATGGCGGCGGAGGTGGCAGGGAAGGTGATAGCGCAGCAACGCTTGCATTGAAGCAGAGCGCCCAGCTATGTTACTAAAAGCGATTGAAAGAGATAAATAGATACCGTAAAAAAATTGTGTGATGTTCTTTAGCTCAAAATCCGCCTTTCGCTCGCTTTTGGATCAACGTTACTGGATCGCCTTGTGGTGTTGACGCCAAATGTGACCTCCAGAAATGTGTTTTTCTTGTCAGCCTCAGCTACCGTCTTAATTTTTATAGTACATGCCAAGTGTTTTTATATCTTTCTTGCACAATATTTGATACCTTGGTAGCGATCTTTGAGTGACTCGCCAAATTACACTGCATGTCGTCATAACTATAGGTGCAGCACATCACTGATTGCTTACGTCGTGTTACGCAAAAAAACATGGGCGAATTGCCGGCAATTTGTGCAGTCGAGAATAGGGGCCCTATTCTCGACGGCACAAATTGCCGGCAATTCAGGCAATTTTCCGGAAGTCTTTTCTGGTTGGCTTTCAATTTTGGTCACATGCTTCCGGTTGACAAAGCGGTTCTGTGTGCTGCCGTCATTTTGACGTTTCATGTCGTTTACGGACACCAGTTCTAAAGTTTGCCTTTTTTCTCGTTACTAAAGCGGCATAATTCTTGGCCGGCAATGAAAAACCACACTAAATACAGCGGACAGGACAACGTAAGCCTGTCTTTGCTATTCAACAACAATACTGCTTGTAATACACAGCCCCTCTGTGATTGGCTGAGAAGGCATGACGTAATTTAAACAGTTGGCGGGAACGATTACGTCATGCATTGGCAACTTCAGCCTGCGTAAAAGTGACGTAATGCTACGTAACAGCTTGAAAATGGCGGCGGTTTTTGTCGCAAAATACAAGCAAAATAGGGCAAACTATTGCCCCGGCTTACGGCGCCGCGAAATGTGCGGCAATTTGCAGCAGGCGCAGTTTCGCATGCGCGCTGTTTAAGGCCTGTTTCCTACCGAAACAAATTATAGTTTCAACTGCTTCCAAGTCAGCGATCATGGAACATACAAATAACATGCAGTATTTTGCGTTTATGTTTGGCAATGAAATAAAAATTATTTGTTTGGCGTAACCGCAACGTAAGAGGGCAGGACAAGCCTCTCCATGACAAAGAGAACCCAATGCATGGCATTTGTCCATACTTGTCCTAGTAAGCTGTTCGGTCACATGATCGAACTCAAGAGAAAAATAACAATGAAAAGTGACTATTAGTTCATTACAGCGCTGATCGCAGTCGAGCTTGACGAATCGGAGTGAATCGGCGACATCGGTATGCTCCGCGGTTATCAGGCGTAGCGCTTCGCTGCTCTTATGTGTCATAGAAGGGATGGTCGCGGCCGTCTTTTTCTGTGATCACGCCATAAACTTGTAACATAGCAGCAGACGATGGCGTGGCGGTGGTGGCGGCAGGGAAGGTAATAACGCAACAAAGCTTGCATTGAAGCAGAGAGCCCAGCTATGTTAATAAAAGCGATTGAAACAAATAAATAGATACGGTAAAAAAATTGTGTGATGTTTTTTAGCTCGATATCCGCCTTTCACTCGCTTTTGGATCAACGTTACTCGATCGCCTTGTGGTGTTGGCGCCAAGCTTGACCTCCAGAAATATGTTTTTCTTGTCAGCCTTAGCTACCGTCTTAATTTTTATAGTACATGCCAAGCGTTTTTATATCTTTCTTGCACAATATTTGATACCTTAGTAGCGATCTTTATCAGTGACTCGTCAAATTACACTGCATGTCGTCATAGCTATAGGTGCAGCACGTCACTGATTGCTTGCGTCGTGCTTACGCAAAAAAACACGGACGAAATGCCGGCAATTTGTGCAGTCGAGAATAGGGCCCTAGGGCCCCAGAAAGGCATTGAAGGGCTCTGCTTTTAGTAACATAGTTGGGCTCTCTGCTTCAATGCAAGCTTTGTTGCGTTATCACCTTCCCTGCCACCACCGCCGCTACGCCATCGTCTGCTGCTATGTTACAAGTTTATGGCGTGATCACAGAAAAAGACGGCCGCGACCATCGCTTCTATGATGCATAACAGCAGCGAAGCGCTACGTCTGATAACCGCCGAGCGCACCGATTCACTCATTCGTCAATCTGACATCAATCAGCGCTGTAATGAACCAAAGAGTCACTTTTCTTTGTTATTTTTCTCTTGAGTTCAATCATGTGACCAAACAGCTTACTAAGACGAGTGTGGAGAAATGTCATGCATTGGGTTCTTTTTGTCATGAAGAGGCTTGTACTACCCTCTTATGTTGCGGTTACGCCAAACAAATTTTTTTTATTTTTTTGCCAGACATAAAAGCAAAATACTGCACGTTATTTGTATGCTCCATGATCGCTGACTTGGAAGCAGTTGAAATTATGATTTGTTTCGGTAGGAAACATGCTTCAAACAGCGTGCATGCGAATCTACACCTGGGGCCCTATTCTCGACTGCACAAATTGTCGGCGATTCTGGAAATTTGCCGGAAGTCTTTTCTGATTGGCTTTCAATTTTCGTCACGTGCTTCCGATTGAGAAAGCGGTTGTGTGTGCGGCCGTCATTTTGACGTTTCGTGTCGTTTACGGACACGAGTTCTAAAGTTTGCCTTATTTCTCGTTACTCAAGGCGCATAATTCTTGGCCGGCAATGAAAAACCAGACTAAATGCAGCGGACATGACAACGTAAGCCTGTCTCCGCTATTCAACAACAATACTGCTTGTAATACACCCCCCCTGTGTGATTGGCTGAGAAGGCGTGACGTAATTTAAACAGTTGGCGGGAACGATGACGTCGTACATTGCCAAATTCAGCATGCGTAAAAGTGACGTAATGTTACGTAACAGCTTGAAAATGGCGGCTGTTTTTGTCGCAAAATACAAGCAAAATAGGGCAAAAATGTGCCCCGGCTTAGGGCGCCGCGAAATGCGGGGCATCATGGAATATGCATGCACAGTATGGGATCCGCCGACAGTCCGCGATAAACAGAAACTGGAAAGGTTACAAAATATAGCTGTGCGCTTTGTTTCCGGCAGATCGGGTGTTGGATTTAGTGCGACCGTAGCGAAAGACCAGCTAAGCTGGGATTTGTTGGAAACCCGCCGCAAAAAAATTTCGATTAAAACTTGTTCATGCAATTTATCATTCTCAAACAGGCATAGTACGTGAAAACTATCTCTTGCCTCCCCAGTATACATCAAAACGTACCGATCACCCATTTAAGGTAAGGAAATACTTTTGCAAAACTAAGTCGTTTCGGTCGTCTTTTTCCCCCCCCACTATTCGCGACTGGAACAACTTGCCCTATGACATTGTATCGGTTATGCCAAATGATTCGTTCTTTTCGAAGTTGGTGTAACGCGTTTGGTTGTTTTGAGTGTTTTTCTATTTGCGTTGTATAAACCTAACGATTTTACAGGTGCTTATTTGTGGTGTATATCTGCATTGTATAGATGTTTTGTGCGCTTGCAATGCTGTAGGGACGGTGTGCGGCGAACTGCAACCCTGTGTTATTTTGTTGTGTTCTTCCCCCCCACTGTAATGCCCCTGGCGCTGTGGGTATCAGATAAATAATAAATAAATAAAATAATAATAAATTTGCATCAGTCGCAGTTTCGCATGCGCGCAGTTTAAAGCATGTTTCCTACCGAAACAAATTATAGTTTCAACTGCTTCCAATTCAGCGATCATGGAGCATGCAAATAAAGTGCAGTATTTTGTTTTTATGTTCGGCAATAAAATAAAAATTATTTGTTTGGCGTAACCACAACATAAGACGGCAGTACAAGCCTCTCCATGACAAAGAGAACCCAATGCATGGCATTTGTCCATACTCGTCCTAGTAATCTGTTGGATCACATGGTGGAACTCAAGAGAAAAACAACAAAGAAAAGTGACTATATGGTTCATTACAGTGCTGATTGCAGTCGAGCTTGACGAATCGGAGTGAATCGGCGACATCGGTGTGCTCCACGGTTATCAGGCGTAGCGCTTCGCTGCTCTTATGTGTCATAGAAGCGATGGTCGCGGCCGTCTTTTTCTGTGATCACGCCATAAACTTGTAACATAGCAGCAGACGATGGCGTGGCGGTGGTGGCGGCAGGGAAGGGATAACGCAACAAAGCTTGCATTGAAGCAGAGAGCCCAGCTATGTTAATAAAAGCGATTGAAACAAATAAATAGATACGGTAAAAAAATTGTGTGATGTTTTTTAGCTCGATATCCGCCTTTCACTCGCTTTTGGATCAACGTTACTCGATCGCCTTGTGGTGTTGGCGCCAAGCTTGACCTCCAGAAATATGTTTTTCTTGTCAGCCTTAGCTACCGTCTTAATTTTTATAGTACATGCCAAGCGTTTTTATATCTTTCTTGCACAATATTTGATACCTTAGTAGCGATCTTTATCAGTGACTCGTCAAATTACACTGCATGTCGTCATAGCTATAGGTGCAGCACGTCACTGATTGCTTACGTCGTGCTTACGCAAAAAAACATGGGCGAATTGCCGGCAATTTGTGCAGTCTGCTGCAAATTGGCTGACATTTCGCGGCGCCGAAAGCCGGGGCAATTTTTGGCCGTATTTTGATTCTATTTTGCGATAAAAACAGCCGCCATTTTGAATTTGTTACGTAGCATTACGTCACTTTTACGCCGGCTGAAGTTGCAAATGCATGACGTAATCGTTCCCGCCAACTGTTTAAATTACGTCATGCCTTCTCAGCCAATCCCAGAGAGCGCGTGTATTACAGGCATTATTGTTGTTCAATAGCAAAGACAGGCCTACGTTGTCATGTCCTGTGCTTTTAGTCTGGTTTTTTTTTTTTTGCCGGCCAATAATTATGCGCATTGAGTAAAGAGAAGTAGGGCCGGGCAAACTTAAGAACTGGTGCCCGTAAACGTCATAAAATGTCAAAATGACGACAACACACACAACCGCTTTGTCAACCGGAAGCACGTGACCAAAGTTGAAAGCCAATCAGACAAGACTTCCGGCAAATTGCCGGCAATTTGTGCAGTCGAGAATAGGGCCCCTGGCTTTCAATTTTGGTCACATGCTTCCGGTTGACAAAGCGGTTGTGTGTTTGCACCATTTTGACGTTTCATGACGTTTACGGGCACCAGTTCTAAAGTTTGCCTTATTTCTCTTTACTGGAAGCCATAACTCTTGACCGGCAATGCAAAACTACACTAAATGCAGCGGGCATGACAACGTACGCCTGTCTTGGCTATTCAACATCAATACAGCTTGTATTTCACGCACTTTCTGTGACTGCCGGAGAATGCGTGACGTAATTTAAAAACAGCTGGCGGTAACCATCACGTCACACATTGGCAACTTCAGCCTGCGCAAAAATGGCGTAATGTTACGGAACAGCTTCAAAATGGCGGCTGCTGTCACCATGAATTAGGGCAAAAAATTTCACGGACCTTCGACGCCGTGAAAACCACGCGAATAAGCAGCAGGCGCAGATTCGCATGACGCGCGGTTTAGAGCATGTTTTCTAATGAAAGAATTATTACAGTTTTGACTGTTTCCAAGTCAGCTACCAAGGAGCATACAAATAACGTGCCGGAGTTTGATTTTACGTTTAGCAATAAATGATTTTTGTTTTGTTTTTCGGAGCAGCAACATTAGCGGGCGCCATGGTACTTTTGACGTTCGCCGAAATCTCGACGCACGGGCGTTTTCGCTTTTCGCGTCTATCAGAAATGCAGCCACCGCGGCCTGGATAGAACCCGCGTCCTCGTGGCCATGGTGGCTGCATTTCTGGTGGCTGCATTTCAGTTTTCTCGTCACCATGGATGCTACATCTCTAGTTACTAACATTACTCCTTCTGGTGGCATGCTTGCCGCAGTCTCTGCTACAGTGACTAATTTCTGCTTAGATGTAGCCCCTCCTACACTGAAACCCTCCTCCGCCTTGTCGTTGAGTACAATCACTTTGAATTCGACAACACCCACTATATCTCCAAATTAACGGCACAGCCACTGGGGCCAAAATACCACTGCCATACGCCTATATCTTTATGGCGTCGTTAGAAACGGAGTTCATTGAAAAACGCTACCAAAAACCGATCCTTCATAAACGCTTCCTCGCTTCCTAGACGCCATGTTTATTTGGGACAACGGTGAGGCGAGCCTCATCGAATGTATTTCAGAAATTAACTCTGCATCCGTCAGTCAAACTTACCTGTCAGATATCAACTGAAACCATGCATTTGTTGGATGTCACGCTGATATTGGACCAAGGGAGTGTCTCAACAACATTGTGCGGGAAGCCCACTGACAGAAAACAATATCTCCACTTGTACAGAAGCCATCCCCGCTTTGTAAAACAAGCATACCATGCTCACAAGCACACAGGCGTCGGAGAATATGCACCGGACAAGGATGATTTCAAAAAACACGCTGAGGGACTCAAGGCTTCTCTGATTGGTCAAAAATATCCGGAAGAAATTATTGACGATGCAGTTAAACTGAGAGCAACTAAAGGAGTCGAAAACAAGCCCTCCATGACACTAATTTAGCTCTTACCTATTCTTCCTAAACTTCCCAAGTGAACACCGTCCTGTCACGACATTTTATACGATCGGGCAGAGCGCCGTTGCGGTTATTGTAATTGTAGACCTTCGGTCAAGAAAATGGCCACTGCTTTAGAGAGCAAATTCAACCCGGGACTTCACAGTAGCCTCCGGGTGCTCTACCAGCTGTGCTAGCTCCGCACGTTGTTAGCGTAAACAAAAGTTGTTGTCGCTGTCGTTATTCCTTCCTTCGTGGCTCATACGCACTAGGGCGATTGGCCAGGAATCGGTAGCATTGAAATGAATCACAGGTGGGGACAATTAAAACGAAGAGTTGAAATTTATTCATCTATGGCAACACAGCAGTAAATAACGGGTGAACTTCCCGCTGATGTTAATTACATCAGCCATGTTCCGAGGCAGAGACTCATGCAAAGGGTCAACGTATCCGGATCCCTCGCGGTGGTTGTCCCACTATCTTTTTAATGCCTATTTAAATTTACTGCTATAATATACACGATCTAGACTTCTTTCGGTCTTCTCCAAAGCGTTCTCAATTATATTCATGTGAGCGTCCTTGGACGTCCATTAAAATAACCATACATCCTGTTCTCGCAGCCATGCTTTCACTACAGGTGCTGTGTGCACCGAGCTATAATTTTATAATTTTGCGGGAGCAAGAAAACGGGGCTTTCCAAGATGCTGCTGTTTAGGTTTGTTCCTTCCCTGTAATAAAGCCAATTTTTGTTGAAGTATGTTCACCCTGCTCGCTCGGTTAAGCACCTATTTGTACGGTAAAAGCAAAGCATCCAATACCCGCATGCATTTTTCTTTCATGCGTTCTGCGAGCCAAGCATGAATTTGGCCGCACTTCGGAAATTCATCCACGAGCGACTAAGCCACATGGCGCAAAAACTCGTTGCCGAGCGAATCGCGAACCACGAGTCACGACGTTACTGACGAAGTAGAAAGCGCACGCCGCCGAAGACGCTGTTCTCGTCACATTGCGGAAGGCATTCAAAGCGCTCCTGACGAGCAGCGCGATTTCGCTCGAACCTGCGATAAGACGAGCGTCAGAACGGCGAGAAGGGGCACCCCGACGTGCCCACACGCTCGTTATCTACGGCGCATATACTCCGCGATCGCGCTTGTGCGCAGCTTTAACAAGTTTGCGCACAGCTCGCGTGCTCAGTTTAACTTTAGAAGCGCTGTTCGTATTTCATGCATCGGGCAAGAACGAGCGTCACCGGCACTTACAGTCAGGCCAAGTTGACAGGACGGTCCGACGAAGGGGCCTGGCCAACAGCGGAGAAGCGAGCGACGGCTTCGCCATATAGTAGTATAGAGCACGGCGGCAAGCGCAAGAAGACCGGGACGGGGCCCGTCTAACCGTGGTTGCATCGTCGCCGTGTGCCACCGAGGCACGGAGCTCAGTGGTGACGCGAGAGTGCCGGCCGGAGGGTTGCTGGAAGCGCAGTCGTCGCTTCGTCCACACGTGAGTCCCCGCTCATTTCTTAAATGCCTGACCCCAGACGTCAGGACGTGCAGTGGTGGTTGCCCCTGGCTGGGATAGCCTTGCAAAATATGCCGGCGACTGCTCCACCCTCGCCTCTTGTCCTCTAGGCATAGGCACATTGCACAACGCAGAGCCGCTAGCGTGGAGCTCACGACTCTCCGTTATGCACTTTTTTACACTTCGGTCAGCAAGCTCCAATTTCTTGGCCACTTACTACCCGCTGTTAGACGCGCTGTACCAGCATTTTTGCGCCGCTTACGCTGGATTGAGTCACGCTTCGCAACACAAGCCGAGACGAAAAATAATCGTAAAGGGACCATTGATTTCTCTTCGCTTTTTTACAGCCAGATTGACCGGCTACAAACACCGCGCTGACGGCACTGAGACAAACCATTGTCTATCGCGGCTTAATTATCACGCCGTTACCCTGGATGCCTTCTTGTGGCCGTAGGCGGCGTGACACGTAATCAAAGCGGCTGTTGATAACTCAAGCCGGGAGGTGACGCTTACGGAAATTGAATCCTGTGGTAACAGGGAGCCACGAACGAGCCGTTTTCCATACAAAAATTTCACCCACCTCATGAGGACGCGGAAAACAGCTGCTACCTATAGGGCGTTTCAAGGGCCGGTTTTGGACGAGGGAATTTCCGTACAAAGAATTCAGGTATGCGAATGACAGGTTTTACGCTCCTTTAAACGGCTACTGAATAAGAAAAGGCTACTTTTTTAAAAAGAAAAGCGAAACTTACTAATGCGGGCTATTTATCATCGAACTCCTCCACAGTACAGTCGAAAGCTTTATGTCAGTAAACACGGCCGGGAGCGCGTGTCGTTCAGTACATGCAGAGCGGTCTATTGTTGGGATGGCGAGCTGTCGTAGTTCGTACATTTCGCGCATCCACACCCTGGCGACGGTTGATTGCGCTGTTGTCTGTTGCAGTAGCTACGTTAGATATCTGGAAACGATTCCAGAGAATACATGTGCCGATGAGGGGCTTTTTATCAAACGTGAAACGGAGCGAACACGTTAAAACGCTTTCTTTTCGCGCATGATTGGGGGATAAAAAAATGTATTATCCTCCGTGACGCAACTAATTCAGCAGGCAGCCGCCCGATAAAGTGCTTTCAGGGAGTGCGCCCGCCAACCACATGAACTGCGAAAGCACGCCAGCCTCTCGCCGGAGCGCTCTGCATGTATTGAGCGGCACGCGCTCCTGTGTTTACTGTCATAAGGCTTTCGACTGTACAACAATGCAGCGAAATAAGCAAGAGTAGCTTTTTATCTGGACACGCTTCCCGCTCTGATGACATCATCACGTCCTTCATCACGTCCTTCCTGATTATCACGTCCCTCGATAATTGTGTTGAAGTGATGAGTATTGGTGGAGTTATTGCAAATCTAAATCACCCATTTTCGCCCGCACCGCGATTCCCCCTCGTTTCGTCCACCTCCTCGCACCGCACGAGTGTGACTGCACATGATGCCTCGCTTCTTTGTGACGCCTGCAAGAATGTCCGGTGGCTCGCGTTGTCTGGTGCTGCGATATTCGGCGCCGTAGGATCGCTTTGGGACGGGGCGGTCTAACTTTCAGCGTTCCGTTTGGGCCGTTTTTTATCAGTTTAGGAATCCTGTACTTCGGTCACGACTGGAAATGCTGATGTAAGGAATGGGGCGTGACTTTGACGCTTCCCCACCAAACCGAGAGATCACGCGAATAGTGAACGACCCAGTCACCACGCGTTTGTGACGACATGTCTTGGTACAGGCGGGATTGAAGGAAATACGAACAATGGAGCACACAGCCTCCGATGCATGCCGCACCGTCTGGATGCCCTTGCATTAAACTGCGCGCATGCGTAGTTCTTTCAGAGAATTTGAGTATGGCCTATTGTTGGGGTAAATACTTGATAAAGAAGCGACAGCGGTCATATATTTTGTGGCGTCTTTTTATGCCCTGTCACCACTGAGCACCGTGTTATCTGCTACATTCGATCCAAGCGCGCAGCATCCTCATTGCAGCTAGCATGATGCCCTTAAACGATCGTCCTGCTCAGGGGCGAAGCAGCGTAAAAAAGTCCCTCAAAACAAACGACTGGCGTCGCTTCTTGATCAAGCATTTTCCATAAATGTAGGCCACACTGTCAAACGCGCTCCAAGAAGTGTGCATGCGCGAAGTTTACTGACTTCGCAGCCAGATTGCGCAGCATGCGTCGGATGCTGTGCGCTCCGTTCGCATCTTTTAATCACCCCTGTGTAAATAAGGGAGTCTAACCTATGTGCGCGAATGACAGAAGAATCGGCTCACAATTTGTTAAAGTGAGCCCGTACTACGGGATAAATTGAAAAACGAACAACGAAGCGCGTCACCAATCTGAGCTTCCGACGCCGGTTGCCGTGATAGGGCAGAGTTATCGCTAAATTCGAAGCCTGAAGTTCCCAATACGCGAACCGCTCACACGGCGCCTTGCGCAGCGATAGTTTTGCACCTGGAAAGGCAGAGATGCGGCCGGGAGCCTCAGCTGACCTGCCACTTTGTCGACTGCGCGCCGCCTCAGTTGCGATGGCGCAGGACATCAGTGCAGAGCAAGGCGTTGTTTTGGGGCTTAACATTTTGAGTTTTATTGTGAAATGACGGTCACCTTGATGCTTTTTGTTCGAAGCCATTCACGGCTTTGGTGGCTTCTAGCTTCGATATCGAGCAATTTCTTCCACTGAATTGTATATAATATTGACAGGACCACCCCAACCAAAAATTTCAGTTAGCGACTTACAATTATCGAGAGTCCGCTGCATGAAAATGTCAAAAATGTATCGAACTAGGTGCACGTAAAGCTTGTTTAGTAATGTGTGTGCCGGTGACTAAGAACACTTTTCTGCATATCAAATTGTGGCATAGCAAATAGCCACAAGAAACTTACCGGCTGTTCGCGGGTCGCCAAACACGAGCCGTATGGGCATAGCAAATTGTGGCATAGCAAATAGCCACAAGAAACTTACCGGCTGTTGGCGGGTCGCCAAACACGAGCCTTATGGGCATAGCAAATTGTGGCACAGCCAATAGCCACAAGAAACTTGTTGTCTGTTGGCGGGTCGCCAAACACGAGCGTTATGGTCCCAACACGTTGTGAAGGTGCATTCGTCGGAAAACGCTACCTTCACCCAGTCCTATATATGCTCGTCCAGGACATGTGTTGTTGAGCCAATTGCAACCTCTTTTCTTTGTTCGCAACCCGCAGGAGGGTTTTTTGGGCGTCAATCTGACTCTTCAGCACTGTTTCATGCACGCGTCGTTTGATGGTCGCTTTTGAAGCCTGGACCACGACCGTTTGCTGGATTTCTTTGACAGATGCCCCTGGCTTTGCGGTGGCGACTGCGACGATGCTCAGGTCTTCCTATAAACTTGCCACCCGAGACGTCGGCTTTCGTGGCGCATCTCTGATGCGGCAGTTTTTCCCGTACGCCTGAATTATGCGGTTGGAAGTTTTTGTAGGCCTTTTTTGTAGTTTTGTAGGCCTAGCGATGTCTCAGTGCTTGATGCCTTGCATACACAGCCTTGCAATCTGCCAGTGCTCGTTTTCCGCCACTCTGGTCATGACGAACTCGCTGCTGCCGGACGAATAGTTAGCGGCACAGGAATAGCTTCTTATTACGACCGTCTTATCACTGCAGCGTGTTACGTCACATTATCTGTGATTTCACTTTTTTTCGAGCTGGCTAGCGCGGTGACCGTTTCCACTTCGTATTTTTTTACTCTATTTAGAGTGTTCTAAGCCATCCAACCCGATAGTGATAAACAGTAACTGCAGTATCTCAGACGGGCTGCCGCCTGAAACATCTATTGTGCTATGCGAAGAAACATAAATACCGACGCTTTCAAGCGAGGCCAGAAACAACTGACATTGAACGTGTGATGTGTAATGCAAACGACATACAGTAAAGGGCATCTTAAGGATCTCTGATTTTAATGACGTGAATTCACATTCAGCCTACCTATGGGTAGGCCACGGGTGATTCATCGCCCGATGAGCTATGCAAAACTTCATACAGTAAAGCCCACCTTAAGAAGCTATGATGATGGTAACTTGAATTAAAGTTCGCAGGTCTATGGGTAGGCCACGGGTGATTCGTTCGGCCGAAGAGCAGGCGGTAATGCGAGCACGCACTGGTGAGCACAATCGGTAGCGTAGTCCCGAACCTACTCGCCAGCATGCTCGTGAGCGTCGTGCGGACCCCCAAAATCTTCAGGCGGAAGGGCAGGCCAGCAAGCACCGCCGGTGTCGTTGTACATTGCATGTTTAGCGTCAACGCTCACGTGTTTTGCCTTTTTGTTTTAGAAATGGGCGAATAAGTTGCTTAGTTTATATCAGAATACCCCATCAGTTTGAAAGTAATTGTTATTACGCACGGGGTAACCAGTGGTTTTTTTTGTTTTGTTTTTTTGCTTTGCGTCATGTAGAAAGATTTTTGACAGTACTGCAAGGACAAATACGAGGAAAGAAGCACACTGGACGAGGCGTAAGCTCCGTCCCGTCTACTTCCTTTCTCGTGTTTTTGTCTGTTGCGCAGCACCTTGAAATTTTCGTTTTGACTAGGGAAGGGTAAAAACTTGCGTTGATTTCCGATGGGCCTCGAGTGAAACCAAGCCAGAAATATTACGTGCGGGCTAGGTTTGCGGCAAAGTCGCCTCGTCGTATGAGTCGACAGAGTCGAAAGACTTACCCAGCACACATTTACTGATTTGCGTGCTATGGCTGGAACATGAGTTCGTCTTGTGCTGAATGCTGTTGGACATATTCAAAACGAGGGTTCGTCCGAGTGTTCGTCAGTGCAAGGATCATCTGCCATCCCAAGCAAGGGTATGTTTTCGATACTAAGAGCCGGAGGCGGCGCCGAAAGGCCAGTGAGGAGGGTCGCGAAGATCGATGTCATGTCCTCGGTGCAATTAGTTTTCAGACACCTTGAACAGGTTACTGACGAAAAGGTGCCTCAAAGAGGCCTGACACTAACGAGTTGTGTGTTAGCGTTCGCCCCTGATTTAGACCTTATAATTGATAAAGTGTTCTCAAGCACGTCCTGATTTATCCTCCTAGTCAGTAGATAGGTAAATCCATAATGAACGGTGAGGTGGTCACAGAACATTACAAAAGACCGCATTGTCAAACAAAATCCGCGCACACAAGGCGGTTGCCTCCGCACCCAACTACTTGCATGTTCTCAAAGACCGCAATGCACTCCTCCAGAAACTCTCTATGGGGAGAGTTATTGTACATCGCAAATGCGTAAGGTGTTTTTGCCACTCTTTGAGAACTATTGAGGCAGTCAAACAAGCGGTCTACTCTCTCGACGAATCGTGCAGTATGTATCGCTTCGGCGGGTAGCTGCTGAAGTTACCAACGTGTACATCGCACCCGCGCAGTGTTTGCTAAAAACCTGTGCGGCCAACTTAACAGACATCTTTGATGCAAATGTCAGATTAAAATGTCTCGCTCAGTCTTGGGATGGAACGCATCTCGCGTTTGCGGTTCTTTTCGTAAGCCTGTCTAATATATTCGCTCTTCATAAGATCATCTCCAATTTTTAAATACTGAAACAGCTTGTTTCGCAAGCACCTAGGTGGGGAGCATCAAAAATGAGCACGTCCTGACTTCTCTCGCAACACGTTCTGGCTTCCCTGGTCACAGACAAAAGCCACTATTTCTTGCCAGCGTCCTCAAGGGACTCGCATCATTGAAGAAGGAGGTCTTTCAAAGCACTCGCAGGTGCCCCTTGATGAGCAAAAAAATAGCCTAGGGGTTGCTTCCATGCCGTTCGGATACATTTTGCCATAAAGACAAGAGCCTTGTAGCAAAGACTATTGCCTTGCACACCATCATATTCTTCCAGGCCTTCGAACCTGTCGTGTGATTGGTATTTCGAAAGCTGTTTTCTTGATGAATGCAAGAGCCAGCCGCATCGCGAGAGCCGGCTCTCGCAATGCTGCCGGCTCGTTAAAGATCCCCAGGTGGTCAAAATTAATCCGGAGCCATCCACTATGGCGCCCCTCATCGCCTGCGTTGCGTCGGCGCTTTAAACCCTACAATCAATCAATCAATGCTGCCGGCTCTCGCATTCATCGGATGAGAGAATGCGAGAGCCGGCAGCATTTCATCTGGAAGTGCACAGGGATACAATACACTCTTTGCTTATTACCTGGTAATGTTAACAAATAATAAACGTTGTAATGCCGTGGAGCTTGACAGGAAACTCACCAGTGTTGTAGCAACTTTGAGGACCACTGGAGCAATCCTTCCGGTATACTGACTGGAATAAATGGAAGAAGCATTCTTGGATTCTCGCTCCAGGGATCAATTGCTGCAGTCAAGTTGATGGCTGCAATATCGAAGGCCGTGTGGATTACTTGTACGCAGTTCGCACCGATGCAACTCAGCAGTAATCGAAAAACCTATTCGAAGAAAACCAACATCACTTTTATTCACACTACAGAACAAACAGATACCAACACCAAAGATTTACTTCGTGAATTACCTTGTGTAAAGATTGCCTCAGACTTTCAGGGCAGCAGGTCATAGGCCCTAGGACCCACAATCCAGTTGGTTACTGCAATTACAGTGTACAGCTGATAAAATTGACAGGTTGGGGGGGGGGGGGAGGCTTTGAAGGTTCCGTCAGCAATAAAAACCAGGCACTTCCTTTAGCAAAACATTTCAAATTTCTCTGAGTGGCGAAAATGAAAATTATGTCCCTGTCACCCTCTTCGCTGTCGTGTAGAAGGAACGCATCTCCCTTGGCTGTGATTTCAATAAAAGTGAAAACTAAGAAATAATGCTATAATTTATGGGAATTCGTGCCTTGCTGGCATGCACAGCACTGAACAACGAAACACCCAAAAAGGGCAAAGAATGAAAAGATATTTATTGAATCTTACTCGAGCAGCAGCAAGTCCAGTACCTTTCTTGCTCGCGCCGAACAGCACTCAATTCCTTCCGATGCACCCTTTTATATCCCCGCAAGGTGTAAGGGGCGTCGCTGATATCACCAGCACACCCGTATCACCAGCACACCCGTATCACCAGCACACCCACATCACCAGCACACCCGTCACCGACATCGCGCGTGCTGACAAGGCACGGGCGCACTGCGTTTGTGCGCCCACAAATCACAGGAAATCCACTGCATGGGAAATCGTAGTTGAAAACACAGTAGAATGTTTACGTTACGAAATAAGCGAAGTACTGAAACTTTGGTGCTCTGGTAACACATTGTTGAAGTTTTGGTTATACAGGTAGTGCGCCACTAGATACGATTTCGTGGTTGAAGATCAACCACGATACCCATGGTGAAGGGGTAACAAAAATACCAGGCGTTTGTTAGGCGAAGTATGGAGTTGATGAAGGTAACCCGCCACAACCTTTTATAGGCATCAAAATCAACAGGACGTATGTATTCTCGCAAGTTGTAACCAGTAAAATTTTTATTTGGCGGAACTGCGGCGTCGATAAGGAACCCAATGGCCCGGCTCTGGCTGATTTGGCAGGGGGCTCAGCATGGAAATGGTGTTGAAAGTTTTGGAGATTGTGGCCAGGTGACGAACTCGAGATGTGTTTCATATGATGAAGGCTACATACAACTATATATGTTAAAAAAGCTGAGTACATCAGCAATAAAAGAAAAACTTCCAAACTAGTGTTAGATTCCAGCTCCAAGTTCGTGATGATCTTTTGAGCGCCCCAAACTCCAATTATCCTTTCGCGTATGCTTAGAGTGCACACAAACCACTCGAGTGACAACTGGAGCTCTTTTTCCGCCGCAAGACCCGCCAAATTGCCGGTAACACAGCTGTAGCCTTAACTTCCAATGCCATCCTCAATCTGCCTTTTGCTTATGGGGTTTATAAATTCCAAGCGTGACACCACCTCAAGTACGGGAAGCTGTCTAGCTAGAATGCTCAGCCAAGACCCTTCTTTATGGCAAAACCTCGGCATTTCGTTGTCAACAATGCCCTTCCAGTTCTCCACCTGCATATATGGGAGGGCTCAAAGTTCGCGCAGCCAGCTATCGCTCACACACATCTGCCAAACAGGTAGCCGCCATGGCGTACGGGCCAAAAGCGTGCGTTAGCAGCGCAGACGGGAAAGCACGCCGTGGTTAGAACACGTGCCGCGCCACGCAAACTTCCTATAGCAGCACGATTAGCACGGAGACGATCAGCAGAAAAATGTCGCTTTTTGGGCTGGGGAGCGGTCCGCTTCGTGCGTGGGTTTGCGCATGGCCGTCAAGCTTTCAGCAGCGATGAACTCCTGTTACGTCGCTGTGATGGTCATGCTAGTTGGCAAGCCGTCACGCATTAACGGGTCCCCTTTGGGTTGGAGAGCGACAGGAGAGTATGAGAGATGAGGTCAGACAACAGTTTATTGGGATAGAATGCCTCTGCTCACCCCCGCTCTGCCGATCCCGTCGGTGCTGCACAACAGTTCCAGCAGTCAGTCGTTCTGTCGTCACTGGCAGTGGAAACACGTCGAAGCTCCTCGTCTGGATTCGGTCTCTACGACGGATGCGAGTGTGAGCCGACCTCGCTTTCGAGTCCTCAACCTGTCTTCGCGCAGTGCTGCCAACCTGCGAAGCCACTTATCCCGTAGCTCGGGTGAAGAAATTCCCTATATTTCCCTAGATTTTTGCTAAATGCGGTATTAGATGTTCTTTTCTCAGATAGTCTGTTCAGCGGTAACCACATGAAGCGATATTTGCGAGCGACGCGACGAACGATCAGACGGGGGTCCACAATCGCTCGTCTCAATCGCTCGCTGAGGCAGCCACATGAGAGCGGTCGCGCGAGCGACGGAGAAACGCATCCCTATATTGCCGCACAGCGCCCAATACAATTATCGATGTACACACATTCGCAATGTTTTTATGTTCATTTGTCACAAAAACGGGAAATCCTGCACTACACAACGTTTGACACAAAAATCATGCACTGCAAAAAAGTGCACTTGTAATGCCATGCAAGTATATACAATTAAGAATAATAGGAACGAGCACAGACGATGCGCACTGCATGAGAAATTTGAGCCAGCAAGTTCATCAAGCATGTTCTTAAAATTCCGTCATAAAATTAATCTGTCATGTTCCTTTCAACTTTACATCAAAAATGTCAAACGTAAGAGTGATAGCTTTCCGGGATACACATTTATAGGAAATAGGTATCTGCACTTCAATGAGAAATTGAAATGCATATATGAAGCCATAAAAACAATGAATGCTAAAATTAACAAAATTAAAATTAACAATTAACAATTAACCCAAATCCCCTAGATCTAGGGAAATTTCTCTAGAGTTGGCAGCACTGTCTTCGCGTCCACTGTTTTCCCCGCGCTCCTTCGGGGTCCCTCTCCTCTCGCCGTGCCCAATTGGGACCAGATCTGCAGGCTCATTCCAAAGCAAAAAGCGCTCATGAGGATACACAGCTTACCGTCTGAGACGCGGCGGTGGTCTGTTTCCAAGACGTCATCGTAGGGGCCGCACGCAGGATGTTAAGCGGATGCAGCTTTCGCCGTCCCGAAAGGAAACAGGCGTTGTTCTTGCTTCGTCTAGCGTCCACGCCTGATATCTTCGCACCGCCTAGGCCTGCTGATTCCCCAGCTCGAAGGGAGCCGCTACAGCCGGGCTTTCACGGCAGCCTCAGCAGAGTGGGGCCTCGAGATTACGCTACGAATGGAGTCGCGCGGACGCGTAGCTTCCGCAACGCTTGTTTATCAGACAGCCTGCAGAGGCTGCACCACAGATGCGCAGGTTGAAGCCGAATGACCTTGCGCGTGGGTTACACAAGCTTTGAACGTTTAAATAACCATGCGCTTGCGATTGCTGCAGGTGGAAGTGCACTCCAGTATACAAAAATACACAGGTTTTTCTCAGATCAAGCACCGCACGCCAACGAGACGTTTTGCTTCGAGGCGTTTAGCATTGCGAAGGTGACGGCTGTGTCAGCACTTCAAACAAGGGTGCTTGTGTCAGCAGGGGTGCTTGTCAGCACCCCTTCCGTGGAATTGTCCAAAACTGGACTATGGTTCCTGAATCGCAGATTAACGCGCACACGTGTGAAATGAATGTGGCTTCTCCTTTTCTCGGTTATGTTCGGGGTTTTTTGTCCTCCTTCGGGCACCCGCGCCGATGTGGTAACATAAGTGTGTCTCTTGTGAACTCCCACAATGAACTCCCTTGTAAAGGTATACACTGAAATTTCTGGCAGAAACTGTGTACGCAGATATCTGAGCCCATGGGGCAGTGCTAATTACGTTGTCAATAATTACATTTAACGTCCCACACGTTTAAACAGTTTACAATGTCCTTCAGAAATTATTTCATTATTCGCATGCCTCATTGTTATGCCGAAAAGTGCGCGCGCCGAAACGTCCGCGTACTTAGGGGCCCGTATAGCGAAAAGACTACGGAAACTACCTGTGTCGAAAAAGACCGGAGCCGAGGGGGCCTTTATTATGTGGCTTCTTAGGCCCCGCCAAGCTGTGTACCCGCGAATTTTGGTTTCCAAGACGTCTGCTCAGAAACCTCGGGAGAGCAAGGAGGGGGAGTAGGGATAACTAAATTGAATTGAAATAGACTCAGCGGTTGTCAACCATAACGTGAGGGTCCCCCAGCTCCTCCCCACCTTAGGGGACTACATCGCAGCTTGCACACGAAAGAAGGGAGAGCTAGACACATACGAGCGCTGGGCCCACCTGTCAGCTTGGGTGTGAAGGTGTGGTTACGGCGCCTACCTTCAGCTTTAGATGCGGGCAACAAGCACAGTCAAGAAATTTTTATGTGTTTGAGCGGAACCTGACAGCGGAGAGCCCAGGGCTGCAGCCCACCTTGCCCCCCCCCCCCCCCCCCCCCCATTAATCCGTCACTGGAGGTGTTGTCAGTGATCGAGGCGGCGGTATCTATAAGCATTTGAGGCGTAATAGGCGGCCTTCCCCTGCAATGAACAAGAACACGTTGAAATGAGTACTAGTCGTAGAAAGATGGGATATACAAAATGTTTTTATATACTTATTTTCCTATGTCTTATCAGCAAAGCTGAAGTCTGGGCTAGTTAGGGCTACATGACTCAAGCTACAGTGCAGTAAAAAACGCGCAGATGGACTTAAACGGGAGATACGCAGCGCTGCCTTCCAAGTGACAGTTTATTAACACGAAAAACATTTACATGTATGTAAGATATGGTAACACAACCCAACAGCTTAAAAACAGATAAATAAGGTTAAAATGCAGAACGCTTAATCTGTCCGTCGTTGCCGTCGAGCGCCAACACGTGTTTCATAAAGTACGAACTTCCTCCGCGATTTGAGGTGGAAGGCGCACCGATGCAGCCGGTACCGAACTTTTCTGTGTAGGGTTGTTAACCTTGTATGGATAATTTGGTTTTAAACATATTACTCTGCTTGTACACTCTGGCTGACATTTTTTGATGTGGAGCCAAAAAGAAAATAAAAAAAACGTTAGGCTGAAACCAGGTTATTTGCACGACCGCTTCTGTGTAGCGTGCAGTGTTAAAGCCTTGTACTACATCTTTGCGTCCTCGTGTGGGGCTCAAGGATACACAAGGCGGCCGTTCTTCCCACGGCCGACTTTTGTTTATAAAGAAAGCCGGTCGTGGTTCTTCCTAGCCCGTTTTCCAAATGTTTCTATTATGTGGCTACCTGCCTGCCTGGCTTCCACCCTTTGAGCCGTTAACCATCCTACCTACTTCGCTGGGAATTGAACCCGCGACCTCATGTTGCGCTCCTGTGCACGAGGTCGCGGGTTCGATTCCCGGCCGCGGCGGCCGCTTTTCTGATGGAGGCGAAAAGCAACAACGCCCGTGTGTACGAGATTTCGGCGCACGTTAAAGATCCCCAGGTGGCCAAAATTAATCCGGAGCCCTCCACTACGGCGCGCCTCATCACCTGCGTTGCGTCGGCGCGTTAAACCCTACAATCAATCAACACAGTGCTTCAGAGAAAAAGAAAAAAATAAACACATGGACGTTTCTTTTGTCCACTCTATAACAAACTTTCCAATTTGTCGAATCGGCCTGTGAAGAGTCATCTTCTATTTTTAATCGGCCAATGAAACTCTGCTTAGATCAGGCCGTATCCCGTCGATAGTTGCCCTTTTGACAGTTTCTTTTGCAGCGCCAGTTCCCGCCGGTAAACCACTCTTAGTCTTGAATCGTTCGTCTTGCCTGACTTAACATAAATATCGGTCGAGTAAAGTAACTTGCTAAAAGGTCATGTTTAGCAGTTTACTCTCCTTGGGATTGTGCGCCCACTTTACGTTCCGCCGATGTGGCCACGGCGAGAAGTGCGCATTAAATTTCGGCGGCCCGGCTGACAAACACACTAAAATCGTTTCGCGAAGCAAATACGCCTGACTGCATGCGGCGACTGCTGCCGGCTGTGAGGGAAGGGGGAGTCTCCGTTCAACCTTCGAACCGAAAAATGTGACGGCCAGATCCTGAACTGACTGACTCCCGAGCCACGGACCCTGCAAACACTCTGGTAAAATTCTATTGGGTGTCGCATAAACTTTCGGTGGAGTTGTTGTGTCGTGCGGTCTGTCTTGATTGGCTGCCCGGGCTATTTTTCATGACTTTTCGCGAGCGCAGCCAATCATGTGAAACCCCACGGAGCGAGACAGGCCCGCGCGTAACGTGCATGGCTGCTTGCGCGTGTCGTGATCTCCACCGCGTTTCGCGGTACAGGCCTGCAGAGGGTAGGTGTGTCCTATCGGCGCGTGGTGGGCCGATTCTCGCATCCCTCAACGTGAACGACTGAGCGTGAACGGGCAACCCAGCACAGACACACACATACGCAGTTAGCTACGGAGCCGCCTTATCGGTGCGTGCCTCGTTAACTCGCCATTGCCGGCCGCAAAATGCAATCGAGGTGCTGTGACAATGAAAGGTATATCAAAGACGAAGGTATGGCTCCCGCTTTAGAAAAAAAAGACGGTGTCTTTCGTTCCGTGAAAAATTAACATAGCCCATAGTTGGCAGAATATCCTGATATGCTCCATACTCCTAATACTACTACACTCGTGAGATACAGATAAATATGTGTGAATAGGCCACCTTGCAGAATTGTGCATTACACTTCGGTATCAATGGGGTTGAAGACATGTTAATGATTTATTAATTTCCAAAACTTGCTGAACTGTTTAAACTCATTCTATGTGAGTTTGTGCTCTTGTTATTCTTAGTAACCTATTATTCTAAATGTGTCGGTTACGTTGGCGGTGCGTTCGGGACGTTTCATAGAACGCTATTTTCTGAACGCCCTTACGTCGAAGGAATGTCCGTTTCATTGAAGCCGTTACGTTGAATGCCGTTTTATCCAAGCGTCCGAGCCCCGTTTCATCGAATATTGTTCACTTGGAATGGGCGCAGGGGAATTGT
The DNA here is from genome assembly GCF_048455015.1 of Haemaphysalis longicornis. Lineage (NCBI taxonomy): Eukaryota > Metazoa > Arthropoda > Arachnida > Ixodida > Ixodidae > Haemaphysalis > Haemaphysalis longicornis. The sequence continues at coordinate 152,266,622 of NW_027526203.1, read as the reverse complement.
TTGAAGAGTTTTTCCTGCGGCTATTTTCAGACCACGTGCGTCACGCGTAATGAAATTAATTGGAAGAAACTTCGAGTAACTGCCAATATCGCCGGAAACCCTCTCCACCTGCTTTGCTTCTGGCTTCGTAGCGGGCACTTTATTTTGTGTTCAGTAGCAGCGTGCTCCTACTGGAGGCCGTTTAAGAAAACAGCTGAAACTCTTGCGACGTGCCCACAACGTTCAGAAAGCGACTGTGCCTACTCTGCCCCTGTGGCTGCGCTGAAACTATAACAACGGCTCGGCAGACCACAACTGCGGAGGAAATAGTGGTGGTGACAAACGCTGCACATGGGCGCCTTTTACCAGCAGTGTAATTCTTTTCAAACCTCAAAATTAAACGCGACGGCGCTGTGGGGAAGTCATTATTTAGTCATGTAAGCACGGCAAAAGCAAACGAATACAAATATTTGCTACTTTGATATATGTTCCACATTAACCCTCCTCTACCCTATCCCCCTATTCCTATGTACTCTTTCCTTCCCATCCCCCCTCCTCTACAACAGAAAGCGTTCCGGTGTCCGCCCCTAGTCGAGACAATAGGTTACCGGAAAAAAAGCGCAAAGGCTCACGGGTACGTTGTCTGCTCCCCCAGCTTCCCGTTCGAGATTTCTCATGCCCTCCCGTACGCCGGCGGCTTTCAGGTGCGCACGTGCGTGTTGTTTATTTGTCACAGGGCGGGCCCTTGCCTGTCAGATAAACCCTTAGTAGGGCCAATCGTGGTTAGTTATGGAATTCCCGATACATGAGCGTTTTTTCCCCGGTAAAAACCAATAAACAAGCACACACTCGCCGACAGCGTATGGGATGCCAGGAGAGCTCCCGAACTGGAAGTGGCGTCTCTCCGCGGGAGAAAACAATGTACCCGTGAGCCTTTGCGCTTTTTACCGATCTTCTATTTACGCCTGCTGGTGGACCTTCCTCTCTTGCCAGTCACTACATACATACTTTGAAGCAACCTTGGTTACTAGGCGCACTCTGTGAGGGGGAGGAACGCAAGCGTCCGCATTTGCCTGAGCGAGCTCGAGAAATCGTCGTCACTTGCGTAAATTGTCTGCAGTCCAATTTTTTCAGCCTGCCTAAACATATTCTGATATTGTTTAAAAATAAAAACAGCTGCTTTGCACGCCTCCCGGAAAATCTTCACGAAGGGACCTGATCCCTTCGTGAAGGACCGCCAGAAACATTGAAATTAGCCTACAACGCCTTTGTGAGATCTTTACTCTAACATTATCTGGTTCCCGCCTGCTAAAGTACACATAAATTACAGCGAATACAGCGAAAGCAATTAGGTACACTTACAATCGGTATGAAACAAATACTTCACCAACAGAACTACTAAGGAACGCCGGTATGCTTACCCTACAGAATCGTTCAAAACTAGCGCGTTTAAAATTCTTGCATCAACTCTTCTATAAAAATCTGAGCCTTGATACTTCAAAGTACCTTACTACCAATGAAGCGAGGCCCACGCGGCATAATCAGACTTTACTCACTTCGAAGCTGCTGCGATCTATTTATTTTATTGATTGATTGATTGATTGATTGATTGATTTTAACATACTTGTAATCCCATTTGGGATTTTTGCAGGAGCCCGGGGCGATACATCGTTTCGAATACACAAAATGCAAACGTGGATTTCGCTCAATCCAGGTAAAAACCTGGATTGTTCGATGCATCTACAAAAGCCTGTTCTAAAAATTGAGGGAGCTCACACTAACGCGTAGGACTTGCAGGTAGTGAAGCTGTACGCAACCTTCACGACCATTACGACGGTTTAAGTTCACGATTGCAGCTGATTTGCTTCTTCTGCGCTGCCGCAAGGACATTTACTCCATCATTGTTGCTACAAGTGACAGCTTCCTTAATTTTTTTCGTAGTGGTAATCATTGGGAATAACCTTGGAGGGACATACACTATGACGTGTCTTTCTCGTTCCGAGCAAGTGTTGCCAGGATTATGACGAACGCTGGGTGTTTTTTTTTTTTGCCAATGTTGGCCCGTCTCCCTAGAGGGTACGCTTGGCTTGACAAACGTGCGCCGGGGAGGATGGGCGGTCGCCGCGAGGCACGCGTTCGGCATTTTCTTGGTATTTTTAACTGCGGACACGCACAATAACGTTTCATAAAAAGCTTTGTTAAAAAATCACACATCTCCATGCCGTGAACGATGCCTAGGGTGTGAAGCACTGCGACGCAAGTTGTGTATTGCCTGTGTTATGAGCGTCATCGTCCGTGCGTGCTCATGCACTCCGAGTTTCAAATGATTTTGAGACGCAGTAAATGCGCCGTAAATGACAAGCGCCACACGAAAGACAATTCACGTCCAAGTACTTTGCACCCTCGGCATCGTTCACCGCGTGGAGATGTGTGATTTTATTACCCTGAATTGGGCTCAATTGACACGAATTATCGCGCATAAAATGAATGGACAAACGTGTGCGCGGTGAAGTGTTTTATTGACGGTATTGGTAGTACGTCGTGACAATGTGCCGGTTGCGTTTCCCCTTCACGATCACTGCCTTGTGATCGGTGAAGAGCAGAGACAGTGGTTCTTCGAGCGGGGCTAGATTGCAGTTGGCAAAGACCAGGTATATGCACGTTCCCCTGATCGTCGGTTGATTGCACCGCAGCGACCTCTCGGTCAGCTCGCTGTAGTGACTGTTGTTTCAACTGTAATTGCAACTGCTCTTTTTCCGCGAATTATCGTCGACAGTTTATGGTTTTTGCTTTGTTTTTACATTTTGTACAGTTGGAAATTTGCGCTCTTTGCTACTGCAGTTTACGGTGCTCTCCCCAGATGGCGCGATGGTACCACAGCGTGCGGCACTTTGGATAGATGGCTTGCAATGATGTGGGCACGGACAACTCCAGATAAGGGCACAGACATTGCTAGGTCCTAAAGTGCTTTGCACTTAAAGATTTCAAATGACAAAGATTAGTTAAAATGAAGGCCGCATCAAAATGAACTATGTTACCTTGAACCAATAAATGTAGGATTACCTTTCTTTTTTGTAGAAGATACTACGCAGCGCGAAAGCAGGGAAAGGCACCAGCCGGTCACCAATCTCTTTCCAAAGAGATCGGTCACCAAAATTTTTGGGAACACTTTTGAATGAGCCGTCGCAGAGCATAGTCAGTGACTTGAAGAAAATCAAAGAAGGAAGTAAGTTATGAACACCTTTGTCGGCAAACTTTGCGGAGTAGCGAACGTCGCAATCCGCGTTCCGCAGGTGACATTCCGTCGAATAAGTGGAACATAGTGTCTCGTAATTTTGAACTCATCGCTGAAGGTACCTTATTGACATCCTCAAAAGCAAAGGAGAATCAAGTCGAAACATGGCCTCTTACTCCAGCACTCAGAAAAGCTCATTCAAGACTTAACGTCCAAATACCACCAAACAAAGATCCTATCCCCTCCGCCCCCGTACTCTGGTACTCCCAACGCAGACTTGGACCAAGATATCCAACTTTTTGAACTGGAAGCAGCCCTGGCTGAATGCAAGAAAAGGAGTGCCCCGGGTCCTGACCAAGTAACCTATGATCTCCTGGCCAATTTAGGTGACGATGAACTTGCCATCTTGCTTTAAAACCTTAATAAATTTTGTACATCAGGGCGCCTACCTATTCAATGGAAACCGCCGCAGTGCGCTTCATTCATAAAGCGGGCAAATCCCCACACATAGACTATCTCCGGCCTATTTCCCTTACCTCTTGCGTAGGGAGGCTACAGGAAGGCGTTATACTCAAAAGTCTGAAGCCATACCTTCAAGTCACCAACCAAGTGCCCAAAACTATGTTCGGCTTTGGACAACATTTATGTACCCAGGATATTATGTTGCGCCTCAAAGAAGGGATAATTGCACCTGCCACTGGCCACTCCCCTCGAGCCATTTTGGCAATCGACCTAAACAAGGGCTTGTGACAACGTTGCGCACGCAGCTATTTTCTCCCACCTTAATAGTACTGGCTGTGGCAACCGCATTTATTCCTACATTTCGAACTTCCTAGCAGGCTGCCAGGCTGCACGCAAAATTGAAGATATAACATCCAAACGAATCTCTCTGGGCAGTCGCGGTACACCGCCAGGCTCGGTACTGTCTCCACTCTTCAATGTCGCTTTTTTGTGTATTACGGCAGCTAGAGCAGATACCGAATCTTCACCTTGCACTCTACGCAGACGACGTTATCCTCTGGACTGACAGACTCTCTCGGAGGACTGCAGGACACACGGCAACTTGCAGCCGAAGAAGTCAATAATTACGCCAAGGCTTGTGGCTTACATTGTTCACTGCATAAATCAGAACTTGTCATCATCCGGAAACAGCCCCCACGACATCACGTCGAGCCCATCGAAATATCTTTTGATAAAACCTAGCCAATCACTCAAGATATTAGGCCTTACTATACAAGCCAATACCCGAAACGACTTTGCCTTGTTGAAACTACGTGATATGTCTGATCACCCGCCGCGGTGGCTCAGTGGCTCAGGCATTGCGCTGCTGAGCACGAGGTCCCGGGTTAGATTCCCGGCCGCGGCGGCCTCGTTTCTGATGGAGGCGAAAAGCAAAAAAGCCCGTGTGTACGACATTTCGGCGCACGTTAAAGATCCCCAGGAGGTCAAAAAAAAAAAAAAACCGAAGCCCTCCACTACGGCACGCCTCATCGCCTGCGTTGTGTCGGCGCGTTAAACCCTAGAATAAGTCGTGCATATGATTGGGCGGGGGACTAACCGGCATTGAGGAATGAAAAAGAGGACACAGTGAGACTAATTCAAGCTTTTGTCATATCTCGCCTCACCTATGTCGCCCCATATATGGCCCTTAGTAAATCTGACATTGAAACATTTAACAAGATCATTCGCAAAGCATTTAAACAAGCCCTCTGGCTCCCCATGAGTACATCAACAACCAAAGCTTCTTCAAATAGGTCTTCACAATACAGTGGAGGAACTCATTGAAGGTCTCCTCGCAAGCCAGCACCTGCATCCGAGACACACTCAAGCAGGCCGCTGTGCTCTGTAATGCATCAACTGGCCCTGTGCAGAACAAACCAGACGAGTGGCGTTAGCATATTTCGGTACGACCCCTACCAAAGAATATGAACCCTGATCTCCATCTTGAGTGCAGGACCACCCACAGCCAAGCCCACCAACGCTTATATTGCAATCGCTCTGACGTGTCCTACACCCATGCGGTGAGTTATGCTGACAAGAAAACTGTGGTTGTCACAACATCCAAAAACCATTTAATTGCACGCGCATCCAACCGGACGACCTCTCCTCGAGGGACCGAAGAACTCGCCATTGCCTTAGCCCTCACCCACTGATCCAGCAGAGTAATCATCACTGATTCTCAAGCATCCTGCCGCAGTTTCCTTTCACGAAGGATAGCACCAACGACCATACGGGTACTTAAACACTACCGTCCATCTCAACGAGTGGCGATCGTTTGCACCTGCCCATGCCTCTGTAACCGGCAACAACATTGCCGACTAACGGGTTCGAAAACTGGCCCACCGAGCCCCCCCCCCTCCGCCCCCGAGGTCACCGCAGCTCCGACACCACTTCTTATCTATAAGGACATCACTCAATTTTACCGTGCCCTCACCGATCACTCGGGAAAACTCAGGAAATAACACTCCGATATTACAAGCAGGGACGTCCGTACACCCGGTTCGAATGAACCTATTATTTCCCACACGGTACACCGCTCTATGCAAATTTTGTTCAGCTTGGAACCCTCCCGCATATAATTCTGGAATGCGCTCACAACACAGCCCTACCACCCCTCTCTACCCGTTCCTTTCCTGAGCTGTGGGAGACACTGTTTACCAGCGGTCAACAGGAGGAGCAGACCCTCCTGGTGACCAGGGCGAAGACGCCTAGGGCAACGCATGAATTCCCGGACTAGGGTTCTACTCCAACATTTGAGCTCATTATAATGTTTTGTCTCTCGCTCTTTCTAACTTCACATCCGGAAGTTCGCCACAGTGGCGAGCAGTTTTATTTATTTATTTATTTGCATACCCTAAAGGCCCCGAGGGGCGTTACATAAGGGGGATGGGAGGGGAATTAACATAATCAATATTAAAAACAGATACAAGGGAGAAAAGGCATGCGCAGGAAGCAAAGCATCGGGGCGAACTTGAACGGTAACATGGCGGGTTAAAAAATCGGGTCAAAGTCGCGTATATTCAGCAGTCTCTTTCAACATTGTACAATCGCTTACAATAAATACATAGTTCTTTACTCGAGATAGGCAAAAGGGCTCTCTGAAATGAAGCAGGTTCCCTTATTGCCACAATGCATTCAGGCAACGCACTCCATTCTTTGATTGACAATAAAAGGGGGGAAGTTTGATACTTGACCGTCCTTGCGAAGATGGCCGAAACCTTGTGAATGTGATCAACACGCGTGGAAATGTGCGTAGCCGCGAATGAGGAATCACCAAAATATAGAGTGAAAAAAAGACAAACGTAAACTTGCGTCTAGTGTCAAGGTTTAAAAGATTGAGTGTGCGTTTTAAAAGGGAAACACTGGTGAATGATGAGTAAGAAGATAAAATAAACCTGGCAGCCTTATTCTCGACCGATTCGAGGCGCTTGGTCAAAGTAGAGCTATTTGGATGACATATGATTGATGCATATTCTAAAGATGTACTTATCAGGGAAGTATAAGCAAGCATTTTTGTGTCAGCGTTTGCAACTGATAGTCGGCGTTTAAGGCCTAACTTTTTAAAGGCTTTTTTGGTGATATATTCTACGTGCGTATCCCAAGCCAAGTAAGACGTGAAAAAGACGCCCAGATATTAAAACAGTCAACTTGTTCTATCTGAAGGTTGTCAATCGTATAAGAATTCCGGGGCGTGTTGGCGAGCGTAGAAAAGGAAATACATTAATTTTTCTACATTAATTTCCATCTGCCATCGATGGCACCACCCGGTCAGCTTAATTAGGTCGGCTTGCAAAGCATGTACACCCGGCGTCAAAATAAGCCGGGGCACGCGAGCGCGTGGCAAAATGCATCGCCGCGACATCTGACGTTGCACATCTGGTGTCGAGACACCGATGTGCGCGTGCGCGTCCAACCACGCTCACTAGCCTGTCTTTTCATTCGCTTCAAACGGCAACGCTTGTCAAATTCAGCGCTTGGCGCCAGGGGCCACTTTCTTTGGGCAACCCCTCTTGCTCGCACACGCTTCAGCGGCCGAGGGCGAGGGTGAAGATGCGTTGCTCGCTCTGCGCTGCTCTGACGAAGGATACATGGAAACGGGATTGCTATCTTAGTTTTAAATACTGCATTCTTTTTTTACAGGAAAGCTGTCTATGGCTAGGATCCAGCAGGTCGTCTCCGGTAATAGAGCAATGTAGACAAGAACTGCGTCTTAGGCCGGGTTCAGAGTGTTGTCGCAATTGTCGTAATATCTTTAAGTATTGACGTCATTTGACTTCTCAGCCAAGCGAACTGTGTAAAACGCCGTTTCTTTACGTCCATAGCTCACGATACGGCTGTTACGTATTTAGTCTGAACATAGCATTAAGCGAACTTACATCATTGTGGCGTGAACGCCCTGCTCACGTTTTCTCCAAGCGTCGAGCGCCTCGTGCTGGCACAGCATACTGCCCCTTCCCTTCCCCCACCGCACACTTTCGGAGAGCGCAGGCCGGCCCCACCACGGCGAACCTACTCCCCTCCCAATTTCGCGACAATCTCCTCCTTTGCTTTTCTTCACTCGTCGGTCTTCCCATCATTCGCTCGGTCACGACGACGCCGACGTGGCTTAGCTCAGAGAAGGGCGCTAAACGGCTGTTCCTTAAAATGTCTTCCCAGCAATTCATTTGTGTTAGGAGGTGAAGCAGACATTAGCGGATCGTTGTAAGCGTGATCTTTGTAAGATGGCTTTCCCACATCGACTGTTGAACAGTTAATGAAGTGAATCTTCGGAGGGAATACCATCACATAATGTGGCTCTAACGCTTGTTTCATTTAAACTATACCGAAACAAATTATATGACAATTAGCCGCAAAGACGAATCTAACAGAAAGCCGGGTTTGATATTTTTTCAAGATTGTATGGTTCACAGTGAAATTGTAAATATTGTGTAATTCTCGTCCGCTGTCAGTACATATAGGATTCTACGGAAGGGAAACGGACAGCTCCATGTTTGTCCACCGGAAGAAAACTCTAGTTAACCAAAAGTTCATTCAGTCAATTAACCAGGAACTATGCTGAATCTCAAATCACAAACAAACGTATTTTGCTTCGTGCATCCATTGGACCCAGTCAAAGCTCACGTTGAAGCTCGGCACCGCAGCTTTGGTGGTCATCCTTCTTCACAGAGTGGAAGGGCACTGAATTTTTTGTAATTTTTTTGTCAAACCCAGTAGCACGCCGAACTCCTCGCCCTTTTTAATTGTTTTAGAACGTGTTCAAGGTGAAGCCTCATCACACCTTCATAAAATAGAATATTTCTCCCTTCAGTTCGTATTCTGTTTGTGTGTTCATTCTTAGTGAACGACCAATTGCATGTTTTACGAAAAAAATATTAAAACTCGTTCCAACGATTGTGATTGATATCTACTGAAACAGCGTGGAGCCGCAGTTACGACCGTTTTCTTCAATACATGGCAACCGCTCTCCGTAGATTGCGTTATAATAACACCAAACTAATTCTCCAACGTTTACAACTTCACTACCTAATTACGACAAGTAAACGAAACTCGGCATAGCGGTATACTCGTCCTGTCAGCCTAGTTTCATAGAACTTGTTTTTGGATACATTTAATAACACATGAGTTGAAGCCGTTTTCTTTAATCATACTTCCTCCGTAGATTTCCATGCTTCACTGCGCAAAAGGCAATGTCGGAAGGCCAGCTTACAAAGACCAAGCTTTCGCCGATCTTCATAAAGTCGGCTTTACCTGTAAGCACAAACGCTTTTCTGGGAACTCCAGAGGGAGCGTAAAACGATACAAGGACAGGCTGTAGTCAAGCCCAGCCCAAGAACAGCGTCGCTGTTAGAAATTCCGAAGTGGGAGAGCATATGTGGGACACAATTTTGTCACCGCGAGACGGGCAAGATTAGTTATCTGTCAGAGCAGGGCAGGGCGAGCAACGCATCTTCACTCTCACCCTCCGCCGCTGAAGCATAGAGAAATAAAAAAATTAGAAGAGTGGACACACGGGCTTATCGCGGCCGAGTGGCCTGACTCGCGCGCCGTCCGGCAGTCGGCGCAAGTGGTAAAAAACTATATATTTAAAATTAAGCTAACACACAATATTATACTTTTAAAATTTTGTTACACATTAGACTACACATTTTTATTTGTGTAATAAGTTGAATGGCTGTCAATGTAAATTTTTGTGGCTTCTTTGCGCCAAGCCTGGCCAAGCCGCCAAGCCGCAAGCGCAAGCCGCCATTTGGCTCTTTCGGCAGCGTTTGCACGTGCGTTTCTGCAGCCTCGTGCTAACCTCTGTTGTTGAGAAGGAAACGCCTAGCGCTTTATTTGCGACATCGGTTTTGCATCCTGAACGAAAGGTGAGACTTTCTTTTTTAAAGTGCTGGTGTGGCGTATCATATTTACGTTTCCTTGTACTGCAAACGCTGCGAGCACTGCGTAACCTCAGGGAATCAGGCATAGCTAGTGCTGCGTCTTTAAGATAAGCGCTTTGGAAACGCCCCGGAAAGGCGTAAGACATCATTTTTTACCTGGACGTAATGGTATTTTAGGCTGGTTGTGCCGTTTTATCTAGCGCTGAGGGATGCCAGCGGTACGCGCCCGTCGTCGCACGTAGCGTTTACGTGCCGCAAACGACGGCTGTGAGTTGCGGAAGTGGCCGGCCGGCCGGCGGTCCGTAGGCGAAGCAGGCGTTGTGCGCTGTCGCTGCACTGAATTACGTGAGCCGCAGGCTGCGTTGTATTATACTAGCTATAGCCATTGCTAGCTTGGCCAACTGTGACTGCTATTATGGCCGTGATGCGCTGCAAAGCCGTCCGGGCTAACGTACACGGCGAAGTAGCCGTATCTGCATTAATTTGACTTATCTGGGCATAACCAGCAGCCCTACACTCATCGTAAGTTTTAGACATGGGTGCATACCAAGCTGCCTGCGTAGAAAGCGAACCCGCTCGCCGACGCAGATAACGCGCGCTCGTCGCTTCGCTTTGGCGCGCCAGGTACGGTAAAAACGCGTCTTTCGTCGGCAGATAACAGCTTTGCTCGAGGCCGGGTGAGTGCGCAGTGCATTGAAACCTTCAAATTTGGTCTTCGTTCTACATCGTATATCAATTCCGGTATCGCAGGCATTGCATACAACTGTTCCACACTTGCCGTTTTTTCAAGCATTTGCTCTCTTTTCTCTGGTCATATTTTGGCTAGTTTCATTAAACACGTATTGCGCAGATTGCACCTATTCAGTCCGAACTGTGTTTTTCTAGTCGTATCTTTTTAAGGCATGGCCTTTGGCGGTCAGTAGTACTCAGTACGACGCTCACTGCTGCTTGCCATGGTGCCCACACAGCGCCCAAATATACTTTCGCCAGGTGCCCGTTCTCGGGATGCGTTTCTTTCGCGAGCCCGTGGGGCAACAGGTTTGTTTAACGTTCAGCTCGCTCTCGCTCTTCGTCCTGATTTTACAAAAAAAGGCAAAGGGATTCAGTCTATGTGAGCAGCGTTATCATTCTTGTTAACCCAAACAATAGGTGAATTGCATTAGGAATGTGCCTAACCAGTGTTGCGAAATTACAAAGACCCATATTTTAAGTGTTGCTAATAGCTTGACCGCATGATTGCTGAATAGAATAAGAGAACTTGTGTTTTAAATAGGTGGCATGCACTGGAGGCAATACTTGAATACTAGTTGCAGTGAAATTTACAGACTATTCGCATATCATCTGTCATTGCAAGCAGTTTGTGTACTATATCACCTATCACATGTGCAGGTCTACAGGTGCCCTCAAGACAGAGCAAACCAGCCAGCTGCATTCGTCATACCAAACATGGTGCAAGCACTTCATGAATCGTGCCCTCACAGGACTCGCAAAAGTGGCCGTGCTAACTGTTCTCCCAGAGTTATTCAGTTGTATTGATGACTGCCTGCAATCCTTCTTGCTACCTTATTGATGCTTCTGATGGATACCGCAACTGTATTCCATCTATTGAACCTTGCCATTAGCACCTAAAATCTAACGCAAGTCTCGGCACTCAATAAGGCGTGACCACTGAAAAGACTATCGTTGACTCAAGGAACAAACGGTTTTTTATCACTGACATGCCTCATATCAATTAAACCACTAACAACAGCGTATAGTCTCCAAACTCCACTCGCAAGTTATTGTTGCTGCTAGTTGTAATATTGTGAAAACAGTACATTCACAAAAACCCTTTTACGTTATGAAGACTGCCAGGGTAAGAGGTCATGCTAAATGTCGTTTGTCACCATACGTGCTGCCTGTTGTCGGACTGGCCTAGATGAAGAGAACCATGTTGGGACCTACGTTGTCAAATGCTTATGGGATTCTGTAATGTGCCACCATTGTCTCATACACGAGAAGCATATACTGCTTCCCTGTTTCTTATATTACACTGTTCGTATTGACAGCGGAAGGCATGAATTTGTGTGCCTTAATTGAGCCTGGAACCTGTAGGTTGACTACGTGCACGTACCTAAAATATCCCTGCCTGGCCCTTTGCCTTTACTGGGAAGGCAACGCTTTCGGAAGGTAACCCGGCTTCTTGGGAAAATGCACCCTTGCAAGGAACCAATAGGAAGTTGATTTTTTTCCTCTTAACCTTTTGCGTGTGCATCTCCACATAAATGGGATTTATGTTCAATTACTGCTACTGATTTGAAGTTGCCCCGAGGCAATAGATCTCATTAGCGTTCATCAAATAAGCGAGGCCATCAAAGCCAAAGTTTTTCCCTTCTTTCACATCCTAACTGGAGAAATTGCCAGACTAAGAAAATTATCTGTGGAGATAGTGGTTGTAAACAGTTGCAAGTATCCCAGTGTCTAGATTGTGTGATGGTTGATATTTTAGTATGACTGCAACAGCGCACAGCGTCTGAGGGTGTCGTAGATACAAGTAAATCTGTGGATGGCTGAGTTTCTGGGTTTTCTGCATTTTCAATTACCGTGGAGAAAAAATCTTTTGTGTAGTTGTGATACCTTTACTTGTGCATTTTTTTTCATTCCTGGAAACGTATTTTTCTCTCACTACTGTGTATTGTCTCTGTTGTGTATTACTCACTGTTTATTATTATATGTGTGTTGCAAAGAATGATGACAATTTGAACTTGTTTCGTTTAGTGCCATGCAATAAATATTTCTTCATTTATGGTGTGTCTCTTATGTGGCTCGGCAACATGTGAACACGCGACAGAATTTTTAACCAAGTGTGAGTGGTACTGTAAATTGCAATTTCACGTTTTCAGAAAAAGGTATTTTTTTTTGTAAAAGCATACGGGCACTAAGCCTGAGAATGATATATTCAAACAAAGACTAATTATTGCATGAAAGCGTCCGAATACCGTACCGATGCCCGTCGCTGTGAGCAGCGCTTTCCAGTCCTTCAAACTACCCGCCAAAATCGGTGTCCGCGAAACCGAAACCGAAAGTGAACGTACGAAAGTATGGTTAGTTGTTTGGCTCTCCGTCCGCTCGGTGCGCTACACTACAGTACAGTCATTCGGCCGCAGGGCTCTATGGGAGTGTCCACTCTTACCAGTATTTCTTTCTCTATGGCTGAAGCGCGTACGAGCAAGACATGTTCACAAAGGAAGTGACCCCTGGCGCCAAGCTCTAAATGTGATCATCGCTACCGTTTGAAGCGAAGTAAAAGACAGGCTAGCGAGCGTGGTTGGACGCGCACGCGCACATCGATATCTCGACACCAGAAGTGCAACGTCAGATGTCGCGGCAATGCATTTTGCCACGCGCTCGCGTGCCCCGGCTTATTTTGACGCCGGGTGTACATCGTCATGAGAAGTTATCTGCCGATAAACGACGCAATCGTCTGCGAAGAGTCTTATTGTTGAGCCAATGTTTGCCGCAATATCATTTATATAAACTAAAAAAAGAAAAGGCCCAAGTACAGATCCCTGCGGTACGCCAGACAGGACGCGCGTGGTGCTTGAGCTAAATTAATTTATTATGACACGTTGGTACTGATTTGATAAGAAATTTTCAATCCATTTGGTAATTTGATCATTTAACTGCAGTTTGCAAATTTTCGAAAGTAACCGTTTGTGAGGGACCCTGTCAAAAGCTTTGCAAAATCAATAAAAATGGCATCGGTGTATTGAAGGGGATGCATGGAAGAATGGAGGTCAGATACTAATTCGAAAAGCTGCGTTTGACAGGACTTGTTATATCTAAATCCGTGTTGATTTTCGAAGAATTGCTTATTTATGTTTATGTGGGACATCATTTGACTGGAGATTATGTGTTCTGATAATTTGCAGCATACTGACGTTAAGGAAATTGGGCGATAATTACTGGGGTTTGAAAGCTCACCTGATTTAAATATAGGCTCTACGTTTGCGGTCTTCCATTCATCAGGGATGCATCCCGTGTCTAACGATTGTTGAAACATTAATAACAATAAAAGTGCTGATATTTGTGAAGTCATTTTCCACAATTTTGTGTTGATACCTTAAGCCCTGGGCTAGAATTTAGTGGGAGCCTCTCAATAGCCTTAACCATGCCTTGTACGGTGATAAAAATATCATCTGATGGTAAAATAATGTTTAAATCATTCTCAGGGAATTCGTTTATACGCTTTTCTTGAGTAAAGACCACGGAGCAAGATATAAAGAGGAGCGCCGACTGTGGCCCAGAAAAAATCTTTTGCTCGGGCAGATAATGTCCACGCGCCGCCGGCCGCCCAGCTTTCCCTTTGCTCTCTTCCTCCTTCGTTCGCCCTCTCGTCGCTGTGCCTCTGTACATGGCTCTTCCCTTCTTCGCTCTCCCCAGAGGCATCTTTTCTTGCGCAGCGACGTCTGTCTTATGCCTGTCCTACTATGCAGGAGGCATGCGTGCACGCGCGGAATTTAAACACCCGTGCGCGGCCGCAGTAGACGGCGCAGATAAGCGCACGCCGCCGCATACATGGCGATCGCTTATTCCCGGAACGTTTAGTCTGACATTATGAATATCCACTAAAAATATTGTACTAACCCAGCACATGTAAGACGCAACTGAACAACGACGACTTCAGAAGCACCAAAGAATGAGCCAGAGTAATATGGAACGCCACATCATAGTCTAGCGTGATTCTGCTAAAGACGAATCGATGCAGCGCAAAGGTTACCCTCTGTTGTTATCCCGCTCTCCGGCCGCGTGCTTAATTATTTATGCTGCTTCTGCGCACGAACAACGCTTACGAGGGTCGCCCGGAGACTCCATCGGCAAACGGCAATGAGACACACATTTCTGTGCCAATGACTGAATTGGACGGCTGCCCTGTTGTATCAACTGTACAAAAACACTGTCAGCTTGATAAGGAACCCAAGAATATCAAACGCATACTTCATTTTAACTCATGCCGCAACTTACCGCCCGATGTTCACTGTCGCTCTACGGTCGTGTTATCTAGTCGATAACACCGCGGTCTCCAAATAAAATGCTGCGATTCGTATGGCTGCAATTTTTTGGCCTACCAGGGTTCCCGGCGTTTTTTTTTTTTTTCGTTAAGCGACTGACCAGCAAAACAACCGGCTCGTTAAACCTTTTCTTTCGGCGAGTTATCGCGAAATGAAGGCTTGTGAAAAGACCGCACTGTCAGGGACTTGACTTGAGCAGATTGCTACGTCGCGGGCACTCGCGGGTGATGTTATCGCATTTCTGTTCTTTTCTGATGAGCGTGTAAGTGCCGGCCCGTGTTCTAGGCGCACTCTGTTTTGGACGCAAGTTGCAGAACTGCGAGAAAGCTGAGGGAACTTTTATAATCGCCAGTGATCAGAACCAGTTACTCCTTTCGCCTTTTGTAAAACCTGTTAAAACAGGGCCAAATTGGTATTCCCAAATTTACAAAACGGAGCCACATTTTCGGCAAGCACCGCGCAAAAGGTAGTGTTTGTATAGCAGCCATATGTTTGTATGTGGTCTCTATATTTTGTTTTCTCGCCATGGAAACCAATCCTTAACGTATCTTTGCCGTACGGCCACTCAATTCCTTCGGGTCCGGGTTACCCGGAAGGTGCTGTCGAACAAGTTAATCAACTGTGCGAAGGAGGCGCGCAATGAACGCGAAGCGGCGCCAAAGCAGGCCCAAAGCAGTCCGTGCCCAAAACTACCGTCGCCGAAGCAGACGACAGAGCCGACGGAATGCGTTCCGCCAACTCTCCCGCCGGCGCACGGGGAACGCCGGCCGCTTAGCCGCCGCCGGCTAAGGTCCCTTTCGCTGCGCCATCTACATTGTGCTCCGCGAGTTATGGACATTAAGAGCCCGCCGGAGAGAGCGAAGTCGGCGCTCCTGTTTATCTTGCTCCGTGGTAAAGACATCTCTGAAGTGATCATTAAATATATCGGTTGCTTTTACGGGTGAGGCGACACGCCCGCTGTCATCTGTAATAGATGAAATGACCCAGCGATCCTTGGGATTAACCACCTGCCAATTTTTTTAGGGTTGGTTGATAATAGAGTTGGTAATGTGTGATTGAAGTAATTGTTTTTAGCTTCCTGTATTGAAATTTCCGCTTTCGCGGCCGTCTCTTTATAAATTTGCCAATTGTCTGCCGTGTTTGTGTGTTTCTCCTTTTGGTATGCCCGTTCCTTTTTATTTAGACGTTTCTTTGCATCTTTTGTAAACCAAGGGGCGTCCGCTCTTGTTGTAATTGATATTCTTGGAATACTGATCTGCTCAACTTCCTTTAGTTTGTCACGAAAAAGCTCCCAATTTTTATTTGGTGTCCGGAAATGGAAACTGCTTTGAAAGGCGAGCGAAAATGTTTCGAGCATACTGTTCATTTTTGCTTGATCAGCCTTTGAATAATTAAGAAAACTTTTCTTGTTTGTGGTTCTACTCTGCACAGACACGGGAAATAAACGGTGAACAAGCCTGTGATCGCTTATTTCCTCTAGGACGTGTGTTTTACAACCATTAGAATCGTTCGTAAGCAATAAATCCAAAATGTGTTCACCTCGTGTTGCTTCCTCAACAAGTTGGGTTAAATGAAACATGTTCAGAGTATGAAGAAAACGAGAGCACTCATGTCGGTTTGATGACCCAGGGACAGTTGTGGCGACACTCCGCTAAGTGCTGCGTCGGCTGTAGTGTGGCGTGTTTACAAGCGGTTTTAATGAAAAATACTGCGCGAGGGTGGAGTTTAAAATTCGGTCACCAGAGACCTTAGTGGTGTGTACCACTATATCGTCGTGACTGCTGTGTATACCAGGTATGCCAAGTGTATACCCAGACGAGCGCAAAGTTAAGCAAAAGAAACATAACACTGCTCGCACGGACTCTTTCACCCGGTCATTTATGAATACACGTACACGTTTAAATCTGAAACCAGGTTAGCACGGTTTGAGTTCTAACCTACGGAATGTCCTGAGAATTAACGTCATTCAACTAATTGATAAAAAAACGTGAGAAATTACATATGGCAAGATTTTAGTCGTTACGTTAAAGCGCTTGTCCCGTCGTCCTTCTCCCCGCAGTGGGCACCTTGTGTACTCAAGGTGTTTTGGTGGTCCCGAGCTCCGCAGGTGTGCCTACTGCTGCAGGCACTTGGTGTCTTGCAACACCACGGACCCGAGCACATGTGGGTTGGACCCACCCACGCCCTCGGCTGTGCGTGGCTTTGCCGTGTCCGGGGAAAAGGGCATCCTGGTGGTTGAGCCAAAGCCAGGGTTGTTTGGATCTTCGTGGCCCCCTGGCAGAGGCAACACACCACTTCGGCCCCCGCTTCCCGTAGACGGTGCCCGCAGTCTGACCCGACCTGGGGGGAATCGGCCAGTCGCCTCTTCCTGTCCTCTTCTCCATTCTTTCCCTTTCCTATGTTTTTTCCTAACCCTGTCCTGTCATCTTTTCTCTTCCTCATTTTGCCGTTTTTTCTCTAGGCGGCGAGGGTTAACCCTGTGCGAGGACATCACCCTAGATTCCGACCATAGGGTTATAGTGGCGAGGTACAGTTAACGTGTGCTTCAAAGCCACGTTCCCTTGTTGGGCTCGGTGGTGGGCGACTGGCCTCGCCACCGAATTGATTCCATGTTCTATGGCTATTTTCTCAACTCTCGCAAAACACCCTGATCGACCTCCTAAAAGGGGTCGCACCGAAGTACTCCGCACCCAACCACCTCAGGCAGCTTTCAGCAAGTATCTAGTTGTACACTCGACCGATGAAAAACCTATCACCGACCTGTCAGTCTTCTTAATTGCCAAATGTATTGAAAACATTGTTGGCAAAGACTACAACGCCAAAAAGATGCCCTCTGGAGACCTCCTTGTTGAAGTTATGCGAAAAAACCAAAGCGAGAACCTCCTGAAGCAAGAAAAAATTGCCAACTTGACCGTCACCGTTACGCCACACCGCACGCTAAACACTGTCCAAGGTGTTATCTCTGACAAAGAGCTCCTCCATGAGACAGATGATGATCTCCTTGAGGGACTGCATGACCAAGGCGTTGTTGGCGTCCGTAGAATTATTATGAGAAGAGATGGAGCAGAGATCAATACCCGACACATCATCCTAACATTTGCTAGCTCTACCCTGCCAGAGACAGTGAAGGCAGCTTTCCTTAGCTGTCGTGTACGCGCCTACATTCCAAACCCGAGGCGATGCTTTAAATGTCAACACTACGGTCAGGGAACTCTAGCTTGCCGTGGCAAGCTCACCTGTGCGAAATGTGGCGAGAATGATCACTCTTCTGATGACTGCAAAAACACAATCATGAAATGTCCGAACTGCAGTTGTTCACACGCTGCATACTCACGATCTTGCCCATCTTTCAAGAAAGAAAAAGAGATCATTCAGATCAAAGTAACGGAAAATATCAGTTTCCCCGAAGCACGCCAAAAGCACAAGATGTTTTCGGCTGCATCCTATGCAGACGCCGCCCGCCGGGGGTTGGGGCGACGTTTGGTTAGTACTGCGACACAATGCAGCTTAGCTGATGTGTCGCTGTCGTTAACCCCCTCCGAGCAACCACCAGCTCCTGCCTCTACAGCAGAGGCCCTGGTGGTTCCTCCTCCTGCTGGGCTGCCGTCCACAGCCGAGCACCCCGCCACTACGTCTGCAGAGCCCGTGGAGAATGTGGTGACGGGCGCTGTTGGGACTGGTCCGGCCTCTTCCAGTCCAGCTCCATTGGCCCGCACGA
This sequence comes from Haemaphysalis longicornis, assembly GCF_048455015.1. NCBI lineage: Eukaryota > Metazoa > Arthropoda > Arachnida > Ixodida > Ixodidae > Haemaphysalis > Haemaphysalis longicornis. The sequence goes on along the minus strand of NW_027526203.1, from coordinate 152,248,259 downwards.
CACCCGAGGGCATTGAGAGCATGAACTCAGGTGGCCCCACACGTACTCCTTCCCTTCCCGCACCGCAGGTTCCAACCAAGAAGCCTGCGGCCACCTCAGGAACCAATCTGCGAGGTGGATGTCGGATGGACACCATGTCGGTGCCGCCGGATTTGTCAGACGAGGACATGGACACCTCGGCATCTCAACCTGCCCAGCAGGCGCAAAATAAGCGCCGCGGCACTTTTGGCCGTGGGAAACAACCACCTCATCGTACAACAGGCCCTAAACAAGACTCACTGACATGAACCAAAATAGGCAACTTCTCAACTACATCTTCATTATCTTTAATCCATAATAGCTGTTGAAAACATAGTTCAATGGAACTGTAGGGGTCTCATAAAAAACTTGGATGATGTATATGAACTCCTTTATAAACATCAATCCAGTATTGTTTGCCTCCAAGTGACACACCTGAATCCCAAGCAAAGTAACTTTCTTAAACAATACACTGTCTGCAGGAAAGATAGAGATGCCTTTGCTCATTCATCTGGTGGGGTTGCCATTGTGACGCGAAAATCCATTCCATCCCAGTCCATTAGACTACTCACCAGCCTTGAGGCAGTTGCTGTCCGCGTGATCATTTTTGGTCGGCTGATTACAATATGTTTCTTATACATTCCCCCGGATCATCAATTGTCTACCTCAGAATTTGAGTCGTTGGTAAATGAGCTTCCTGAACCATTTATCTTAGTTGGAGACCTAAATGCACACAACAAACTTTGGGGGTCTGGGCGAACTGACGCTCGCGGCCGCTTGATTGAACATTTCCTAGTATCATCTGGTGCGTGTTTGTTCAACAAAAAACAGCCCACATATTATAACATTACACACAACACGTACTCACACATAGACTTGGCAATCGGTTCTGCTGTTCTTTTTCCACTCGTTGAGTGGCAGGTGGAGAAAAACCCGCTTGGAAGTGACCATTTCCCAGTATTCCTGAGATGCCTAGACAGAGACCCTTACACTCCCACCTCAGCTAAAAGGTTTAAAGAAACCGCTGCAGACTGGGAGAAATTTAAGCAGAAATCTCAACTCACATACAGTTCCATAGGACACTTGGGTATTGATGAAGCTTGTAGCCTTCTCACGGCACATATCCTTGACGCTGCAGAGAACTTCATTCCCCAGACTTCTGGTAACACAAGTAACCTAAGGCGGCCCTGGTGGAATGAAGAGTGTCGACAAGCACGCCAGGGACAGAACAAGGCGTGGGGCGTTCTTCGCAGGTACCCCACTGCGGACAACCTTGTAGCGTTCAAGTGCACCAAAGCCATGGGAAGGCGCATTCGCCGTCAGGCCAAAAACAATACCTGGAGGTCCTTCTTAACTTCAATAAATTCTTTCACCGATACAAGAAAGGTCTGGAACAGGATAAGAAAACTAAATGGACAAAGCACACATGGCTTACCCCTTGTTGACACCACTGGTGGCACCCTGGAGGACCAGGCAAACACGTTGGCACAACACTTCGAACACGTCTCAAGCTCTTTACATTACACAAGCACATTTATACACTACAAAAAGTCAGCTGAGCGGAAGTCCATACGTGACCACAAGCAATCAAACGACTCCTATAACTCTCCATTCTCCCTTCACGAGCTCATGACTGCGTTGGCTGGTTGCAAGCCTTCGGCACCAGGTGCAGATAACCTTACGTACGGCATGATCAAACACCTTCATACAGACACAATCAATACTCTCCTGTTTTTATTTAACAGAATATGGCGTGCTGGGCACTTTCCTAAGACATGGAAACAGGCTATTGTTGTGCCACTGCTGAAAGAGGGAAAGGATGCATCCTGTGTTTCAAGTTATCGTCCAATTGCCCTGACCAGCTGCTTGTGCAAGCTGTTCGAAAAAATGATCAACAGAAGGTTACTATACTTCCTGGAATACAATGGTATTCTGGACAGCTGCCAGGCAGGTTTTCGGTCGGGCAGATCAACAACAGACCAACTTGTCGCTTTTGAATCCTATGTGAAAAATGCCTTTGTTAACAAACAGTTTTGTATGTCCATATTTTTTTATCTAGAAAAAGCATATGGCACTGCCTGGCGCTACGGCCTCCTGCGAGACCTGAAATCTTTTGGAATTTGTGGGAATATGCTTAATGCCCTTGAAAGCTATTTGTCTGAACGAACATTCAGAGTGAGGGTCGGGGCTGCAGTATCCGCGCTGTATATGCAAGAAAATGGCGTTCCTCAGGGTGGAGTACTTAGTTGCACACTTTTTATAGCTAAGATGAACACACTTGGAAAAGCTCTGCCCCGTACCATTTTTTACTCCATTTACGTGGATGATGTTCATATCAGTTTCCGGTCCTGTAATCTGTCTATCTGTGAACGGCAGTTACAACTTGCCACAAACAGGCTTGTAAAATGGGCCGACGAAAATGGCTTTAAGCTAAATCCTCAAAAGAGCACATGTGTCTTATTTTCCAAGAGGCGTGGTATTCACCCTGAGCCCACCGTCCACCTCAGTGGAGTGGCTGTGCCTGTGAAGAAGGAACACAAGTTTTTAGGGATTGTGCTAGATGAAAAGCTGTCATCTATTCCACATATAGAGCTACTCAAAATAAAATGTATAAAGGCAATGAATATCCTAAAAGTCCTATCCCACCACTCCTACGGCGCAGATAAGATGTGCCTGCTGCGTCTCTACAACAGTTTAGTAAAGTCGCGGCTGGACTATGGGAGCGTAGTATACGGGTCAGCTTCGAAAACCGCTTTAAAAATGCTTGACCCTGTTCTGCACCTTGGGCTTCGCCTTTCGTCAGGAGCCTTCCGAACGAGTCCTGCACAAAGCCTATATGTGGAATGTGACCAGTGGTGCCTGGAAGACCAGCGCTTATACACAGATCTATTGTATGCCATGAAGGCAACATCCATAAAAAATCACCCTTCTTCGTTTATTGTCAATGACACCTCTGCCATGCATTCGTTTCTCAGTCGGCCCTCTATATCTATGCCTTTTTCGTTGAGAGTGAGAGTGCATGCTGAAGAGCTTGGGGTTTCTTTTAGCGAGACTTACAAAACTTCGATCACAGACCTTGTTGCTCCCTGGGAAATGTCCCCCATTTCTTGTGATTTATCTTTCAGAGCCATTAACAAAAGAACTGCACCGAGAGAACTCATCTTGCAGCACTTCCTACATCTACGACACAAATACCCCTACACAACGTTTTACACTGATGCCTCCAAGTCCGCCCATTCTGTGTCATGCGCTGCACATGGCCCAAACTTTGCTATCACAAAAACAATGAACAAAAATACCAGTATTTTTACAGCTGAGGCACACGGCATTTTAACCACTGTGGAACATATTACAGAAACCAGAATACACAGTTCCATTATTTTTACAGACTCCCTGAGTGTAGTATTAGCTCTCCATTCAGGAAAACCAACTAGAAACATTATTTTAAACCGTCTTATCAAATCCATAATGTCTGCTTACGCTCTAAAATGGACTGTAGTAGTGTGCTGGGTACCTGGGCACAGTGGAATTTCAGGCAATGAAATTGCTGACCAGAATGCTGCTGTGGCGGCTCTCCGCAGTGTTGTAGATATCCCACATGTGCCCTACCTAGACATGAAACCACTAGTTCGGAGTATGCTTCGGAGGCGCTGGCAGGTACAGTGGGACACACAAATCGAAAACAAACTGCACATTATAAAACCACACATAGGGAAATACAACACAGAGAAACAGAACAGGTTCACAGAAATATCAATATGCAGATTAAGAATAGGTCACACACACGCTACACACTCATACCTTTTAAACGGAACCCCACCACCATCTTGTGAGAAATGCGGACGAAGACTTAGTCCTCCATGTATTGATTGAATGCTTGGCATACCATGACGCAAGGAAACGACACTTCCCAGAACTGTACACCTACACGATACCCTTATACCCATCCTTGTTTTTATCTGATCAACCCCCGATTAGAAGTGAACGCCTTTTAGCCTATCTCGCTGACATTGGATTTTTAGCACTCATCTCATACCATGTGTGACATCAGGGCCACCCAATGCAAATAGTGAGGGCGCTTCTGAGCGTTTTCATAACGTGCCAGGGACGTCACCGCCATCCCTGCTATGTTATGGCGCTCCCAGCACACACATAAACATCGTCACTGTTACCTCTCATCTTATTAAGGGCCCTTTACACCCATATATACACTATTTTTATCAAGTACATCACAATCATCGCCATGGCATTTTAATAAATGTGACAAAACAAACATTGTCTTGGCGCTCTTTGGCCTCAGACGCCCTTGCGCCAATAAAATATACATAGTAGTAGTAGTAGCGTCGTCCTTCTACTGTGGTTATCCAAGTCGCGCTCTGTTTTTTTTTATCATAATGCACGAACTTGCCCAACAGATTTGCTAATGAAGTGTTAGAAAGACAGTTTTCTTTGCCCTTGTGGTGTCGATTAATTACGCAGCTGTAGTTTCCGGAAAGTAAAAAAAATTGTTATTGTCGCTGATTTTCGATAAAGAAATGAGAGAAAATACATGATGATACTGTTGCTGAACTATTTTATAAAATAGGGGTGAAAATAGGTCTTCAAAGAAACCCGCCGCGGTGGCTCAGTGGCTAAGGCGTTGCGCTGCTGAGCACGAGGTCGCGGGTCCGATTCCCGGCCGCGGCGGCCGCTTTTCTGGTGGAGGCGAAAAGCAAAAACGCCCGTGTGTACGAGATTTCGGCGCACGATAAAGATCCCCAGGTGGTCGAAATTAATCCGGAGCCCTCCACTACGGCGCGCCTCATCGCCTGCGTTGCGTCGGCGCGTTAAACCCTACAATCAATCAGGTCTTCAAAGAAACAATTAATGACGAGCTATGAATTTTCTGGCTACTGCTTGCGAATAGATAGGCATTTTTTGGCAAGGCCACATCAATTTCCACTGGCCTATAATAACGCAGAAATACAAGCAACAACAGTTGTAATAAACAGGTTCGATTTGCGTGCTTGCAACGCCCATGTTTAAAACGGACGCGAATTGCGCTGCCTCAAACGTTCGCTCGAATTCCTTTTTTTACCGAACCGACCTGCACAAAACTGCCCTTTACCGAACTTTCCTGTCCCTATATGTCCGTGTCAGGATATGTCCGTGTCCCGAAAAGCCCGGTACGGAAATGTCCGTGTACTGAAACGCTAGGTACCGAACCGCCCTGTACCGAAAAGTCCTAGACCCGCTACACCGCTTCAATGACGCAATTCGAGCGATCGAACAACGCATCGACTCGAGAAAGAGCGAATACGTCTGAAGGCCCTCGATTAGATAGCCTATAGTGTCATTAGTTCATTTTCAGGTTATATTTTTATATTTTTAGTAGCCAAGTGAAGGCCCTGGATTACGTAGCCCTTCTGCTATCGTTACCAAATTTCCAGCTTTTAACAGACTTGTTTAGTATTGCACACGAAGCACTGCTTGGTGGGAGAATAGAAACTTTAACTTACATTGCTTAATTTCTGTGAATGAAGCATCGATCATTTGGTGCCAGACAAGTGCAGGGGGCACTACAAAACATCAAATCTTTCGAATTAAACAAACTTGCATTTTGTCTCATGGCCCCGTTAAGAGTGCGTCTCAAAGAGTGCCACTGAAACTGAAGGCTTGGGCAACATGTGCGAATTGACTGCTGAACACATGTGGCCCCCTCCGCCACATCCGACCTGGGCCACCGTGGTGGTGGTCGCTGTGGCACCAGGGGTGAAAGCCTGGCTGAAAGCAGCCACAGCATCATGGAGCCTTGCCACCTGTGCGTCCAGGTCCACCTCCTCCTCGTGGCCCGTGAGGAGGTCTCCTGGAGGCCTACTGGAGGTGAAACTCCGCCTGGGCCTCCTCCAGGGCCTCAACAACTGCTCAACACACATCACGCGCTTCCAAGCACACACCATCTCCCTCAAGCAGCTCGACATGCGCACTTTCTAGCCCCACCATTCGATACCAGCATAGTTTCACACTGATGTGTACAAGAGCAAAATTGGGTAGCTGTGAACGATGACCTGTGAAAGATGTGAATGATTTTTGTGAAGGATGAAAAGCGAGCTGTGGCGCAAAATGTTAGTTGTCTTTGCGACTATTTGTGACATACTGTAATCTCTCGTTAACTCTAAGTCTCCGTAAAATCCGCTGATAATTTCGAGGTAAGCACAGTTGTGAGTTAAGTGAAGTGTCGAAAATTTGTGGGCAAGGTCACTGAAACGAGATCTAGTGCTGGTCGCAAAACCTGCACTGCACTGTCAGCTTTCGTAACAAAGGGAAAATGATTCGCACGAAAACCGCAGTTTTATTACCGCGAAACAAAAAGAACTGCACGATGCTCGCCTGTGACGCGTTCACATCTGCTCCCAGAAAAGCGTCCTTGAGCTGCTGCATGCTTCGCATGAATTGTTGGCCGGCACTGCTACGGTTACCTTGTTAATAGGCTCGCGGAGCATGCTTCTTTCAGCCGTTGTAGGCGCCTCTGGAGGCTTCTCGTCAGACAGCATTCTGGTAAAGGGGACGTCGGCTTTGTACACCGCGTACTCTTCCTAAATTCGCTGTTAACGGCCGCGTTTGGTGCGTAGCGGGAGCACAGCATTCGAATGAAGACCTTATCAGCTTCCTTTAGTGGACTTTGCCTTCTGTCCTCTCTGTCAACATTTTGGGATATCCGTGGTCTCCCGAAAAAATGTTGATATAAAAGGGCGCAAATACATAGCGCCTATGTGGTGTGGGGGGGGGGGTAAATGCATGGTAAGAAAAGTTTCGACTTAACCGATATTTCGAGATATATGAGTTTGACTTAATGAGGGATTACTGGAATTTCGTTTTATCGGAACTATCCAGAAACAGTTACAGCCGTTTTATGTACTCATACTCCCTCTGTAAAGAGCCATGATGTGAAAAAGGCAGCTTAGAAAGGCCAAGCGTACACCGATCTTTTGTAAGATGGCTCTAGTTTTAAGCACAGTTGCATTGCTGGCAGATATTTCTGCAGGGGGCAATATAAGCCGCCCCAACATACGGAGGCCCTACTACCTTTTTTCATGATTTCGATTTTTTTACACACGGGGAACTGGCTTTTTCGGCCGAAAATACCTGCTTCGGAATGAGCGTGACGCGATACCACGCCCCACTGTCGTAAAGCCCAACCCCAAAACAGCTCTGCTGTTAAACACCTTGTTTAACCTTGTAGAAGCGCGAAAGTAATTACAATTAGTCCCGTATTCGGGATGGTGTGGGACCAGAAATGGGCAACGTCCGCATCTTGACTTTGATTTCTTTACATGTTCAATACAAGAAAATAATTTGCATCTTCTATAAAAAAATTACATGAAAATATTTCACACGAACAATTTACATCAACATAATCTGCATGTTACAAAACAAATTATCTTACAAAAAGCAATTCAATGGCCGGTGAAGGCGCCGTCTACCCTAATGGTGTCTTGAATCCTGCTGGGCAGTCAGGCGTACATTTCCTCAGCGTACCCTGGCTTTTGGCGGATGGCTTCCCATTCCGCTTTCACAGCTAGCCAAAAGTCTTCGGCGGTCGCCATGGTGAGATTGAGATGAACAAGGTTGCATTTCGTCTCCCCCCAAACGTTCTCTATGGGGTTCGAGTCGGTTCCATTCAGGGGCCACTTGGGTAGCCGCACACCCACCGCACTCTTCCAGTAGCCGCTGGGCGGCCTTCGAAATTTGGACGGGGTTTTGGTCTTGCTGAAAGATGTAACAACCGTCTTTGAAGGGCTCGCCCAGGGCGTAAGGGATGAGCGCGTTGTCGGTAACTTCGCAGTAGGCGGCCGAGTTGAAAGGGCGTGGAAGCCTGACGAGGGGGCCAAGGCTGTCCCTCGTTATGGCTCCCCACACATTCATGGAACACCGACCGCTGCTGAGGACGTGGGACACATACCAGACTAGTATCGGCAAGAAGTAAAAAAAGTATATTGAAATCCAATGTTGTCAAAACACGCACTTTGCAGAAAGCATGTGGGTATTAAGATAACGTTTGGCGGCAAACGGAAAATTTTGAACTTCATGCAATAAATTGTTCTGAGTCGCGAAAGGGAAGGGCTTCTCGCGTTGCGAGAAGGGCTAGAGACGTCAAACGAAAATAAGATCAACAATAATTTACGTGCGCCTGCCGGAATGGTTTCTTCTTTTGTGCGAGTACGCGCTGTTTCGTCTTCGATATGATGAATTTGTGTTGGTGAAAGAATGTAATAGTTACGCCCAGGGCACCCTATTGGCACCGCATGGGAAGCACAGGTTCACTGCTAATATTGCCATAATGTGCTTACTAGGAAAAGACAGTTACGGTCTTTTCCAGATCAATTTTTTGTCAAATCGCGCAAATGAGTGAATGCAAAATAGAAACAGACGAAGGTGAATATTCTTGATACAAAACTTCCTTACGCGGAGGTATTCTAAAATAAGGCGAAATGCATTTACCGTGTACAACCCATTTTACCAAACGGAAGAAACTTTGAGGCTTCTTTAACGCTGGCTACCGCCAAATTCAAATCGGAAGTGGGCCTTATGCGCCCTTTCACCACACGAGATTTGATATTTTACTTCCAGGCGATCAACTGCGTACGCTCTGATCGCGACCACGGGCGCTTTTCGCTATCGCCTTCATAAAAAATCAGTTCAGTAGCGCAACATCTTATAGACTCTGCAATCCACTAACTCCTAGCCGCGGTTGCAGAGATAAATAGCACAGTTTGGAAACCCCTTCGTACCGCTATGACACTGCGTATGCAATTGTCACAGCCAGTGTATGCGCTCCTGCGCCTATTCGCGTATCTCAGACTTCGAACAACAGCGAAAAAACACACTAGGGAAAGAAAATGACAGGACGAAGCTGTTGCAACGAGAGCGTGCGTTCTTTGGCTTCTATCGGCTTAAAAGCTATTTTGTTAGTTTTTCCCACTGCAGATAGTGCTTTCTCCACATACACAATACCGGGTACTACTAGAAGAAATGCTTCCTTATCTGAGGTCAAAATACGAAGATTTCTACTCACAGCGTAATTCACCACACTGCTTACAGTCCTACTCTAGTCACAGTATGCTTTGTTCCAGCTCGTCCTAGTACTTCCGGGCACTCCACGGTGAAGCGTTGCCTTTCTTCATCTGTGCCTTTACGAGTGATAGATCTAGCCAGACCCCAGCCCCGGCAGGCTGAGGCTTGGCTCGTGGGCGAACATCGAACCGAGGGCAAGGGTTCACCTGGTAGTTCATTCCCGAGAACCATCACCTTTTCTTCTGGTGGCTTGTTCTTTGCTTTGGGGAAGGTAGGCCTGGCAGCATTCCACACCCCTTCCGCAATCTCGTTGGACGTTTTCCGCCATTGTGGAAGATCGCGTCGACTCTTGCCTCGGTCTTCACCCCCCCCCAGCAGGCTGTTTGAAGACAGTCTGTCACGAAACGAGCTACAGATTCTGCGTACCCTTCTGGTGTGGCCGCATGATGGCTGTAGTAATCCACAAAGCGACTGTACTTCACACCGGCACATACCATATCTTGCATGCCATGGCAAGACCCTCCTCTTGCAAATACACACAGCCATCATCGACGTGAGAGAACTTTGGTTGGATAGGTCATAGTAGTTAGGACAAATAAATGATCCCGATGTAACAGAAATGTACTGCGGAAGGATCGATATTTGGGCAAGTGTCTGTTTTTACGCTGGTGTTCGCCAATGTTCAACCAATACAAACTCGCCCAATCGTCGATCCTTCTCAGAGAAATAATGGGATTGTTTTGTCGCCCTATGGTGAACTGTGGGCAAAATGATCCCCGAGCCTCGTACAGACGCATCGAAAACTACATGCAGAAAAGCTGTCGTTCACCTTTCTTTTTATGCTATCTATTTCTTCTAAATTCACATACAGTTACTGGCACAGCCATTTACTCGATGTGAAAGGTGTGGCATAGCATTGAGGTTTGAAAGAAAAATAAACATTAGGTATTTAACTCACCCACGGGGTAACGGAGTGCCGGGCCGTGAGGAGTTACTGTTAATTCGACCACTTATGGATCTTTAACGCACGCCATAATCTAAACACACGAACAGTTTTGGTTCTTCGCCGCACAAAAAAATGCGGTTTCAAGAAGCCCCAATCGATTTGTAGGCAGTAAGGGCATGCCTGCAGTTGTATGGCTTCCAGACGCCGCTGCTAGTCCCACCTGGAGGAAAATGTGGACTCGTCACTGAAGACCACTTCTCCCCAGTAGTCGACACTCGAGGCTTCGTGGGCTCGAGCGAATTCCAGGTGCTGCAGTCTCTGCCGCTAGGGCATAAATGGTTTCTGTGCTGCGATGCAGCCATCTCGACCAGCCTCATTCAGCCCCTCCTAACGCTGATATCTAAAGACAGGTTATCGCGAATTTCCCCTGGCTGCTTGAAAGAGATAGGCTGCAGCGGCTACAATGAAGAGCACATATTGTTCCTCTGAGTGCAGCGGGGTCTTCCGGCCCGTTGGTCATCGTCGATTCGGCGCGTTTTTCTTCCCGATATGCCTGTATTATTGGGTCGTCCGCTGGCATGGATCTTCCGCTCCCTCGGCATATTTCTCGTTGAGAAGCACCGTCAGTGCAGTATTTTATAACTTCGAGCTTCACACAGTGTGACACTTCAGCGGCACCGTCTCTGTATGGCAGGTTCTCCACTTTGTAATGTCTTTATACCTGAAGCTCAGGTTTTGTCACATCTTTGCCTATCAGTGTAACATCGTTCAGGCCAACCGAGAAAATTGTCTCTTTATAGACACTTCTGGCGGCAGTTTGCTCCGGATCGCCAACAGAAGAAAGCGGCCCAAAGCATTCTCTTGGTCGCGCTTAGGTACAAATATTTAGGGCGATTATATCGCGAAAAGTGGGGCAACCCTTAAGGCAACAAAGTGCACAAAAACCTCTTAAAAATATACTGCCTTTCCATTACGTGCAGACAGGTGAATAGCGAAGCTGGGCGCATTCCTTATAGTGGATGAATAAAACACGTTTGTTTGTAATTTTCAATTGAGCATAACTCTTCTGTTAGCTGAATGAAATTTGGAGGTACTCAAGCTTAGGTCACTCTCCCCGTACACGGCCACGTAATGGTAGCAGACGAGAATTCTGTAACACTCACACCTTCACCGCGAACTGCGTATTTATAAAAAGTGATTTATACTCACCGTATTGTTCGAGTACTTTTAGCTGCTAATTTTTGAAAAATTTGTTTCTAATTATTTTGAAAATAAACGAGTTACACCCAGTAAATTTCAGGACTACTACTTATCCAGGAATGCGCCGCAGTGTCTCGTGTCGCCGTGAGGGACGAGGCAGACTCCTATGTCAGAACTATGCACAGTTTATGTGCTGGAATATATACAAGACATACGAGGGAGCAGAACTAGCCCGCAGTGGGGCTTAGAAGCTTGCTGCAGTCCAGCTGGCACAGCGGGACTCTACCCACGACATCAGCGCCGAATTAGGAAACTTCGGGGCCCGGGGCTACTGTGCCCTGGGGCCCTAATGATGATGACAATAATGATGATATTGATTCCGCCTTATTACGCTTGAATTTTCTAAGCCCAGGGTCTGCTGTCTGATCAGTGATAAATTATACATAATTTTACGGTTTCCGGAAACTAATTTCTTGGCTTCATGTATCAGGCATTATGAGGCGCTATCAGGATTTCATCAGGCATAAATGTCAGTATCGAATGATTGCCGATCCATCACGAATTCACAGTTAATACAAGTGCCGCATAGGCCTGCAGAGCCCGTAGTACAGAAGAGTATTTCCTTACAAGAAGCGCTTTTTTATTAAGCGTTAAAGGTTTTCGTTTTATGCGCATAAAAATCAACAGGACGAATGTATTGTCCCAAGTTGTAGCCAGTCAAGGCTGTTTTCCCGCTAGTGCGACGTCGATCAGAAAACCAATCGCCCGGCTCTCGCTGATTTGGCAGGGGGCATGGGGGGACGAACTCGAGAGGTTGTTGATATGAAGGGAAGTAAAGAATCTATGTTAACAAAGCTGAGTACACGATTTGTAAAAGAAAAACTTCAAAACTGCTGCTAGACTCTAGATCCAAGTGCAGGAAATCCCCTTGAGCGCCCCAAATTCCAACTATCCTCTTTCGTATGCTCCGAGTGCAAACAAACCCCTCGAGCGACAGCGGCCGGTTCTTTTTCCCGCAGCATGATCCGCCAAATTGTCGCTAACACAGCTCTACCATTAACTTCCGTAGCCATCCTCAATTTGTCTCTCGCTTAGGGGGCTTATAAATTCCAAGCATAACATCAACGGTCGCGACCCCTCGCACGGGAAGCTGTCTAGCTCGAATGCTCAGCCAAGACCCTTCTTTATGGCAAAACCTCGGCATTTCGTTGTCTCAACAATGCCCCTCCAGTTCTCTACCTGCATATATTGGAGGGCTCAAGGTCCGCGCAGGCAGCGGTCACAGGTAGCCGCCACGGCTTACGGGGGAAAATTCTGTACGTTACTCGTGCAGACGAGAAAGCCCGCGGCGGTTAGAACATGCGCCACCTGTGCAGGAGGTTGTGTGGGGACGGGGTAAAAAGACGTGCCGCACAACGCAACCTTCCTATCGCAGCACGATTAGCACGAAGACGATCAGCAGACAAATGTCGCTTTTTGAACTGGGCAGCGGTCCGCTTCGTGAGTGGGTTTTCGCATGGCCGTCGAGGTTTCAGCAGCAGGATCGAGGTTTCAGGATTCAGCGGCGCAGCAGTTCAGGTGCGATGAAGCAGTCGTCCAGCTGAAGCAACTTATTCCACGCGGCGAAAGCTCGAGGCGTGCACGGAGGCGTTGTCCAGTCGAGAGGCCCCAGCGAAACCATCAGACGGTTGACCACTTGTTGCACGTGTTGAATGCATTCGTGCTACAGCACGTCGCTGGAGAAGAGATAGACGTAGCGCGGGTCCTTTTCATCCAAGTCGTCGATCCCTCGGGCAATTGGACAGCACACGTAGTCTGCCGACTGATTTGATCGCTTATCCAAACCAACGATCATGTCTTTCTGAATAATCACGGCTGCCAAATCCACGTCGTTGCGCTCGGTACCGGCGGTTGCTTTCTTATGCTTCCTCTGCTGTAAGACGAGGTGTGGCTTCTCCTCCTGAGCTTGCGCTGAAGCTTGCGCTGAAGCTTGCTTCTCCTCGGGAACAGCTTGTTTTGCGGGAATTGCTTCTTGCGCTTCGCTGCCGCCGCCGTTGCCGCCGCCAGTCTCCATCTTAGCTACCTTCTCCTCCTCGCCTTTGGTGGCGGAACCAGATACCCGCAAGACTTTGTTCGTCTTGGGATACACGATGTCGATCGGTCGGGTGCGGTTGCGCAGGGCCCACCTACAGGAACGCGAAAAGGACATTGCTGCTTCGAGGGCGATGTGGCGAACCATGCTTGGACTGCCGGGCCACATTTCGTTGTTGAAGCCATCTTTCCACGGTGTCGCCGCCTCGTTGTTGTTGCAGATCCATTCGGCGGTGCGGGGGAGCTTGGTCGCAGCAGAGGTCGGTTGTTGGGAAGGCTGGTCGCAACTGGTCGCGGTAGGCTCCATCTCCATATGATACCATTGCTGCTATGCCGGCCGCCTTAAGTAGCCGTCGGCGGCGGCGGTCGGAGGAGTAGGCGGAGACGGCGTCTGCGTTATCAAGCTCCTCTACGGCTGGTTGGTCGGTCGGTATGTGTTACAAAGAGACGGAGTGTTTCTTTGTTTGTAGAGGCTCGGGGTATCTTTCTTGCGGTGGCAGTAAAGAAAGTCTTTATGACCACCGGCGATCGCCGTGATAGTGGCCGCGACAGTGGACAAACAGTAGTGAGGTGGATAGCAACAAGCGCAAGCGGTTCGGCGCGGAACTCCGAGACCCCGCAGTATTCGGTGCGTACACCGAGACCTCGCAGTGTTCGGAGCGGATCTCCGCGACCCTCTAGAGTTCGGTGCGGATCTCCGAGACCTCGCAGTGTTCGGTGCGGATCTCCGAGACCTCGCAGTGTTCGGTACGGATCACCGAGACCTCGCAGTGTTCGGTACGGATCTCCGAGACCCGCAGTGTTCGGTACGGATCTCCGAGACCCGCAGTGTTCCTCGCGCAGGTATCTTGACTGTTAGGCTCGAAGGGTATCGTGCCTGTTAGGCTCGAGCAGAGCTCTGAGCTGTACGTGACAATAGACTGTGACGTTGTAAAGCAAACTCCTAGTGCTTTTATTGAAAACACAACATAAATGCACAACACATCACTGTCAACGATGTGGGGGGGGGGGGGGAGGAGGCGGGTGAAATACCATCGCAGAAGTTCCTCACTAAATGCGCGTCGAAACAACAAACACAAATGCATTACGCGTGCTTACGCAGAAGGTCCTCACTAAATGCGCGTCGAAACAACAAACACAAATGCATTACGCGTGCTTACGCAGAAGTACCTCACTAATGCGCGCCAAACAGACACAATGCAATCCTCACTAAATGCGCGTTGAAACAACACAAGTGCATTACGCGTGCTTACGCGTGCTTAAATAAATATAGGCCCTCCGTTGCATACGGCGGAACACTTACGCACAGCGTGCACCGCGCAAACGCCGCCGCGGCCGCAGAGGAAGTGAGACCCACCGCGTCTACATGGCGTGAAGGGGATGAGTCTTGAGGGAGCACGTGCTTTGTTTTGGAAACGACAAAGTCTTTCAGTGTCGGGGGCGACACCACACCATATGCAAAGCACTGTGCATCCCTCTTATCTCGCCGGCGGGTAAAACACACGCGTTGCAAATCTGGGCACTGGCCCGCCAACGTACACAGAAATGCGGTGCGTGCGCTGCGCGACATGTAGCGCTGAAGGAGGGTGATTAAGTTTGTCGTTTTAGAGAATGCTGCCACAAACTCGAGGATTACTTTTAAATCCGTCACTCCCACAGTTTCCCCCAGGTACAAGTGGCGCACGTTGGGGAATGCGCCATTCGTGAGAAACGCGTACAGATTGGTTTCTGCAGGGATAGACTGTACAAATAGTGTAGTGACATTAGGATAGGAGTCGTCACACTGATCAGTTGGGATATCTCTCTTCACAAATGCCTCCACGCCGCAATGGAGACATTTTACGGGCACATAGAAGCAGCTATTAGCCACTATGGCTGTCATGATCGGGGTGGGGACGGCACTCCTGTTAATTTATATGCGGGTAGCTGTTATTCCGGCACGCTCAATGCACCTGCAGCTCTTAATCACAGTAGTGGCGCACTGCACTGTTGGCCGGCCGATGGGCTGACACGGAGAGGAAGAGGAGGAGGAGGCAGCGGCTTGGCCGGAGGAGGCGGAGGAGGAGGATGGGGTCCCACTAGGCAACAAGGCGACGGGTTCTGTGCGCCGAACCATGAATCGATGCTCCACGGTCACGGTGTCGCTTGCGACTCGTTCCAGGGACTGGAGAACATCCATAGGAGCAACGAGGAGTCCTCCGTCACCCAGTTTGCATTCCCCAATAATCACTCGCCGGAAGCGCTCGTCCGGCTCGCTTTTTGAGGAAAGCAACTGAGTCAACGTGTCAGCCGTCGTCGCCCTGGCCCCGAACAGTGGCAGCACTACCTCGCGGCAGCCCGCCGGCAGCGTAGAGAGGAATATGGCGACCCGTTTCACGAACGGCGCGACGATGGTGACTTGCCGCGGCTCGCTGCGAAACAGGCCCACCGCGCCGGCGTCCTGCAGCTTCCACTCCTTGGCGTGGATTTGGAGGCTGACCGTCGGGGCGAGACCAGAGGTGCAGGTGTCTAGAGCATTTCAAAAGGTCACCGTCATTTCATCCACGTGGATGGCCACGTTGGCCATGTGGCGACAGTCTATCCGGCGACCACCTTGGCGAACGTAGCCCTCTACGCTGGCGATGAAGGCAGTCGCAAACGGAAATTTCAGCACCACGGTCGAACTGTGGTGGCCTGACCACAGTTCCAGTATGCGCGCGGTTGCGGGCGTCCACTCGCGGATGACGATGTGCAGAGCGCTGATAGTAAACGCATCACCGTCGACTGGAACTGTGGCGGTCCTCAAAGCAGCGTTGAAGGTCTCTTGTTCGTCAGCGTCGTCTTCGTCTTCCCTCCTCCTTCCTTCTGCCTCGTGCTGCTCGCGTTGTGCTTTCACACGGTGAAAGCCTGCCGGGTCCATGCGCAGCGTAACCTCGAATCATGCTGCGCCGCTGTGATGGTCAGTCGGCAAGCTGTTACACATTAACGGGTCCCCTTTGGGTTATAGAGCTAGAGGTGAGTACGAGAAATGGCATCAGACAACAGTTTAATAGGGATAGAATAATAGGCATAGAACAGTTTAATAGGGATAGTTCTTCAGTTCTTCTCGCGTTCTTCAGCTCTTCTGCTCTGGAGTGCTCGAGCCTGGGCCTGCTGTTTCCTCAGCTCGAAGGAGCCGCCATGGATGGGCCGACCCGGCAGCCTCTGCGTTCACACGTAGTGGGGCCTCGAGATTACGCTGGGAATGGAGCCGCGCACACGTGCAGCTTCCACAACGCCTGTTGCTCAGACACCTCAGAGGCGCGGCCTGAAGACGAAAAACCTTGCGAGTGGGTTACACAACCTTTGAACATTTAAATTATCATACGCTTGCGATAGCTGCAGATGCAAGTGCACTCCAGCATACAAAAATATACAGGTTTAGCGCAGATCAAGCAGCGATCCTGCTGTCGTTTCTGAGCCATTGTCGAACGTCACTAGGATCGGTGCTCCCACGAGTCCAAGTTAGTTGCTATTTGCTCTCCCCGGAATTTGGTCTCCTTCCATATGAATGCCGCTCCGTCCTATTGGATTCCAAACATTGCGTTTTCTTTCTCAATGATAAGGTGCACCGGGGGTACTCCTGCCATAATGTCAGTGAATTATTGGAGCTGTTCGATATGCCTGAGGTATTTTGAGTAACGGGAACCTCGGCAATGCCCGCAATTTTCTTAGCTTGTGTGGGTGGTTCGAGTGCCATACCGGCACTGCGCACTGCTGAGCACGAGGTCGCGGGTTCGATTTCCGGCCGCGGCAGCCGCTTTTCTGATGGAGGCGAAAAGGAAAAACGCCCATGTGTACGATATTTCGGCGCACGTTAGACCCCCAGGTGGTCAAAATTAATCCGGAGCCCTCCACTACGGCGTGCCTCATCGCCTGCGTTGCGTCGGCGCGTTAAACCTTACAATCAATCAATCATACCGGCACTGCATACACGATAATGCGTTCGATAGACTGTTTGTACACATTTATTAGCTTCTTGCCAGTAAACCCCAAGTCGGGGCCCGTAAAAATGCCAGATTGTGATTTGACTTTCGTTTAGTTTTCCTTGCACACATTCTAGGTGCGGTGAGAATGTAAGACGGGGTAGAATATGACTGCAAGTATTTTAAACAGCTTTTCTTTCTAATAGCTTGGCTATTCAGAACTACCTTAGGGATTATGTTTGATACTGTTCTGCGGCTGTAGTGCAAAGGTAAGCCTTTTGCTCCAGTGTGTTCCTACTGGGTGCCACCACCGCCATGACCACATCTGCGAATACCTGGACATCAGCCCCTTGTGGTACTGGCTTACGTAACATAGATGCTACCGTAATGTTCCATAGTAGTGGGCTGAGGGGGTGATCCTTGTGGGGATCGCTTGGCAATCTTTAATTCTAGGTTTTTGACGACTAATTGGTATGATAGCTTCCATCTATACATCCATCTATACTTACATCTATACACAGTGCGCGTATGTTTCCCGAGCAGTTGATGAGGGAGATATATTTGTCTATATATGCTGCATTGATTGAATGAAATCCATTCGAGATATCTAGTGCTATTGAAATGGTAGTCTCCCATCGACCTTTCCCATCCGGGACAATTTTAGTGTCCTAAGTGCGTTGGAAGCAGATCTGTTGTGTTGGAACCCATATTGGTGTTTATGTAAGAAGCCGCCCTTGTTCATAAAATAGTAAAGTCGGTTGTTGAGCAACTTCTCCAAGACCTTTCCCAAGGCGGAATAATGGCTTTAAATCTCACACTTTTCATTATGTTCTCCCCTGGGTTTTCCCCTGCCTTTGGGAGCAAAGTTATTCTTGACAGCTTCCATCTTACTGGGAAGCGCCTCAATCGCAGCGCCGCGTTAAAAATATTTCGATAAAATTCCTGATGGCGGCTATAGTTTCTTTAAAAAGTTTGAGCGTAACCCATTCGGACCTGGGGCTACGTTACTGTGGAAATTCCGGACGCAATTTTCATTCACCACACGCATGGACCCGGTAGCAGCGCGTCGTCGAAACGTTGTAGGTGAAGAAGAAGGTATCGACGACTCGGAGGAGCTGTTGGCATGCATCGGCCAGTCCGCCGGATCCGCCGCGCAGCCGGAGTTTCGACTGACGGCCCTCGAGGTCACCGTGTATGATGACAAGGTAACTCCGGCACTGGCAAAGGTTCTGGAGCGCTGGGGCGAGACCCGTCCGGACTGTGTCGTCGTGCTGAAGTTCCTGGCAAGTGCTGCCTTTGTGGCGTCGTCAACGTGCAGTGGTGTTTCGGTAGACTGTTCGAAGATCGCACACCTCTCGCTGCACGTTGACGACATGTCAGCCAAGTTTGCCACCGCCCTCGGCGCAGTCCTGAACCTACGACCCTCCCTCAGTATACAGATACACGCGAAGTCATGGCGGCTGACGGACGTGGGGAACCTGCTGCTCTTCAGGAATGAACCACGCCAGGTCACGCTCAACACGCCGTTTGTCAAACGTGTAGCCAACTTCATCGCAAGTCTTCCCGCTGGATGCCGTGAACTGGTGTTGCCACAGTTCGGGAGCCGGACGCCCACCCCCGACCTCTTCTCCCAGCTCACGGCGGCAAAGGGGGACCGCGACGAGAATTTTCAGAGGGTCACGGTGGGGGAGTGTAAGGTGACCAAGGACGGTGGGATGGCGAGTACTACTCTGCACTCGCTGCTCGCCATCACGGCAGATGTTCTCTGCATTGAGCAGAGATTTCCTGCCGCCACCGTGCCTTTCCCCGTGCCCTCTGCTGTTCTCAACGCGGGGGCTGGCAGCAGTAGCATCATCGCGGCTACAGCGGGGAAGACTCTGCACTACACGACGACGTTGAGCGTGACCTGCTCCTGCAGAAACACCCAACAGCAGCAGCACCAAGTCGTGACCCCTGTCACTGCAGCCATCGTCACAACCATCCCCAACGCCACCATGGGGGTGTACGTGCCCACGCGCTGTCTCCGCTGTGGCGTCACAGTGTTCAACCGCTGTGCTGGTGCACAGTTGAACTCTGTCGACCTCACCACAGTGGAGACGTTGTTCATGGAGACGGTGGCTGCAACCACAACACCGGAAAGACAGGTAATCGACTTGGTCACGTCAGCCATGCCAAACGTCAGGAACATGTATCTGGGGGAGAGGTCGAAGGTGGTGGACGGAGTCATCGTAAAGTTTGTTGGTCGGTTTAAGCACTTCCACAACCTCGTAACATTGCTTCCGCGGTACAGTTCACGGGTTTCGCGTAACAACTTTCTGCAATCACTAACTGCGGCCTGCCCTGAACTACACCGCGTGTGCTTGACGAGGCGTTGGGACAGGAGGGACCCACAGTGCTTCACCTACGGCGTTGTTCCTCCACCCACCAAAAACGATTACGTTGTGTCACGTGTGCGCTGGGGGTCTGTTCTTGACGAGCCGTCTACCTCTGCTGCTGCGCCACACACAACATTCACACCTGCATACGCAGCTGCTTTTTCGAGGTGTCTCATGTCTTCTTCACATCCTCCCCATGCCACAGAGGGTCTCTACATGTTTAAACATTAGTGATCCATTTGCTGTTTTCCTTTTTCTGAGTGTTTTTTTTTTCCATGTAACCGTTTTTCTGCGTTCTGGTTTGAGTTGTTTTCTCGATGGTTTTGTATGCCTTGTGTAACCGTTTTTTGGTGGTTTCAGCGCACTCGTGACACAACGTATTCATTTTGTTTTCTAATCAGTTGGTTTGCCTTGTGTAAACCGTTTTTGGTGGTTTCAGCGCACTCGTGACACAACGTATTTATTTTGGTTTGTCTTGTGTAAACCGTTTTTGGTGGTTTCAGCGCACTCGTGACACAACGTATTTATTTTGGTTTGTCTTGTGTAAACCGTTTTTGGTGGTTTCAGCGCACTCGTGACACAACGTATTCCCGTTTTTGGTGGTTTCAGCGCACTCGTGACACAACGTATTCATTTTTGTCTAATCAGTTGGTTGGCCTTGTGCAACGTATTTATTTTGGTTTGTCTTGTGTAAACCGTTTTTGGTGGTTTCAGCGTACAAAACGTGCTTGTGTAAACCGTTTTTGGTGGTTTCAGCGCACTCGTGACACAACGTATTTTGGTTTTGCCTTGTGTAAACCGTTTTTGGTGGTTTCAGCGCACTCGTGACACAACGTATTTTGGTTTGCCTTGTGTAAACCGGTTTTGGTGGTTTCAGCGCACAAAACGTGCTCAGTTCCTGGTTTGCCTTGTGTAAACCGTTTTTGGGATGTTTTTCTCTGCATCGTGAACAACGAACAACGTACTCATTTTTTTGGCGTTTCTTTGTAGAAAACGTCAATCGAACATTTTGGCCACACAGTCTCTTTTGGTGTTTTCACCTTTGTCACGAGTGTGTTCGTTTTTGGAGGCGGCGGCGGGCTTGCCCCTTTGGTGCCTATGCTTTGTTTTCGAATGAAACTTTGTATTCTTTGTTTCTGTGCCTTTATATTGCCAGGAAGATCTGAGTTGGCTTATACATGCGATGAAAACGATGTTGGTTTGCCTTTGTTAACCATGCGCAACCAGCACGGTTAGTTTACATGTGCTTTATTTTCGAATGTGAACTACCAAACGTATTTTTACCTTTGTTTTCGATGGAAAACTTGAGTCTGCCAAAAAAAGTTGGCTTACATGCTTTGTTTTTCGATGTAAACGAGTTCGTTTTGCCTTTTGTTAACCATGCGCAGCTTGTTTACCTCCTTTTGTTTCTATGCCTTTATATTGCCAGGAAGATCTGAGTTGGCTTATACATGCGATGAAAACGATGTTGGTTTGCCTTTGTTAACCATGCGCAACCAGCACGGTTCTGTGCTTTATTTTCGAATGTGAACTGCCTTTGTTTTGATGGAAAACAACTGGAGCCTTTTATTGCGAAAAAAGATCTTAGTTTGCTGGCTTGTTGTCGATGAAAAAAACGAGTTGGTTTGTCGTTTATAGCGCAACCAGCACATGGCTGTGGCGTTATTTGCATGTTTGCCTCATTTTCATGGTTGCGATTGCAAACAAACAGATCTGATTTATTTTTTGCGTTTGTAAAAAAATGCATTGTTATATAAGGAAAAAACAACGTGCCAAAAGCCTTGTCGTTTTTGTGAAAAAAATAAAATCATGTTTTTTCTGAGCATACCTTTTTACGTGTTCATCTCTCTCTTTTTTATGACCGACCGAGCGAAAAAGAAAATTGACCACACTTCGGTTAAACCACAAAGTAGAAATATTTTATTTTTTTGTCAACCTTTGAAAAAAAAATTTGAAAAAAAAATGTGGAACATTTTGGCTAGGAAAAATGATATTAGAAATATGTGAACGTCATATAATAACATTTGTTAGTCTTTGGGGGGGATAAGACTACTTAGGCGAAGACGACGCGCAGCATTATCGTCATGTCTTGCGGACCAATTACCAAGCACTACGACACGTACTTTGAGATGCCAATCGTTGGCTCTACCTTATCCGGTCCACTTGCCAAACACGTTGCCAACATCGCCAATCGTATGAAGAACGAAGGTCTGCTATGCATGGCGGTGCAAGAAGACAAAGTATCAGTTGAATTTGCACGCATTCGCTTCAAAGTCTTCGATCGCAAGTCTTTCGACAAGTATGCCATCCCGATAGGCATGACCCACGTCATCTCTCGAGTTGTCAAGACGTACCTAGATAACTGGCACATGCAACGAACCAAGCGGTTGTACAGGAACGCTTCGCTCGATTTTGTCTGCACCGGAGACCTGATAGTGAAGCGAGATTACGAAGACGACCGGATGCCCTTACTGCCGCATAACGTGTACCTGACCCTGAGTCCCGTCAACCGTAACGCGTTTGTCGCGTTCTACGAGGGCCTCGTTTCCACCATTCAAGACATTGCCTTCAACGTCATCCTTGTGAGGAACGCGGAAGCCGACAAAGTCAACCTCAACATCATGCCGGTGAATGGCAACCTCGAGGGCACCGGATGGATGCTGGACGTTGAAGCCAGGCCGAATCCGACGGTTCTACTGGGCATGATGAGCAGTGCGAGTGAAAAGTTGGACAAAGAGATAGTGTACAACTTTATAGAATTGGCCAACTACACCGAAATTGTGAACGGCGACACTGCTTACTACAAGTCGCAATGCAGTAATTACGTGATACAGGTGGGAGAGAGGATGTTGGGCATGATTAACCGCGTCCTCTCTCCTTTGGCGGAGCGCGAACTCGACTTTGGGTCCATCATGACCAGCGTCTTCAGGAGGCTGGATCGAAACATTGTGGGCTCCGTGACTCCGCAATACTCCGAAGTCTACGACGTGGCTCACCAAGCAAACCAGTGCGGACTGTACGACGATTACGTTGCACGCAGACACTAAAACTTGATGGCAAAAAAATAAATGTTTTTTTTTTGTGTTTTGAGCAAGTATGGCTGATGTGAATCCCAATAATATAGAGTCGTCGTTCAAACGGCGAAATGGCAAACTCTATGCTCTCTCCACTGCCATGCTCGCTCGTCATTACGGGATACCTTCCAGCTCAATGTGTTCCGATGTATTTTTAAAGGCCATCGGGCAAATGAACAACTATCTGAACGCCCTATTCAAGGTTAATACTGCTTCGATAATACACGACCAGGATGGCGGTTATAACAATTTATTTGCGCTAATGGAAACGCACGCCAATGTCAACTTCCTGTGCGACAGAGGCAGTTCTCTAATGTTGAGAAACGTTTCTCTTTTCATATTTCTTACCCTCATTCAAAGCGGTGTGCACGGTAGAATATTACGGGGCATAGAATATCCGCGCATTTCTTCGGACGATGACGGAACAGCCCCCACTTGTAACGACCTAGTGAGAGGATCCGCTGCCGCTGCAAAAAAAAGACGCCGCGATAACATACCGAACATTTCGGACCTTCGCTGTAAACTTCCCATTGTCGGCCCTCTGCCATCGGGATCGGGAGACGTCGATCTCATCGTCTATTTCTTCAAGAACAGGGCTTACATCGCGTATCAAATTGACAAATACAACTCCGTGTTCATATTTACCGACGCCGTCGTGGACGTGTTGCAAATGGGTATAGGTCACATTGACTGTCCCATAAGCTCGTTGCGAATGCGCAAGAGCCTGAAAAATTCACATGGGCTGACCCCCCCTGTCGAGAAGGATGATGATGATGATGATGATAACATTCCAATTCCTCACCGAATGACCGCGTTTACCGCTTTGCTGCACGAGTCCATACAACACGTGCACAGGATCACCTATTTACTGTCGCGTAAATTGGGCGTCCAACACTGGGCCGCTCCTCCTCGCGATTTAAAGACGATCGCGGCTTGGAACGAAATCCTGCACTTTACCGGCGCTTACATCGAACCGCATTGTCCTAGCCAACTGGAGCACGCCGAGTATGCGCGGCGAGAGGCCATGACGCAAACCGAGAGAATCGCGGAGGACATGGAAAAGATGAAGGTGCAGAGCAAACACATCCCGGTGGACGCGTTCAATTTCACCACCATGTCGGCCAACTACTCGATTGGAAACATGCTTGTGGACGACTGGTTCGATAACGAGTCTCCGCGATATACGAGTACGCACGTCCTGTACGCAGATTTATGCCACACTCCGTCAGTGAAAGACGACACGCACAATTACGCCTCTGCGGTCAGGATCGAAGAGGATTACAAGTCTGCCAATTATGACATCAGCGGTTGCACGTACGCACCGCACGGATTGCGAGTGACAATCTCCACAAACGGCGTTTCCTGCGAGAGCATCATCTACGACGTGGAATGCAACGATCCGCGGCGCATGCTGGGCAAGGTTGCGCTGTACCTGTTTTTCGCCATGCACGCGCATCACGTGCGGTCGCTGGACTTACGAACCAAGGGCAACGTGGTGATTCTGGAGCACGACACTAGCGACACGATACCACACACGCTACTGGACGTGCTACTCGGTCGCGGCCTCAGATTGTGCACTCAGATATCGGTCCTCACCGGCGATCTGGAAACGGTTGTCTCCGCGTGCGCCGCGAGTTTGGCAACCACGGTAAGGCTGCTCGAAGTCGAGGCGAGAGGCGACTTTCGCATAAGCGGACCCGACGCGTACTGCGCCGCTCCGTACGCATGCTCTGAACTCGAAATTCGCGTGACATCGCTGCAGCTATCCCAACTGCGGTGGAACTGGTTCGACAGACTGTCCAAGCGACTCCCTCCAAACCAAGCTCGCATACACGTGGTAAAGACAAACGACCCAGCTTGCCTGCTGGAAGTGGAAAGAGTGACAAACGCAATCGCATTCGGCTGCGTGCCCGACGAACTGCGTGAGATTGCCATCACTACCAAGTATCAGAACACTGTAAACATTCACAGTGTGTGCAAACTACTATTTCCACCAAACAACAACATCACTTTCAGCAAGTTGAAAGTGCTGAAACTCCACGGATTTATATGGAGCGAAGAAGAAGACGGGTTCACGTTCTTCGAGCGTACGCCAAATCTGCAGGTGTGCTCGTTTAGGTGCAAAGACAGAAAATTCGGGGGCGAAAGCGACGCCGCCTTCCTCGCCGACCTCGTGGGCAAGAGGCTGCCGCGCAGCGTCACTGAACTGTGGATAGACGCCATACCCCCCGAAGGTAGGCCCAAATTTTTCGAGGCGGTCTCCGGCTCCGGCTTGCGCACCGTGCACTGCGCGCTGAGCAAACATTTATACGCCGACATGGATCCCCCCCAGCTGCGCAAACGTTTTTCCGTCGAGCCCAAGGGAGACGAGTGTGGCTACGATTTATTCAATGCCACGAACGGAACGTTCACGTGCTACTCGGAAACAACGGCGCTCCTCGAAGGCACGGGACTGACCTCTCTGTACGTGATAATGGACGAAGAGGACGATTTCAGGGAGAACGCGATGCACTGCCTGTACAATTCGGTTTTCAGAAGCAACGCCATCTTGCCCAACTTGACGTCTCTGACCATTCGGTTTGGCAAAGCTAAAAGGATGAACATGTGGGACTCTTATTTTGTAATGGACAGGCACGACATTGGCGTTTCTCGATACGATGATGACAAGTGGGTCGTTGAGTGTGACAGGCTAACTGAATGCGAATTCACCCAAGAGCTGGTAAATTCTTCGACACTACACGAGCAGCTGCGCGAATTGCGCCTGCTCTTTACGCACAAGAACGTGGACAATGCCAGGCGCGTAGGCGAATGGGTTGCCAAACGCGCCGAGCGCCTGTGCTCGTTTGCCTTCTGGTCGCTAAACGACGATTGCACAAACGAGCTCTGCGATGCAATAATGGAAGCTGGAGGGCCGTGTCCGAACCTCTACCGCATATCCACCTGCGTTACCTCCGCTACCTTCAAATCCACCTCTGCGCTGTACAATTCGGTTGCGCTGAACAAGGCGGAACTTATTCACGCGCTAAACCTTACCCTCGAGGTTTGCACGGGCAACGAGTCTCGCGGCGAAGACAAAGACTGGAAGTGGATCGCGTTTCTCGCGTACAGGCAGCATCCTCATTTCCTGCAAATGTTGAGGGAAAATTTAATCGAGTATGACGGGGCCAACGACCTCATTGATTTCGTGAACAGGCGTTTCGGACCATCCTTTAGTGAATTTATGTACGGATTAAATAACATTTCCAGCAGCAGCAGCAGCAGCATCCAAAGTAACGACCCTCTCATCGCTCAGCTCATAGGAACCGGTTACAGTCCCGTGTGGGCCGAAATTTCCAAACACCTGGACTTGGGGAAAACTTTACGAGTGGCCATACTGAATGATATGCTCAAGGCCTCAAATCCGCCGCCGCCGCTGCTGCTGCTACTGCCGCCGCCGCAACCGAAAGACTTGAAGGGCCTCATGTGTTGCATGCACACGTCGAGCAGCGATAATAGCATACCCATCGAACCTCACATAGTCGCGGAGCGAGAAACTTTAGATGCAATAAACAATTTACTTTGTTTAATCAATGAGCACAAATGTTGCATGTTCACAGACGAGGGCCACAACATCACAATAGTGAACGAGCGGGGCGAATTGTATAGGCCAGCGCAAACCGATCCTGCATCGCTTTCTACAATTGCGCGCGCCTTTGTTGAAGACGAACGCACGTTTGGTAACGTGGTATTGGGTGGCTGTCTTTACTCTAAAACGCCCAAATTGAGATACATACACGACGACGAAGAACAAGAAGAGTTATGCGGTGAATGCAAGACCTGTCTCTGTGCATACTTTTACCCATTCAAACGGGATTAGGAAGAAAAAAATAAACGTTTTGTAAGAGAACGATGATCTTTTATTGTCCACATACTAAGCCATTTACATATTCACAAGGCTACACCACACTCACTCCACATATTTTACATTTCTGATACTACTACTCGTTACAACTTAATCCGGGGTTTGGCTCGCCAGTACTTTTTGCGCGCTGCGCCGTTCTTAATTTAAGTTGTCACCGAGTTCTGTACATTTTTTACATTTCACAGCCAACAAGCAACTTCTGTACAATGTTCATCACATTTGACAGGCGAAACACACCGCGCAAATCCGCATATGTCGCTTTGGGACACACTCTGCGGAGGACATCCAACATTTCATACTCTCCACACTCAATGTTAAACATCATGCCATAGATGAGGCTGTTGCAAACGTCAACCATGTCTGTGAGTGCCATGGTACAATTTAGCACGGCATCCTTCCAGAGAGGGGAGTAGTCTCCGTTGGAAAGCTCGTCTAAGTACCTGTAGTACCAGGTATCTCCCTCACCGTGGTAAAAGTACAGCACTTCCTTTATGGTGCGCAGGAGAGGCTCTGACATGTCACACTCGCAACTACCTCTGCAACCGGCCAAGTAATTTAACACCGTGCTCATGAAGGGCTTACTGGTCGGTACAGTGCCTTCAACAGAGATGACTGAAGGTATCCGGTTGTACACGCGCTGCAGATCCATTTTATCGCGAGACAGCGTCGGTCTCCCGTTAAAATACACGTCTATCGTGTACAAACACCCCGTGTTCATCGTTTCCAGCAGCTTGTGCACGCGACTCTCTAGAACGCTCTGGTATCCCTCTTCCTCGTTATACACATTGAAAGAGATCCTGCCAATTAGCTTGCACGCTGCGATGCAGTCGCAGACCACTTCCAACGCTCCGGTCTCAAAGAGCCCCCTTTCCGTGGTTGCAATGCGCACGTCTCGCGCATCACGCAGCATTTCTCGCACAATCACTTGACAGTTGGGAAACATCCAAGTGTGCGGGTTAAGCAGAGTTACTCTGTTTGGGTGAATCTGTGAAAACTCGCGCGGATCAATGTTGTAGAGCTCTGGCTTGCTGCCGGTCACGTACATGTCCGGACCGCCAAAGTGGACAAAGAAATGGTAGCAAACGGCGGCGCGCTCGGGCTTGCTGCTCTCGACGAGTTCTACAACCCGCTCATTTTTCTGTGCCCCGTACACCATGTGAATCTCGTCTTGAATAGTAAACGAGGAGGTGTTCTTCACTACCCAAATCTCATCCAATAACTTGCTACATTTGCTGTTGGGCTGCTGCTTTATCCTGTCCATGGCAACACCAAAGTCAATGGGGAAAGACACGCCGACTGGAATGCACTTGGCAATGTTCGTCAGCATGATGGGATCCACTCTGCGACTGCGATCCTTAATCACCGCATAGCGGGTCATCATGCAGGCAACCAAATACGGGTACAGCAGTTGCTCCTCCATGTACCTGATTCCCCTGTACGTCTTGGACTGTGGGAAGAGCTCGGATTTGGCATTGGCAGTGGCAAACAGAACCATGGGGTTCCTGTTCTTTGTCCACCTACACTCCACTATGTGGGGGTTACTGTTTGCGCACACGTCCAAATCCAAAAAGTAGGCCAAGTTCATGTTATCGATGAAAATGGACTCGCAAGAAATCATGCCCAACAGCAAGGCGAACGCGGCGTTAGAGGGGAATGCACACCTATTCAGCGTCATGCTCTTCAAGCTAACGTTATCGCTCAAGACAAGCTCGTCCAGAGCGCCGTACGAGCCGCCGAAAATGCACGACTCGAACTCGAGCTTCACCACGTGTGGAGAGTGAACGTACTTCATTGCCCTAAGTAGCGCGCACACTGTTTTAGCGTGTATGCATTTGCGCTCCTTCTCGGTGTCAAATTCATCGCTGAATCTGTTCACCAGTGTCTCCTTAAAGGCCCTGAAAGCCGTCTCGTCCTTGGTGAAGTGCAAGTGCTGCTCCTGCAGTTCCATCGCTTCGCACCTGGCTCGCCGCGCCAACTCCCCAAAGTTAACCTCGGAGAAGCACAACGCCTTTTTGCCCAGTTTGGCCAAGTGCATCGGTTCTACCACCTGATCCTCGTAATGGGGAACCTCGTCCTGTATATACTGGACTGCCAACGCGTTAAAGTCGGCCATTTTCAGCGTGAGCTTGTTGTAAGTCTTCAGCAAGGCGTGAAAAAAATTGTCAAACTTGATGGCCATCATGTCAGTGTTTACGTGTTCTCGCGAGTCTTTGATCAAACTCTCCACCTCGGTTCCCCACAGAGAAAAAGTGAAGTGAATGTCCAAGTCGGACATTACTCCCGGCAGGGTAAAGGGCCCGCATCCGACCAAGATTACGGGGAGTTTGGATTGCCGAACTCTATCTCGCCTCTCGAGCTCCCTCGTGCACATGTCCGGCAGTATCGCGTCTGCAATCAGACTAGTGATCTTGTCGGGATTCGGGTAACTGTCCACGTTTAGTCTGCGCAAACTCGTCAAAATCGAGCTGCTCGTGACTCTGGACGCGGCCAACTTTTTGGCGGCATTGATGTCGTAATCACTCTCGCTGCACTTGCCATTCAGGTAGATCATGTCAATTGTACCCCCCTGCATGTTTTGCAAGCAATAGTCAAGCGGGACAGCGTCTACGATGAGGGGCAACTGCAACAGCTCCAGGACGAAAACGCTATCGACAAAGTTGTCAATTACGCCGCACCTGAAGTACGTCTGCGTCTGGGGGAGGTAACAGTACCTATGGATCGAGCCATCGGTCAGGCGCACGAAGTGGGAAGCGTTCAACTCGAACCTGGTTGCAGAAGCGTTGTCAATAGTCATCCTAATGGTCGCATCAACGGTTGACGCCACCTTACACGCAGCAACGTGAGCTGCCCTGACTCTGTCGTTCACGATCATCTCGCCAGTGACCCCGCAGCCACCGGAAATAAACTCCTCGTCATCATCGTCTGCTGCTACTTCCTCCGGCGACCTTTTTCTACCCCCCAAACGCGACCGATTTTTAGCATTTATCCATAGTTTTCTCTTTCTCTCCTTTCCAAAATTTTTAATATATAGCCTCTTCACATTTTTTTTTGGAATGTCTAATGGTACCGGCGCGCTGCTGTTGCTGCTGCTGTTGCTGTTGCTGTTGCTGTTGCTGTTGCTGCTGCCGTTGCGGCTGCTGCTGTAAGCAAGAAGAAAAAAAAGAAAAAAAAAAGGAGCCGATATTGAAAAGTGGTCTTTTTTTTTACTATTCATTCTTGAAGCGCTTGACGGAGGATTCAGTGGCGTCACACTTCCTCTTAACGCGGAAAGTGCACATTGCATTGACATCAAAGTGGTGGTGAGGAACAACCCATCGCGAAAGTGAGGTGTCATGCTCTAGCCTCTCCATAGCTAACGCACGCCTTTCTTCCTCAGAAATGAAAACTGTCAAAGCTGGAAGCGAGGTGTACGTGGCCAGCTGTTGTTTGCCAATGAACTCGGTGCCTATAGCAATGGGCTCGACGGGCACCACCACATCATCACCATCCTTACACAAGGCCCCCATGGCCAGCTCTAGCATGGGAATGCCCAACGGACTGTAAGTGCAAGCGTGCCTAGCCACGACCTTTGCAACTCCCATGCTCTTCACCCTGCAGCTGGAGCGCACAAACTCTCGCAACTCGCGCAAGTCTGTCGGGAGGGCATCGTTCGTGGCCTCGCTGTTTATGTACAGCACTCCCAACTCCTGGCTCAGTCTCGATCTGATGGCCTCGTCAGCAACCCACTCTCGGCGTGTAACCAGCGAGTCTACCGTGACTCCGCGAAAGGCAGTGAAAAAGTTTTCCCGCGTGGCGCCCGTCATGAACGCGGTCACAGTTTGCTTTTGAGAGTACAAACACTCGATTTTCAGCTCGTCCAGCTTGTTTCTAGCCATCTTGCCCAGACAAAGCAAAAGCGAGGCCGCCTTGTAGTCTCGGTTACTGTCATTGTTGAATCGCTCCACGAACTGTACCTCGATGCTAGTGGCATTACTAACATACTCTTTGAGCCTCTTGAAATAAATGTCGTTCAGTCCCATCCCTTTTGGAAGCATGAGTCTGTTGCACTCGTGCAGGCGCAGCACCAAATCTGCCTTGCCACTCCTGACCGCCCTAAGGCCATCGGGGCCAATTACATCGACCAAGTTGCACAGCTCCTTCCTGTCCTTGCACATCATACGGGTAAAAACGGTCACGTAGACTTGTCCGGTGGTGCAAGACGTGCCCACGACGCAAACATGCTGGTGTTTGCCGCTCAGTTGTTGGGGGCTGGATTTGAACTCTATGCTGACCTCGTACACGTACCTAAACGGCACATCGACTGGGGTTTGGGGTCCCGTAATGGGAAACCTGTCGTTCTCCTCGATGTAATCAATATCCATGAACGCCTCGTCCCCGGTCAAGTTCATGCCAATCAGCTCGTGCACCCTGCCGTAAAGTCTGGCCAGCCTGCAAGCCACGCGCTCACTCCTCAAGTACACGGGCACATCACTGCTGCTGCTGCTGCCGCCGGCGCTGCTACATTCGACCCGCATTAGCCTTTTCATTTGCTTCTTGCTCGGGTGTTGATGCAACGTAGACGTCAGCAGCTGCACGTCCGCGCACCCAGAGCTAATGTGGAGAGTGCTGCGAATGCTCACCAGAGTGAACACGTGGCTGGCAACGTACTTGAAAAACACCTCCTTGACGCGATTGACCTCACTGGGGAAACGGACCTTCAGATCATCGGTGGATTGCGGCGGCAGTGCGTCCAATAGCATGCGCGCCTCGCTAGCCACAGAGAAGTTGAAGCCAAAATGCAATAGACTTTTTTCGTGGTCCTGAGTGCTGTCCCGGAGCGCTCGCTCAAACTCCGCGCTATACATGCAGCGAGGCGCGTCCCACAGCTCAATGACACCCACACTCTTCTTTAGGCCGAAGGCAAGTACGTTACTGAGAGAATGCACGCCTAGGAAACAGTTGGTAATGGTCAAGGCATCCAGGGTACCCCACGCCGTGCTGCTCCGCATGAGATTGCCCGACACGAGCATCAAGTTCTTCAGAGTAACTTTCTTTACATTGGCCAACTTGAAACACGTCTTCAAGACCGCATCAACGACCCTCTCAGTCACTACTCGGCTCTCGACGTCGCCCCCCTCCTCGCTGCTGCTGCTGCCGCTGCTGCTGCGCAACCGCGTCGGCCTCGCTATAGTAGCGCTCACTAGGGTGTGCAACAAATCTGCCACCTCACCTTCTCGAATGGAAACGTCCCCGTACGTCCCGTACACACGAGCTTCCCTCATTGGGAACACCATCTTAGACGCAAACGCCCTCTCTCCCTGCCAAAACGCATCGTCCAAGTCAGTCAATTTGACGGACTCGAAGTCAATGTGATATTTCAGGATGAGCTCGCACACGTACAGCCTCAGCAAAGTGTAATAAGTATACACTCTCAAATACACCTCTCCGTTTGGACCTCTTTGACATTCCTCTATAGCATCCTCAATCAGACGGTCAGCACTGTTCCTTACGGCCTCCACAGCTCTCTCATAAGTTGTGAACTCGTAGTCTGGAAACAGTGTCGAACGCAAGACGGCCTCGCTGGACGTTACACCCGCGCGCAACTGTGCCCACGCCATGGTCATCAGCGAATCCCTCAAATAACCACTGCAAACGCGATTCCTGATGTACTGGTGTACAATGTTTTTGGAAGCGGTCGACCCAAACGAAGCCTTGTCATCTTGCATGACGAAGGCGGGGTCGGTTCCTTTAATGCAAACTTCCTTGGCGTGTCTAGCAGTAGCTGGAGGGGTACACTGCCGGAGATCTTCCTCTCGGGGTCGACGACGACGACCGAGGGGCTCCCGGGATACAAGCGAACGACTTCGTTTTCGCCGATGTCGAACGTGAAGATAAACACATTCGACCCTTCATCGAAGATGTGGCAGTTACGATTCTGAAAAGGGGGAAAAATAATGCCTCGCTTTACTTTTGTATACCACCACATTCCTCACGTTTTACTCTCGCTAGTTTGCCACTTTGGATTTGGAAGCCTACGTGGACCAATCACGAATGCCTGGATTATATCGTGCAACGACCCAACCATTAATTTGCCCTACAAAGACAGCACGGTATCCAGCATCAAACTAATGCTGACCTGCTTCGGAGTACCTCCCGTGATAATCGCCGTAATATCTGCCTTGAAACGGAAAAAATGGTGGTTGGAAGCACATTTCTACTGCCTGAAATTTCTCACCGGAGCCGTCCTGACGATATTTATAACAGAACTATTGAAATACACGATAGGAAGACCCAGGCCTCACTTTCTGCCAGTGTGCATGCCCCGCGAATGCAATAGCACCCAATTGCTTTTCGGCGGAAGCTACACGTGTGCAAACGACACGGCGGCGGCGGACGACCACGTTATGAAAAATTTGCGCCTATCCTTCCCGTCCGGTCATTCGTCCCTCGCCGCATACACAGCCACATTTTTAATAGTGTACTTGCAAGTAAGACAACGCCAAGTCATATCATTTTTGATTCAAATTCTACTCTTTACTTGGGCCCTACTCATAGCGGTAAGCCGAATTGCCGACCACAAGCATCACAAAGAGGACGTAATTGCTGGATGTATGATAGGGACATCAATCGCGATTATAGTTTGGAGATATTGTGCAAATGCACTCACCAGTTGCGAGCATCCTGCCATTTCGTTCAGATGCGCCAAGTGCATGGCCAACTTCGACGGGATGGTGGTGGTGACATCAGCAGCAGCGACAGCCGGTGTGGTGGAAGGCCCAGCTGTGCTCGAATGGGATATCGTTGGGCGCTTCCACCCCATGTTGTCTCCTGTCTTGACCGTCTGCTACCGGAAAGTGAAACTGACATGACGGGGTACAGGTGCTGCATTATGTACGGAATCGATTCCTCCGGGGTTTCGGTGTATGCGGAGTCCTGTCTTTTAATGGTTCCCGGGATCATAGGTGTTTTAATTTTCTTTCGTGCTATTTTATAGGGCAGGTTGAATGGGTTGTTCTTGGGTGCCGCCGAGCATAGCTCCCTTCAACTAGCTTGTTTGGCTAATGCAATATTTTCAACGCATGTTTTTGCGCATCATAGTAGTTTTTCTTGTTGAGCTCGAGTTCGGGTCTGTGCGATTTCTGATGCTTTTCCCGAAGTGCTATTGTTCTTTTCCTCTCCATTCCTAGCTCGACGTTCCCCCAGGGCTTCGCCTGCTCGTAGTTGTTTTGGACTACCCTGGCGTATTTTTCCCAATGGTTCTCAATCTTTGTGTAAAGCTTATCGAGTACTGCTTCTAGCTCTGGAATTGTTGCTATTTCTCATTATGCCATACCCTTAAACCATTCGTCCCCTTTTAATGTTAGGCGCCTCGTTTTTGGTGATTCTTCGTTGAATAGTTCAGTTGCGATGTACCTGTGGTCGTTTGCCATTGGAATGTCCAGGACCGCCCGGCTTTCTGTTTCGCGAATTAGGTTCGGGGAAATAATTGTTACATCTATTCAAATCTTGCCATTGCTTGACTGAAACGTGGGGAGGGAGCTTGTGTCTTTTCGAATATACAAATTTTTGGAGATAACAAACTCAGCTAAAGCCCTTCCTCTTTCATCTATCTTCTGTCGTCCCCATACCGTACTTTTTGCATTAAAATCTCGTGTCAA
Source organism: Haemaphysalis longicornis (assembly GCF_048455015.1). Lineage (NCBI taxonomy): Eukaryota > Metazoa > Arthropoda > Arachnida > Ixodida > Ixodidae > Haemaphysalis > Haemaphysalis longicornis. Next base: position 152,214,019 of record NW_027526203.1, on the reverse strand, counting down.
TATTATTTTATCGTACTTGTAAGTCTCAAGCACTGCTTCTATTTCTAGTTGCCGTTTCTAGCTCCTGGCGGTACATGGGGCATTTGAAGGAGACCATGTAGTGGCCCCTGTTTTGGAGTCCCCGGTCGCCGCAGGCGGGGCAGTCGTATTCGACCCCATCACACTTGTCTGGGGAGTTTTGGGCGCAGCAATGCATGCAGTTTGGTTTTTTTCTCCAAGCATGTCCACCTGTTGTGCTGATGCCTGGTGCATTGTGTGCACCTGGCAATGCTGGGATTTTTGTAGATGGCGCATACCATCCATCCTACATGAATTTTCTCCAGGTTGAATATTTGTTCCCGAATTTCCTTCGACACCTCCAGCAGTTGCGATTCTGTGAGTCCTTTAGGATGCGCTAGACTTGTAGGTTTCCCGCCAAATCATTTTGCTCACGGAGTGGAGACGCCAGTGTGTCCGGCTCAACACTGTGGTGAACCCCCACAATTTCGTATACCGGTCTGCGTTGGCTACCCTGCCATGCAGCGAGTGTTTTGGTACCAGGGGTTGTGTTGATGGCCGTCGCCAACCTCTCCAGGCCCGCCCCACCGTGCGTGTAGTTTGACCCCTCCCCTTATTCGTTGGCCGGATGCTGACCTTTCTAATCCCTGAGCTCTGCAAGTCCAGTGAACACTTCAAGCAGGCCTGAACCTTCTTGGTGTGGATGGCCTAGGCGTCCGTCATCTCCACCATGAGGGCTTTCGCTGGTGGTAGTTGTTTTCCCTCCTGTGTAGTTGTCCCCGTCCCCGCCCCCGTCCGAGTGGCCTCTTTCCTGGTAAGGGCCTCCTTGTAGGTCGGTTCGGAGGGTGCCTTGTCTTGATGGTGCATCTGTTCGTCGTGTCCCTGTAGTTGACCCTCTAGGTTTGCCACTCGGGTGGCCATCCTTATGGCAGTTCTCTTAATTCTTTGAAAGGGCCCAAAAAAATCCCGGTGCCGCCTGCAATCCTAAGCCGCTGTTCTGCGCCCTCAGTAGGTGTCAGGAAATCCGCGTCGGCCTGGTTGATGTCCTTCTCATCCTCAGTTTCTTCATCTGGCTGCGTGTCGAGAGTGGTGTCGGGTTCTCCTCTTGCAAGGTTCATTTCTGCCTCTTCAGCTGTCGTTCCTAGACATCTTTGCACACACTCCGCGTTTTCCGCACCCTCCGTGCCACTGGTCGCTGGCCCAAGGTTGGTTGGTTGGTTCGTTGCCTCCCACCATGGCACATACCCACGCGGGGGATTGGCCAAGAAGTGTTGTGCCTAATGAGGATGTGACCTATATTATTTTAGATCCCAAAATTTAGAAAAGGAAAAGGAAATATTAAAGTAGATTCAGGAAGAAAAATGAGGTATGTGTGAATGTTTAGCTGGCTAGCAGGAAAACAAGGAAGCTTACCTTCGAGTCGTCACTTGCCTCGTCGTCTTCTCCTTCGCGCCTGGAGAAGTCGTCCATATGGAGTTTTTTTCCTGGAAATCGTCTGTCTCCGTTTCCGTCGTCATGGTGGGCTGACCACCCACTCCCTCGCGTACACTTCCAAAAAAAGGGGTGGTGGATCCGGGAGGGGGGGGGGGGCGAAGGGGTAACGCGGAACCCGGTGCTTACCCCCTGGTTAGTGCGCTTGCATTAGTTCCTAAGCAAACACTAAACTATTCACCCTACCAATACACAAACATTTTCCCAGCACAACACAACTGCAAAATTGTTACCTCTTTTGAGCTCCGGTAAAAATTCAATAATTCATCCATTTTTTCTCCAATTTAGGTGATTGGGTGGTCATTTTCCTTGTCAGTCTCCGCCAAACACGCTCGTAGCACTACCGTTAAGCTATGATCTTGGCTCCTTGATTTGGCTTAACTTACACGTGTTACGTAGTGGGACAGATTTTTCCAAATTCGGTTAAAAATCGCTATTTAACTCATTTTTCGGCCGATTTTAGAGCTTGGGGTGTCTTGTTCTTCGCTAGGCTACACCGCAACCGGTGCTGTTCCTGCTATTTGGCTGCCTCTTCTGGTCGCGGACTTAGGCAACCACGTTTCTTGTTGCTTTATCAGAGATGCTCCGAGATTTACATGTAAAAAAAGGTCAAAATTAACCCGACAAAGCCGCGGTTCCTATCAAACGATTCGCGTTTAGCCGCGCATTACGATAGTGCCATTCCTTTGATTGTGCCTTCGCTGGTTCTTTAGTTCCGCATCGAAGTTCAATTTATTCTTAGCACTTTGGTGATCTCCGAGCCGAAATTCTAGAAAACCGGCTCTAAAATACTGATTTTTGGGCGGATTGGCACAAACAAGATATCGCTGTTATCGCTATCACATAGCGGACCCGGTGGTACACTCTGAAGTAACCGGCCATTTCTAAAAAAACGATTTCTAGAAAAAAAAGAAAGGCAGGGGTTGCTCATAGTACAAGGCATAACTGGCCGCACAATAGTTGGGTATATGAAAATGTATCCCTCAGAAAAACGGTGCTGGAGCTTACAACTTGCAAACGCTGCACTCAGTAAGTCGCTGGTGCGGATCGTGGTACTTCTTGGCTCGATGATTGACGCATCAGATGGCATCAGACGCATCAGCAAGGGCATGGTTGCAAACATAACAAGGCAGAACTGACCCTACAATATTCGGGTATATGATTAAATGAATCATTCAGAGAAACAGTATTGCAGCTTACCACTTGAAAATGCTGCACAGTCGACTTCGCTGGTTCGAACCGTGGAGCTTCTTGGCTCGATGATGCATGCATAGGGTGGCCTGATAACAGAAAAGCACTGTTTGCAAACAGAACAAGGCAGATGTGACCCTATATTATTTGGGTATACCGTTAAGTTCATCAATAAAGAGTGCTTTGTAGCTTACCACTTGAAAACGCTGCACTCCGGACAGCCGCTGAGGCGGACCCTGGTTGTCCTTGGCTGGATGTCGAATAAATGAGCCACCCTGCTTATAAAATTGCATATTATTAAACTTATGAAACTGCATGATGCAACTGTTCTGTTGGCTGCAGTCAGTGAAAGCCAAAACATCCCCCGCAATTATTGGATGTACCATAAAATGCATCACGCAGTGCAAAGGTATTCCAGCTTTCCCCTTTATAGCACCGGGTTCTAAACAGGCGCTCGTGCATATTCACGTGCTAGTTGGCTGTATGATGGACGCTTACGATCACCGGCTGAGAGAAAGTCATTCGGTTGCCATCAGTACAAAGGTGAAAAGTGCCAACACTCCATGACTAGATCATAAAAGGCATCATGCTGAGCTATTTTTGTGGTCTACCACTCGCGAGCAGTACACTCTCAGCAGTCGTTGCGGACACTGGTGCTGCGTGAATGGATGATGGATGCATGGAGTAGATGGCATATTCAAAGGCAGTGGGTTGTAGTAACCACAAGACATAACTGACCCCCCCCCCCTATTTTGGGTAGATCAATATTGCCTCATGCAGAGCATCGATGTTGTGGCTTACCAGTTGTGTGCGCTGAACTCAGGACAATCGGATGTGCGGTGCGCGTTGCTGCTTGGTTGGAAGAAGAATGCATGGGATGGCCTGGCGTCAGTAGGGCAGTTGGTTCAGTCAGTGCAACTAAGAACTGCACCCAACAGCATCGGGTATATCATAAAATGGATCATGCAGAGCCACTGTGTTGCGGCTTACCTCTCGGAAGCCTTGCACACTGGGAAGTGTCTGGAACAGACCCTAGTGCTGCTTGGCTAGATAATGGATGCGTGGGGTGGCCTAAGGACAGCAAGGGCATGGTTGCAAACACAACAAGGCAGAACTGACCCTACAATATTTGGGTATATCATTAAAAGAATCATTCAGAGAAACAGTGTTGCAGCTTACCACTTGAAAATGCTACACAGTGGAAGTCGCTGGGTCGGACCGTAGTGCTTCTTGGCTCGATGATGCATCCATGGGGTGGCCTGATAACAAAGGCACTGCTTTCAAATAGAACAAGGCAGATGTGACCCTATATTATTCGAGTATACTATTAAATGCATCATTCAAATAGACTTTTTTGTAGCTTATCACTTGAAAACGCTGAACTCCAGACAGCCGCTGAGGGAGACTCTGGTTGTCCTTGGCTGGATGTGGAATGAATGGGCCGCCCTGCTGATAAAACGGCAAATTATGAAACTTATGAAACTGCATGCTTCAACTGGGCTGTTGGCTGCAATCAGTGAAAGGCAGAACATACTCCGCAGTTATTGCATGTAACATAAAATGCATCACGCAGTGCAAAGGTATTCCAGCTTTCCCCTTTATAGCACCGCATTCTAAACAGGAGCTCGTGCATATTCACGTGCTAGTTGGCTGTATAATGGACGCTTACGATGACTGGCTGAGAGAACATCATTCGGTTGCCATCAGTACAAAGCAGAAAAATGCAAACGCTCTGACTAGATCATAAAAAGCATAATGCTGAACTATTTTTGTGGTCTACGACTCGCGAGCACTGCACTTTCGGCAGTCATTGCAGACACCGGTGCTGCGTGAATGGATGATGGACGCATGGAGTAGATGGCATATTCAAAGGCAGTGGGTTGTAGTAACCACAAGAAATAACGGACCCCCCCCCCTATTTTGGGTAGAGAAATATTGCCTCATTCAGAGCATCGATGTTTGGGCTTACCAGTTGTGTGCGCTGAACTCAGAACAATGGGATGTGCTGATCCCGTTGCTGCTTTGTTGGACGACGAATGCATGGGATGGCCTGGCTACAATAGGGCAGTTGGTTGCAGTCAGTGCAAGGCAGAACTGATCCCACAGGCGTTGGGTAGATAAAATGCATCATGCAGAGCCACGGTGTTGTAGCTTAACACTGTGAGCGCTGCTCTCTCGACAGTCCCACTTGGGGACACCGGTCCTCCTTGCTGGATGATGGATGCACCCGGTGGCCTGTTTGCAGAACTGTAGCGGTTGCTGATAGAACAGGGCAGAACTGATCCCACAATATTTGTTTCTCTGAATGATACATTTTCATATACACAGTGTTGGAGCTTACAACTTTCAAACGCTGCACTCAGTTAGTCGCTGGTGTGGATCGTGGTACGTCTTGGCTCGATGATTGATGCATCAGATAGCCTCGTGCGATGGCCTTGTTTCTTACCACTCATAAGTAGTAAGGCACAACAGCTTGCCTACATGATGCATTTTCTGATCTTACCAGCACAGTAGCTGTGCAGTTGCTATCTCAGTTTAAGGCAGAACTCACCCCGAAGGCTGGGTAGATCAGAAAATGCATCATGCAGAGCCACTGTTTTGCGGCTTACCTCTCGGAAGCCTTGCACACTGGGAAGTGTCTGGAACAGACCCCCGTGTTCCTTGGCTAGATGATGGATGCATGCGGTGGCCTAAGGACAGCAAGGGCCTGGTTTCAAACATAACAAGGCAGAACCGACCCTACAATATTTGGGTATATCATTAAATGAATCATTCAGAGAAAGTGTTGCAGCTTACCACTTGAAAATGCTACACAGTGGAAGTCGCTCGCTTGGACCGAAGTGCTTCTTGGCTCGATGATTCATGCATGGGGTGGTCTAATAACAAAGGCACTGTTTGGAAACAGAACAAGGCAGATGTGACCCGATATTATTTGGGTATACTATTAAATGCATCTTTCAAAGAGACTGTTTTGTAGCTTACCACTTGAAAACGCTGAACGTCGGACAGCCGCTGAGGCGGACCCTGGTTGTCCTTGGGCCGCCCTGCTTATGAAACTGCGTATTATGAAACTTATGAAACTGAATGCTTCACTGCGCTTTTGGCTGCAGTCAGTGAAAGGCAAAACATCCCCCGCAGTTATTGCATGTACCATAAAATGCATCTCGCAGTGCAAAGGTATTCCAGGTTACCCCTTTCTAGCACCGCATTCTAAAATGAGGTCGTGCATATTCCCGTGCTAGTTGGCTGTACGATGGACGCTTACGATGACCGGTTGATAGAAAGTCATTCGGTTGCCATCGGTACAAAGCAGAAAAGTGCCAACACTCTATGACTAGATCATAAAAGGCATCATGCTGAGCTATTTTTGTGGTCTACCACTCGCGAGCAGTGCACTCTCGGCAGTCGTTGCAGACACCGGTGCTGCGTGAATGGATGATGGATGCATGGAGTAGATGGCATATTCAAAGGCAGTGGGTTGTAGTAACCACAAGACATAACTCACCCCGCGCCCCAATTTTGGGTAGATGAATATTGCCTCATGCAGAGCATCGATGTTGTGGCTTACCAGTTGTGTGCGCTGAACTCAGGACAATCGGATGTGCGGACCGCGTTACTGCTTTGTTGAACGACGAATGCATGGGATGGCCTGGCTACAGTAGGGCAGTTGGTTGCAGTCAGTGCAAGGCAGAACTGATCCCACAGGCGTTGGGTAGATAAAATGCATCATGCAGAGCCAAGGTGTTGTAGCTTACCACTGTGAGCGCTGCTCTCTCAACAGTCCCACTTGCGGACACCGGTCCTCCTTGCTGGATGATGGATGCACCCGGTGGCCTGTTTGCAGAACTGCAGCGGTTGCTGATAGAACAGGGCAGAACTGACCCCACAATATTTGGGTATACGAAAATGTACCATTCAGAGAAACAGGGTTGGAGCTTACAACTTGCGAACGCTGCATTCAGTAAGTCGCTGGTGTGGATCGTGGTACTTCTTGGCTCGATGATTGATGCATCAGATAGCCTCGTTCAATGGCCTTGTTTCTCACCACTCATAAGTGGTAAGGCACAACAGCTTGCCTACATGATACGTTTTCTGATTTCCCAGCACAGTTGCTGTGCAGTTGCTCTGTCAGTTAAAGGCAGAACTGACCCCGAAGGCTGGGTAGATCACAAAATGCATCATGCAGAGAAACAATTGTGCCCTACACTTGCGATGCTGCAATCTGGACGGTCCTGGTGTGGCCCCAGTGTTCCTTCGCTGTACGACAGATTTATGGTGGACCTGAGGACAGAAGGGCAGTCAATTGCAGCCAGTACAAGACTATGCTGACCCCTCTGCCATTGGATAGATCATAAATTGCATCATTGAGAACTCCTTTTTTGGGTTCACCACTTGTGAGCGCTGCACTCTGGGCAATCACTGGCATGGATCCCCCTCCCCTTTGGATAGATGATCCATTGATGGGAGGGATTGCCAACCGAAAGGCACTTGGTTCAATTCACCACACGCCGCAACTGACCAAAGAGTCCAGGAATAGATCGGTATTGCCTCTACCTTCTGCACAGTATCCCTGTTGTCGCTTACCACGTGCGAGCACTGCACTCTAAGGAATGGCTGGCGGAGACCGCGGTGCTCATTACTTGAAGAGAAATGCCTGCGGTGGCCTGTGACACAAGGCCAGTTAATTGCAGTCAGTGCAAGTCAGAACTGCACCCAACACTATTGGGTAGGTAGTAAAATGAATCAGCCAGAGCCACTGTGTTGCGGCTTACCTCTTGGAAGCTATGCATACTGGAAAAATGCTGAAACGGACCCCAATTTCTCCTTGGGTGGATGATGTATACATAGGGTGGCCTAAGGACAGCAAGGGCATGGTTGCCAACATAACAAGGCACACCTGACCATACATTATTTCGGTATATCGTTAAATGAATCATTCAGAGAAACTGTGTTGCAGCTTACCACTTGAAATGCTGCCCAGTCGACGTCGCTGGTTCGGACCGTGGTGCTTCTTTGCTCGATGATGCATTATTAGGGTGGCCTGATAACAGAAAGGCACTGTTTGCAAATGGCAAGGCAGATGTGACCCTATATTATTTAGGTATACCATTAAAGTGCATCATTCAAAGATACTGTTTTATAGCTTACAACTTGACAACGCTGCACTCTGGACAGCCGCTGAGGCGTACCCTGGTTGTCCTTGGCTGGATGTCGAATGAATGAGCTGCCCGCCCGTCACGGGGCACCTTGAGCAATCTTGGCGACGGTGTTGGCGATACCGCGGACCCCGAGCCCCCATACATAAGCTGGATCCAACCTTGGCGATGTGTTTTAAGGTGAAGAGCAGAAACCTCAAACGGTGGTCATCGGAACCCAGGTAAAGCTCCAGGGGATGGGGTCCCTGTCTCCGGGACCTCTCTCGGTATCAGGGTAAGCCGAGCGAAGGAAGTACCCCGGTCCCCTGCTTTTTCCTATGCCATATGGTAAATCGAAAAACCCCCTCCAAACCTGATCGGACCCTGAAAAGGGTCCACACCGAAGAATCTTTTCGACCTCTTCCTGCCATCAACTCCCCTCGAAACCCGACAACTACCCCCATTTTTTGATAGTTGAATCGGTTGACAAGTCCAAGCCTCTTTCCTCACAATGCATATTCCTTGTATCCAAGTTTCTTGAATCTATCCTTGGCAAGACATACAATGCTAAAAAACTAAGAACTGGTGAGGTCTTAGTCGAGGTTAACACACAGCAGCAAGCCACATCTCTCATGAGCCAAACCCGCGTGGACGACTTGGATATCAGTCACACCCCACCGCAGCCTCAACAGCTCCCAGTGTGTGATATCGGAGCCAGACCTCCTAACCGAGACAAAGACCGATCTGCTCGAAGGCCTAAAATATCAAGGCGTGACAGTAGTAAGGCGCATCGTCATAAGGAGAGAAAAGAAAGAAATAGCCACAAAACACCTGGTAATTACCTTTGACCGCTGCACACTGCCCGAGCATGTCAACGCAGGTTTCATCCGTTGTTCTTTCCGGCCGTACATCCCGAACGCGCGGCGCTGTTTCAAGTGCCAGAGAACAACATGTGCTAAATGCGCCCAGCATGATCATCTCTCCGACAACTGCACTACAACCAACTTGACCTGCCCGAATCGCCAGGGTCGACGCGCAGCATACTCTTGCGCTTGTGAAAAGTTTCATCTTGAGAAAAAACTCATTAACGTGAAGGTACGTCGGGTACCCCTACCAAATCTGATGATGAGATGGATGTGGGACCTTTCCTGTCTGCTTTGCAGAGGAAGGAGCGGGTCCCTCCATCTAAACCTCCAGAGAAGGCAAAAAAGCCCCTCCCAAGAGTGCAAGCCCCGAAGGACCTTACGCAAAAAGTCACACTCCAGTAGCTGTAACACATCATAATGGGAAGAGAAAACATTGTTCAATGGAACTGCAGAGGCCTTCTGAATAATCTTGACGTGCATGAGATTCTGCATGCCAATCAGCCAAGTTTGTATGTCCAGGAAACACTCCTGAATTCCAAACACACAAATTTCTTGAATAGTTACCTGGTATACAGGAAAGACAGGGATGGCTGCACACACTCTTCTGGCGGTGTGGCCATAATTGCCCGCAAATCCTTAGCATGCCACCCTGTCACCTTGAACACCGTCCTTGAGGCTGTAGCTGTCCGCACAATAATATTTAATAGGTTGATAACGGTATGCTCTATCTACATCTCTCCTGATCATGCATTTCTGAGCTCTGACTTTGAATCGCTGGTCGACCAGCTGCCCGAACCATACACCCTAACAGGCGACTTCAATGCACACAATTCTCTTTGGGGCTCTTCTCGCACGGATGCCCGAGGTCACCTGATAGACAAGTTTTTAACATCCTCTGGAGCATGCCTTTTCAACAAGAAACAGCCTACATACCATAACATAGGATACAACACATACTCAAATCTTGACTTGGCTATATATTGAGCACGAGGTCGCGGGTTCGATTCCCGGCCGCGGCGGCCGCTTTTCTGATGGAGGCGAAAAGCAAAAACGCCCGTGTGTACGAGATTTCGGCGCACGTTAAAGATCCCCAGGTGGTCAAAATTAACCCGGAGCCCTCCACTACGGCGCGCCTCATCGCCTGCGTTGCGTCGGCGCGTTAAACCCTACAATCAAACAATCAATCAATTGACTTGGCTATTGGTTTGGCAATTCTCTTTCCCTGTCTTGAGTGGGGTGTGGGCACTGACCCATATGGTAGTGACCATTTCCCCACTTCATTAACGTATATAGGTACAGGCCCGACAAGTCCATCTTCCCATAAAAGGTTTAATGAAGCAAGAGCTAACTGGAACACATTTACAGAGACATCGAAACTACACTACACATCCATAGGACACCTACACTTTGAAGAAGCTACCCAACTCCTCACGGCGCACATCCTCGACACCGCCGAAAAGTCCATTCCCCACGCCTCTAGTGCCCCGAGTAACCAGCGGAGGCCGTGGTGGAATGAGGACTGTAGGCGGGCGCGAGAGGCCCAGAACAAGGCGTGGGGTATCCGTCGGGTAACCCCACGTCGGGTAACCTTATTTTCTTCAAACGGGCCAAGGCGTTCAGAAAACGTGTGCGCCGTGAGGCAAAACGAAAGAGTTGGCATACCTTCTTGACATCCAATATTTCATGCACGGACACACACAGTCTGGACACGTATACGCAAGCTCAAAAAACAACACACACAGAGTGCCCCTGGTTAGCACAACAGGGAACACACTTGCACAACACTTCGAACACGTGTCCAGTTCAGCACACTACATAAACACTTTCATGAAACACAAAACATCTGCAGAAAAGAAGTCCCTGAGTGATATCAAGACGTCGCAAACTTCCTACAATTCTCCATTTTCGATTCATGAGCTGAAGGCTGCTTTGACCACATGTAAACCTTCAGCTCCAGGTGCAGATAAGATTACATACACAATGATACAACACTTACCCTCAGACACCCTTGAAACACTCCTACACCTATACAACAAAATATGACTTTCGGGCACATTCCACGCTCTTAGAGGGAGGCCATAGTAGTGGCTTTCTAAAAGGAAGGGAAGGACCCTTCCTCTCCTGCCAGTTATAGTCCCATTGCCCGGACAAGCTGCCTGTGTGAGCTCTTTGAGAAGATGATAAACAGGAGACTCGTGCACTTCTTAGAGTACAATGGTCTTCTCGAGAGCTGCCACGCAGGCTTCATGGCGGGGCGATCTACCAACGATCAACTCGTTGCATTAGAGGCGTATATAAAAGATGATTTCCTCCATAAGCAGCAGTGTATGACAATATTCTTTGATCTAGAAAAGGCGTATGATACTGCTTGGAGGTATGGTATCCTCATCGATTTGAAGTCTTTGGCATATCGGGTAACATGATGAACACGCTTGCCCGAAAGAAAGTTTCGCGTGCGATTTGGAACTACACTTTCTAGGTTTCATGTGCAGGAAAACGGTGTGCCACAAGGTGGAGTTTTAAGTTGCACCCTTTTTATTGCGAAAATGAATGCCCTTAGGAAAGCATTGCCACCGTGGATTTAATGCTCAATTTATGTAGACGACGTACAATTATCCTTTAATTCTTGTAACCTGTCTGTCTGCGAGCGCCAAGTCGAGCTTGGTGTTAACAAGCTAGCTGGCTGGGCAGATAGCAACGTTTTTAAATTTAATCCAGGGAAGTGCCCTTGTGTTCTGTTTTCCAAGAGGCGTGGCATCCGGCCGGATCCTGACATTCAACTCAATGGTGTCTCGATTCCTGTCAAAAAGGAACACAATTTTTTAGGTATAATCCTTGACGAAAAGCTCACATTCATCCCACACATAAGTCAACTAAAACATAAATGCTTAAAAACAATGACTATCCTGAAGGTTCTCTCGCACATCTCTTCTGTTGCTGACAACTTCTTTTACGTGTTTTCACCAGCTTGATAGGTTCACGATTGGACTGGTAGCGTTGTCTACGGGCAGCTACTAAAACATGCCTAAGAATGCTGGACCCTGTGCTTCATCTAGGGCTCCGCTTGGCGTGTGGTGCCTTCCGGACTAGTCCAGTTGAAAACCTGTATGTAGAGTGCAACAAATGAACCTAGAACGTCAGCGAGCATACACAGACCTCCTTTATGCCTTTAAAATTTCATCCGTGCCACACCATCCTTTTAAATCAGTTTTTCATGATACCTCCATGACTGAACTCCTTTTAAATCGACCATCGTTCTCTGCGCCCTTCTCTTACAGAGTTACAGAGGAAGCGTCAGAGCTTGCTGTCTCCTCTTTAGATACAATCCAAAGTTCTCTAACGGATTTTATAGCACCATGGCATCTCCGCCCTGTATCATGCAACACATCTTTCACACATGTAGTTAAAAACCGAGCTCCCACATGTGCAATTCTGCAGCACTTCTTGTATTTGCAGTAGAAGTACCAATGTTCTGAATTTTATACGGATGCCTCTAAAACCTACACCTCGGTGTCCTGCGCGGCGCATGGACCCGGCCTTAATGTCACCAGAACTCTGAATAGTCATACTAGTATCTTTACGGCAGAGGCTTACGTTGTACTTCTTGTTATTAATCATATACTTCAAAGCCACATCCCACAATCCATTATCTATACAGATTCCCTCAGTGTTGTGCGGGCATTGTCGTCAACAAATTCTTCAAAAAATCACGTTGTAAATCTCATCATCAAAGGTATTATTTCTGTGTTTGTCCACAAATTTGAACTCGTCCTTTGCTAGGTCCCCAGCCACTGTGGTATAGCCGGGAACGAAGCAGAGGATCGAATGGCCGCCGCTGCTACACTCTTGAATACAGTAGACATAACCACATTACCCTACACCGACGTGAAACCACACATCAGACAACAACTTCGCAAAACATGGCAAACACACTGGAGCGAGCAAACAGACAACAAGTTACACGTAATAAAACCACTCTTAGGACCATACACCACCGACACCCGTAATAGATACACTGAAGTCGCCTTTGCTAGATTACGGATAGGGCACACACATGCAACGCACTCGCACCTGCTCACTGGATCTCCAAGACCTCTGTGCAGCAGGTGCGGAGAGGCCCTATCCGTGATCCACATCCTCATACAATGTACGGCACTCGACATTACGCGACGCAAACACTTCCCACAACTACACACACGACATATTCCACCACACCCGTCACACTTCTTAGTAGACGATGCCATGTTCTCTTTTCAGCGCACCTTTAAGTTCCTATCTGTAGTTCATTTCTTACAACTCATCTTATACCACCCATAGTTTTACCCCTGGTCCTATACACCAGCCACCTTTATTAATTTATAACCACTCATGTTCTTCACCCTGGCCCTTTACACCAGCCGTGCTCATAGTCATTAACTGATTTTATTCGTTTTCCCTCCTCATCAAATAACTTTGTATTTGGCGCTCTTTGCCCATGTCGGCCCGCAGGGGCGCCTTGTCTATTCAAGGTGACGGTAGTGGCGACACCGCGGACCCCGAGCCCATGTGGGTTGGACCCACCCACGCCCTTGGCTGTGCGTGGCTTTGCCGTGTCCGGGGAAAAGGGCATCCTGGTGGTTGAGCCAAAGCCAGGGTTGTTTTGGACCTTTATGGCCCCCTGGCAGAGGCAACACACCACTTCGGCCCCCGCTTCCCGTAGACGGTGCCCCCAGGCTGACCCGACCTGGGGGAAATCAGCCAGTCGCCTTTTCGTGTCCTCCTCTCCATTCTTTTGCTTTCCTATTGTCCTTCCTAACCCTGTCCTGTCATCTTCTCTTTTCTTCATTTCTCCGTTTTCCCCAGGCGGCGAGGGTTAACCCTGTGCGAAGGCTTCAACCTAGATCCCGAGCATAGGGTTATAGTGGCAACGTACAGTTAGCGTGCGCTGCAAAGCCACGTTCCCTTGTTGGGCTCCGTGGTGGGTGACTGGCCTTGCCACCGAATTCATTCCATAGTTTATGGCTTCCCTCTCCATTCCATCCAAACGAACTGATCGGCCTCCGAAACGAGGCCGCACCGAAGAAATTTTCAAACCGATTTCTAAACTCGCCTTCAACAACCCTGACAACTTCCCACGCTTCCTAGTGATGCAGTCAGCTGATAAAGAAACTCCCGTTACCAGCAAATCTGTATTTTTGGTTGCAAAATTTATTGAAGGTTTGATAGGAAAAAACTATGAAGCGAAAAAGCTCAGTTCTGGAGACCTGATGATCGAAGTCAAGAGTAGAGAGCAGTCCAACACTCTTTTGAAGCAAACCAAGCTAGCCGACCTTGAGATCACAGTAACTCCCCACCGTACCCTTAACAGCTGCCAGGGTGTCATCTCCGAATCAGAACTGATCAACGAAACAGACTTTGACCTGCTCGAAGGTTTGCGCGAGCAGGGGGTAACCGCTGTGCGACGCATCACCATTAGACGGGACAGAAACGAAATTAAGACGAAGCACATAATACTGACCTTTGATCGATGCACTTTGCCAGAGTACGTAAACGCAGGGTTTCTGCGCTGTAAGACCAGAGTATACATACCAAACCCGCGACGATGTTTCATCTGCCAGAGGTATGGGCACGGCAGCAATTCGTGCCGAGGAAAACAAACGTGTGCAAAGTGCTCTGAGCAGGACCATTATGCTGACGACTGCAAAAGCACACAACTAAAATGCAGCAACTGTGGAGGACCCCATGGAGCATACTCTCGCTCTTGCCAGGAGTTTAAGAAAGAAAAAGAAATCATCAACCTAAAAGTGACGCAAAATCTTTCATTTCCAGAAGCCCGTAAGCGTTATGCTCTGCTTCCTTCAGGGAGCTACGCCAGCGCTGCCCGCCGGGGGGTGGGGCGGCGTCTGGTTTCTGCGGCCACTCAGTATAGTGAAACTGACTTAGTGGCGCACACACCCCTCGAGGTGCTGCCCCTGGCAGGCCAAACAACTCGTGCATCGCCAGCAGTGCCCGCAGGCGTTGCACCTGACCAGAATTGCTCTGGGAGTGGCGTTGCTGTCGCTCCTCAACAGACCCCGACCGCCGAAACTGCGGTGGCAATGGATGTGGGTACAGGAGGCGCCTCTTCTGCAGCCATGTCCAACACATCAAAAAAGGTGGTGGCTGAATCTTCTGCCATCCCATCAAACGCGTTGCGGGATGGGCACCGTAAAACCTCCCTCCCGTCAATGACCCAAAACCCGGACGAGGACATGGATGTCACGCCATCCCGGCCTGCATCGCAGTCATCTAAAGACCAGCGCGGTAGTTTTGGCCGCGGCAAAAAATCACAAGCTCCCCGAGTCATTGGCCCTGATTCGGGCTCAGTGACATAGGGATCTCCTTCTAAACAAAACCTATGCTCAGCATCTTTCTTCTAACCTTTTATGGCAGTTCAAAGCATTATCCAATGGAACTGTAGGGGATTAATTAGAAACCTCGATGATGTCTACGAAATCCTTAATAAGTACCATCCAAATATCCTATGCCTACAAGAAACACACTTAAAACCTACACAAACCAACTTTCTCAAACAATACTCGGTATTCAGGAGAGACAGGGACTGCTACACTCACTCCTCTGGTGGTGTAGCGATTGTCTTGCAAAAGTCTGTCCCCTGCTCACCTCTTCAGTTGCTCACTGCCCTCGAAGCTGTGGCAGTCCGAGCAATCCTCTTTAATAGGTTAATAACAGTTTGCTCTTTATATGTTCCCCCGGATTACCGTCTATCGAGCTCAGAATTCGAGTCCCTCATAGATGAGCTCCCGGAACCCTTCTTATTGGTAGGCGACTTTAATGCTCACAGTGAACTCTGGGGGTCTCAACGGACAGATGCCCGGGGCCGCTTGCTAGAAAAGTTTTTATTTTCTTCCGGAGCTTGTCTACTCAATAAAAAACAGCCGACATACTACAACACTACACACAACACATACTCACACATAGACCTGGCAATCAGCTCTTCTGTCCTCTTTCCATCTGTTGAATGGGGAGTTGACAATAATCCTTATGGGAGCGACCACTTCCCAGTCATCCTGAAAAGCATTGACAAAATCCCTAACAGCTTCAACTCCTATAAAAGGTTTAGGGAATCTGCTGCAGATTGGCTGAAATTTAAACAACTATCTCAGCTTTCATACACATCTTTAAGCCATTTGGGCATTGATGAAGCCTGTGAACTGATTACGGCCCATATACTTCATGCCGCTGAGTGCTCAATTCCACAAACATCTGGTGCCACACCTAACGCTAGGAGGCCGTGGTGGAATGACGAGTGTCGGCATGCACGGAAGGCGCAAAATAAGGCATGGGGTGTCCTCCGCAGGTATCCCACTTCTGAAAACCTAATTTCCTTCAAACGCGCGAAAGCACAAGGAAGGCGCATTCGCCAGCAAGCCAAAAGGGAGAGCTGGCGCTCTTTTGTGACTTCTATCAATTCATACACAGATACAGGCAAGGTATGGAATAGAATTAAAAAGCTTAATGGACATAAAACACACAGCCTACCCTTGGTTAGCAGTGCGGGCGACACCCTGGAGGACCAGGCCAACGCACTTGCAAAACACTTTCAATATATTTCGAGTTCTACTCACTACACGAATACTTTTTTACGACACAAATCATCCATGGAGAAAAAACCGATTAGAGATAACAGAACATCCGATGAACCATACAACTCGGATTTTTCTTCAACAGAGCTTTTGGTTGCCCTAGGAACATGTAAGGCTTCAGCACCGGGGGCAGATAGGATATCCTATGCAATGATACAACATCTGCACACAGAAACTCTCCAAACACTTTTGCACTTTTTCAATAAAATTTGGGCGGCAGGATACTTTCCGAGAGCTTGGAGAGAAGCTGTTGTAGTTGCCGTACTGAAAGAAGGGAAAGATGCCTCACTACCTGCCAGTTACCGACCAATAGCTTTAACAAGTTGCTTGGGAAAGCTTTTTGAAAAAATGGTAAATAAGAGGCTAATGTATTTTCTTGAATATAACGGCATCCTGGACAGTTGTCAGGCAGGTTTTCGATCAGGTCGAAGCACAACTGACCAGCTGGTAGCCTTCGAGTCATATGTCAAAGATGCTTTCATCCACAAACAGCACTGTCTTTCTGTTTTCTTTGACATAGAAAAAGCATATGACACAACTTGGCGCCACGGCATACTGCTTGATCTCAAGGCTTTCGGTGTGTCTGGGCGTATGTTAAACACTATTGAAAGTTATTTGTCACAGCGAATGTTTAGGGTAAGAATAGGGACAGTTGTATCCAGAACGTACATACAAGAAAATGGTGTTCCCCAAGGTGGAGTATTAAGCTGTACTCTATTTGTAGTTAAAATGAATTCGCTTGGAAAATCCTTGCCACCCACAATCTCCTACTCACTGTATGTTGATGATGTTCATATTAGCTTTAGGTCTTCCAACCTGTCCATCTGTGAAAGGCAAATACAGTTAGGTGTAAACAGGCTCCGGAAATGGACAGAGGAAAATGGTTTTAAACTGAATCCTCAGAAAAGTACATGTGTTTTATTCACAAGACAGCGTGGAATCCATCCGGAACCTGACATTACGCTGAACGGAGAACGGATTCCCGTCAAAAAAGAACACAAGTTTTTAGGTGTTATACTTGACGAAAAGCTAACATTCATACGGC
Organism: Haemaphysalis longicornis; assembly: GCF_048455015.1. NCBI lineage: Eukaryota > Metazoa > Arthropoda > Arachnida > Ixodida > Ixodidae > Haemaphysalis > Haemaphysalis longicornis. The sequence continues at coordinate 152,196,669 of NW_027526203.1, read as the reverse complement.
ACATAAAAACACTCAAACAGAAATGCCTAAACACCATAAACATTTTAAAAGTTTTGTCGCATCAGTCTTACGGTGCTGATAAAGATTGCCTTTTACGCCTCTTTATCAGTTTAGTTAGGTCCCGTATAGACTACGGAAGCGTAACATACGGGTCTGCATCTAAAACTGCCCTAAAAATGTTGGACCCAGTGCTACATTTGGGCCTTCGCCTTGCCTCGGGAGCCTTCAGGACAAGTCCAATTCAAAGTCTCTATGTAGAATGTGACCACTGGTGCCTAGAGCACCAGCGTGCTTATACAGCACTGCTCTATGCTACTAGGACAATGTCTGTGAAGAATCACCCGTGCAGTTCATTTCTGAATGACGTCTCATCTGCCCATTTGTATTTAGCGCGCCCTTCGATCCTTGCCCCTTTATCCTTACGTGTCAAAGGCCTTGCAGAGGAAATAGGGGTGTCTTTCGATGAGGGTATGAAGACTTCCATCGCCGACGAAGTCCCGCCTTGGGAAATGTCAACGATTCGTTGTGACACATCCTTTAAACGCATTGATAAGCGCCGTGCACCTCGTGAGCTGATCTCCCAGCATTTTTTACAACTACAACACACATATCCATACACCTCATTTTACACGGATGCCTCGAAGTGTGCTTCCGCTGTGTCGTGTGCTGCACATGGCCCGGATTTCGCCAGCACGAGGACCTTGAACAAAAATACCAGTATCTTTACAGCAGAAGCTTATGGTATTTTAATCACAGTGGAGCACATTACACAGAACAAAATACAAGAATCAGTTATCTACCCAGACTCCTTAAGTGTCGTTACGGCACTAGGTTCCTTTAAACCTACAAAAAATGTTGTCCTCAATCACCTTTTTAAAGCTCTCGTGACTGCTCATAAATTACAACGTAAAATACTTGTTTGCTGGATCCCTGGACACAGTGGCATTCTAGGCAATGAAATTGCCGACCAGAACGCCACTTTGGCGGCCCTCCATAGTGGTGTTGACGTCGCGGAAATCCCTTACCTCGATCTGAAGCCAGTGATCCGAAGGGGAATCCGTAAACGCTGGCAGGACACGTGGGACACACACACAGAAAACAAGCTCCACTCAATAAAACCCCACCTAGGAAGATACACAACAGAAAAACAAAACAGATTCATTGAAGTATCGATTTGCAGACTACGCATCGGCCACACTTACGCTACGCACGCATATCTTTTAAATGGCACACCCCCACCGGTTTGTGATAAGTGTGGGGACCGGCTTTCCGTCCTCCATGTGTTAATTGAGTGCGCATCCTGCAATAAGGCCAGAAAACGGCATTTCCCTAAAATCTATACTTTCAACATTCCGCTACACCCATCACTGTTCTTAGGAGATGAACCTATGTTCACAAACAAGTCCCTTTTAAGTTATCTTGCAGATGTCAAGTTTTTAAAGCTCATTTCGTACAGTGCGTGACCTCAGAGCCTACAAGCATTGAGCAAAGCCTTCATGTTTTCATTGTTCGCACGAGGGGCCCGCTGCCGTAGCGTGCTCTTCGGCTCGAGCTACAGTCGCGTTCCATTCACAATCCCTTTCATCCGCCATTATGAACATCTCCATTTTTTAGTCTACGGGCCCTCTACACCCATATATACAGTATTTTAGGATATATCATACTCATTTCATACATATTCTAAGCTCAAACCTGACTATTGACGGACCACTTAACATAGTTTTGGCGCTCTTTGGTCCTAGTTACCCTTGCGCCAATAAACACAAACATACATACATACATCTTTGCCCATGTCGGCCTTGCGCCATTAAACTTAAGCCATCATCATCATCACGTTATAAAACGACGCTTGGGACCATACACCACTGACACACGCAACAGACACACAGAAGTCGCCTTGGGTAGTCTGCGGATAGGGCACACCCATGCAACGCAGTCGTATCTGCTTACGGGATCTTCTAGACCCCAGTGCAGCAGGTGCGGAGAGGCCCTATCCATAGTGCACATACTAATCACATGCAAGGCACTTCACACAACACAACACAAACACTTCAGAGAACTCTACAGACAACATATTCCCCTACATCCATCACTGTTTCTGGGTGACGATACCATGTTTTCTGTGAAACGTGTTTGAGTACTTGTCAGACGTCAAGTTTTTAAACCTCATTTCCTATCGCGCATAATCAAATCTGGCCCTATACACCAGCCATCACCATTGCGTTAATTGATTTTCTTGTTATTCTGGCTTTAGTAGCCACTATTTTCTTTTAGATACTTTTGTTTGGCGCTCCTTGCCCCAGTTGGCCTTGCGCCAAAAAACTCCAACCATCATCATTATTTACAGCACTCCTTGTTGTGTTTTCCTTTCCCTTTTTTTGAGCTTCATTACGAGTACATGGGATGACACTGGTGATGGGGACGATACTCCCATGAAGGGCTAAAACTTCAAAGCATTACCAAACTACATTGCCCGTAATATTATGCCGAAGCGTGTGAGCCCGGTGATATTGTGCGCCTGTTATTTCCCCGCACAAAGGGGGAAATGTGGCCCTCAGAAAGCGATTCTAAATTGCTAGTGTATTCTCCACGTTAAAAATCGCTTCTAGTATCAGTATTGAGCCCTTGTCTTTTACTATTTCTGGTTTGGCCTCTACTACTTTTCCCTGGTGTCGGTTGGCCAGATCTTGTCTGAGCTGTTTTGTCAATTTACATTCCTTTAAGTAGTGATCAATATCTTCTCCAACGTTCCCGCACTTACAATTATTGTCCTTCCGTATCCCGAATCATAAAATGTAGAAAAGGAACTTGCCAAGGCCTGTTAATGCTTGAGATGTGAAATTATTCGTTGGAAAGTGATCACGAATATATTTGACATTTCTTATCCATTATTACAGTGGTGACCATCTGTTACCTGCCGACCACATTGCGTTCCATTTTTCATAGATAGTCTCTTCGTTAATTCTCTATTTATAAACTTTTTTGAAATGTAAAGATACGTTTCACTTTTCACTGCTTCTTTTGCCAGTTCGTCGGCGATTAACACACGTAAACTCCTACTCGTTGTCTAACTGTCGTGTATTTCTCCTTTGTCAGGTTGATAAGTTCATTTTGATTCCCTGGATTCGCCAGCGCCCTTCACGAGGACTAACTGCCGGTCAGAATTTGTATACATTGATCTTCACGCAGAGATTGTATATATTCCATTGCCTCAAGAATTGCCACTCCTAGAAATTCTTGTCAAATCCTGGCAATTCCTGGCCCCAGTTTGAATTCCTGCCTCGTTGAAAACCGCAAATGCTGCCCCAACCCCTTCCTCATTCTCTGACCCGTCTGTGTAAATTCTTAGGTCTATGTCTATATCGCACTGCACATCATAGGTTGTACTGAGAACTTAGGCTGGATGCCGTTTCCAAGTATCAAATTTTGTGGAAATATTTTCCTTCCCGAAATCCATCCCCTCGAATTTGAATGATTTTGCTTTTTATAAATTTCTATACAGTGCCACTACTTTTTCTATAGTGAGGTGCACTGGCGGGACATCCGCCAGAACATTTAATGATTTGTTTTGAACCGTGCGGTATGCGTACGTTATTTTAAAGGGTTTTTTTTTGAATGACCTGAAGCTTACGTAGGTTGTGTTGGTGATCTGAATACCATGCGGGTTCAGCGTATACCATAATACGTTCGATGGCCTTTTTATGCACCACTCTAAATTTGTTTCCTGTAAATCCCCGGAAAATTCCTGCAGATGTGCATAATTTATGTTTAAGATTTCGTATTGTTTGTTGAACGTATTCTTTATTGGGTACAAATGAACGTTTCGGATCGAACAGTACCCCTAGAATCTTCATTAGTTTCTCTTTTTTAATTTGTTCCCTGTCCATGACAACTCTCGGCGGCTTAGTCCCGTACTTGTTCATCACCAGCATTTTGCTTTTTGCCTTATTGAATTTAACTCCCGTGTCTCTCGACCATTCGGCTGCAATTTGCAAGCTAGAATTTCCTTTCTGCTCCAGTATGCTCCTAGAGCGGCCGGCCACGAGCACTACAATGTCATCGGCAAGTGCTTGTATGTGTACCCCCTCCGGAAAGGTTCGGTCTAGCAGAAAGGACACAGTAATATTCCATAAATTTGGGCTGAGGGGGCAGCCCTGAGGATAACCCTTGGAAAGTTTGAACTCGAGCCTCTTTTACCCGCTTTGATACATTAAACGTCTGTTTCTTAATGCATCTATGCATAAATTGCGCAGGTGACCAGGACATTTGAACTTCAGCAGGTGTTATTCTATACAGTCTGCACAAATAGTGTAATGCGTAGGAGATATTCAATGCTATGATTATTGAGTTTTCCCCTCTCTCTTTTAATTCCCGTACATTTTGTGTTATTTTCCTCAGGGAATTTGTTGTAGACGTGAGATGTGTAAATCCAAACTGATGCTTGTGAAGTAGCCCGTTTTAGTTCATGAAGTAATACAGCCGATTTTAAATGGAGAGCATTTCAGTAACTCACGATGTCACCCGCGTTGACGTCCGTAGTCCGCACCGCACCCCTCCCTACTATATAAAAAAAAGAAATACTATCCGGCGCCAGGTTTCGATCCCTCGACCCTTCGCGCGGAACGCAATGTACACGGTGCTCTAACCACTGCGCTACAAAGCCGACACCGAAAGGGGCGCTATGAACGTGCCTTATATCGTTGACTCATTCAAATTACTGCTGACGAGCGCTCTCTCGTCAGCAGTTGCCACAAGTGCAACAACATTAACGTAACGCAAACTACCTAACGTCGTGCGCCCCTGGAAATGCTCTGCATTTGATCGTGCCCCTCGCGAGGGGGATGTTTCAATGCGTCTTCCTACTGGCCAGTACACTCGTCGCCATCTGTCGGATGTTGTGCGAACCCTTTGCGGCTGATGGCGCGCGATTTGAAACGACATTCGCATATGATCAAACTGAAAGGCTCTCCAAGAAAAACAAATACCAGGGCCAGAGTTTCTGCAGTGGATGTAGTTTTTTTGCCTCTTCTTCACTCCTAATGAAATGTATTTGATAGAGCTATTGGCTATAATATACTTCGCTTGACACCTAATCGCGACTTTTCTAATTAGTATGCTGAAATTACTCCGGTTTTCTGCAGTACTTGCTTTTAATGCACATTTCTAAGTTGAAGGGTGACACTCATTTACAATTTCTAAATTTAATGAGCTAGAATCGGGAACTTCTAAATGAAACCGGCGCCGTTTTCGCATCAAACGGTACTTGATTGCAACGGGTCGGGTGCTCTTCGTAGCGTCTGACCCGGTGTTGTCCCCTGCCTTTGGAATGAGTATGATTTTTGATGCTTTCCATGTCTTTGGAAAATGTCCTATTATTACTGCTGCGTTGAAAATATTTTTGAAGAAACCCTGGCGGTATCTATAAAGTTTTCTTCAGAAGGGAGTCCAGATATCATCAGGTCCGGGCGCGACGTTATTGCGAAGATTTTGTATGCAGATGCCCACTTCCAATTTGTCGAACTGGTGGTCGTCAGCAATGCTCACCAACTATTCTCTCCTCTCCTGAGATTCTGGTCCTGGATATTCTGGCAACGTTGGGTACAGGCTCTCAATAAGGTATCTCAGTCTCCACCTATGTCACCGTATACTCTAAGTTTGCCTTTTGATTTAGTCCCAAGGTTAGAGGTTTCCTAAGTTTATTCCGAGCCATTTTATAGGGCAGGCTGAAAGGGTTCCCTTTGGCCATGGCTGAGCAGAGATCCCTCCAGCTAGCTTTCTTTGCTTTCGCTATGTTCTCCACATAAATCCTGTGGGCATCGTAATTTTTCCTTTTGCGTCCTTGCCGTTCAGGTCGTGTCGATTTTTGGTACTTTTACGTAAAGCTGTGATTTGCTTCCTTTCCATTTCGAGTTTAACATTCCACTATGGTTTCGCTTGCTCATTCTTACTCTGCACGTTTCGTGTACTTCTCTCGAAACTTGTCAATGTTTTCATAGTGTGCCGATAATGTCGAATTCCCCTGCTGTTGCTATTTGTGCCATCCCCATCGAAATAAAGCACTCGTCTTCCTTTAAACTACTTTGCACTTTTTTCTTCCCCTTTCATGGTCAATCTCTTTGCTTTAGATTCCGGTACTCGAAGGAGTCTCATTATGTACCTGTGATCGCTGGCAGTGGGTTGGCCAAGGACTGTCGATTCCTGTACATCTCGCATTAGCTTCGGAGAAATTGATGTAACATCTATCCAGCTGATGCCGTTTACTGTCTGGAAGGTTCGGAGAGAATTCACGTCATTTTGAATGTACAGATTTCTTGAGATTAAGAACTCTGATATGGTTTTCCCTCGATCGTCTGTCTTATTGCCCCCCAAACTGTGCTTTTTGCATTAGTCACCTAATATTACTTTTTTGTAGCAAACCATTTCCAACACCTCTTCAATTTCCTGTATACTGTCGTTTATGTCCTCTCAGGGGGGGGGAGGGTGCGTAGCAATTAATAATTATAATTTCCGAATCCACCCCACCGAGTGACGGCTCAACCACCACCGTTTTGTCTATTAAATGTTTCTTCTCTCTCTTTCCGCCAAGTAATGCCTACGATAATCATGGTTTGTCGAACCCGAATGGGAAGTGCTTGTATGCTAGAATCGTAAAGTATGGCGGCCACTTTAGCCTCTGCCGGAGCAGCAATTATGCGATGTTTTATTGGGAATCCAATCAGTTTGTTTTGAAATAGGCATGATTCTTGAATGAGTGTAATATGATTTAAATTTTCCTGCTGAAAAATGTTCAGGAACACGTTCGCTTTATACGACCGCGCTAGGTTGCCCTGGATGAAGCTCAGCGGTTTCATCTTTTAATCCCAATACCTGGTGGCCTTTGCCACCATCTCCCTGTACACGGGGCACCAGACCGACCACATCGAGTGGTCGCAGCTGATCTGAAGCCCATGGCTCCGGAAGGCAGGGCAGTTGAACCTTTCCGCTTTACACTGCTCTGTGTTATGCTGTACGAGCATTTTATTCAAGTGGGATGTTCGTCCCGACATACTCCTTTAAGATGCCCGTAGCGTGCGCAGTTGGTGCACCTCGCTAAGGGGGGGCTGACATAAACCGAACACACTGACCAACCCACGTGTATTTTCTTCTTTGGCAGCAGCTGCCGGCTCACTTATTTTAGGGCGGAGACGATCGCTATTCGTTCCCCCGTCTACCCACGTAGTCCTTCAGGACGCGGCATTCCTCCACCTCGCCCTGTTCAAGTAGGTGAAGAATAAGGGCATCGGAGCCCACCTCTGGGTCCACCCCTACAAGGGTGTAGGCCTCCCTTCTGCCGCTCCCCTTCCTTACTGCTAGTGCCTGTGACGCAGGGGTTTCCTGGATAGCTGACGCCAGCCTCTCCAGGCCAGTCGTGTCACGAGGCATGACTGCCGCCCCCTTCGCGGTCGGTCGCAGCGTAACTTGTTTTAGACCAAGTTTTCTGGTTGGAAGGACTTCCGGAGGAAGGCTCCCACCTTCTCGGCTTAATCGCTTGCGGGTCGGTCGACTCAACCAAGAGCACCGCGGGTTCCTTTTGCTCTCTTTTCTTGGCAATGCCACCTGTCTGCTGGGGGAAACCCGCTGCAGTCGCTGCTGCCTGGCTGTATGTCACAGCCCCCCCGGCCGTTTGCATCGTGGGTTGCAGTCGACCCCTCCCCCCCCTCCCTGGCAACTCTCCTTCTAGGCGTGCCACCCTTAACGCCTGCCTCTTTGCCAACTCCTTCATCTGCTGGAAGGCGGACAGGAGCACTTGTGCTTGTTCGAGTCAGCCCCTGGTTTTGTGCACGCAAGAGCTGCTGAGCAAACTCAGTGTCTGTCCTGGCCAGCAGCTCCTCCTCTAATCCTTCCTCTAGGGTGGGGAAATGTGTGGCGTCACCTACAGTTGAATTCCTGCGGCTGACCTGTCCCCTTACTGGCGTACTGCTGCTGCTGTCCGAACCTGAGGGGTCGAGGTCGGACGCACTGCCCTCTTCCTCCGAACCAGACTGGTCACTAGTGTTTACAAAGTTTTCTTTCTGCCATTTTTTTCTTGACCTGACAGTCCTTCGTAGGGTGCCCGCCCGACACATGGGCATCCTTATCCGGTTCCATTTTAGACCTTTCGTGTAGACATGGCAGTCCCCCAAATTTAAAAAAAAGGGGGTAGGGCGGCGGTTGGGTGTATGTGGGGGGGGGGGGGGGGCGAGAGGAAGTGCGAGCCTTGTGTTTATCCCCTAGTTAGGTTTGTTCATTAGCTCCCCAAGGTAGCGCTACCACATGAGCATAGCCGTGAACTGGCATGTTTTCTGAACACAGGTGTCACATTTTGCAAAATCGGGTTAAAAATGGCCTGATTTTTGACCTGATTTGGAAGATTAGGTTGTCTTTTTCTTAGTCTGGCTCCGCCCAAGGCGGTGGTATTGCTCCTGATTGGCTACCGCTCTTGGTTCCTGAATTAGGGTTAATTTACGTGTTTGATGAGCGAAAAAAACAGCGCGAAGAACGGGACAAGGAAGGACAAACGGACGAAGCGCTGACTAACAACCAAATGCTTTATTTCCGCGCACGGCTATAAAGGCATCGAAGAAAAGGGGGGGGGGGGCGACACAAACACACACAAGCTTGAAGATTACTAGGCGAGGGGTTCAGATAGATAACTTATTTCTTTTGATAGTAAGGCCAATGATGGGGCACTCACGCACGTATCACCGAGCTTCTGAATTCTGTGCGCCTCGCTAATCTCACGAGTTCGTTGGTCCCTGTACTTTTTTATTATTTCGCGCTTTTCAAATAAGGGCTTGCACCCGCATTGTCGACAATGGTCAGAAAGATGACTGGTGGGAACGCCTTTTAACGTGTTCGCATGTTCGCGCAGGCGGTCATTAATGCATCTGCCTGTTTGGCCTACATAGCATCGACCACACGGAGAAAAAGGGATTTCGTACACAACGTTGACACAGCATTTGTCCCGTTCTTCGCGCTGTTTTTTTCGCTCATCAAAAAAATGTACCAACCAGCCCAAATTTCCACCTTGTTGAAGTTACGTGTTTGGCTGGGGTGACAGATTTTTTCAATTTCGGGTAAATTCGCTCCCTAACTTTTGGTCTGATTTCAATGCTTGGGGTGTCTTTTTTTTCGCTAGATCGCGCCGAAAACTATGATGGTGCTTTTTTTTGGCTACCTCGTTTGGTTCTGGACTTACGCTCCACGTGCGTTGTTGCTTTGTTTACTTAAAGTTGTCAAAGATTCACATGTTCTGTAACTAGGTCAAAATTTGTCGTACCAAGCCGTGGTTGGTGGCAAACGAATCGCATTGGTAAGCGCTTTACTGTGGTGCCATTGGTTTTACTCTGGCTTGTTGGGTTCGTTAGTTACGCGTAAAAGTTAAACATAGGGTTAGCACTTTGGTTGTAACCAAGCTCGAGTTTTAAAAAAAACTGCTGCGAAATGGTTATTTCTGGACGGATTTTGGTGAAACCGGTATCGTTGCGATCGCGATTCCATTGCGGACACCTCTCTAAGGTTCTATTCAAGTGGTCGATTTAGCTGCCACTTGATAACTAATTACCCGAAATTACCAAAAAACATGTTCTTCGCATCGGGTGGTCTTAAGGACCACTCGATTCAAATTTGGTTCTAACCTAAAGCTGCACTGAATTACGGCGTTCGAAAAAAGGGTCACAAAAACGGATGGCAGACATGCGGAGCTTACCTGAGACGCGTCCTCCCTCGGCGGCTGCCCGGCGCACAAACACACGCCCTCCCTCGGCGGCGGCGCGGCGCGGAGAGTAGATAGGGACATTGACTATATTGAGGCTTCGAAACGGATTGTAAAATAGACTGCCCCAGCCTGTACCACTTGCATATAACCAGCCTTTGCCAATTGTAAAATAAATGAATAGGCCAAACGGCAAGAGAGGTTTGAACCACCCGAATGTGTAAATAAAAGAAAGTGGGAAAGTGCTACTAAGCGACACCACAACCAGGAGAGCGGGCCCAGGGAGACTCCCCTGATCTCCCCTGGGAAGTAGCAGGAAGGGTTGGGATGAGGGAAAGCGAAGTGGGAGAAGGGAAGGGGTTATGGTGGGAAACAGGAAGGGATAGGGGACAGCGAGCTTTTGATCTGATCCATGATGCCGGACTCCTTTTCAGGACTGAGTTGTACTCGGAGAGATCATGAGACAGTGCCAATATTGCCAATCTTCCGGCCCCTGCACTTAGTAACCCCTCACCCTTGCGGAGACCATCGGAGACAGGAAAGCGAGCCTAGCTGGGGGCTGAAAGCGTAGTTCCTCCCAAACCCCCCGGATCTGCTGCCGGAGTTTAATCATGGTACGCGGTCGATGGTCCCAAGAAGCAACTCTGCACTCTCGCCCCTAAGACTTCAGGTCACGACGGCTCGTCCAAAACCATCGACGTAGCAGCCCAGTCGCATTCCCGCCCCCTCTCTCGTTGTGGTTTACAGGAGTTGCTACGCTCCCTTCCTCATGGACTGTACCACTTCGCCCCTGAGACGTTAGGTTACAAGGGTTCGTCAGCTCTCTCGGCCAGCGACTAGTCCGCACTTGGGCCCTATATCGCTTTGTACGTTGCGCTTACAGAGGTTGCGCCACCCCCGACCTCTACGTACGGACTGTACTGATGAGGGACAATGCGGTTCTCGTTAATCCATTCACGCGCGTCACTAATTAGAGAAGGAGGCATTCGGATATGTACACATCATTGTTTTCCTCCGGCCACCCGTCTTCTTGGCCTCTGGGGGAGGTGATCTGGCTGACATCCCGGTTTGCTACCCATCTTGGGCTTGTGCTTTAGCGCAATAAGCGCTGCAGCACGTGCAGAAGACCAGCATGGCTGGGATGGTCTGTCTGGTGTTGATCGGTACAGCCGAGTTCGTGCCCCCACTTCTATTGGCCCAAGTAGATAAAAGAAAGCGTGGGAGAGAAAAAACACCCCAAAACCCAAAATGACCTGAAAGACGTGGATGGAGTTACGTACGGACTATGGGGTGAGATATAGGAACAATGGGGAATAAACAAAGGATAATACGAGTTAAAACCCCGCACGGGGCACCTTGAGTATTCATGGTGATGGTGAGCAGCGATACCGCGGACCTCGAGCTCCCATACATAAGCCGTGTCCAACCGTGGCGAGGTGTTTAAAGGTGAAGGGTAGAAGCCGTAAACAGTGGCCGTTGGAGCCTTGGTCAAGCTCCGGCCGATGGGCTCCCTGCCTGTCGACCAGGCAGGGAGCTCCGGGACCTCTTTGACTACCAGGGTAAGGTCAAAGGAGAAAGTACCCCCGTCTCCCTGCTTTTATACTATGCCGTATGGTTTCCACATTTTCTAAATCCAAAGATCGGCCCCCTAAAAGGGGCCCCCTAAGAGGCCCCCTAAAAGGGGCCGATAAAACGGGCCGATCTACTTTCCGCCCCCTAAAAGGGGCCGAAAGTATCCTTTCCTCCAAGAGTAACAGCACCGAAGTATCCTTTCCTCCGTTGCCAACGACGAGTTTCCCAAAGCCGGACAACTATGCTAGGTTTTTGGTAATTGAATCTGTAATGCGTCGAACCCCCCCTTGCCACAAAGTCTGTCTTCCTGATCTCCAAATTTCTTGAGGGCATTGTTGGTCAATTCTACAAAGCCAAAAAACTTAGAACAGGAGAAATTCATGTAGAAGTGAATGACAAGCAACAAGCTACAAATCTCTTGACTCAAACTCGCATCGCAGATTTCGACATCAGGGTCACACCCTACCGCAGCCTTAATAGCTCCCACGGTGTGATCTGAGTCAGATCTGATGAATGAAACTGAAACAGATCTGTGGGATGGCCTTAACGACCAAGGTGTGACAGCAGTGAGGCGTATCATGATTCGTCGAGATAACAAGGAAATCCTAACAAAACATGTAATATTGACTTTCGACCATTCCACAGTTCCTGAATCAGTAAATGCAGGTCTCATTCATTGCCCCGTCAAGCCGTACATCCCCAACCCGCGCCGGTGTTTTAAATGCGAGCGATTTGGGCATGGCACTACCGTCTGCCGTGGTCGACTAACATGCGCCAAGTGTGCACAACACGATCATCCATCTGACAACTGCCCATCGCAAACCCTCATCTCTGCTAACTGCCAGGGACCCCACGGGGCCTACTCTAGAACATGCGAGAAATTCAAACAGGAGAAGGAGATCATCAAGGTGAAAGTCACTGAGAACCTTACCTTCCCAGAGGCGCGAAAGAGGTTCGCCTTTTTCCCCCTGGGGTGGTACGCCAACGCAGCTCGCCGGGGGGCGGATCGGCGTCCCGTGTCCACAGAGACCCAGTTCAGCGAGTCTGACCTGGTCCCTCCCTTCCCCCCCCGGGTTGCCTCAGGCAGCCCAACCCGCCACCACGCCGCTTGCTGAGGCAGCAGCGGTTGTGGTGCCAACCTCTTCCGTTGGGACCGATGCCGCTCCCGCCGCTGCCTCCCCGTCCTCCAGTGCATTGGAGGGTGTCGAGGGGATGGACATCGGGGGCCCCGCATCGGCTCCCACTGCCACCACACCGCCCGTGCCACTTCTGGCGTCCCCGACGCCCGTGGCGGTGGCGGCTCAAACGAAGGGCTCCCGTAGGGGGACCAAGTCCGGGGGCCCGGTTCCACGGGCACCCCCAGGACATCTGATGACGAAAAGGACGTCGCGCCGTTCCTGCCTGCAACGCAGCGCAAGGAGCGGCCTCCGACGGCCAAGCCAGTAGAAAGGCCTAAAAAGCCTAATCCAAGAGTAACAGCCCCGAAAGACGACACATGAACACACACGAACACACACACTCTAGTCATTCTTAAATTCAAATAATGCGAACAGGAAACATCATCCAATGGAACTGCAGAGACCTCCTTAAAAAAATTCCCACGCACTTCCCCGAGGGGGAGAGTGTGTAAGTGCGAATGCACGGTTGTTGATTGCGCGATTACGGAGGATATCGTGATCTTGGAGTGGAGAGGAGGCGCCCAACACCCGCAGTCACTGAGCGGAGAGAGGAGGAGGAGAGTAGCGCCCGCCGTTACGGCGAGGGCTACACGAGCGCCCTCACGCGTCGGAATGCGGAGCGCCCGCTACGCGAGCGAGAGCTCTCCCGCCCGAAGTAGAGAGGAGGCGCCCAACACCCGCAGTCACTGAGCGGAGAGAGGAGGAGGAGAGTAGCGCGCGCCCATCTCCCGCCGTTGCTAGGGAAGACGTGGAGGAAGACGAGGAGCGCGCGCACCCGCAGCTGTTGCTATGCGGACGACGGCGGCGGACGATTCAGGCTCGCTTAAGAAGTGCATTCGCACTTAAAATCTTGACGATGTGTATGAGATTATGCATGCCAGTCAGCCAAGTATCATGTCTCCAGGAAACCCACCTCAATTCTAAACACACGAATTTCTTAAATAGGTACAGGGTATTCAGAAAGGACAGGGTTGGATGCACCCACTCTTCAGGAGGTGTGGCCATTATCGCCCGGAAATCATTAGCATGCCACACTCTCTCTTTAAAGACTGTCCTCGAGGCTGTAGCGATCCGTACAATAATATTTAATAGGTTGATAATGGTATGCTCCATTTACATCTCTCCAGATTTTGCACTTCCGAGCTCTGATTTCGAAGCACTGGTTGACTAGCTGCCCGAACCATACATACTAACAGGCGACCTTAATGTGCACAACTCTCTTTGGGGCTCCTCCAGAAGAGATGCCCGAGGTACCCTGATAGAGAAGTTTCTTACATCCTCCGGAGCATGCCTTTTCAACAAAAAACAGCCTACATACCATAACTTGGGACACAATACATACTCGCAGCTTGACTTGGCTATTGGTTCCGCAGTTCTCTTTCCATGTTTTGAGTGGGGTGTGGGCACAGACCCATATCGTAGTGACCATTTCCCCACTTCATTAACGTATATAGGTATAGGCCCGAGTAGTCCATCATCCCATAAAAGGTTTAATGAATCAAAAGCAAACTGGAGCACATTCACACAAACACCTCAACTAAACCACACATCCATAAAACACCTACACGTGGAGGAAGCCGCCCAACTCGTCACGGCGCACATCCTCGACGCCTCCGAAAAGTCTATTCCCCAGGCCTCCAGTGGGTCCCGCACCCCAAGGAGGCCCTGGTGGAACGAGGACTGCAGGCGGGCGCGAGAGGCCCAGAACAAGGCGTGGGGTGTCCTTCGCAGGTGACCCACGTCGGCTAACTTAATTTCTTTTAAAAGAGCAAAGGCCTTGGGAAAGCGCGTGGGCCGTGAGGCAAAACGGGATAGTTGGCGCTCCTTCATAACATCTGTAAATTCATACACAGACACACGCAAGGTATGGACACGAATACGTAAACTTAAAGGACAACATACACATAGCCTGTCCTTGGTCAGCACGACTGGGGACACACTGAAAGATCAGGCTAACACACTTGCACAACACTTTCAACACGTGTCAAGCTCTGCACACTACACAAAGACTTTCCTGAAACATAAAGCCTGTTGTGAAAAGAAGTCCCTACGCGGCAACAACAAATCAGACTTCTTGCAACTCCCTGTTTTCACTACATGAGCTGAGGGCTGCACTAAGCACGTGTAAACCCTCAGCTCCACGCCCAGACAACATTACATATACAATGATACAGCACTTACACACAGACACTCTTGTAACAGTCCTTCACCTTTACAACAAGATATTTCTTTCGGGGCACATTCCAAAGTCTTGGAGGGAGGCCATAGTTGTAGCATTCTTGAAAGAAGGGAAGGACCCTTCCTCTCCTTCTAGCTATCCACTCATTGCCCTGAGACGCTGCCTGTGCCAGCGTCTCGAGAAGATGATTAACAGGAGACTCGTGTACTTCTTATAATATAATGGTCCTGTACTTCTTAGAATATAATCGTGATCTGGAAAAGTATAAGAGGCGGAAAAAGGTAAGCGTGCAGTTTTCCTCCGATCGGCCAAACGTTCGAGGTTCGCATCTTGCAACCTTGCTGACGGCAAATCGCGACGTCTATACCGATGGAATATAAATCGAGCAGCTGTTTGCTGTATTTTTTCTATTTCTTGTATATCACCACCTGTATGGGGGTCCCACACAATGCTGGCATATTCAAGAGAAGGACGAGCTATGACTTTATAGGCTATAAGTTTTAGTGAACTAGAAGAACGACCCATTTTATATTTTAGAAAGCCTAATTTTCCCCGGGCAGCAGAACATATCAATGAGTGCTGCCCAGCTAAGCTTCGATGTAATCGTTACACCCAAGTACTTGTATTCATCTACTGGCCTGAGAGGGTATCCGCCTACATTATAAGTAAATTCGGGGGGGCGCTGCGATATCTGAGGTCAGCAGTCGTTTTCACATCGACTCTGTCTTTCATACCTAATTACGCAGTGCTATTTGTACCAAACCTCGGTTTTCGTATTATCAATGTGCACCGATACCGATTTTTTATCGAAAGGTGCGTTTTTAGCCAAATATATCGAACGCTACCTATTCCGCCACCACATGGACTCGCTCAGCCTAAGCGAACCCAGGGCTCGCTTGGCCTAGCCCGTTCTCTTTGCCAACAACATGGAGACTTCCGCTCAATTAGCGGGGCCTTCGGACTCCAAAATGTGCGTGCAAGTTCAGGGCGAGGATATTTCGCCTGAAGAATACCACGATGAAGCTGGCTGGACCCGGGCCTGCGATCGCATGTAAAGACTTCGGCAACGCGCTTCGAACGGTAAGCCTAACCGTCGAGACGGCAATTCGAGCTCGAAATCGAAGTTCTCCACCAGAGCTCGTGTATCGGCGATTCTTGCGGCACGCATGACCGCCATGCCTACGGAGGAAATCAAGACAGTGGTGAGGCCAAGGGGCGGCCTCGACATTCTCAAGACCGGCACCACCAACGTGGTGGCGGTGATTTTGGCAGCGGCAGACATCGAGAGGGCGGCGGGGACCAGGGACACTATATGCCCCAACGCCGCCGACATAGGCCGCCGACAACGCCGCTGACGCCGCCGAAATAGACAAACATCGTGAACGACCGCAACCCCCTCGCGGTCCGAGCCAAGCGCATCGGAACCACGAGCACAGTTATCATCGCGTTTCAAGGTAACAGGGTACCGAACTTCGTTCGTTACGGCGTAACCCTAATCCCGTGCAGCCTGTATCGCAAGCAAATAGACGTGTCAGCAGTGCGGCAAAGTCGGCCACCGGCGCGACGTATGCCCCACACCGACCATCCGCGCGTGTCTTGCGTGCGGCACGACCAACCCCACGGAGGACCACACATGTACCCCCAAGTGTAAACTGTGCGGAGGCGCACACCCAACTGGAGACCGATTTTGCAAGGGCAAATTCAAGACGCCGTACGTCGTCCGGCGCCGGCAGTGGTAGCGTCGCCCGGCCGAGCAGCAGCAGCAACAGCAGCAGCAGCTCTCGGCAAGCTCTTTCCAGCGCATGGAAGGGTCACGTTCCCCAAGCAAGTCAAGGGCTCCTTCCAGGAGTCGCGCATTATCACGAAAGAACAGCAGCTGCGACAAAAACAAACCGAGCATCAGCCCCAACAGGTCACCGTCACGCGATAGCTTGAGTTGGGCCGACGTAACTAAGAGCGACAGCGGCAAAAGCACGCCGACCACGCCGCCATCGAGGCGAAATGACGAAGCAATGGACCGTCTCAAGACAGCAAATGACTCGCTACGAAAACGAAACATCGAACTGGAAGCCTCAGATAACAACCTGGCCAAGGAAATCGCCGACATACGCAAGTTACTGCGTATATCGAAACCCGCCGCCAGGAACCCCACCCCCGCATCGTCGCCATCCCCGACTCAGTCGCCACCAACCCTACCGCCGGTCAGATTCAAGACCGCAGATTTTCACGAGGAGGAAATGTCAACGACCGAACCCCCCGATGAAATGGAGACTGAGCCCGTAACCAAGAAATGCGCGCTCGAGTCGCGGAGATCCCGCAAAGAAGCGGAACAGCTCGAAGCAATGCTTCAGGCCAAGCTAGACGCCAAGTTTGACGCAAGATTCAACAAGCTTCGGAGCTCATTGACATCTTTCAAAAAAATCGAAGCAAAGTTCGAGTTCATCGAGCAGATCTTACGCCCAATCGTACACCACCCGAGCTTTGCACCAATGTTCGTAAACCACCCTTATAACCAAGAACAGCAACCCTTCACCCTAACGTAATCATGGCCGCCAATCCAACAGCAGCAGTAAAACCGCATTCGGATCTCACGATCTGGCAGTGGAATTGCCACAGCTTTTATCACAAGTCGGCAATACAACAGCACATAACAATGGTTAACAGGAAACCAGACATGATCATGCTTCAAGAGACGGTCTCGGCGGCCCCGTCCCTCCCCGGGTACAAAGCACACGTTAGCCCCGCCCAAGGCCGTGGCGTGTGTACTTCCGTCCGCAAGTTGAAGTTTATTTCCATAAACGTACACCGTTATGGCGGAAAATAGGGTAAAAAGCTGCACTCAGCAACTTGACGGAGCCCTAAAGTCACCTTTGTGTGTCACCTTTGTGGAGAACACGATCAAGCAAGGAAACATCAAGACTCAGTGCACCTTTACGGAGATCATACCGAGCAAGCAACGCAAGGGCAGCCTGTTCCTGCTCAACGTTTACAGCAACCCCAAGCACATACACCAGAAATTCCGCTCCCTCCTCCACCAGGCCAGCACAAAGGCCAGGGGCGGCAAGCACGTGATCGGTAGCGACTTTAACGCGTCGCACACAGCATGGGGCAACCTCCGAGACACGATCAAGGGCAGAGACCTGCTGCAAAGCGCCCTGGACAACTACTACGTACTCCTCGCGGACCCCACCAGCCCCACCAGGATAGGCAACTCCGTCACAAGGGACACTACACCAGGCCTCACTTTTGTCAAGAACGATCAAACGGGCAAGATTGCGTGGACAAACACCGGAGTTGATCTTGGCAGTGACCACTACATTCTCGAGATCACCCGAGTGTTACCCGATGGGGGGTAAGACCATGCTGCACAAATGGACAGATTGGGACTGTTTCCGAGCGGGTGTTTAGCTGCGCTGCACGAGCTAAACACCCGCTCGGCAGCCGGCCCGGACCTGGTAACGAACAAGATGCTTAAAAACCTAGACGACCCATTGATAGAGGCCCTTACCCAATACTACAATGAGTGCTGGCGATCGGGCAGGCTTCCGTGCCAGTGGAAATGTGCCAAGACCATCCTGATCCCTAAACCGAGCAAGCCGCCAGACAGCAACAACCTCCGTCCAATCGCACTCACGTCCTGTGTGGGCAAGGTGCTGGAGCGCGTGCTCGCGCGCCGATGCCAAGACTACCTCGAAAAGGAAGGCCTATATCCAGACTCCATGATAGGGTTTCGACACAAGCTGAGCACGCAAGACGCCATGCTTCAGCTTAAGGCGGAAATAATCGACAAGGAAGGCACGAGAGATAACAGAGTAATCATTGGCCTGGATCTGCAGAGTGCTTTCGACAAGGTAAAGCATACGGCGATCTTTTTTTTTTTAAGTACATACTGCAGTCCTCTAAGGACCAAGCAGGAGGGCAGAAGAGAAAGTTACATGTATCGCATGGTAGCGGTGAATGCATATCAATTACCATGCTTTGGTCACACACACACGAAAAGTATAAATATATAAACAAATACACACACATACATACATTTATCTTGGCACAAGTCTCAAAGTTAAAGATGGGTGAAACCAGCTATAACTACATCAAGGACTTCCTTACGAATCGGATGGTAGAACTCCACGCGGGGGACCTACAGCTTAAAAAGATGCTCGGAAGCACAGGCACGCCGCAAGGATCGGTCGCCTCACCGTTCCTCTTCAACCTGGTTATGATTGGGGTTGCGGGGGCGCTAGCGCGAACGGGCGTCCGGCATACCATATACGCCGACGACATCACGCTCTGGGTCGCCAACGGCAGCGACGCATACATCGAGAGTCAACTGCAAGCGACAGTCACCGCCATCGAGCAGCATCTCGTTGATACCGGCCTGCTCTGTTCGCCTAGCAAGTCTGAACTACTCGTGCTCGCACCGAAACGCAGGGGCAATACGCCGCAGCGCAAAGCTAACCGTATCAAAATAGTCGCCGCCTCGGGGCAACGCATCCCCGAAGTAACAAGACTCAAGGTTTTGGGCATGATCAATGACAAGAACAGCAACTGTGAAACCCTTACGAAGCTCAACAGCAAGACGGCCGAGACAATTCGCCTCATTCACCGCATTTCTTCGAGAAGAACGGGCATGAAGGAGGACAACCTCGTGAGACTCGTCCAGTCCTTCGTCATCAGCCACATTACGTACGTGGCCGCGTACGATAACTGGAGGGTCATGGAACGGGCCAAGATCAATACACTCCTACGTAAGGCTTACAAATGGGCACTGGGCCTCATGGAAACCACGAGCACTGCGCGCTTACTACAGCTAGGAGTGCACAATACCCTGGAAGAAATCACGAAGGCGCAGTTGGCGGCACAGCTGGAACGTCTCTCCATCTCAAAGACGGGACGCCAAATCCTCGAGAACCTTGGGTGCAACCCTCGCACGCCGGACCGGCAACAGCGCGACATAAACGAGGAAGCAATGGCACACATGCGTTGACCCACTACCTAGAAACGTGCACCCAGAGCACAACAAGGGGACGCGTGCCGCGTGGGCCAAAGCCCTCGTTAAGATGCATTCCCAAGACGGGCACGCGAGTTAAGTCGACGCAGCAGAGTACCAGCACGAAGGCTACGTCGCGGTCCCCGTTAAGGACTCCACGGGCACTAAGACCACGACTGCGAGTGTACGGTGCACCGAAGCCACGGACGCCGAGGAGATCGCCATCGACCTGGCCATCTCTGAGGTGGAGTGCCGCACAGTGCTCTGTGGCTCGAGAATGGCCGTACGGAACTACGCGAAATGTCGCGTTTGCGCTTTGCCATCATCGGCAAGGCAAGGCTCCATGGCAGAGAAGTTCGTGTCAAGTGGTTTCCGGCGCACATGAGCGAATGCGCAGCTGCACCCAACCACAAGGAGACGGCACACTCGGAGGCGCGAGCACTTACCCTCCGCTCCTCCGAGACCAACCGTCCGTGGTGGTTCGCGAACAAAGATCGCCTCGTGAGCTACAATGAGATCACCAAGGGTTACCGCCTGGCTCGACGGGTCATGCCACCCCCCACCAGGGCCTGAGCCGGGAGGAGGCAGTTCTATTACGACAGCTCCAGACCAGGTCCATTCTCGCTCCGGCAACGCTGCGCAGGTTTCATCCAGAACATTATTCGACGGACGTGTGTAAAGTGTGTGGTGTGGGTCTGGCAGACCAGTGGCACATCTTCTGGGACTGTGCCCGGTTTCCAAACGAAGCTCAATCAAGAACATATCCGGCGCAGCTCCAGGACGCTGCACGCAGTAGCGACAAGGACACTCCACTCTGGGCCGTCCGGCAAGTCCGGGGTGCGCTCGAAAAGCACAGACCAGGCGACCCGGTGACGGGAAGCGTTGGCGCTGCGGCTAATAACGGCAATCTCTAGGACGACGCCAGGCCCGCGTCGCGGCGCTTAGTCTTTTTGCAGGCACAAATAAAGTTTTTCCTTATCCTAATCCTAAGTAAACTCGAATTTTGGGTTTTGTTACTCAAACATAAATATGCGGTTTTTCTGAAAATTACCATTTCCCACTTTTTACACCATTCTTTTATGTAGTTTAAGTTCTCACACAAGTCACGCTGGTCAGAGATATAATTTATATTATTAAAAATTATGCAGTCATCGACAAACAACTTGACAGGCCAGGTTGGATGGCTTGAACTAAATCGTTAATACCAATATTAATTAGTATTGGCCCGTAACTGACTCTTGCGGGACTCCACAAAACACCCCCAAATAACCAGAGCTGAAACCGTTTATATCTACGTACTGTTTTCAGTTCGTTAAAGGGACATTGAAGTGAATTCGTCAAGCTCCCGTTTTTGCTTGCACTGCGTAGACTGGCTCAAATTACCACACTTTTCATTGTTTATCCGGTTGACAAATCGGTAATTATTTTAGAAAGCGCGAAAGAAAAACTACCATGCACGGTTTGCGGCGGCCGCACCAACTAAGCTGTGACGTTGGGAGGAGGGGTACCGTGATTGGACGATGCCCAAGGTTAGCAATCAAACAAGTTTCGGTTTCGGTTTCGGTTCTGTAAAACATGTTTGACATCCGATGGCGTCGTTGGATGGGCATTCTCAATATCCCAGTAATCGTAGTAACGCGCTTCTGCCATGTTGTCTCTGTAAAATGTACAAGATAACCCTCCCAGGACGGCTTGGAATCGTAGCATTCACTAGCCGAGGCCTACGCAGTGCATGAACGCCCTCCGCGTCCCCGCAGACGCACAAATGCATGCGCTTTTCCCCCATATTTGGAGCTTGCCTCACTCATGCCTGTATCGTAAAAAGCGTGTTCGCACCAGGCCAAGGTTCTGTTGATTCTGGCCTGTGCCCACTGCCCCAAAGCAGTCGGTGCTTATGGCAACAGCACGCCAACGAGAACTCGCTAGCGCTCCAGTGCCATGGGCTGCGCGAGTTCTGCGGACTAGTTCGTGGAGCAGTGAACGTTGCGGCCCAAAAAAAGTTGAACTCAGTATAGAAAACATCGATGAAAAACAAAAAAGTTACCTTATAAAAAAAAAAGCTAGCACCCATGGGGATTCGAACCTGTGACGGGCAAAACACTTGCGATGATATACCTAGCGCTCCAGACCGGCCGGCCACGGGCGAGAGCGCTGCCGAGCCTGTAAATATAAGGTATATAATGTATAACAAGTTTACACTTTTATTTAGTTTTAGTATTTCCAGCAGCTTGGGTGACTATTTGTTGTATTGCGCTCGTGCAGTAAGCGTCCCCCGTGTTTCCACAATAGCTCACGTCTAGTAATTGCATTTCTTAGACGGTAAAGCGTTCGCAGATGCGTAGTCGTGCTGCTGACCGCTGTGCTTGTTCGCCCAGCGCAAAAAAGTGCTTCCCGCACCCTAGTTTGCGCTGTACGGTAAAAATATCAGTTGATTTTATTTCCTTAGTACCTATATTGACTTCGCTGACTCTTCTACCCCTTCAAGAGACCTTATATTTTCCTACTGGCGTACCAGTCAGCGAAGCGTCGCATGTGCGCTTGTGCAGCGCTTGTGTGAAGCGACCTTGACTTGGAGCTAGATACAGAGTACAAACTAACGAAGTAAAGAAAGGCACATTCTTCCATTCACAAACGTGTTGTGGCTTAGTTTCAACTGATCGAGAGAATTGCCATGACCCGTCGGCGGCCGGCGGACTAAACGTTGGGCCCCCTGACTCGGTCGCGGAAGGTCGGCGAGCCGTGCAGTAGCGCAGCCAATTGCCAGCTCCTCTCCTGTTGACGTCACACGAAAACGCCAAGGAAAATGGGCGAGAGTGCAGAGAGGAGGACAGCATTTTCGAATTGATTTTTCTACTAAATAAATTCGCGTAAACGCTCTCAGAGTGGTCGAAACAGGGCCTAGAGACTTCGGACTACAATTTGCGCTCGTAATCCCGCATTGTTTACAAATCACTTCAGTGTCCCTTTAAATATGCTATGACCCAGTTAATTATTTCCGGGGGTATGCCAATATCTTTCATTTTGTTTATTAGCTTGATATGCGGGACCTTGTCAAAGGCCTTAGAAAAGTCTATAAAGATGACATCAACCTGTCCAGTCTTCTCCAGAACTTGGGAGAACTCGTTAGAGTTTTAGTACAGCGTTTGTTGCCTTTGCGTACGCTAAACGCTAAATTTTTGCGTCGCGCTACGTAAACACCGCGAGCGGAGTTTCAGTAGAGGGTCTCATCAGTCTTGCGTAGCGGCACGCTAATGCGTACGGCGTCATCTGTCTAATATTTTGCGAAATGACTCGCCGGCTGATCTGCGAGCGGAGTGCTGGTGTGCTTGGAGATTTTACGACTATCCAAACAAGTGTAAACAAACGCTTTACGACTATCCAAACAAGTGTAAACAAACGCTTTCCCGTTAGTATTGAATGCAACACGGCCACAGCACGGCATGAATATTCTCTTACCTGAGTAAGTTCCATAAAGACACCGTTGAAGTCCCGCGGAACTTCTTTCGTGCAATCGCACAGAACGCCCTGAACCGAATGCCCGGGTTTGACGCATACATTTTATTCTCGAAACAATTCAGAGAGGCGTTTCGAACGAAGACAACGTCACGACATGCGTTGCAAGTCTGTTGCCTCGGTTGCCTCCTCCTGCCCGTTGCCTCCTCCTGCCCGCCGTAAATCCGGCACTTACCTCGCGCGCGGTTTTTCGAGAGGGCTTTTAGCCATACACACTGTACATACCCGATGCGAGGTTGAGTCGTACGTCGCTCTAGAAAGATAATCCAGAGTATGGGAAGCACTGTCCACCCGCAGAAACACAACGTCGCCTTTCATCGTGAACGCGCCCACAACACACACACACACACACAAACACCGCTTTGGTCGCTGGCCTGGCCACAAAGCTTCGTTCGTGCAGTCAGCGATGCCGCGACGATACGGAGCTGCGCGAGGGGCGGTGTGCTAAGCACTCGACGTATTTAAAAACACAGGGACAAAGAACTTGTTTCATCGGGAGCAAATTACTGTCGACAGAAAAGCGGAATCATGGGTGCTTCCCGGGGTACTTGCCGCCATGTTGGAAACGAAAGCAGCCTCACGTACGCACGCTATTTCGCTGAAATAGCGTCCGTCCGCTAAACGCAGAAGCGGCTTAACGTACGGCGCATGTGCAGTGAGAACGACGCAAAGAAATAGCGTTCGCTAACTGTTTGCGTATGGTTGCGTACGTTATTCTAAAACTCTCTTAACAGTTGCTAATAATTGCGCAGTGGTAGATAATCCCCATCGCAAGCCATGTTCCGTGCTGTAAATTACATTATGTTGTTCAAGAAAAGTATTTAAAAATTTCACTATAATGTGTTCAAGTAGTTTTCAACAAATACAAGTAAGGGAGATTGGTGGATAATTGCTAACTAATAATCTGTTACCTTTCTTAAATACCAGAATTACACGTGCTAGCAGCCAATCTTCGGGCTCTGTACTAGTTTTAATGGAAACATCAAGTATTATTACAAGGAATCTAGCTAGAATTTCCGCATACGTCTTTCGAAAAACAGCTGGGATACCGTCAGGGCCGGTCGATTTTTTTGGCATCTAACCGCAATAATAGTTCTATCACCCCTTCCAAGGATACATTTATTAAGTTTGAATGACCTGGCACCGTCATGATACTCGAGTTCGGGGTCTTAAAAAAACGCTCCGAAAGTAAGAATTAAACGTGTTTGCTATTTTAGCCATACTGCGTACCGCCTTCCGTTCCCCCTCGGTATCAAACGGATATGCGCTTACAGAAGGTCGAATGCTTCCTCAGAGACATGTGGGCCGATAGCACCCAGTGCCCGTGAAATGCATGGTGGAAGCTTGGTCTTCTGCTTCTGGAGTTATGCAATGGTCTTCCGGTACTTGGACACCTGGGACTGCAGTTTGTTAATTGTTGCTCTAAACTTCTTTGGCTGCTCCCATCTCTGGGCTGGAACACCGCACAGAACTGAAGTAGACAAAGTAGAGTCTTTGCTTTAGAAAGACAAAATTACACCATGCAATCTAACAACATTCTTCTAGTATTCTACTGGTATAAAAAGTTGCATTCGGCAATGTCAACATCACGACAAATAAACTAGACACATTTGGTGCCTTGAAGTTGCAGTAAGCATGTGTCATATACTGATGGCAGCTTCTGACTCCCTCATTGGTGTACAGTGAAATCTATTGCAGTATTCTTCAATTACAAGGTGAGTGAGCGAATCGGGCACTCACCAGAGAAATCTCCTCCGTCAGAGCTCACAAGCGGCGAGTCCACGTCAGCCCAGCTCGGGCTTGGCAGACCACCTGCACATCATGAACAAGCAGGCGTGTCAAAAAATAGTTGAAAGCCACCACTCGTACGCAAATGAGTCGACGTTAACACGCAGCTGGTTTTCTGCCCAAAGCCACACAGAAAACTGAAGCCGTGTAACCTTAGGTAGCAGCAGCAGAGTTAACGCAAGGGAGACTAAATTGGAAAGCATTTACCATTCACCTCGGCTTCTGCCAATCTCCGTGTAAACAACGTGGTATTAGTAATTTTAACAAAAACAAAACTATCCCCTGTGTTATAACTGCACCGGTTTCACACACATGCCTGTGAAAAGGTGAAAGTGATGGAACAAATTAGCAATGCATATTATACTACTTATGTTTGCTTAAGAACACAAGCGGTTATCTCAAACCAACGGACAATGGTAAGCACTCCAATGCGAACTGTAATCCCGCGAAAGAAACTATGATTTGTTGCAGTCCCCCCCCCTCCTCCCCCCCCCCCCCTCCCGTGATGTCCTGTACTTCTACATTAGGGGAATCTCGTTTTATGCGCTCTACCAAAACATTAATTACGGATGTTGATTTTTCTGAACATAGAATTATGTGTCATTAAAGTAGATTCCAACAGCAAAAGGATGTTACGAGTATTGCTTTACTGTCAATCTGGCAACTTTTCTTCAAAGGCAATACTTACCATACACAAAAGGACGCCCAGTCCCAAAATTGGTGGTGCGAGTGTCCAGCAGGCAAGGATCTCGCCCGCTCACGGGAGAGCTGCAGGTGGAAGGTGCTCCCTGGAGGTTTTCTGCGTATGTGCCAGCTTATGACAGACCACACACATCAGTATTGGCCCACACCTGAAACCATAAAATCAAGATCTTCCACTGCATTACCTTGCGACACTCGGAGAACAGTTGGCACAGCCATCTTCGTCAGCCGCATTCGGGCAGGATCCATAAAGTCCTGTGCCGTAAAATGCTTAGTGCATATTCTGTAAGGCGAATGCAGTTGGCTGATCACGTCCGGTGTAGGCCATCCACGCATTGACCTGCATGAGTGATTAAGGGAACAGTAAACAAGTTGTTTGCAATGACAAATTCAGGGTTACCAGTCTAAACAGCATTTTGGCACGTTGGTTTGAGCATATGAAAAAAAAAAACTTTACTAGAACAAGCACCCAAGTATTGCATCCACCACATGCTACTTATATGCTACATAAAACCTTGTCTTCTTCTACCCAGCGAACCTAGCCGTTCCGCTTTAACAACGCTGAAAATATGCATGCCTAGTTATTTGCGTAAGAGTGGTTAGGAATATTTTTAATGCAACCTTAGGGTTATTGGCATAACAAAACGAGAATGCAGCCACTACAGCCTGAATGGCGGTCTTTTTTACCTAAGCGGGACAAGCGGCGAGAAATGAAGGTAATACAAAGCCCAAACGCACCCGTTCTTCCGTGAGATGCGGAAGAAATGCACCCCTGGACCGAGCACTTCACGCGGGTATACCTTGCTACTCTGTAGGCACCACGGCACACAGCAGTAAGTGCCGTACTGATGACCACCAGAGGCCATGGGCTGCAAAACATGAAAATAACATACAGTGGTGTTCACAGAATGGATGCAGTATGCGCAAACATCCTTTATAAATAAACTAGCCAAAAATGACTAGAGGAAGATGTTCGTATGAACGGCACTGCAGAGCGCCACGGCATATTAGATAAGAGCAACAAATAACTAGCCGGGATTAGGTAGTAGCATAATCGAACGCAGCGTGCGGCTCACGTATACTAAGTGTAGCCACAGCGCATGACACTTGCTTCGGCGTTATGGACCGCCGGCCGGTCAACAACTTATGCACGTTACTCACCACCGTCGTACGCGGAATGCGAACGCCACGTGCGACAAGAGCGTACAGCTGGCACTTAAGCACTTGGGCGAACACGACAACCTCCCTAAAAAATTTTTATGTTCAGCTAACAGACATGGTCACTTTGGTGTTACCACTGCATTGCCTGAACTACTGTCCTGAAGACACAAAAAAGTGGCCGCGTATCTGCTCCTTTCGTTGCAAATGTCGTCAAAAGACGATAGTCTTTGTAGACATTTGCCAAGGAAATGCTCCCCTTTGCTTTCCCGCTCACCTCTCAGGCTGTTCCTGTACCGTCGCGCTCATCCCAAGGGAAAAAGACTAAAGGTTTGCGCAAGGCGATTTGAATTTACCGCGTTCCACTGCTACAGGCCAGGTTCCTCGATGCCAGCGCTGCAGTACGGCGGAGGCGCGCGTGAATAGAGGCGGCCGACCAGAAGGTTTATAGAGTCGCGTGGCCGTGCTCCACGTGCGTTCCAAGCAGAACGTGGAACCTAGCTAGTGAGAACCTTTCTTTGCTGTTGCCGCGTGATTTCTCATATGCCGCCAGGAGGCGGCGGTTTTCTGCAGTAGATGTAGAATATCATTTGCTATCGAAAAACCAAGCATCCATGAATTCTTTATTAAAGGAACACTGTAAATATCTCTTGTGTACAAATTTCCTGCCTTATATTTGCGTAATGTCTTGTTCTTGTTCAATAAAGGTGACAAGTATGAACATATAAAACGGGCTTAGACGTTTACATGTGGCTGTAAGTATACAAGACTATTGCGCAATATCAATTGTACTTTTGCCGGGTGGCTGAATCGAGTCACCGACAGACAGACAGACGGACAGAAAGACATACAGACAGACCAAAATTTCTGGGTTTAAGTAGCCAAAGAAAGACTATCGTCTTTAAAACCCGCCATGCATTATTTCACTACGCAATACTCGCCGCCTTTGAAGTTCAAAGAAACGTAAATACGATATCCCGCGCCGGAACTTTCAGGAAATGCCGCGCCTTTCGTTGAGGACGAACAACCGATACCGTGAGGGATGCGCCAGGGGAGTCTTTGTCCAAGAGAAGTTGGCACGAAGTTCAAAAACTCGCATGCAAACCGCTAAAAATGCTGTCAAAAGAGATAAATCAGGACAAATGTCGACGGCTTCCCTGCGGCTTCACTTTATACCATGCACACAGAAAGCACGAAAATTTACTTCACAACCAATCAACTTGTTACATCAATAAGTGTGTAGTATAATGTGTAACAAAATTTTAATAGTACCATATTGTGTGTTAGCTTTTAAATATATATTTGTTTACCACTTACGCCAACTGCCGGACGGAGCAAGAGTCAGGCCTTTGAGCCGCGATTAGCCCGAGTGTCCTCTCTCCGAATTTTTTATTTCTCTATGCAAGCGTCGATCGCCCCCGCGCGGCTTGTTTTACTGCGCCTGGTTCCTAGTTAACGCATTCTTCTCTCTCTCGGTCGCTGTTTATTCAAGTAGCCATCACTGTCGCGGCAAAGAAGTAACCCCCTCCTTTTTTTTTCTTATCGCGCACGCAGCGACGACGTCCCACTTGTATGGTTACAACAGACAATCAGACTCGTGCACGCATGTGGCTTGCTGCATGGCGGGCAAGCACAAAGGGGTGATAAAAATTACACCATCACCCCGAAGGGGGAACTACGTGGTTATGCAAAACATCTCGGAGTTTGTTCTGTAATTTGCAATGCAGTATTTATACCTTTACGCAACAAGCCCAAACTTTTTAGTACATAAACACAACAAAACGAGATGGTTATAAAATTTTATCTAAAGCTGCGCAAGATAGGACTGAGGCGTTACAAGTGACCGCAGTTCTCGAAAAGGTGCGCAAAAACACATCTTCGGTAAATACGGGGCCTTTATAACAATAGGTGCCATCGCTGCTCACCATAACCAAGGAGAAAGCCCACAATTGATTACAACCACAAAAACTCAACCCAAAGTTTGGGGGGGAAGGGTGGTTCACTAGCCGTGGGAGTGATGATTGCTTGAAGGAACAGCGACCGAAGGAGAGGAGAATGGGTAAACTAGGTCCCAGCCGCGCCAAAAATGCCGCGTGGGGGCGTTATCGTCGTTATCGCTCAAAGCTCGCACGATTGCCTTCAATTCACCCGCGACTCTA
This sequence comes from Haemaphysalis longicornis, assembly GCF_048455015.1. NCBI lineage: Eukaryota > Metazoa > Arthropoda > Arachnida > Ixodida > Ixodidae > Haemaphysalis > Haemaphysalis longicornis. The sequence goes on along the minus strand of NW_027526203.1, from coordinate 152,167,700 downwards.
CCAGCTTTCTACGCGTGTTGGTCACATCGGCTGTAAACCCGACACAACGAGAAACAACCGTGCAGGTAAATACTGTGGGCATAATGGGCCTAGCTACGGGATAGCAAACCACCCCGACTAGCCTCGTTAGAGACGTTGAGCGCCAAAGTGGGCTCGTTGGTCCCTTGTGGGCCTAAGTGGGGTTCAGGGTGTTCTCCCTACGCCCGGAACTGACCCATCCAAAATGCCCCAGAGAGGTACGCGGCGTCCACAAGGGAGACGCGGCGACGGGTTGGACTCACCGACACAGGCGACGACAGGCTCCAAGGGGGCCAGGACGAACCAGGGGGTTTATTGGCCGAGTTGTACAGTGCATAATAACGCCAAGACCGGGTTAAGAACTACACTGTACCGACGCGCGCCTCAAGGTCGGGCTCGAGCGGGCCGCGACAGCTGAGGCGACACGGGGCTGCTGGCGAGGCGGGGATAGCCTACCTCGCGCGTCCGATTGGGGTCAGGGGCCCCGCTCCGGACGGGTGGCGGCGAGGGTGCGATACGAGCCGCGATCCCTCGCGTTCCCTTACTCTAGGCTCCATCTCCTTTCCGAGCCAAGAGCGAGAGATAGCCATCCAGAGAGGCCCGCGAAACGTGCGCGTCGCGGTTATAAGGCACGGAGGAGAGGAAGCAGGTTCCCGGGCGAGGAGGAGAGGAAGCGGCGGCAGGGCAGTTGGAGCCCGCCGGCGCGTCGGCCCGCGAGGTGACGTCACGGCGGCGCGGGAAAGCGCGCTCGCTCGAAGGTCGCGCTCGCGTTAGGAGGAAAGGGGGATACAAAGGATCCCCACATCCCCCCACTCCTCAAGACCGAGCCCGCTCAGTCAGACCGGCCCGGGCTTCACCCAAAAACGCACACGGACAGAAAAGGTGGGGGGCGTTTACACGTTTATTCTCCGTTGGGTCCTCCGGGCGCGAGTACGACCTCGTCGAGTTCGGCCGCGGCCGAAGCGGACGTCGCGAACACCCGCGCCGCAATGGCCGCGGCGAAAGCCTGGCTTGAAGCCAGGGCCTCGACGATGGCCGCGATTTGAGCCGGAGGAAGGCCAGGGGCGGGCAGTCCAGGTGGAGGCACCGGGGGGCCAGGCGGGCCCAGGGCGACCAGTGGAGCCTGGCCCTCCGGAACGCTGACGTCCATCGGCGTGGGGCCCACGTGGGCCGGGGGCGCGGGCAGGGTGCGCCCCCGGAACGCCGGCGGCAGCTCCTCCTCCGCGACGCCGACCTCGCCTCTCCTTTGGTGCCTCCACTTCATTGTCGACGAGTACAGGGCCGGCTCGTCGGTAGGCCCCGCGTGGTGCACCCACGTTGCCACCGTGCGCTTGCGTGGCTGCGGCGGCAGCGGCACGGCCGGGGGAGCTGGAGGCGGCGGGGGCTGCTGCGGGGCGCCGGCGTAAGCCACGCGGTGGCCAGGCGGGTGGGCCGACGCGGGCCTCTTTGGTTTGCGGCGGCCGGCCTGGCTTGGAGGGGCATCCCCCGGCGGGGCCATGGGACAAGGGTCGGCAGGCGGCAAGGACGAGGACCGGTAGGGCGGGGGGGGGACGATGAGCAGGGAGGGCGGCCGGCGCGAAGGGGTCGGCGGCTGGCCGGACTGCGGGAGGTATGCCGGCAGGTGTGACGAGGAGCAGCAGGGGACTGATGACCACGACGTCTGACCGACGATCTAAAGCTAACCGGATCTACCGAGGGCCCCACCACCGATACCTGTCCGCGGAGTACCTATTGTTGCCGCTAGGGTTGTGTGGGGCCACGTGGTGTCCAGCGGCCAATGGGAGGCTAGCTGGGCACCGTCACCCGCCGTCCCCCTCGTGGTGTTGTTCGTGCTCCCGTCGCGAGAGAGAGCCCCTATACGTCATGTGGGTCAGAAGGTGAGCCCATCCTTTCCCGTGACGTACCCTCCTCCGTGTGGTCCCTACGTCTCCCACTACGAGAGAGTGTGTTACGCCGTATCACGTGGGGTTAGTGGGCCAAACATGAGGCCCCTCGCCTCGCGTGACGTGTCTCCGCTCGCCGTTGAGGAGCGTGGGCTAATTCGCTGCCGGGCTGGGCGTCGTGGAGACAGCGTCGCTAAGCCTAACTTCTCAGTGGCTGGGTCCAGGCCACTCGCCAGCGTTAAGTGTAGCGATCGGCGTTCGGTCGATCATGGGGCGTAAAGGTTGCCCCTCGCCAACGGACCGCTCGGACGTGAGGACGCGTGATCAGCCCGCTGAGAAAGCCAGACGGGTGAATATCGTAGTCCTTTGTTTTCATCGCGTATGCCTAGCGCTTCCGCAGGGCGAAAATGTCGCCCATCAGCGAAGCAAACAGCGGCAGCCCGAAAGGAACCGACGAGTATACGGCCACCGGGGTGGAGTCCCCAAGTGTACGCCGCATTTTGCCGTGGTTGCGCCTCTCGATTGGCTGCTTGAAGTGGGATAGCTTGCGGGATCCGGACTTCGCGCTGTGGCATGCGCGGCACGAGCGAGAAGAGAAAAGCCTCGTCGCTGTGTACGCGGCTGGTCTATTTCGCAGAGTGACACAACTTCGTAAAAGTCTTACGGTCGCTCGCTTATCCGGCCTGTCGCGAGTCGGGGAAGCTCAACGCGGCCTCCCTAGACTGCGGCAAATCGCCACCCTAGATGAGCCTCGCGGGGCATTGTCGGGTGAGATTTTATCGGCAGAACTCCCATCCGCTCCTTCCAAGCAAGGGTCCGAGGCAAAAAATAAAAAAACGCGTTTGCAGCAGCCTGGCTGCATAGCGCACGAGACCTACCGCAGTACCAGCGGTCATCGGCCTCCGGCGACAGCGTCGCCCGCTCCATCTCGGAGCGCGACTCACGTAGAGCCAAAACGACCCACTATTTACATATTTACACACGGACCTTACTGCTGTGTTCGGAGGAGGTTTGTTCTGCTAAAGGCGATGCCGGCGGACAGCATGTGGTCCCCAGGTGCGCCTCTCGTCTGGGGATTGCCATATTCCTGGCTGCGTTCCCTTCGACAATCGCACCGACGAACACATTCGAGCACGTGGTCTTATGTTCCGTCAAGAGCGCCTCGCGTCAGGAACTCCGGGTTAGCGACGGGGGCTAATATCCACCGCCACGTTCGCGTGTCCCTTCCTTTAGCGCAACGGCAAGAGCGAGGATAGTGGAGATCAGCTCGCTACATGCCTGGCCAGGTAGTGGAGTGACACAACTTCGTAAAGTCTTGCGGCCACTCGCCTAGCCGCCCGCGCGTCACGGAAGTATCGTATACCTTCCTCAAACTGCGGGTGCTCACCACCGTGAAACCCTCAGGGGGAATTTCCTTCGCTGGGATAACTTCAGCGAGAGACATTGAGCGTGTAGCAGATAGGAATCCGAGAGATAAAAAAACACGCCTACATCAGTACGAGCTGCAAAGCGCTCGAGGCTGACCACAATACAAGCGGTTAGCAGCCTCCGGCGACCGCGTCGCCCGCTCACACAGAGCACGACTCACACAGAGCCAGTTAAAATCATATTTACAACACGGATCGTTCTGATCACCGGGCACCTGCTCGTCTCTGCTGGATGCAATACCGGCGGACAATGGGTCTGCTCGGTATGCGATATCGCCCGGGAATTGCAACGTTTGCACGCTTCATGCATTCCCTTCGGGGCTCGCACCAACTGGCCAACGTTCAGCACGTGGCTACGGGGCCAGTCGGGTGCTAGGCGCGTTAGGAACATTCAAGCGGCCACGGGGGCTCACGACATGTGTCCGCCACCACGTGCTGCTGCCGCTCCCATTGCGCACGGTGAAGTTTTCACGGGCGCAGTTATATGGCCGGCACGCGTGGTTCGCGTATCCGCTTAAGCCAGCTGAATGCCACGTGGTCCGTCTCCACTACGAACGAACTTTTGTCGACGGAACGGTCGAACTCGTTCAGAACGTGTGGCCCGATCTTTAAGTAGTCCGTAGCACTACGCGGCGAGCGGGCCGCGGTGCTTTGGAAACAAGAGATCCTAAGGCGGGCTACGCCAGTGAAACAAAGGAGTGCTTCCTAACGGGCGTAGCTGCGGGCTTAGCGCACTGCATCGCACGCGCGCCGGGCAAGATCGACAACAAAGGGTCGTGCCACGCCTGCGCGGAGATGTGCTACGCTGTCCCGGCCGTGTCGTGGGAGCGAAAGGTGCTCTTTTGCGACAGGGCCTTGGCGTCCACGCGTGCGATGATGCTCGTGGTAGGACGAATGCGCGTTATCGTCGTCGGAGCAGGAGGTTCCCCGACGAGGCGCAAGGGGCTCCTTGGCGAGACGCAAACTTGGCCACAAACGCCGTTTGGCGTCTGCACGTGGAGATACTGGCCGCAGGCTAACGTCGTCCGAGCAAAAGGTGTTCTCGTTTCCGACGTAGCGAGCGTATGGCTCTGCTCCAGGTTCAAATCGTACGTCAAGTTCGCAGGCTCAGGATCGCCACTACGTTGAGTCGTACAGAACACAGGAGATGCTGGCGCGGGTCGGGCGATAATTGCCTCGGTTCGCGGGCAGCCGCGGGAGCACGTTACGACGAAAAGCGCCGTGCTCCCAAAAGCCAAATGCTGGCGCGGATTGGGCGATAACTGCCTCGGTTCGCGGACAGCAGTGAGCGGCGGCAGCACGCTACGCCGAAGCGTCGTGCTCGGAAGCCGAACCGCTCACCTCACCGGAAATCGCACCTGGACTAAGGCCAACAAAGGGGCCTGTGCCGTCGCAGTGTCGATACCGTGTTGGGCGCCAATGTGCGCATAATAGGCCTAGCTACGGGATAGCAAACTACCCCGGCTAGCTTCGTTAGAGACATTGAGCGCCAAAGTGGGCTCGTTGGTCCCTTGCGGGCTAAGTGGGGTTCAGGGTGTTCCCCCTACGCCCGGAAATGACCCATCCAAAATGCCCCAGAGACGTACGCGGCGTCCACGAGGGAGACGCTGCGACGGATTCGATTCACCGACACAGGCGACGACAGGCTCCAAGGGGCCAGGACGAACCAGGGGGTTTATTGGCCGAGTTGTACAGTGCATAATAACGCCAAGACCGGGTTAAGAACTACACTGTACCGACGCGCGCCTCAAGGCCGGGCTCGAGCGGGCCGCGACGGCTGAGGCGACACGGGGCTGCGGGCGAGGCGGGGGTAGCCTACCTCGCGCGTCCGATTGGGGTCAGGGGCCCCGCTCCGGACGGGTGGCGGCGAGGGTGCGATACGAGCCGCGATCCCTCGCGTTCCCTATACTCTAGCCTCCATCTCCTTTCCGATCCCAGAGCGAGAGATAGCCATCCAGAAAGGCCCCCGAAACGTGCGCGTCGTGGTTATAAGGCGCGGAGGAGAGGAGGCAGGTTCCCGGGCGAGGAGGAGCGGAAGCGGCGGCAGGGCAGTTGGAGCCCGCCGGCGCGTCGGCCCGCGAGGTGATGTCACGGCGGCGAGGGAAAGCGCGCTCGCTCGGAGGTCACGCTCGCGGGAGGAGGAAAGGGGGATACAAAGGATCCCCGCAATACTTAGCTTCGGCTGTCCTCCGATGTCTCTGTCGTTCCGCTGTCGTTCACTGTAGAGACACGCTGTTGTCGGAGCACACGGAAAACACGTCGGCACAGGTGGACTACACACTCAGATACTCTGCTGATCCTGATAATGATAATGACAATGACGACGACGACGATGATGATGATGATGTTTGGTTTCCCCTTTGTAGTGGGGTGTACACGTGTCATCTTACCAAAGACAGCTAATATACCTATGTTTTGTACCCTTGGTTTAATACTAGCGCTCCTAGCACAGGCACAAAAACTTAAGCACAAAATACTTTTTTTTCCTGTTGCAGGTGGTAACTGTCCTAGGCAATATTCCCCTCTCTGCTCTTCGTCCACCAGCATTCTAATCTTTTCGTCGCCTCGACAGCCTTGAATTTAACTTCCTCCGTGCTACTCTTAAATTCTAGGTCTACTGGAAACTCATATTTCCCTCATGTAGATTTGGATAGATACCCTCACCTTCTAACACTATGTGCAGCGTAGTTTGTTTGTTTTTGCCGCAGCCCACGCATACACCTTCATTTTGTGAATACTTCCCCACAAAGCTCTTAGTTCAAAAGCAACCTGCTCTAGCCTCAAAGCAAAGCACTGCCCTGGGAATTATCGTAGAAACTTTCCTTTCTGACGTCCGATTTCTCAGCCCTGTACATCTCTAACAACGGCGATTTAGCTTCCAATTTTTCTCTTCATTTATTCGTTTCTATCTGCCTTGCCTCTTTTTTGGTTACCTTGGCTGTTTTGGATTGTCCGCAGTAGTTTCCGTATTTCATCGTTGGCCTTCCAGTCTTCCTTAACTAAAGCGTGTCCACGCTTTTTAAGTTCAGGTACCTAAAAACCTTAGCTGCCCACCGTTGTTGATCTATGGCTCTCAACCTCATCTCAAAACATATTTTACTCTGTGCTTCTCGAACTTCAAAACGCCGCCCAGCCCATGTCTTCCTGCACTGCTTCCTTAGTTGTTTTTCCATGCGCTCCTAAAGCCAAGCGGCCTTGCGTTCTCTGGCTTACTTCAAGGCCTGCTAGAGCGTCTGATTTTAAGCAGAGTACAGCATTCGCAAATGTGAGACCCGGAACCATTACTCCTTTCCACATTCCTCGTACTACTTCATATCTGTTATACCCCCACAGAGCTCTATGCTACATTATAACTGCGTTCGCTTTCCCTTACCCTGAAGTTGCTCCTCGTGAGTTCTTAAGTAGTTATCACCTTCGTTTAACCACACTCCCAAATATTTATATTCCTTCACTCTGGGTGATTCGTCTTGCTGGATTGACACTGCGTCAGTAGTAACGTCATTGAAAACCATTATTCCCGATTTTTCTGCGCTAAAATTTAACCCGAGGTGGGTGGCTTCCTGGCCGCTAATATTTATACGCCGTTGCATAGCGGTCTGGTTATCAGCTAAAAGAACAATGTCATCTGCGTATAACAGTCCCGGGATACACTGTTGTACCACTTCAACTTGAAGCATATGCGTTAGGTTGAACCCTACTTCACTTTCTTCCAGTTTCTTTTCTAACCCTGCCATGTAATGCATAAACAGTATTGGGCTGATAGGGCATCCCTGTTTCAGTCCCCGATGGGTGTTGACCTGCTGGGCGCATTTGTCCTTGCCATGGAAGGTGCACTCTATTGTCTTTATAGAATGTTATAAGGAACTGTATTAACTCGTCATCTAACCCCTGGAGTTTCAGCATTCTTCACAGTAGTTTTCTGTTTTCGTTGACATGTGCCCCTTTGATGTCCAAGAACGTAATCCATAATGGTCTATTCGGCGGTTTCGCAATTTCAGTGCATTGCTTTATCATGAACAAATTGTCATCCAATCTCCTCTCTTGTACCAATCCATTCCGCATTTCCCCAAGGATTCCATGTTCTTCCATCCATGCTTAAATTTCTGATTTTATCGCCTGCACTATAAAGCTATACACCACGGATGTTACTGTTGGTGGTCAATGAACTAATACTGGCTTTGTTGCCTCTGCCTGTATTAAATTCATCCTTCTTTCTAGCCAGTCCTGTGGTATTTGGTTTGTATCACCTTATCTATTTCCCTCAGAAACGATGCTTTACTTTTAGGTCCAAGCAGGTTTATCAATTGCATTTGTAATCGGTCCGGGCCTACTGCTGTGAGGGGGAAACCTTTCGCTCTGCTTTTTTCCAATCAAAGTAGCTCAAACCTATTTCCCTTTCCGCAGTCCTCTGTGGCGCTTATGTTACCAGAGCACTACCTCTATTGCCCTAAACTTCTCACTAATCACTCGATGAATATGCCCCATCACGCGCTCTCCTTCTAAATGTTTCCCCTCCTCATCAATCAAGAATTTTTTGATGGATATCCTTTTTTGAGCTTAGTAATTTTACATGATTCCAAAACTTCTTGGATGCGCTTTTATCCTTCTTCCGTATTTCTGCCATTCATTGTTCGCTTTTCTGCTTTGATCTTTGGTTGCACCCTTTTCTGGACTTCCAGTTTTTCTCCCTGGTAGATATCCCATTTTTTTCTTCACTACGTCAGGTTCCATACTAGTTCTTTTTCCTTCTCTATGTTCTCTCGACGCCCTTTTTCGCAGGTCTATAGCCTCTTTTATTTCCTTATTCCACCAGCTTCTCGGCTTTCTCTCCCATTTGCATCGGTTGCGTTGCTTTGCTTTATTCATCTTACCCTTTATGAACGCAATCAGTTCGTCGTAAACCCAATTTTTGTCTGGGCATTTAATCATTTCATCTTCCCTCCTATCAGGGATGATCTTTAACTGCTCATTGTTCAATTTAGTCCCTCCGGTAGTACCTATGGGCCTTTTGGCATTGGTTGCGTCTCCAAAGTGCAAGGTAAGCCGCTCGTGGTCGCTTCCTAAGCTGTCTGTTCCATTTTCATTTATCCTCATTTCCCGCAACCTTTCGTATACTGTCTCGGAGACTAGACAGTCTATGGTGGACTGTCTGTTACAGCTTTCCCACGTTATTTGTCTTTCACACTTGTTTTCCGTGTTCCCTATTACAAGGCGGTGTTCCTGACATAGATCTATAACTAGAGAACCGTTGTGGTCTGTGTATCCATCGAAACCTTGTAGGTGGGCATTATCTCCAACTAAGTTTATTTCACCGGAATCTTTGAACTAGTTTTTTCTTTTCTCAAACAGTTTTCCTCATGTTCCACTACTTTACTGATGGTTCAAAAACTGCTGGTCACACCGGTTATGCTTTTGTAAACTCGTCGGCAGTTACTGTAGCTGAGTGGATAGCTGATGAGGGCAGTGTCTTCACTGCAGAGGTTTTTGGTATAACCTCAGCTATTGAAGACGTAATAGCAAATGGACTACAAAAAGTGGCAATTTTTACAGATTCCTTAAGCGCCATACGTGCTTTGACCTCCCTTGTCCCTTCAAAGAATGCGGCGGTAGGTATGTTAAAAAATCGACTGTGCTGCCTCACATCGGCAGGGGTTAGTGTCGTCTTTTGTTGGGTACCAAGCCACATTGACATTCCAGAAAATGAAACTGTCGATAGAGCAGCATACCATACTAAGTATTGTGCAATAACGAAGTCCAAGGTTCCTTACCAGGACCTTCGGAACACCATACGAAAGTCCATTACAATGTACTGGCAAACTGAATGGGACAGACAGACTGAAAATAAGTTACACCTAGTAAAGCCATACCTATCTGAATGGAAAATTTGCAGACACAGAAATTGTTTTTATGAGGTTATTTTATGTCGACTGTGAATAGGTCACACTGTGCTCACACACGGCTTCCTGGTCCAGAAAGAACAGAAACCCATGTGTGACGACTGTGGAGAACCTCTTACTGTACTTCATGTTTTAATAAGCTGCCCACACCTTGAAGCAGCACGCATCAGACATTTCAAAGCATTATACACCTTTTGCATCCCTTTACACCCTGCGCTTTTACTTTGTGATGAACCGTTGGTGGATTTTAGTAACGTTTTCCAATTTTTTGAGGACACCTGCCTTCTACACCGGTTTTAGCTATGTGCCTCTTTGAGTCCTTTTAAAATGTTTTTAATCCCCTCACAACACCTTGAATAACATCGTTTAACCGTGGCTTAACTATTCTACCCTGCGTCTGGCGCATTATAACCGAAAGGTTGCTGTGCCAAAAAACCACAACTTACTTACTTACTTTTTCTCATGTTCCTCCCTAGCACTACTTCCGGTCCACAGTTACACCACTCCTAACCATGTATTTCCCCCCGCTATGGTGCTTGCTGAAAATGCAAAAAATGGCTTCACTACATCACTTATACGACTGATTTCTCTGCGTAGCCCGTTTTACGTTGGCTTTTATGCACTACAGGACACAAAAGCGAGACTCACAACAGGCTGGATGGGTTTAAGCTTCTGGAGTAAATTGTTTGACAATAATACACGCGTGGGAATAAATGCCATAAATTCCTCTGAAAGAACCACTCAAGAGGGGGCATTGAATAAGTATTTTGGCGACTTTACTGGAAACTACAAAGTTTTTGGCATTATGGCACGGTCAACGTAGTTCATCGTGGGGTCCCCGATCACTTTTCCAAGCCCAATCACTTTTGAAGGTCCCCAGCACACTCGTGATTGAAAACAACTTATCCAGAGCGTTAATTATCACAGTCATTGAGGTACCGTGTTGGTAGTGCAGGATACGACATCTACAGGGCGGAGGTCGATGGCGAAGATCTGCGTGAGCACAAAACATGCACGACATTGAGGTGCCGGTGTTACATGCGACTTTAAAAGGACATCTTCACGGCAAAATCTGCACTTGTAATGCCTTAAAACAAAACCTCATTGCTCACGCAGGCTAAAATGCGAGGTAATATATAAATACACAGGTCAAAAGTTACCCTTGCAAGGCCTTAAACCTGCGTGAGCTTCCAAGGGCTGTGATAAGTGCGATATCAAATGAAATCTGCTCTGTGAAGGCTACAATCGTAAGGCTTTATTAACATGTGCATCAGGTGTATCCAGATGTAGGAAAAGAAATTTTCTCGACGAAGGCTACAATCGCAGGGTTGTTAAACCTGCTTGCGCTCGGGGTGCAGTGTTATGTATGGCTTGAAAAGTAAATCCACAGAGCGAATGCTGTAATCCTAGAGCATTGAGGTGCGCTGTTAATTGGGACTAGGAAATGGTATCAACATGGCGGAGGTCATACTCGTAAGGCCTTAAGCCTGTGCGATTATTGAGATGCCGTTTTCTTTTCATTTTTTATTTCACTTTATTCCGCAAGAAATAACACAAATACGCATAACACTGTGCGGACCCACAGCCAAACACTAGTCACGGGTCCGCCGAAATAAATACATGCAGCTTGAAAAGGAAATCCAAATGGGAAAGCCTACAATCGTGGAGCCTTAAACTAGCGTGAGCATGCAAGTTCAATGTTAGGCGTGTCTTCAAAACAACATCTTTAGGAGGCTACAATCGTAGGGACTTCAACCTACAGACTTTTAATCGTTTTTATCACACTATAGTTCTCTCATCAATGATGCCAAACTTGTTGGCCCCATTCGGTTTATCACTGCATTGGTGTTCGCGATCCGTTCTTTTCGGGAGGCGCGGGGGACCTTTCTCGTCTGCTCTATCGATTTCGAAAATTTATTCCCCTTGCCGATGACTTCGGTGGTGGCATCGGTGAAGATATCAGTTCCTCCCTCTCTCTAAACGTCTTGGTGAATATGCTTGTTCACTTTATTTTTGTTGCCGGGCGTTCCCGCACGGCTATGGCGCATCATCGGCCTCTCTCGACGGGGGCGGACTTTTTTTTTCGAGAAACGGTCCCTCAGCAGGGCTTAAATGCCTTCCACGAGTGCATCACCCCATGTGGAATGATTACCTGCATGAAAATGTCGGAGCATGCAAGTGCCATTTGCGGCCCACAACGCCTGGCTGATTTTATTCACGCAACCGCCGAAAACTTGGCGGCCTGGCTGTCGTCATCGACACCTGAGAATACCTGGCTGCCATCATCGAGTGTAGCGCATCTTTTTCGTTTTCGCCACCGTATCTGGGGCATCCAGAAAGCGGTGCTGCGTGAGCACAGTCGCTCTCCAGTCTGTTCCTCCCCGTCGAGTCGAGTCAAGTCGAGTCTGTTCCCCCGTCCAAAATCCTCGGCGCACTCGATTACGATTATGACTCAAACTCTTCGTCTAAACGACCTCATCCGAAAGAATGTGCGCGTTATTACGTCCATTCGCATTACGCATTCGTTGCAGGTCTTCACGCGTGCAATGCCCTTCGGGATTTGGCCGAGCGGCTATCGCACGCCCGGTTAACTCCTCTCTAGGACGACGGCTGGCCGCCAGATTCGGAGGACATTGTGGCATTCCAGTCACTATCTCGCATTTTTACCACGCCGCGCAGCCTCTTGGATTTCCGACATCGTCTCCACGGGCAACTCCTGCCGAAACAGGCGAGCTGCACGAACTGCTCACTACACGGGCGCTGCTCCCGCGGTCCCGGCGGCTACGTGTTGCCACTGTCTTACTCTACACCGACGCTGCTTATTCCAACAGTGGTTAAGCTGTAGCGTGCGACGTCTTACCTGGCACCAGTGGCGTGCGAACGATTCAATTTCGGTGGGGGAAGGAGTGATTGCATAAAATGGGGGAAAATAAACAAGAAAAAATGTGGTTGATTGTTCTTTCATAGTAATCGGTAAAACACGAAAGTGAAATGTGCCTTCACGGGAGCATTGCAATGTTTATTGTGCATCGATATGTACTTGCACATCGCCGTTTATATTTCGTCGGTATTAGACCCTGGATTACATGCGCCCGAGAATTCCTTAAATCCGATTGAAACCCCAGGCGCTCGCAAACCGTTTGAACGAAACCGAGCGGGTTGTCAGCGAATCGTTTGGGAAAGTCGCAGTACGCTACAGCGAAACGAGCATGATTTGCGGGTCGGCAGCAGTCTTGTTGGTGTGCTTGGCTAGTGACGTCCTGCTGGCGGGCCGCTTGTGTGCCATCAGTCTCAGGTGTTGCGCTCAGATGCACTCCTGGTATCAAGGCATCGCTGTGCGTGTCACTGTATTCGCAACCGTGTTTTTTGTGGCTGCAGTGGAATGGCTGACTACTTTGAGCATTTCATGTCAGCTGCCAACGCCAAGTGTGCAGTTCCCCACAGCCCGGTGAAGACAAAGGTGCGCTACTTGCTTTGTGATGGTCGGACAGATAACGCGTTGTCGTGAGAATTTTAAGTGCGAATGCACTTTATAAGCGACCCTGAATTCCGGTTACCTCCGTCCGTCCACATAGCAACAGCTGCGGGTGCGCGCGCTCCTCGTCTTCCTTGGCAACGGGGGGAGATGGGCGCGCGCTGCCTGGCCGCTGACATGGCACATACCCACGTGGGGGATTGGCCAGGAATCGGGCGTGAGAAGGGCTAATGCACCCGCTTAAAGGAGTACTGATACGAAATTTCAAAGCTGAGATCCGCTCTAGCAATCAAGTACAACGACAACACAAATAGGTGTCTGTGCATGGCACATGCCCACGTGGGGGATTGGCCAGGAATCGGGCGTGAGAAGGGCTAATGCACCCGCTTAAAGGAGTACTGACACGAAATTTCAAAGCTGAGATCCGCTCTAGCAATCAAGTACAACGACAACACAAATAGGTGTCTGTGAATAAATGCATCTTTCTTTCTTTGTAGTTGTGTGTGTGTGTGTGTGATCTCTCTTTCGCGAACATTACCGAACCGCGCAAATTCAACTCGTGCATTCGCACTTTCACATTCTTCCCCTCGGGGAAATGCGGGGAATTTTTTGTTCTTTGGGACATCGCATTTCTTGTACGTAGCATTGTTACTCTCTCAATGGGACGGTGGACGTATTGCAATATTCATGCTGCCTAAATGCGATAAAGTTGCTCTGAAGGATTATGATAATGTACGATATTTTTATTGTTTTGCTCTTAAGAGAGCGTTGGTTCTCTGACTGCACAGAAGGAAAGGCATGCATAAAAATCTAAAAAAAAAACGCAATAGAAAGAGAAGCATTGCATGATGAAGTGACTAAGTAAGGAACCCATAATACCAAACGCGGCACGTAATAATCTTTCAACCGTAATTAAGGGAAATGTCACATTTTTAAGCATTAAAGGTGCACGTGCGTGGTGAGATGCCTGGAACGGTATTTTTGCTAACACTCGCAAGCCCAGGTTATTTTGTCACTGGGTGTACATTTTTCAAGAACAGTTATCTTCACTTAAATGACAGCACACAATCACAAGGCACAGTGACGGCCGTCAAAACACGCTTTATTACTTTCTGCGTCGTCCCTGTTGCCTAGTGCTGCATACGGCAAGCGTCCTGCAATGGGAAGGTGAAATAACAAGCCAATGCAAGGCAATGTGACTTATTGGCTGATGAAAGCCTCCTGTTTAAGGTACAATGCGTGGGGTGTTAGTAATTGGTGTATTTGAATGAGAAGATTCCATTGCTTTAAAGGGGCACTGACACAAAATTTTGAAGGCGAGATTACTTCAGAGATAGATTGGTGAGAACGTACATACATCATCTGCGAAATGTCAGCGGCAAAAGTGAGCGAAACGCAACCGAGCAGCCAGCGGAGGACCGCGCGCCATCGACATTACGTAGATATTTTTAAAAATAAACATCGAAACACGTCACGGGTTTGTGCTGTTTGTATTGGCGGCTCCCGCTCCCGCATTGCGCAGTTTCGTTTGCCTTCCGCGTCGGCGTCGCGCGTGTTTACGTGCGCTTGCGTAGTTTACGCACTGCCCGTGTTTACTTTGTGGCACTATTCAATTCAGTTCAATTCACTTTTATTCAGAAAAAAAATTTACGAAAAAATTCGCACAACACTGCGCGGACCCATAGCCAAAGGCTAGTCTCGCGTCCGAACAAAGTAAATACATAGTGGTGGATTTTTAACACAAAAATAATGCTGAATATTGAAATATCAGTGATATCTAACTTAAATAGTACAGCATTAAACGAGGTACGCATGCATGGGAATAGGTATGGAGCACTGCCAACACGTTCACAAATTCACATGTTGGTTAGGAATTAACACACTTATATATGAAATTGTGGAGAAACAGACAATGACATTCAAACAGACCTTATTCTTGATCTAATCAATGTTTTTTGAGGGTTCGAGAAAAATGGGGAGACTGCTTGACAAAGTACGGTACATCATTCCATGTCTTAACGCCGCTAAACTGCAGTAGCCGCTCTCCATACACATTAAAAATTGGCGCAAGGTTCAAGGTTTCCAGCGAGAGACTTCTGGTGTTACGCAACGGGTGATGAAATATAGACACATCAAAGGGCCGATTGTACCTAAAACGTTGTGCATACAGATAGATATTTTCAGATACAACGAGCGGTCGAAAGGCAGAACATTAATTTTTCGGAAGAGTGGTCTGCAGGATTCGTAGAAATAGGAATGATTTATTATTTTCAGCGATCGTTTCTGAAGTTGCCTTATGGGATCCGAATATGTTTTGTACGTTCTCGACATCCGCCTTTCGCTCACTTTTGGATCAACGTTACTCGATCGCCTTGTGGTGTTGACGCCAATTTTGACCTCTAGAAATGTGTTTTTCTTGTCAGCCTCAGCTACCGTCTTAATTTTTATTGTACATGCCAAGTGTGTTTATACCTTTCTTGCACAATATTTCATGCCTTGGTGGCGATCTTTATGAGTAAATTGTCAAATTACACTGCATGTCGTCATAGCTATAGGTGCTGCACGTCACTGATTTCGTGCTTATGCAAAAAATTGCCGGCGATTTGTGTAGTCGAGAATAGCCCCCAATCAGAAAACACTTCCTGCAAATTCACAGTTCACTGTGAATTTGTGCAGTCGAGAATAGAGCCCATTGTCCGCACTTGCCCGCTCAGTCGACATGTCTGAATCGTCAGACTCGGATGAGTCGCTGCCACCCGACAGACAGACAGGCAGACAGAACAACTCTATTTGGCCTCAGCTGAGGCGATTAGGCCGGCAACGTTTTCGCCGCCGTCCGTTTTTTAATATCCCTGCGGCTCGAACCGGCGCAGACCCTGGTATAGAAACACCTTGTCCCGGCTCTTCCAATTCAATCTGATAGCCGAAAAGAAGTTCCACATGCGAGAGAGTAGACGTTAGTGTGGTCTACAATTGTGCTAGGGATTGTTTTCAGGGGTGATTTTAAAAGCGCGGATCTGATATCTGCCGCAATGCTAAGGCTACGCTTGTCGGCCGCGGAAGTTCGACGGTCCGTTCCGGGCCCCCCGGCGTGCGGTGCGGCGAGCGGCCGAAGGATGTCGCTACGTGTGCGGAAGAATAAAAAAAGGACAGGGCAGATGTTTTGGTCACCGATCGCTCAAATGGCAGTTATAGCGAAAATGCAGTTCCACATTAGACAAAGGGGAAGATAGTGAGGTGAAAAGTTGTGTTAGGGATTGCCATTCGCAGTTGCACAGATAGCGGTGATCAAATATCCGTCACGATGCTAAGCCTAAAGTTCCCATTACCCGACCCGACCCGACCGACCCCAGCAACGCCAGCCGGTCGCGGGTAGCGCCATCAAATAAGCTACGCTGCTCAAATTGAGGGCGGTTGGGGTGCCCCTCTTTACTTTTGTTTTTGCTGACTTTACTTAGTGTTTAAGGTTTCACCCCTCATATATGACTATTGTTTTGGCGCTCTTTGCCCCAGTTGGCTTTGCGCCATAAACATGCAACCATCATCATCATGGAATGAACAAACAGACAACAAGTTACACGTAATAAAACCTCACTTTGGCCCATACACCACCGACACACGCAATAGATACTCTGAAGTCGCCTTGGCCAGATTACGGATAGGGCACACACATGCAACGCACTCGCACCTTCTCACTGCATCTCCAAGACCTCTGTGCAGCAGGTGCGGAGAGGCCACATCCGTAGTGCACATACTAATCACATGCAAGGCACTTCACACAACACGACACAAACACTTCAGAGAACTCTACAGGCAACATATCCCACTACATCCATCGCTGTTTAGAGGTGACGATGCCATTGTTTCTGTGAAACGTGTGTTTGAATATTTGTCAGACGTTAAGTTTTTAACCCTCATTTCCTATCACGCATAATGAAATGTGGCCCTATACACCAGCCATCACCATTATCTTTACCTGATTTTACTATGTTCGGTTGACACGTTTTCTTACCTACCTTTTTGTGGTAATCACTTCTGTTCATTAAATAACCTTTTCTCTGGCGCTCATTGCCCTTAGTCGGCCTTGCGCCATAAAAACCCAACCATCATCTGAATCACAAATGTGCACCATCCTTGATGCAGGGGCGGAACAGGGTACTCAGAGTGCACCGCATTATTACCATTCAACGGTCAAACCTCGCGCGCATAGTCAAAAAAGATCAGATAAAAGGGCTCGCTTTGCATCTATTAAACAGCAGTGTGTACGCAACTCCAGAGTGGCATTCCGTCAAACAAGATGTTCGCTGGATTTTTTTCTGTGAAACATTGGTTTCAGCGCGTGCGAAGCTGAACACTACAGGACATGACTAATGTTGGACCATCCCCCACTAACCAAAGTAAACTCCAAAGTTCACAGCCGAAAATTAGTAATCACCTCACAACACAAGCAAATTGAATTAACAAGCGAGGGCAAAGCGCACAAGACCCTGTTGGTTCAATGCATGCAGCTACACGAAGTTGCAGGCAGCAACGCTATGAATGCCGGAAAAGGGCAAATGAACTGATGTTCACCTCCAATAAAAGGCAAAGCTGCCATGTGTTCACTGTTTCTGTGACGTCTCCTTCACACCAAGCTATTTTTGTCGGACTTTTTAAAGGCGAAAGCTTTGAATCTTTCTTTCCAGCACACACGTTGTGAGGTACAGAAAGTATGTGGTCCAAAAATTTAACTTGTGTGAGCCGGGAATCGCACACCAAAAAGGATATGCAGCATTGGGGGAGGAGGGCTGGAGAGGGAATTTCAGAAAGGGCAATGCACTGCACGCTATGAAATGGCAATGGTTAGCCAGCAGAACGACCTATGCAGGGTGCGGTCCAGAGCTTGGTCAAGTGATGATGGGTGTGGCCATAAAGTTCAACAGCGCACCAACAAAAAACCAAACTACGCTTTCATCTAAACATTGTAGGGACGCAGCCCCTACGTGCGCCCGCAGAGGGTGATTACACTCCAGTGAGTGTCGGTCGAACACCGATAGTGGCGTTAGTGCGTCATGTGCCCGTGCGCGCGTGTGCGATGAACAGTGAGCCGCAACGAACACGTGTAGTGCAACAGAACCCGGAGCATGCGCACAACCAACAGAGTGGCTTAAAAGTGGCGCTCACAGGAGCAGCTGGACAGTGCGCTCCGGGGGACACGCGAGAGCAGCTGCGGCCGCGGGCGGCGGCGAGCCACGATTATGACTGCATTTTACTAGCGAAAAATAGACGCGGACGAAGAAGTACACAGGACACTCGCTAGACTACAACTGAAATTTTACATAGCGTCCGTGAAACAAAGAAAGATAACATATCACCACGACCTGCCCCTACACATCCCCACACACGCCAACCTATGTGTCACACATGCGCCCTCGTAG
The DNA here is from genome assembly GCF_048455015.1 of Haemaphysalis longicornis. Classification (NCBI taxonomy): domain Eukaryota; kingdom Metazoa; phylum Arthropoda; class Arachnida; order Ixodida; family Ixodidae; genus Haemaphysalis; species Haemaphysalis longicornis. The sequence goes on along the minus strand of NW_027526203.1, from coordinate 152,149,583 downwards.
GTAGCATATCTCCTTATCTGTAAGAGTGATTGAAGGGGTGCTGACACAATTAACTCCTTCCCTGTAGATCTGAAATGCCTCGTTAATCTCGCGACTAGTTTGGTCACGTCCAGATCCTACAACACGTGTTTTATCGAACGCCGGCGTACAATCAGGGCACCGCCTGCAATGATCGGCCAGATGGCCTCCCGCCGCAAGCGACGAAACTGCTGCACGGTGCTCTCTCAGCCTGTCGTTTAAACACCGCCCCGTCTGACCCACGTAGCATTTGCCACAGGACAGCGGAATGCGGTAGATGACACCTTCTTTGCAGGTTACAAACCTGGTGCCATGTTTTTTGGTGCAAGCTTGGCGTGGCTTCTCGTTTACGGCGGGGCACATCCTCATCAGCTTGCCAGGCGCAGTGGCCAGCACTTCCACGCCGCATTTTTTCCCCACTTTTTTGAGGCGGTGCGTGAGCTGATGTACAGTCGTGAGCTGAAGTAAACGGACCACGGGAGCGGTGGCCAAAACTAATCGCTGCGCCGTCTGGTTGCGCGGCGCCTGCTGTCGAGACCGCGCACAGCGCAAGCGCGGCCTCTCAGTACAGCACGCATGCCGGCATCGGTCGCTTTTTCGCGATGGCATCGCGCTCCGATAAATTGGCGCCAGGGGAACATCGCCGATTTTTTGCTGTCTGCAGATCAACCCGCCTTCTCTGGAAACGGCATGCTCTCGCAATCGGCGGCAGCAGTTCGGACAACGCTGCTCCGCTGATAAAGTTGGCGCACCACTGATTATCTCGTGCTAGTAGATTCTTTCACCGACTCATCCCCATCAACAAATGAAGTAAAAAAAATCACAGTGTATTTGAAGAAAGGAAGACAAAACACCATCTTTTCCCGTCTTTCAGCATAGTTGCGAGATTTTAGCGCTCTGAGAATATAAGCGAACTTGAAAAGTTATTCCTGCCAATCTTTACACACTAAGGTTTCAACAAATACTGTAGTGTTTACGTATGTGCTGCATTCATTTATGAAACTTCGTTGCCTTACGCAGCATATGTGCCATTTCACAATCGCTCGGGAAAATCAAGTATCGTAATTTTAAGTTTAAGGCAGCCATCCATACATTTAGTGTTCGAAAACTCTATTGCGATATGCGATACCATTGAACGGGGTTTTGGATACACAGTGACTACCGAAACGCAGCCAAACCACATTCTTGATTTCGCTTTATTTTCACATGAAAACAATATGTTCGTACGCACTTTTAGTAACAGGATTTGAAATCGATGCATGTGATACAAATGGAGATGACTACCTCATGGTCGGTGACATGCGGTAAACAGACGACGTTATAATTCAAAAAAGCCCAATTTATTTACACATTTATTTGCAAAACAGAGCACAGAACAGCCGTACTCAGATGAGGGTTCGCAGAAAAAAAGAGATGCGTGAGGGCACCTCGGAGGGTCCATGGGTGCCCCCGCGGCACTGTCAAACTTTGTTTTTTCTAACCTTGTCGCCAACTCGAAAAGTGTATTTGCCGCATGGCATGTTCGAACAAAAAAAAGTCAAAGCTGGCTTTTTTACACAACGTTTTATTTATGCGAGAAAAAACACACACAAAAGGCTGCCATAGAAATATGTAATGAACGACTTTGGTTGCAAGGGTTCATTGTCGGACAACACGACACGCATCAAAATGTTCCGTCGTGGTGTACCGCATCACTGTTTCAAGTCCAAAAGGGGTCTTGGCACGCTAACGGCCTAGTACTACTGGCATAAAAAAATCAGAGATAGTACAAATATCCCGTCCTGTGGGCTCCACTATCTTCTTCAAAACACTGAACACTTTAGCTTCATTACAAAAGTCCCGCCTCCCAAAGGCACGTCAAAACAGAGAGGGAGGAAGACCTATCGATTAAACCATACCACACCGCTGATCGGCCACGACAATCAATCTTTGCTGTGCACACGAATAGCCACGTGACGCAACTCTCTCACTCTCATGCGGAAACCCCCAAGGTGTTTATAGAAAACAAGCTAACGAACAAACAGCAAAACAACAGAACTCCACTCAGAAACTCGCAGCGTTGAAATATCAAACCTCGTGTTCTCAGTGTAAAGCAGAGCGAAGCAATGCACGCCGAAAATGATGTTTAGCGCAGATTTCCTTTTTTGATAGCCCATTCCGGTATTCCAAGAAGTCGCGTCGTGCACGAATTATAAACGATCCATCACGTACTCACTCGTCAACATATATCTGCCGTCGTGGCGACAGCCTTACACCCCTGAGAAACCGAAACACGGCTGCGTAGTTTTAACATCAGCCCCAAAGACCCACCCTCACGGTCTCCCCATTCAAACATCCTGACCTCTCGACTGACCTCACAGTTCTCGTCTCTCTTCTGGTGGCTTCTATCAAACATGACCCATATAACACCCTCAAAGACAGTGGAAACAATTTTACCTATCGGCCAGCACCCCTCCGCCTGTTTCTTTCATGTAGCGTGCATGCCAGAGTGGGACATCCCAACTTTCCTACACACGATGAAAAGCGAAACGCTTCCCCATACGCGCGCTGCGCACCGCTCCGCACCGCCCATCAGCCCAGCCGGCATTGAATCGAGGAAATAAAAAAGACCAAACAAGGTAAACGGCACTAATAAATGAGATTCTGGCGGTTTTCAGGATTTAAGTGAAGCACTCGAACATAACAGCAGGTTCGTGCAACATTGCATTTGTCTATGCAAAAATGAAAAATGTAAAGGTAATGATTTCCTTACAGTATAAAAAAATAAAAGCACTGCAGATAACTTCCGCATGAAAACAAAAAGTAATAGGCGTAGCTTGCATTTTAATTAAATGTTCATCAATAGGTTGACACAACACTAGTGGCCGGAGTGGTTGCCGTCAATGGCAATTACTTCGCGAATACGATCTGGCATTGATCCGTAAAGGGGGGCCACCACATCTGCGCGTCTTCGAAGGCGCTCCCACTCCTCCTTTACGGCATCCCACAAAGCGTCCGCCGTAGTGTGGACAACGTTTGCACGGGCTAGTTGGGATTTCATCACACCCCAAACATTTTCTATGGGGTTCAAGTCAGCGGCGTTGGGCGGCCACTCCAGCTGGGGCACTTGTCTGTCATCCAAAAGCTGGATGACACAGCGCGCCTTGTGGATGGGGCTGCGGTCGTGCTGCAGCAGGAAGCACCCGTCCTTGAATGGTCCGTCGTATACGTACGGCAGAAGCACGTCGTCGACGATGCCGCAGTAGTAGGACGCATTGAAACGCCCGCTAATGCGGACCAGGGGACCAAGTCCGTCTTTGCTGATGGCTCCCCAGACGCTCACTGCACAGCGACCACTGGAGAGCACCTTTTGGGTGTATCCCGGCTTGTATCTGCATAGAAATAAATGCAATGCGTCAATAGGTGCAAAAAATACTAATTCGGTGGTGCCAGTTAATTATAGCTCCAGAGTCATTACCCTTTAAATGCGACTTCTAGAGCAACAAAAAGCGTGCAATTGTGTGACTTACAACAATATGTTCCAACCCAAACAACCAATCATAGTGCTGCTCACAAGAAGTCCCCATAAAGAACTGCTGCTAATTATTGAAAGAAACGGCTATAGTAAAGATAAGTCACTCAATACGATGGGCAGTTAACAAGGACAATTGTAGCTTTATCTGGCGAGTTGTAACAGTTTTTAACCCAGCATGATATTTTATAAACGATTAATATTGGAGTGAATTGCAGCTGTGTTCTTACCTCGACTTAGGAGGGCGCCAGACGGGCCGCTTCTGCTCCGTTCGCGTAGAAAATGTGGATTCGTCGGTGAAAATAACTTCTTTCTATTCTTCGACTGTCCAATTTTCCACGCTTCTGGCGAACTCCAGTCTCTGCTGCCGCTGAGACTCCGTGAGGAACGGCTTTTGTGCTGCCACGCAGCTTTTTAGGCCAGCCTCCCGGAGTCTCCTTCTAACTGTGGTGCACGAAACGTTAAGGTCTAGTTCAGCCCTCAGTTCCGGCGCACTCATAAGTGGCTCTTCAACGGAAGAAGCAACAATTAACATATTTTCCTCTTCTCCCGTAGCCCTTGGCCGTCCACTACGATGCGCATCCTCCACTCGTCCGTCTTCATCACGGAAAGCCTGGATAATCCGGCTCACTGAAGTTCTCGACCTCCTGGTGCGTCGGCAGATTTCCCGTTGCGGAACACCTTCTGTAGCAAGCTTTATAATGTGAAGCCTGTCTTCGTGCGGCACTCGTGGTGGCATCTTCGCAGAAGACGCAGCAAGAGCAAAGCAGTCCCCTTAAATGCATGTTTCTGTCCAATCACACGACAGAAACCATATCACAGGGTTGCAGCGAGCGTTATGTCACTTGAGAAATCCCAGCCATGAAAATTAAAAAAACAAATTACCTATTACCTATTGCGTCACTTGTCGTGCGATAATGCCCAAAAAGGCAGACGAATTCGCACCCTGCATGCGCTTGACTATCGGCATTGTGGTGGGGCATGATAAGATGCATCATACTTCAAACAAAAAACAGCGCTCAAGACGGGACAGAAAGAAGGAGGCTACACACACAGCGCTGTGTGTGTAGCCTCCTTCTTTCTGTCCCGTCTTGAGCGCTGTTTTTTGTTTGAAGTATGAACCAACAGGCCCACTTCCTTTGCATAAGATGCATGTCTGCGAAACATTGATCACAAAGGCAGGACAGACAATCTCTAAAGCACCTCTTTAAAGCAAAATAATTGACGTCTAGCTTTAAGAAAACAAAATCTGTTAGTGGTACCTCACCTGGAATATCGCGTGTCGCCGTCGTCTGTCACCCAAAACACGCATTGCTACCAAGTCAACTTTAAAGGGGCCCCATGACCTGCCTATGCGGGCGAATATATCTAAGAAACAAATGCACTTTATTTGAACTTAAAGACCACTGTGCGGAGTTCCACGCAGTCAGTTCACACTGGACTTATAAACGTTCAGAAATATCGGCAGCTGTCAATACATCATTCCAGTGAACAGTTCTAGGTCATAAATGGCATACTTAAAAAAACCATTCCACGTCAAGTTATACGAAAGTTGTCTGCTTCCAGGACTCCTCAATCACCGAGATCTTAGTCGGCCTCGTAGATAATTAGTAGTCGCAGTTTTAATACGATAACGGGAAGATACAACTTCCAAATCAGTTCGAACAGCCTCAGCAGGTTCAGCAAAACAACCGCGAAAATTGGCTTAGAGACTCCTCATTTCTGTCTGCTAAGATAATAATGTATTAATTCCAAATTTCATCAATTTAATTCACACTAAAGTATGTTTACCCTACGCCAACTACAACTGTTCGCGTTTAGTTTTTCGAGGTGATTTGCTTATTACCTTCATAACAAATAGAAAAAATATGAAGTCGTTATTGTATATCCTACGTCTTAGTCCAACATGTTTACTAAAATTTAAAAAAAATCAACGTGGGACGTCATCTTCGTTTGAAGCGTTCGTGTTATTGAAGAATTACTAAGGCGGCATTTATTTCATGTGGTTTTATTATTTTGAAGTAGTATTTGAGCCCTTCAAAAACAACATAGGCTGCGTTTTATCTGACCAATCATTCGTGTTAAATTCGTGTTAACACTCTTGTGCTAAATTTGTGGGAAATATACGAACTCTCCCAAGCATGGGCGCACGCACATACACCGACAATTTGGTCACGAATAAGCTGCTATGCGCGTCCCGGTGGGTATCTTTCGCGAAAATCGCAGCGTTATAGCAAGGTGTGATGTGCACGATTGCGGGGTTTGGTGACGGGTGTGATTAGGTGTGGAAGCTGAATTGCTTGGAATTCATTGTAATGTAATGGGAAGCCTCTTTCATTAGGAGACAAGTTTTCAATGCAGCCGGGGCAAATATAGCAAAACAAGCAAAATATGCCGCACACCACCGTGAGTTACAAGAAAGGCCCCACTCTGGTTGGCCACTTTGTTCGGATGTATTTACTGCAATGCTTTTCCCGCTGGTATACATAAGAAGAAAACACTCTGTTCGAACTTCCTAAGCCCGTATATTTTATCCGGGATGCAACAAGTAAGAAAAAAGAAAGATAAACAGCCTATGAGCCCGACGCAGCCACAGCACGCTGAAAGTGACAGCGTAGAACCGTTGCGGCATATCAGATGATTACCATAGATAGGGCGGTGCTGGGCAGCGTTCGCCTAACTACGCGGCGTGATTCCCCTGGCGCTGATTTATCGAAGCGACAAGCAGTCTCGAAGGAGCAGGGGATAGTGGCATGCGTGCTGTACTGATAGGCCGCGCTTGCGCTGTGCGCGGTCTCGACAGCAGGCGCCGCGCAACCAGACGGCGCAGCGATTAGTTTTGGTCACCGCTCCCGTGGTCCGTTTACTTCAGCTCACGACTGTACGTATGGCACGGCTACGCGTCGCAACCTCTCCCGGTTGGCGTCTTCTTCCCTTAAAGGGCCCTTACCGGCTTTAACCTCCTTGATGAGGCTTTCTGCGACCGAAGCCACCAACTCCAAAGGGAAGCCCGCTTGCGTCAGACAAGCCACTTGAGCTTGCACACTACCAGATACCTTGTGAGCGCACGACTTCTGGAGGGCACCGCGCAGGCAGTTCGCCGCTATGCCGCGCCTAACCACCTTGGAGTGGGCCGAAGCGTAATTCAAAATCTGCTTTTTTTGAGCGCGGTTGGTACATCCAGCATATGTGCCACTCCGTAAAACAAAGCTTCACATCCAGAAACTGAATGGTTTCTGGAAGAAGGATCACCAGGATTCTCAGGTCAGAGCTTCAGAGGCAAATCCGGTACCTGCACGTGTGCCTACGTGTTTTTGCGGCGACGTGTTCGACGTGCCCCGTGACCAGAGAGGACCTTGTGCGTGCCTGGAACCGTGATTCAAGTACTGTCACTGAGTTTTTATGGAGGAACTGTCTACCAGCATTGTGTGCTTGGAAAAAGTGTTCTACGAAAGTAGATGTTAGGCCCCAGAAAGTCACGACGCTTGCACAGGGGCCACTACCTGGTTTTGTTGAGGACGTACTGAGTTGTGGGCCTAAGTACTGTGTGGAGCCAAACGAGAACCCTGTCAGTCTGCTTTCAATGGTTAGGAGAGTGGCCCATCAAGCGCAGCTTGACGAAAAAGATAGATGTATTTCTGAGGGTGTTGACTGCTTAATGGGCAGGAAGGAGGGAACAAAAAGAAAACCATTGCGCGTCAAAAAGACTATTGACTACCTGCGTGATAACGACCTTACCCTGCTAACTGCTGATAAAGAAGGAGGCTTTGTAGTGATGCTTGTGTCTATCTATGAAGAAAAAGCCAGTCAGGCAATTGGAAAGAACTTTGTTCCATTTGCGGGAAGGAAGACTAAAATTAAAAAACAGGCGTTAGTTTTGTGTGAACATCTCAATTTGCCCCACCTCGGAAAGAATATTGAGGCAGCTAAAAATGAGGGTTTAAAAATATTCTTTTCGTGTAAAACCCATAAGGAAGGCATGCCACTTAGGGCCATAGTGTCTGAAAAAGGTTCCTGGCAGGGTGTTATATCTAGGGAGATTCAAAAGCATTTGAACCACATCTGCGTTGATGACCCGTTCCGAATTCGCAATTCCAACGAGCTTGTTGAGGTGTTACCGGAGTTGCACAAGAAGGGGGCCAATTTTGCATTCTCGATAGACGTCGAAGATTTGTTCTATAGTATCCCTAAAAAAGAACTGATTGACGCCGTGAGAACGTTGATCGAAGAAAATGGACCGGTCCGTTTTCAGAATGCTAGCGGTATGTCCACTCAAGGGTTTATTGATCTTTTAGCGTTTTATCTGGAGTCAACCTTTGTCGCTTTTAATGACCAGTACTATGTACAGAAAGAAGGTGTCTGTATTGGTTCCTGCATTGCCCCAATACTTTGCGGAGTCTTTTTAGCAGTTTGTGACAAACGCATTGCAGCGCGCCTCAACCACAGTATAGTTAAGTGTTTCAGATATGTTGATGATTTTATTGTGTTTGTGGATGTGGGCAGCCTTCAGGATAGACGGGGAGTGATTGACAGTGTTTTAGATGTGTTTAGGACGTGTTCAAAAGGCTTAAAGTTCACTTTTGAGGAACCTGAGAACGGAACCATTCAGTTTCTGGATGTGAAGCTTTGTTTTACGGAGTGGCACATATGCTGGATGTACCAACCGCGCTCAAAAAAGCAGATTTTGAATTACGCTTCGGCCCACTCCAAGGTGGTTAAGCGCGGCATAGCGGCGAACTGCCTGCGCGGTGCCCTCCAGAAGTCGTGCGCTCACAAGGTATCTGGTAGTGTGCAAGCTCAAGTGGCTCGTCTGACGCAAGCTGGCTTCCCTTTGGAGTTGGTGGCTTCGGTCGCAGAAAGCCTCATCAAGGAGGTTAAAGCCGGTAAGGGCCCTTTAAGGGAAGAAGACGCCAACCGGGAGAGGTTGCGACGCGTAGCCGTGCCATACGTACATCAGCTCACGCACCGCCTCAAAAAAGTGGGGAAAAAATGCGGCGTGGAAGTGCTGGCCACTGCGCCTGGCAAGCTGATGAGGATGTGCCCCGCCGTAAACGAGAAGCCACGCCAAGCTTGCACCAAAAAACATGGCACCAGGTTTGTAACCTGCAAAGAAGGTGTCATCTACCGCATTCCGCTGTCCTGTGGCAAATGCTACGTGGGACAGACGGGGCGGTGTTTAAACGACAGGCTGAGAGAGCACCGTGCAGCAGTTTCGTCGCTTGCGGCGGGAGGCCATCTGGCCGATCATTGCAGGCGGTGCCCTGATTGTACGCCGGCGTTCGATAACATTCCTTCCATCAGCTTTTCCAGCCGTGAGCGGAGTGCAGGATTCATTAAAGCCGCCCGCATCTTCCCACGGGGGGAACTCGAGTAAATGCGTCGCATCTACCCGAGTCAAGCAAAGCGTCACGTCAAGCGAAAGCCAAGCAAAGACGCCCTTGACTGAATTCCGAACGCGCGCTCCGCCGCTTATTACGTTGAGGGGACTGCGTAAGCCGGTCCCAGTCGACGACGTTAGAGTACTTGTTAAGCGGCGTGGACTCTAGGTGTTTGAGTCAAGCGCGGATGTTGCTTCGCCGGAGAACGGCACACCGGTTGTATGCGCAGCGCGCCCGAAGAAGAGAGTACTGCACATGAGAGAGTGCATGAGAGAGTACTGCACATGCGCCGGCCCCAGCGCGTCTGCCGCGGCTATGACGCAACGTGCCGCGGCTATTACGCAACACAATCCAACACAATCCACTTTAATCCAATCCAATCCAAATCCAATCCAGGTCAAGCCAAGCCAAGCCAAGCCAATCCAATCCAAGCCAATCCAATCGTATCCAATCCAATGCCCCTCGCGAGAGAGTGTTCGCTATCGCCTCGACTCGACGCGCATGCGCAGTGAGCGTGCGGACTACGGACGCCAACGCGGGTGACATCGTGAGTTACTGAAATGCTCTGCATTTAAAACACGTGTTGTAGGATCTGGACGTGACCCAACTAGTCGCGAGATTAACGAGGCATTTCAGATCTACAGGGAAGGAGTTAATTGTGTCAGCACCCCTTCAATCACTCTTACAGATAAAGAGATATGCTACCTACGAGGGCGCATGTGTGACACATAGGTTGGCGTGTGTGGGGATGTGTAGGGGCAGGTCGTGGTGATATGTTATCTTTCTTTGTTTCACGGACGCTATGTAAAATTTCAGTTGTAGTCTAGCGAGTGTCGTGTGTACTTCTTCTTCGTCCGCGTCTATTTTTCACTAGTAAAATGCAGTCAGATAACCAACTAGCCCAACTTTATGCCTTAACCACGACTATGACGCCCGGACCACGAGGAGCAACCAGCGTCCCCGGCGGACGCTCTTCACCCGACGTCGGCACAAGTGACTGAAGACGTCGTCGTGAGTGTACAGCACCATGCTGTACCTTTCTGGACAAGCAGGGTTTAAACCACCGCAATGTTTTCTTTACGCGATTTCGGCGCTTGCTTGCTGTGCTCTCAGCGCTGACTCACCCCAGCGGTGCGGCGCCACCGTGGGAGATGGCCGCAGCGCTGACTCACCCCAGCGGTGCGGCGCCACCGTGGGAGATGGCCGCAGCGCTGACTCACCCCAGCGGTGCAGCGCCACCATGGGAGATGGCCGCAGCGCTGGCTCACCCCAGCGGGGCGGCGCTACCGTGGGAGATGGTTGAAGCGCTGACTCACCCCAGCGGTGCCGCGCCCCCGTGGGAGATGGTTGCAGCGCTGACTCACCCCGGCGGTGCGGCGCCCCCGTAGGAGATGGTTGCAGCGCTGACTCACCCCGGTGGTGCGGCGCCCCCGTGGGAGATGGTTTTCAAGCGCCGACTCACCCCGGTGGTGAGGTGCCGTCGTGGGAGCGCCCGTTCGGCCGGAATGACCAGAGGCAAGTACCTCATAGTTGGGAGACATTTTCTAACCATCGGAAATCCATCTGTGCAGACATCAGCAAGGAAGTCGTGTCCAAATCACCCGAATCGAGCAACAAGGAAAGGCGGCAAGCGGCTTTCCACCAGACCGTGTACTCAAGCTCTGTGAGCTCCGAGGCGCCATCTTGCCCGGACACAGTGCAGCCGACAGGCGCACGCGACAATGCACTGGTATTCTGGTCATCCTACCACCCAGCGGCACGCTGTGCAGACCCCCTCGCGCAACCAATCGAGATACGCCACTCGAAACTGCGGCGAGACTCGCCGCGTCGCGGCAGGCAGCAGTGCACAAACCCGCAGACGCAGCAGTGCAAAGACCCACTGCCGCCAAAGCGGCCACGCCGAAAGCTCAACGCGGACGGCGGGTGCAGGAGCCGAGCCGAAATTCCACACCAACTGCCTTCGAGCATGCCGCACCCTACATGGACGACATGGAAGGCGGGAACTTGGTGCAAAAGGCACATGAAGGGCCTCCAGCGAGCAACAATCAGCGCATGGTGAGCTGTTGGCCCTTGGTCCTGGGCGGACAGGCTGCAAGCGTGCACAATGCACCTTTCATTACAGTCAAGGTAGCTGGCCTGACTATACCTGCCCTACTGGACACTGTAGAAACGGTTTCTGTGTTTGGAGACGTTGTCGGAGAATGGTGCTCCCCGAGGAAGATCAAATTCCGGCACGTAAACACCAGTATCAGAACAGCTTCGCATCAGGTAGTGCCGATAACATCCGCAGCAAGGCTGACGGTAATCGCAGATGGTGGCAAGCACAGGCAACGTTTTTTGTACCTTCCCAGTCTTTCCTGTCCAGCCCTTCTGGGCCGCGATTTTATGGCCAGGACAGGGCTAGTGCTTGACGTGAAGCCTGGAACCTACCACTACGGCCCAGGAACGCCGCTGAACAGCTTTGCAGCAAGATCACCAGAATCTGTCAGGGTTGCTGACAGCGGAGACCACCGCCGGAGAGGTTGAAAATGGTTTGCAAACAATCTTGATGTCGTTCGCAGGACCACCGGAGGAACAATCACGGCTCGCAGCAGTACTACAACCCTTCGCAGCGATGTTCACGGAAGCTCCGGGTACTGTGAACAAAATGTTCACAGGACCCGGAGCTTCCGTCGCACGACATCGAGATGGGAGATGCGCGTCCACTACGGTTCAACCCGAGGCCCTTGAGCGTTCACAAGCAACCACAGCTGGACGGAGCCCTGCATGAGAAGGTAAATACAGGAGCGGTGAGGCCATCAAAAAGCCCTTCGCCTTTTCTGATTGTGCTGGCAGATAAGAAAGATGGTAGTATCCGCATGTGCGTAGACTACAGACGCCTAAACGCGATGACTACGAGAGATTCGTATCCCTTTCCATCCATCGATGCGGTTATGTATGCGCTAGGTTCCGCAAAGGTTTTTACCACACTTGACTGTAGTAGAGGTTTCCTACAGATCCCTGTAGCGGAAAAGGATACCGAGAAAACAGCGTTAACTTGTACCAGACGGTTGTTTGAATTCGTGAGGCTGCCTTTCGGTTTGTCAAATTCCCCAGCAACTTTCCAGCGCGTGATGGACATCGTGCTGGTGGACGCGAAGTTCAACTACGCGATGGTGTACATGGATGATGTGGTTGTATATTCAGACAACCTTGAGGATCACGTTGTTCATTTGCAGGCTGTGTTGGAGCGCATGCAAAACGCAGGCCTCACAGTAAACCCCTGCAAGGTACAAGTGGCTGCCAGCAGGATCGAGCTTCTGGGCTTCGTTGTGGACCAAGGTTCAGTCCGGCCAAACGAGAAGCTCAAGGTGATCTTGCAGTTCCCGAAACCAGAGAACGTCAAAAGTCTTCAGCGCTTCCTGGGTATGGTCGACTTCTACAGGCACTTCATTCCGAACTGTGCGGACTTGGCACGGCCCCTCCATCAGCTGCTAAGGAAGGGCCCCAAGTGGTCTTGGACGGCTTTGGAGGAGCAGGCGTTTCAGGCACTATCAACAGCCATCGCCGACACCACAAGGCTGCGGTTGCCAGATCTCAACCGCCCCTTTGTTGTCCAAACCGATGCAAGTGAGTACGGCATAGGGGCTGTTTTGCTACAGGAGCATAGCGGCGAACTGTACCCTCTGGCATTCGCCAGCCGCACTCTCTCAGCAGCCGAACAGAACTATTCAGTGACAGAAAAAGAGTGTCTTGCCATAGTGTTCGCCCTCAAAAAGTTTAACATGTACTTTGATGGCGCAGATTTCAAGATACAGACTGACCACCAAGCACTGTCATGGTTGTCACGGCTTCAGAACCCTGCAGGTCGCCTCGCACGCTGGGCGCTAAACCTGCAGAAGTATCATTACAAAGTGGAATACAAGAAGGGCACCAGCAACAAAGCGGCGGATGCCTTGTCTCGCGCACCCCTACCAGCAGAACAGCAACCAAAACCCCAGGACTTCGCGGTTACAACGCCTTGAGAAGCCTGGGGAACCCTGGTATGTCGCCAGGAGATGCTTGAAGCGCAGCAGGCCGACGAGCAGTGCACGCGCATTCGGGAGTCGATTACGGCCGCAGGAACGACGATACTACGGCGGCGAGGGCCCCGGACTACGACTGCTACGTCCAAAGCCAGGACGGCTTGCTACTACGGTACATTCCAAGCGCAGACACCGCCAGTGGTGAGTATCCCTTCCGGGTATTCGTACCAAAGCGCCTAAGAAGGTCTTTTCTGGAATATTACCAGGAGAGTACCCTAGCTGGTCATAGTGACGGTCTGAAAACGTACCAAAATCTTTGCCGCGTTGTCACATGGCCTCGCCTGAGAAAAGAGGTAATGAAGTACTGCCAGACATGCCCAGTTTGCCAGTCTGTCAAGCCAAAATGCGGCAGACCACCTGGCCTCATGAAGTCAATCGAGAGCCGCTTCCCGTGGCAAATCGCGGCGTGTGACGTGATGGGTCCATACCCAACATCAGTGAAGGGCAATCGCTACCTTCTGGTCGTCACAGATCATTTTTCCAAGTGGGTCGAGCTGTACGCATTACGTAGACTTGATTCTAAGTTGATCTGGAAGAAGTTGTTGGATACTTTCACCCGCTTTGGTTTTCCAGAACAGCTCATAACAGACAATGCCACGTACTTCACCAGCAAGAACTTCGTGGACACTTGTTCGGTTCTGGGCGTAGTACATAAGAAGACTACTCCGTACCATTCACAAGCGAACATTACGGAACGGGTCAACAGAAACTTGAAGATGATGCTGGTGGCCTTCACTGAACGTCACAAAGACTGGGATGCTCACCTCTCGGAAATGGCGTTTGCCACTCGGACTACGGTCAATCGCTCTACCCGGTTCACACCAACAGTCATGCTTTTTGGTCGCGACCTGTGCTTTCCTATCGAACACTCGTTCAGTGACCAGGTCGAGGTGCACCCTCGCACTTTTGTTAAGTATGCACAGGATCTCCGCAGCAGCCTCAACGAGACCCTCCAGGAAGCCAGGCAACACCTGGACTTGGCACGCCTCGAACAGCGCCAGCAGTAAAAGGGACGGCGCCAGGTCGAGTTTTCCGTGGGTGACCTGGTACTGCGCCGTACCCATCCGTTGAGCGATGCAGCAAAAGGGTTTGCTGCTTCCCTGGCTGACCGATGGAAAGGTCCTTATAAGGTAACAAAGCGCACATCTCGGCTGACGTATCGCCTTCGCAACCGCAACCTACACGGAGGGCAGGATACGGGTCCCGTAGGCATTGACGACATTAGGGCATATTATGAGCGACTCTCTGAAGAAGAAATCTAATCTTGTTAATGTTCTTCCAGGATACGCTATCCGGTCAACGTTGCAGCAACAGGGCTCGGCGGGAAGACCTCCACCGGCACTCATCACAAACCCACAGGAGAAGGCATCATCAACGGCAGCCCCCCAGCGCTTCTCGGACAACTAGAGAGTTGTCCGGTCTTGGGGGAGGGGGAATGTAGGGACGCAGGCCCTACGTGCGCCCGCGGAGGGTGATCACACTGCAGTGAGTGCCGGTCGAACACCGATAGTGGCGTCAGTGCGTCATGTGCCCGTGCGCGCGTGTGCGATGAACAGTGAGCCGCAACGAACACGTGTAGTGCAACAGAACCAGGAGCATGCGCACAACCAACAGAGTGGCTTAAAAGCGGTGCTCACAGGAGCAGCTGGACAGTGCGCTCCGGGGGACACGCGAGAGCAGCTGCGGCCGCGGGCGGCGGCGAGCCACGACCATGACGCCCGGACCACGAGGAGCAACCAGCGTCCGCGGCGGACGCTCTTCACCCGACGTCGGCACAAGTGACTGAAGACGTCGTCGTGAGTGTACAGCACCATGCTGTACCTTTCTGGACAAGCAGGGTTTCAACCACCGCAGTGTTTTCTTTACGCGCTTTCGGCGCTTGCTTGCTGTGCTCTTTTTATTGCCTCCCAACCTTCTTTGTTTGTTTTTTCCTGTTTTGGTTTTCCCGGAATAAACCCGTGATTTGTTCTCATGCAGATCGGCGTTACTTTGTCGGGCAGGTTCGGGCTCGCGAACCCTTTACGCTCGAAGGGGGATCCTTCAACATTCTTTGCAAGTTTTAAGCATGCCCCATAATTTTTCTACATTGTTTTTTTAGAATTTTGTAACTACTAGTTAAAAATTACCATAATGTGAGGAAAAATAGGGGTCCGTAGCAAAAGAAGACATTAAAGGCATCAGTAATTATCGCATTTTTTGTTACTTTATTGGAATTGAGCACTGGTAGCATTCTGCTCTGATATGCAAATATGCATTTCTGGGAAAGGCACGCTTACGAAAAAGGCTAAGAGCTTGCTGCCTTCTTAAATTGCCAGGGGTGCTATTCCAGAAGGCCCGAGTTTGGGCGAAACTCGGGCGAGGCGGAGCTGTGGTGAAAATAATAAGCTCATATTTCGGGGCAGGGTTAGAACGCTTTAAAAATGCGATTCATGCTATTTGCTGATTATTGAGGTGACGTAATCGGTCCAGGGCAGTGCGCTCAAGGATGCGTGACAAGGGCGTTCCGCATTTTTCAGTGCGTTCTCTCTCTCCACTAGCTGCACTGGTGGCTACTGGGGGCAAGCGAATCCAACTGATTTATTATATTATACTTTTACTTTATTAACGTGTATTTTACTACGAAGTTCCTTAATTTTTTTTTATTCTGGGCGTTCCTATGAGCTTTTTATTTGAAGTTTTGTGTCCTAAGAAACAGTTTCTGCGTCGGTGGCAGAAAGTGAGGTCACGGGACCATGGCCGACCGGCAAAAAAAAGCGGGTGATAGAAGCGCGCCGCATACAAAACATTTGCTGTTCCTATTACGTTACCGAAACCCTCCGCTTTTCGACGCAAAATTTCCTCGGGGCACTCCAGTCTCCTTACGTGATTTTAAGGCGAAAGCCTGGCGATACGTATTAGCATCTTCTTTACTAATATATTGTACTTACGCCTTGTTTCGCGATTTCATTTCTGTGTCTTTTGGCACGGATTACTTTAAACGGTTTCATTTCTGCTATTACGTGTTTGCGTCAGTTTCTTCTCTTTCATTTGGTCGTCTTAGCGTGTGAATTACACGAGCAAGCAGAATGGAACTTGTCACAGCCTCCCTACCATCGGGGTTCTGCGAGGGTGGTGTGCACCTGTCCTACTCCTGTGACATCACATTCAGGCTTCACAATACACGAAACTATCCTACAACTGTCAGTTTTAAAATTTACTGATATGAATTTTGCAAACCGGGCACGTTAGTTCCTCCAACCTCCCAATTGCGGGCAAATCCCCCAAGTCGTCATGCGCTAGGAAGGAAGGAATAGCAACAAGCAACAAAATGGAAAGTTGGGCGAGTTGGTACGCATTCATGATGGAAAGTAAATTTTGTTTTCACCAAATCAGATTGTACGTGTCAGCTATAAATTTGTTTTCCTTTCCAATAAAATACTACTTGTGAGTCACCGCCCGTCTTTTTAATTTCTTCTGTGTCCCTTGTAGTGTACTGTGCTGTTACTTTCTATCATGAATAGCAACAAGGACAACAAATTTGAGATTTGTTTGCTTTACTGCATTTTGCTCTTCGCCGCTCATCTTGGACGAAGCTCTCCACAGTCGTCTTTTTTTCAGACTTCAATCCCCTCGCAACCGCCTCTTCCTTCGCGCCCTTCCCACTCCCGATTACCCTCCCCCTGCATCACGTGGTTGCTTGAATTCTTAGCTCTCCCCTTTACTCCCTTTCCATGCTCTGCTTGCTTTTATACGACAGTGACGGTGAACAAAACCAGTTTAAATGTGTAAAGATCGCCTGTGACAATACGCACGCACCGTTGATTGTATTGTAGCGAGGATAATGAACAGCTGCAACAGGCCATCGAGCTAGCGGGGTATGCGTTGTACCAGCATCGATAATGTGGAAGAGGAAGGTAGGATTGTGTCCAATCCAGACTGGGGGATATGCGCCTAAGACGTGTCAGGGGAAGACGATGAACCTCCCCGCACGGGGCACCTTGAGTATTCATGGTGACGGTGAGCAGCGACACCGCGGACCCCGAGCTCCCACACATAAGCCGTGTCCAACCGCGGCGAGGTGTTGAAGGGTGAAGGGTAGAAGCCGTAAAGGGTGGCCGTCGGAGCCTTGGTCAAGCTCCGGCCGATGGGCTCCCCGCCTGTCTACCAGGCAGGGAGCTCCGGGACCTCTTTGACTACCAGTTTAAGGTCAAAGGACAAAGTACCTCCGTCTCCCTGCTTTTATACTATGCCATATGGTATTTTCAAACCCCCCCCCCAACCGTGATCGGTCCCTGAAAAGAGGCCGCACCGAAGTATCCTTTCCCCCATTGCCGTCGTGAACCTTTCCTGAACCGTATCTTTTTTCTCGATTTCTTGTCATAGAATCCCTCAATCCAACCCACCCTCTTGCATCTCAGTCAGTCTTTTTTATTGCAAAATATCTTGAAGCCATAATAGGAAAATTATATCAGGCCAAAAAACAAACTGGTGAACTCCTCATCGAGGTAAATGACAAGCAGCAGTCCACAAAGCTTCTAGCTCAGACTAGACTGGCTGATCTAGACATCAGGGTCAAACCCCATCGGAGCCTCAACAGCTCGCAGGGTGTGATATCCGAGACAGACCTCCTGAACGAAACAGATGCGGATCTCCTTGCCGGCTTGAAGGATCAGGGCGTCACTGCCGTGAGACGCATCACTATCCGCAGAGACAAGGAAATTCCCACCAAGCACATTATCTTGACTTTTGACCGCGCAATTCTTCCACAACACATACATGCAGGTTTTATCCGTTGCTCCATCCGTCCGTACATCCCAAACCCGCGGCGCTGTTTTAAGTGCCAGCGGTTCGGGCATGGTACAAACTCTTGCCGTGGCCGAACGACGTGTGCGAAATGCGCGGCACACGATCATCCGAGTGACAACTGTCCATCCGACACCCTCTGTTGTGTGAACTGGGGCGGGCCGCATGCAGCGTACTCCCGCAAGTGTCAAAAATTCCAACTGGAAAAAAATATAATCAACATAAAGGTAACTGAGAACATCACCTTCCCGGAGGCGCGAAAGAGGTCCGCCTCTTTCCCCCTGGGAAGGTATGCTGACGCAGCTCGTCGGGGGGCGGAGCGGCGTCTGGTGTCCACAGGGACCCAGTTCAGCGAGTCTGACCTGGTCCTGCCCCCACCTCCCGCGGGGTTGCCTCACGCAGCCCAACCCGGCACCACGCCGCTTGCTGAGGCCGCAGCGGTTGTGGTGCAAACCACTTCTGTCGGGACCGGTGCCGCTCCCGCCTCTGTCTCCCCGTCCTCCAGTGCGTTGGAGGGTACCGAGGTGATGGACACCACGGGCCCCGCACCGGCTCCCACCACCACCGCACCGCGCCGCCCGTGCAACCTTTGGTGCCCCGGACGCCCTCGGCGGTGGCGGCTCAAACGAAGAGCTCCCGAGGGGGGCCAAGTCCGGGGGGCCCGGTCCGTCAGGCACCCCTCGGACATCCGACGACGAGATGGATGTCGGGCCATTCCTGCCTTTCCGGCCACCTTTCGGGCCGTTCCAGCCGTTCCGGCCACCGACTTCCCAGCCTACAGACAGACCTAAAAAGCCTAATCCCAGAGTAACAGCCCCGAAAGACGACACATGAACACACACACACACACACTCCAGTCATTCTTAAATGTAAATAATGGGAACAGACAACATCATTCAATGGAACTGTAGAGGCCTTATCAACAATCTAGATGTGTACGGGATACTTCATTCACATCAGCCAAGTCTCATGTGTCTTCAGGAAACACACCTAAATAGTAAACATACTAACTTCTTGAATAGCTACTTGGTTTTTCGAAAAGACAGCAACACTTGCACTTATTCTTCAGGTGGTGTGGCCATAGTAGCCCGAAAATCCTTAGCGTGTCACACCATCCACCTAAACACCATGCTTGAAGCTGTCGCGATTCGAACAATTATTTATGATAGGTTAATAACGGTATGCTCCCTCTACATCCCTCCGGATTACCAACTATCGAACACTGATTTTGAGGCCCTGATAGATCAACTACCTGAACCCTACTTAGTCTTAGGCGACCTCAATGCACATAATTGCACATAAATGCACATCTGGGGCTCTTCCCGCACAGATGCCCGAGGTCGCCTAATTGAAAAATTTCTAACATCATCGGGAGCATGCCTTTTTAACAAAAACGAAGCTACATATTATAACATAGGACAAAACAGTTATTCACATCTTGACTTGGCTCTTGGCTCTGCAGTTCTTTTCCCATTTCTTGAGTGGCATGTGGACACAAACCTATGTAGTAGTGACCACTTCCCCACCAAATTGACGTACATAGGCATAGGCACAAACACTTCCCCCTCTCATAAAAGGTTCAATGAAGGAAGAGCAAACTGGAGAAACATCTAAACTGCATCTAAACATCTAAACATCTCACAGAAACATCTAAACTGCACGACACATCCATAAAACACCTACACGTAGAAGAGGCGACCCAACTGCTCAGGGCGCACATCCTCGACGCCACCGCTAAGTCCATACCCTAGGCCTCCGGTGCCCCACGTAACCCAAGGAGGCCCTGGTGGAACGAGGACTGCAGGCGAGCGCGAGTGGCCCAGAACAAGGCGTGAGGTGTCCTTTGCCGGTACCCCACGTTGGCTAACATAATTTCTTTTAAAAGAGCAAAGGCCTTGGGAAAGCGCGTGCGCCGTTACGCAAAACGGGATAGTTGACGCTCCTTCATGACATCCGCAAATTAATACAGACACACGCAACGTGTGGACACGAATACGTAAACTTAAAGGACAACATACACATAGCCTGCCCTTGATGATCGTTGGATGTTTGAGGCGCAAGGGACACAAGGCGCAAGGGACACAGCACGATTAGGGACACACTAGAAGATCAGGCTAACACACATGCACAACACTTTCAACACGTGTCAAGCTCTGCACACTACACAAACACTTTGCTGAAACTTAAAGCCTCTTGTGAAAAGTCCCTACGCGACAACAACAAATCACAGACTTCTTACAAATCCCTGTTTTCACTACATGAGCTGAGGGCTGCTCTAAGCACGTGTAAACCCTCAGCTCCAGGCCCAGACATTACATATACAATAATACAGCACTTAAACACAGACACTTGTAACCCTCCTTCACCTTTACAACAAGATATTTCTTTCGGGGCACATTCTGAAGTCTTGGAGGGAGGTTATAGTTGTAGCATTCTTGAAAGAAGGGAAGGACCTTTCCTCTCCTGCTATCTATCGACCTATTGCCCTGACCAGCTGCCTGTGCAAGCTTCTCAAGAAGATGATAAATCGCAGGCTCGTGTACTTTCTTGAATACAACGGTCTTCTCGAGAGCTGCCATGCAGACTTCAGGGCGGGGCGATCAATGAGCGATCAACTCGTAGCTCTTGAAACATATATAAAGGATGCCTTTGTGCATAAACAATTAAACAAACAAACAAAATAAACAAAACATCTGCAGAAAAAAAGCCCTTACACGACAAAGACAAATAAAAAACTTCTTACAACTCTGAATTCACTCTCTATGAGTTGAGGGCTGCCCTGAGCACGTGCAAACCTTCAGCTCCAGGGGCAGATAAGATTACATACACCATGATACAGCACCTACACCCAGACACTCTTGAAACACTCTTACACCTATACAATAAAATATGGCTTTCGGGGCACATTCCACGCTCTTGGAGGGAGGCCATAGTAGTGGGTTTCCTAAAGGAAGGGAAGGACCCTTCCTCTCCCGCCAGTTATCGTCCCATTGCCCTGACAAGCTGCCTGTGTAAGCTCTTCGAAAAGATGATAACCAGGAGACTCGTGTACTTCTTACAGTACAACGGTCTTCTCGAGAGCTGCCAGGCGGGCTTTAGGGCGGGGCGATCTACGAACGATCAACTCGTTGCGTTAGAGTCGTATATTAAAGATGCTTTCCTCCATAAGCAGTACTGTATGACAGTATTCTTTGATCTTGAAAAGGCGTACGACACTGCTTGGCGGTACGGCATCCTCCGCTATTTGAAGTCCTTTGGCATGTCGGGTAACATGATGAATACGCTTGTTAGTTACCTGTCTGAACGAACGTTTCGCGTGCGAGTTGGAGCTGCACTCTGTAGGGTTCATGTGCAGGAAAACGGCGTGCCGCAAGGTGGTGTTTTGAGTTGCACTTTGTTTATTGTAAAAATGAATTCTCTTCAGAAGGCCGGACAGCCAGCCGCAGCCAGGGTATCCTGGACTAAGGATGCCCTCCACCAGGCGGGCGCCCTAACATCTGCGCCTCAGGCTCGCAAATAAAGATTTATCAATCAATCAATCAATCTTCAGAAGGCACTGCCGCCATCGATCTCCTGTTCAATCTATGTAGACGATGTTCAACTCTCCTTCAAATCGTGTAACTTGTCTATCTGCGAGCGCCAAGTGCAGCTTGGTGTGAACCAGCTAGCCGGCTGGGCAGATAGCAACGGTTTTAAATTTAATCCAGGAAAATGCACTTGTCTTCTGTTTTCCAAGAGGCGTGGCATTCGGCCGGATCCAGACATTCGACTCCACGTTGTCTCTATTCCTGTCAAAAAGGAACACAAGTTCTTAGGTATAATCTTTGTCCAAATGCTCACATTCATTCCACGCATAAAACAACTTCAACATAAATGCTTAAAAACAATGAATATCCCGAAGGGTCTGTCGCACATCTCTCTTGGTGCTGACAAACAACTTCTTTTACGTGTTTTTACCAGCCTAATAGGTTCACGACTGGACTATGGTAGCGTTGTCTATGGGTCAGCCACTAAAACATCCCTCAGATTGCTGGACCCTGTGCTTCATCTAGGGCTCCGCTTGTCGTGTTGTCCCTTCCGAACTAGTTCAGTTGAAAGCCTGTATGTAGAGTGCAACAAATGAACCTACAACGTCAGCGAGCATACACAGACCTCCTTTATGCCTTTAAAATTTCATCCGTGCCACACCATCCTTTTAAATCAGTTTTTCATGATACCTCAATGACTGAACTCCTTTTAAATCGACCATCGTTCTCTGCGTCCTTCTCTTACAGAGTTAGAGAGGAAGCGTCAGAGCTTGATGTCTCCTTTTTAGATACAATCTAAAGTTCTCCAACAGATTTCGTAGCACCATGGCATCTCCGCCCTGTATCATGCGACACATCTTTCACACATGTAGATAAAAACCGAGCTCCCACATGTGCAATTCTGCAGCACTTCTTGTATTTGCAGGAGAAGTATCAGTGTTCTGAATTTTATACGGATGAATTCTATACGGATGACCCGGCCTTAATGTCACCAGAACTCTGAATAGTCATACTAGTATCTTTACGGCAGAGGCTTACGTTGTACTTCTTGTTGTTAATCAGATACTTCAAAGCCACAACCCACAATCCATTATCTATACAGATTCACTCAGTGTTGTGCGGGCGTTGTCGTCAACAAAGTCTTCAAAAAATCACGTTATAAATCGAATAGTAAAGGGTATTATGTCTGTGTATGTCCACAAATTTGAACTGGTCCTTTGCTGGGTCCCTGGCCACTGTGGTATAGCTGGGAACGAAGCAGCGGATCGAATGGCTGCTGCTGCTACACTCTTGAGTACAGTAGATATAACCAGATTACCCTACACCGACGTGAAACCACACATCAGACAACAACTTCGCAAAACATGGCAAACACACTGGAGTGAACAAACAGACAACAAGTTACACGTAATAAAACCTAACTTGGGACCATACACTACCGACACAAGCAATAGATACTCTGAAGTCACCTTGGCTAGATTACGGATAGGGCACACTCATGCAACGCACTCGCACCTTCTCACGGGGTCTCCAAGACCTCTGTGAAGCAGGTGCGGAGAGGCCCTATCCGTAGTGCACATACTAATGACATGCAAGGCACTTCACACAACACGACACAGACACTTCAGAGAACTTTACAGACAACATATTCCACAACATCCATCGCTGTTTCTAGGTGACGATGCCAGTGTTTCTGTGAAACGTGTGTTTGATTATTTGTCAGACGTTAAGTTTTTAAACATCATTTCTTATCACGCATAATCAGATCTGGCCCTATACACCAGCCATCACCATTATCTTTAACTGATTTTACTATGTTCGGTTGACACGTTTTTTTTTACCTACCTTGTCGTGGTAACCACTTCACTTCATTAAATAAACTTTTCTCTGGCGCTCTTTGCCCTTAGTCGGCCTTGCGCCATAAAAAACCCAACCATCATCATCGTTGTTGCAAAGGGACGACATGCTTATGCTACCTGGGCGATGTTGTCGTGTTTTCGCCCTCATCTGTAATACATCTCAGGCACCTTTCTGTCAATCTCGTAATTTTAGGCTTGCGGACCTTCAGCTGACCGTTTCAAAATATCGCTTCGGCCGCCGCGAAATATCTATCCTCGGCCACCTTGTTGCCAACGACGGAGTTACCCTAAAAGGTACGCGCCGTCAAGCAATTCCGCAGCCCCGTTTCTCAAAGAAATTTCGGAGCTTTCTGGGCCTCTGCTATACTTCCGCAGTTTTATGTAGGGGTTTGGTGACATTGCGGACTGTGAAACGGACCTTCTGAAGAAAGATCCCGAGTTAACGTGGGCTTCACCTCAAGCAGACGCATTCGCTACGTTTATTTACGTTCTGTCCCCGCACGGGGCACCTTGAGCAATCTTGGTGACGGTACTGGCGATACCGCGGACCCCGAGCCCCCAAACATAAGCTGGATCCAACCGTGGCGATGTGTTTATACGTGGAGGGTTAGAAACCACGAACGGTGGCCGTCGGAGCCCAGGTCAAGCTCCGGCGGATGGGATCCCTGTCTGTTCACCAGGCAGGGAGCTCCGGGACCTCTTTGACTACCAGGGTAAGGTCAACGAAGAAAGTACCCCCGTCTCCCTGCTTTTTCCTATGCCATATGGATAAATCAAACCCCCCCCCCCAGACGTGATCGGCCCCCCTAAAAGGGGCCGCACCGAAGTATCTTTTCCTTCTTTGCCTTCTATCTCGCTCCCAAAGCCAGATAACTACCCTCGTTTTTTGATCATTGAATCTGTGGACAAATCGAAGCCGGTTTCCTCTCAATCTGTATTTCTTGTTTCTAAATACCTTGAAGGTATCATCAGCAAAACATATGACGCCAAAAAGCACAGAACTGGTGAAGTGCTAGTTGAAGTTAAAACCCAGCAGCAATCCACAATCCTCCTGAAACAAACCCGCATGGCAGATCTGGAGATCAGGGTCTCACCCCACCGCAGCCTCAACAGTTGTCAAGGTGTGATCTCTGAGGCAGATCTCCTAACCGAGACAGAGACTGATCTGCTCAAAGGCCTAAAAGAACAGGGCGTGACAGCAGTAAGGCTAATCGTCATCAGGAGAGTGATCAAAGAAATAGCCACCAAACATCTGATCCTGACTTTCGACCACTGCACACTGCCCGAGCATGTCAACGCAGGTTTCATCCGTTGTTCTGTCCGGCCGTACATCCCGAACCCGAGGCGCTGTTTCAAGTGCCAGAGGTTCGGGCATGGTACCAACTCCTGTCGAGGCAGAAAAACATGTGCCAAATGCGCCCAGCAGGATCATCTATCCGACAACTGCACTGCAACCAACTTCACCTGCCCGAATTGCCAGGGTCCACACGCAGCATACTCTCGCGCTTGGGAAAAGTTTCATCTTGAAAAAAAAATCATTAACCTTAAGATAACCGAAAACATCACCTTCTCAGAGGCGCGAAAGAGGTTCGCCTCCTTCCCTCTGGGCAGGTACGCCGACGCCGCTCGCCGGGGGGCGGAGCGGCGTTTGGTTTCGGCGGGGACCCAGTACCGCGAGTCGGACTTGGTCCCGCCCCTGCCCCCCCCCCCTGGGTTGCCTATGGCAGCCCAACCCGCCTCCGCACCACTCGCTCACCCAGCAGCGGCTGTGGTGGCAACAACGTCTGTTGGGGATGCCGCTGCATCCACTGCTTCCTCTCCACCGGCCCAAAGCACACGCAAAGGCACGGAGATGGAGACGGAGGCAGTCGCAGCGACCCCCTCCCCCGCCTCACTGCCTGTGCCCCCTGTGGTGCTCCCCATGCCTTCGGCACTGGCAGCGCAGGCAAAGAACACCCGAAAGGGTAGCACGTCAAGGGGGCCCAGTCCGCTGGGCACCCCCTTGCCTTCAGATGACGACATGGACGTCGAGCCCTTCCGGCTTTCATCGCAACGGAAGGAACGGGCCGCGACGTCCTGGTCAGTAGAGAAGGCAAAAAAGCCCCTCCCAAGAGTGCAAGCCCCGAAAGACCCTACATAAATAATCACACTCCAGTAGCTCTAACACATCATAATGGGAAGAGAAAACATAATTCAATGGAACTGCAGAGGCCTTCTGAATAATCTTGACGACGTGCATGAGATTCTGCATGCCAACCAGCCAAGTTTAATATGTGTCCAGGAAACACATCTGAATTCCAAACACACAAATTTCTTGAATAGTTACCTGGTATACAGGAAAGACAGGGATGGCTGCACACACTCTTCTGGCGGTGTGGCCATAATTGCCCGCAAATCCTTAGCATGCCACCCTGTCACCTTGAACACCGTCCTTGAGGCTGTAGCCGTCCGCACAATAATATTTAATAGGTTGATAACGGTATGCTCCATATACATTCCTCCTGATGTAGCACTTACGAGCTCTGACTTCGAGGCGCTGGTTGACCAGCTGCCCGAACCGTACATCCTTACAGGCGACCTTAATGCTCACAACTCTTTTTGGGGCTCTTCTCGCACGGATGCCCGAGGTCGCCTGATAGAGAAGTTTTTAACATCCTCTGGAGCATGCCTTTTCAACAAGAAACAGCCTACACACCATAACACAGGTCACAACACATACTCACATCTTGGCTTGGCTATTGGTTCTGCAATTCTTTTTCCATGTCTTGAATGGGGTGTGGGCACAGACCCATATGGTAGTGACCATTTCCCCACTTCATTAACGCATATAGGTACAGGCCCGAGCAGTCCATCTTCCCATAAAAGGTTTAATGAAGCAAGAGCTAACTGGAATACATTTACAGAGACATCCAAACTACACTACATGTCCATAACACACCTACACGTTGAAGAAGCTACCCAACTGCTCACGGCGCACATCCTCGACGCCGCCGAAAGGTCCATTCCCCACGCCTCTGTTGCCCCGCGCAACCAGCGGAGGCCGTGGTGGAATGAGGACTGTAGGCGGGCGCGAGAGGCCCAGAACAAGGCGTTAGGTATCCTTCGCCGGTACCCCACGTCGAGTAACCTCCTCTTGTTCAAACGGGCCAAGGCGTTCGGAAAACGTGTGCGCCGTGAGGCAAAACGATACAGTTGGCGTACATTCATAACATCAATTAACTCCAACACAGACACACGGAAAGTATGGACACAAATACGCAAACTCAAGGGACATCATACACACAGCCTGCCTCTGGTCAGTACAACAGGGGACACACTCGAAGACCAGGCTGACACACTCGCACAACACTTCCAACAAGTTTCCAGTTCAGCACACTACACAAACACCTTCATGAAACACAAACTCGTGGCCGCAAAGAAGCCTTTACATGACAATGACAGGTCAGCCACCTCTTATAACTCCGAGTTCACGCTTCATGAGCTGAGAGCACGTGTAAACCCTCAGCTCCAGGCCCAGACAACATTACATATACAATGATACAAAACTTACACACAGACACTCTTGTAACACTTCTTCACCTTTTCAACAAGATATGGCTTTCGGGGCACAATCCAAAGTCTTGGAGGGATGCCATAGTTGTAGCATTCTTGAAAGAAGGGAAGGACCCTTCTTCTCCCGCTAGCTATCGACCCATTGCCCTGACCAGCTGCCTGTGCAAGCTTCTCGAGAAGATGATAACCCGGAGGCTCGTGTACTTTTTGGAGTATAACGGCCTTCTCGAGAGCTGCCAGGCAGGCTTCAGGGCGGCGCGATCCACGAATGATCAACTTGTGGCACTAGAGTCATATATTAGGATGCCTTCATTCACAAACAGTTCTGTTTAACTGTGTTTTTCGACCTAGAAAAGGCCTACGACACCGCTTGGCGTTATGGGATCCTTACTGACCTGAAGTCATTCGGTGTTTCTGGTAATATGTTTAACACCCTTGCTAGCTATTTGTCGGAGAGAACCTTTCGCGTCAGAGTTGGTTCTGCACTGTCAAATCTACACGTGCAAGAAAATGGCGTGCCGCAAGGCGGAGTTCTAAGCTGCACTCTCTTCATAGTAAAAATGAACTCCTTGGGAAGTCACTGCCGCCTAGAATTTCTTACTCCATGTATGTTGATGACGTGCAGATATCTTTTAAATCATGTAATATGTCCATCTGCGAACGTCAAGTCCAGCTCGGCGGCAAGAAGCTTGCCGGCTGGGCAGACAAGAATGGTTTTAAATTGAATCCTGTCAAAAGCTCCTGCGTTGTGTTCTCTAGGAAGCGCGGGGTCCATATAGACCCAGACATTACTCTTAACAGCGTGTCGATTCCTGTGAACAAGGAACACATGTTTTTAGGCATTTTATTCGACGAAAAGCTTACATTCATCCCGCATATCAGACAGCTCAAATGCAAATGCTTAAAAACAATGAATATTCTTAAGGTCCTCTCACATCAATCTTATGGGGCCGACAAACAACTCCTGCTGCGCCTTTACACGGCCTTGGTGGGGTCTCGGCTCGACTATGGCAGTGTCGTGTATATGGGTCTGCTACAAAAACAGCACTGAAAATGCTCGACCCAGTGCTGCATCTTAGCCTTCGCCTCTCATGTGGCGCATTCCGCACTAGCCCTGTTGAAAGTCTTCATGTCGAGTGCGACAAATGGTGCCTAGGGCATCAGCGGGAATATGTTGACCTGTTGTATGCATCCAAGATCGTGTCTCTGACCAACCATCCTTTTAATCCCACAATGAACGAGACATCAAATTTACAACTCTTTTTAAACAGGCCATCTATTCCATTACCGTTCTATCTCAGAGTTAGGGAGGTGGCTTCTGCTGCACTCAATGTCCCCCTTTCAGACACGCACAAGACACCCATGCATAATTTCATCGCACCATGGCATCTTCGTTCTGTATCATGCGACCTGTCATTCACTCTTGTAGAAAAAAATAGGGTACCCAGGAATGCAATTCTGCAGCACTTCCTGTTCCTGCAGGACAAGTATAGGTGCGCAGAATTCTATAGCGACGCGTCGAAAACTGGTTCTACAGTATCTTGTGCAGCGCACGGACCAAATTTTAGAGTAAGCAAAACAATGAATTTTCATAACAGTATTTACACGGCAGAAGCATATGGCATTTTACTTGTTTCAAACCACATCATCCAACATAAAATTCCCAAGTCCATTGTGTACACAGACTCTCAAAGCGTTGTACAGGCACTGTCATTAGGAAGGTCATCTAAAAACCATGTGATAAATGCTCTTTTCAAGGTACTAATGTCTGCATATGCCTCAAATCTTGAAATAACTATATGCTGGGTACCAGGGCATTGTGGAATCCCTGGTAATGAGGCCGCCGACCAAATGGCTGGTGATGCTGCTCTCATGACTACAGTTGACATTACAACAGTACCTTACACCGACCTAAAGACACACATCAGACGACAGCTTCATAACACATGGCAATTACACTGGAGTCAACAAACAGACAACAAACTACACGTAATAAAACCGCAACTGGGATGCTACATAACTGACTCGCACAACAGATACACTGAAGTGGCCCTGGCTAGGCTGCGGATAGGCCACACACATGCGACGCACTCCCACCTGCTTACTGGGACTTCGGGACCCACGTGTAGCAGGTGTGGAAAGGGCCTATCCGCAGTCCACATACTAATCACATGCAAGGCACTTGACACAACATCCCTGAATTATAGAGACGACACATTCCTTTGCACCCATCATATTTTTTAGCCGACGAACCCATGTTTTCTAGTCAGCGTGTTTTTAAGTTTTTAGCTGAGGTGAACTTTCTGCAGCTCTTGTCATATCACGTGTAATCATCCTGGCCCTATACACCAGCCATCTCCATTGTCTTTTGTTTTGCATCACTTTTACTTTTAGTCACATGTTTTAGTATGTACGGTGTCATCACAATTCAGTAACTTCTTTTTTGGCGCTCTTTGCCCATAGTCGGCCTTGCGCCAATAAAACCCAACTATCATCATATTTACGTTCTCTCACGCTTACCTATCGTAACATATTCCGACCTCATTGCTACCACTGAAACCCGCACTGATGCTAATGGCGACATCACAGGTGGTTTTTCATCACAGCTACAGGGCTGCTTCGACTGTTGTTGCATACACCAGTCGCCTCTGGACGTTCGCTGAACGGACTCTATCACTTGAAGAGGGTGCCTGGCTCTGGCTTGGGCTCTAGCTAAAGTCCGCCCTTGTCTCTATGGCGTCCCATTTTCGGTAATAACCGATTATCACGCGCCCTGTTTGCTTTACCTTTATTAAAAACTAATCGGGATGGTTAGATATTTAGGGTGGCATCGTGGGCATGCTGATATTTCATAACTAAAAATAATTGCGCAGAAAATAGGAGACATGGACGGGTCTCGCGTGCTCCGTGTGTGTCCGTCCTTTACTTAGTCCGTGACTCCCATTTTTTGCGCAATTATTTTTAGTTGCGGTTAGATCGTTCGGCTTTGCACCCAAGGGTTCTCGTATACAATCTTCTATGAGTCCGGCCGCCTTCACCGAAATGCCGGCTGCTTGTCGCGTTGCACTGTAAATATGAGCCCATATATGATAGAACCTTGCGCCCTTCGCAAGGACAGAGCAAACAATTTTGATATTTTTACACCATTGATGTCGATCCTAACTTTCCCGCCACTTTGCCAGTGAAGTAAGCTAGCGGAAACAAATGAGACCATGGCAGCCAGAAATAAAATCTAGCTTCGTGCGGTAAACCCATCCGGACATGATGTGATGACGGATAATTTCACTATGAGTTGCTCACACTGACGCCTCCTGCCCCACGCCGTGGGTCCGCGGCAGCGAGCAGCGTGGTAATCTTTCGGCACAAATAAAAAATCATTCTACTCAACAGCAGTTTGCGCCGACAGCGGATGGGTCTTGCGTGCGACGATAGAATTTGACATCGCGGTAAACCCGTGAATAGCGGCGTCATTTTTTTTTCCTCTCCTTCGGCCGCACCATTCAACCACCCCCCCTCTATTCAAAGTACGCCATTAGAAAGGTTACCAGAGCGAGAATCTATCGAACATATGCACGTACCGCAGGACTATTAGGGAGTCCTTCTTCGTATCCTGCTGTGCCCGAGCCTCATCCATCTGCAGCAAGGGAATCCACAAAATAAAACGATAACCTGCCAACCCAATCAGTAAAGCAGTGCAGTGAGCGTGAGCTGTACCGACCAAAGGTCTTCTGAATTGGGGTGGTCTTAAAGGTTTGATACAGCGTCCCGGAACCGTCACTGTGCGCAGGAGAAAGCAAGCTTGACTTTTTGTAAAGGAGCGCATTTCGGACATTGAGGGCTGTCAAAATTTGATCGCGGTGCTTAGTGACGAGAAACTGCTGTGCTGAACGGTAAAGAGGGGCAAAAACGATTTGGAATTTTGTAGCGTAAAGCTACACTGGCCGAGGTTGAGCAGTTTTGCGTGTGCGGTGAAGGGCCGTTCTACGCAAGCGCGAGGGACATCGGATTGGATGCGCTTGGCTTGGATTGGATTAAAGTGGATTGTGTTGGATTGTGTTGCGTCATAGCCACGGCAGATGCACTGGCGCCGGCACGTGCCCAGGTGTGCGCCTCAATTGCGCAGTGGCCAAGTCTGATGCTGCACCAGAGCCGCTTGATAGCCGTTTCGCGTGGCTCGTGAAGAGCCGTGCTGAGCATGCGCAAGGAGTAGTGACTGGACATGACTTGACTGGACTGGACTGGACTGGACTGAACTGAACTAGATTAGTCTGAATTGGACTGGACTGGACTGGACTGGACTGCTTAACCTTAGCTAACGCTACGTATATCCTGGCCTAGCAGAGCTAAGCCACTACAAATTTTTAAATGCAGAGCATTTCAGTAACTCACGATGTCACCCGCGTTGGCGTCCGTAGTCCGCATCGCTCCCCCTACACTATATAAAAAAATAATACTTACCGGCGCCAGGTTTCGAACCAACGACTCTGCGGGCGGAACGCAAGGTACATGGTGCTCTACCCACTGCACCACAAAGCCGACACAGAATGGAAGGTTACGAACACGCCTTATATCCTTGACTCATTCAACCGTCGGCCACACGTGCGCCCTCTCCCCCGCGTCCTCCTCGCCTTCTCTCCGCTCGCAACGCCCTCT
Source organism: Haemaphysalis longicornis (assembly GCF_048455015.1). Taxonomy (NCBI): domain Eukaryota; kingdom Metazoa; phylum Arthropoda; class Arachnida; order Ixodida; family Ixodidae; genus Haemaphysalis; species Haemaphysalis longicornis. Next base: position 152,118,239 of record NW_027526203.1, on the reverse strand, counting down.
CTCGCCGCGTTCGGTTCGGGCGCACAACAGGTGGGGACGTGCGCAACACCCTCTCTCGCCGCGTTGGGTTCGCGTTGATCAACAGTCGGTTCGCGCGCAAGAACAGGTGGGGGCGCTCGCATCGCGCTCTCTCGCCGCGGTCGGTTCGCGCTTAAACCACATATGTCGTACGCGCGTGCTCCGGTCGCTAACATCTGTGGCGTGATCGTGACGTCAACAACACGCGTTCGTGTGGTGGCGCGATTTTGGCGCTATAACACTCTCTCGCGAGAGGCATTGGATTGGATTCGATTGGATTGGCTTGGCTTGGATTGGATTGGTTTGGATTGAATTGGATTAAAGTGGATTGTGTTGCGTCATAGCCGCGCCACGTTGCGTCATAGCCGCTCCACGTTGCGTCATAGCCACGGCAGGGGGTTCACGGCACGTTTCACGTTTCACCAGCGACTTCATCGACAATGTCTACGCTGGAAGACAACAATTACAACAACAACCAATACGTAATCCATACGACTTGCAGGCGCGCCCCCCGCGGAAATGCTCTGCATTTGATCGTGTCCCTCGCGAGGGGGATGTTTGAGTGCCTGCTGTCGGGGGAACGCCGTTCGTCCGTGGCGGCCGTCTTTTTTTCCCTAGCTTTCACACTCCAAGAAGCAGCCGCTAAACGAGGGCGTAGAGGCCCATCACGCACGTAATTCGGCCAACCTCCACAACCGAAATATACGGCCATTCAGAATTTTTACCATGCCATTGTCGCCCCAGGCAACCAAAATCATACGACTACCGCCACCCTCCCTGTCACTGCAATTCCTAGGACAAATAATATTGACTGCTGCGCATGCTGGCTGGAGGGTAAAGTAGATGGCCACGGTATGGGTCGAGGGCTTAGGATCCGAGCCCGGGCCAGCACGTTTCCATACCGCGGTGGCAGATCAGCCAGAGGTAGAATGTTGTCACATCAATTAATAACCATGCGTGACCGACCCATCGGCAACTCTCCTTTTTATATTTCTGCTCTAATCCGCACAGGAGGACACGTGGCGGTTTCTCCAAAACAATTTCTTTCCAAACCAAACCGAACTAAACCTCATTCGCATGTCTCCCTACCCCTCGCCAAATGACAAGAATTGAAGAGCCCTTGTAATGACAACCGTGAGAATTACCGTCAGAAATTTCTCATGGCAGTCGCCTCTCAATTGGTAAGCACGCTACGCGGAGATTATATGGGATAAATATTCCCTAAAACGCCCTGTTTGCAGCTGCCCCTGTAGCCCTGTGGTGTAGTAGTACTAGCTTTGCAACGAGAAGGCTCATGTTCCAGTGCGACATTGCCGTGCGATATTTAGCTTTCGGAATTTTTCTGACGTTGGGATTTTGTTAATGCTTTTTTTACTCTGGTTTTTGTTGTATCAAGAGATAGACGCACAGGGCTTCCAGAAGGGGATGGATTACGTTTATATAGGTTGTGTTCTGTGTCACTGGGCTGGGTTAGATTAGGCTTGTTGCAGTTTGGCTGGATTTGGGTAGGTTGTCATGCGTTCGGTTAGGTAACCTCTGGTTCGGCGAGGTTATGTTATGTTAGGTTACGTTGGGGCATAATATTATTTAGCGAGTTTTAGGCCAGCCAGCTTTCATGGAAACTGCCATGACAATTTCCAAGAGGCAATTCTCGCAGCTGCCGTGAGATTAGACGCAGCCTACATGATACGAGGATGCATCAAAGACCCTTCCCCCGATTTTTTCCAAGTAGCAGTGGGTGTAGGCGGCGGCAAACTCATACAGTAAATCCGAACCTCCATTATCCCCCAACCGTTGACGTCGCTGCTAGGTACAAACTGTCAGCCAAATCGCCTTCAAGCCGACATATTTCAACTAAACGGCTCTCTCTTTCGCGTAATGAACGCCTTATGTTGTGAGAGCCGCGCAATTCGAAAACCGCAACGGCCTTTATCCAGGGTACACTTTACTTAACACGACAGTAGCGCCGTCCTGAATGCCTGCCGTTGGAAAGCGCGCTATCTCTGGCTCTGTAGGAAAACTGGGAGGCGTTGCCGCCATTCGTTTGGCGTACGCTCGAAGCTCCTTAAGAGCGGCCGTGACTTAGTGTCTTCGTTGCGCGCTTGGATGGCTGTGCACTCATTTTGGACTTCTTTCACTTCTATGCATTGGCAGCAGTCACCGATGAAAGTGCATTGTGGCTGCTGATGATGATGGTTATTACATTTCCTTCATTATCGACAATAGTTTTTCTTAGGCTACTCAAGGGCAAAAATTTGTCTGTCTGTCTGTCCATCCGTCCGTCCGTCCCTCGAATCAACCACTCGCCCCCTTAACAAGAAAGAATAAGAACAGGCGAAACAATGTGTAAATGACCAGGATATACAGGGAAGACCGTCTCCAGCTACTAATAGGGCAACCAGGGTCCAGTCATGCCCGCGTTAGTCAGCGCAAGAGAACCCTTAGGCCTATTTGAGGCAAAATGTAGGCGCACAACTGAGAGTACTCTTTATGTCCTAAAAGAAATACCGTGTATATGTCTGTGTACTTATTACAGTTGTTGAGATAGAGGTGCGTAGTGCGGATTGACACGGTATTTGCACACTGCTGTCCTTCGTGTAAACTCGGGGCGTTGGCCCCGTCAGGAGACGTTGGGATATTCTTTTGCCTTGCTTCGTGGGCAGATGTATTTATGTCCAAATATAGATTTGATTTGCTTTGGTCTTTTTGAATTAGAAATGTACGTTGGACAGTCTTTAACGATGAATAAACACCGCTTAAAATGGTTCCCAAAGAGGCTAAATTAGGAAAAACCATACAGGAGAAGTGTAGACTTCCAGCTGCTGCAAGCAAGACGTACAGTTTGTGGCAATATATGGCGATTCAGCAGCGCAGTAGTGCCCGTATATGCATTTTCACGTGTTTTCAGTTCTGTCTACCGGCGGTGAACGCGACCACGGGCGGCATAGCGAAGGGCGTCTCGGTTACGTCAGCTTAGGTATTCTCGCATCTGTCGTCTGCTTAACTCGGGCTCTCTCTTCCTGCTATTTCTTTGCGCTCGGTTCACGTTTGATGTATGTCCGCAACAGATTTGGTTTGTGCGTAAATTTTTATCATAATAAAAGACTTGAAATATCGTACACTAGGTAAGAGTATGATTTAAAGTGTAGTTTTTTATACCGCTCCGGAAGAAACATTGCCGCCGTCGCCCCATTCCTTACGAAGCCGGTCCTGTGCGTAGCACAAAGAGTCGGAGCGATGCGTCATCTCTGTATCCAGCAATCTTTCGAACTAAGGGAACAGTCAGCTGCTTGCAACCGACAACAGCAAAAATGCAAGACCAAAACAAATTCCCAGGCCTTTGGGGCTGTCAGCTTTGGCTGAAGGCATTTCGATTTCCGGTAATCGTATGCACGGTAAAATAGTTTTTGCAACCTTGCCGAAAGCTCGAAAGTATTGTATGCCGTCACTTTACGTTGTCATGGCACGAAAATATGCCGACATGCATTATGGGGCACAAAAAATGTAGTTTGAGTTCCAAATAACCTACTGTGTGTATAGTGGTATGCTGGTTTTATACCAGGCTTCTAACCAGTACTGAGCCTTATTGGGCAAAACGAATCACGTGTACGGTAAAAACACAGTAACACTATGTTTGTTCAGACCTGGAGGCAAATTTCGCTACATTACCCACACCCATATCTTTACAATATTCAGATATGCGTTGTTTTTTTATTCATTTATTTCTTTATGCAGCTTACTACATTCACCCCGAGGGCGTTGTTGTAGGAGATACCTAAAAAGTGTTCAGAGCAGAAACGGAATCATGAATCTCGATATATACAAAAATAAAAATCAACAGAGGCACCTTTTAAAGCTTGCAGGACAGAGCATTGTACAACATCAAACGGCTACATCGCCGAAGGCAAAAACATGAAAGAGAGAAAAAAAAACAAGACGAAAGGCGAAATTAAAAAAAGGGCATTGTATGAAACAGTACAAGTTACAGTAAAACTGCACACTAGAGGAGTAGTAGGAGGAGGAGGACCCGTTATTTAACAGCGAAATCAATGTGGTTAGTAGGCGGGGTCCTCAGTCACGGACAAGAGAGTAAGAGGAATTCTTTTAATGTATAAAACGCCATCCCGAGTAGGACAGGAGTTGTTCTTTACGCCCCAAAGTCTTGGAAAACAATTTTAAGAGCTGCTTGTACCCATTCATCGGTTTCGATTCTGGTTGTACTCCACCTTACGACAGGTGGGCACTGCAGGCGTACCACTCACTCCCATAAGGAAGCGCGTGATGTGTTTGGCATTGTAAAATGCAGGAGGCGATGACATGCGTCGCACAGTCTTTGACACTTTTTTTCTAGTAATGTTCACAAAGCACTTATTTTTATGAGAACGCTTTCACTAGCACAGAAACTGGGTGACGTACCAGGTGTTTATCTTATTTGTTATGCAGTTAATTTGGTTGCCCTGTCCTTTTTTTACTCAGCGCCATCTCCTTTTTTCCAAATAATAAACGTTTCATCTCTCTCTCTCTCCCCTCCACCTTGAAAGATGAACCTACCAAGCAAAGTATTTAGGTCATCAGCTTCAAATATTTCTTTACTTATACTCCTGTCACACGGGCACTTTCGATCGCGATTGAAGTGAATCGCGATCGAGTTTTCGAGCGCGCTTGAAGTGCCGGCGCTGCTAGACGGCCAGTTTCAATCGCGATTGGAATAGTGTGATCTGGTACGCTAGATGGCGCCAACCACAAAAATTTGCGGCTAGAGTTGGGCAACGCTGTGCAGCCGAAGCCGATAGCCGAGCTGAATCCGCAGCCATTGCAACGAGTGCGTGGTCCTGTTCTGTGCCGTGGTGCAGCGTTTTACTGGTTTTACAGTGCGGCGTTTGTTGAGTGAAGTTTTTTTTTACGCATTTGTGGCCTTGACTTACGAACAGAAACTGCAAATAGCGTGGATGATGTCGACGTCTATTTCCCTGGAAAACGAGATAGAGATTGCGAAGGCAGAAGCAGACAATCTGAAGCGGCAGTTGCTGTTCACAAGCAGCCTGTGTGCTGCAACTGCAACTGCGGATTGCCCCGGTACCGTACAGCGGGAGCGATGGTGCTTCGACCGAAATGAAAGGTGGTTTGAGGACACGCTGCCGCATTTAGGTGAACTTTTTTTCCGCCAGTCATTTCGTGTCTCGCCGTCAACCTTCCGCTCCATTGTGGAGTCATGCCGACCCCTCCTCCAGCGCGAGGACACGGTCATGCGCCCAGCGATCTCGGTTGAAAAACGTGTGGCCGTCAACTTGTACAAGCTATGCTCATCGGTCGATGACAGGTCAATTGCCAACCTTTTTGCCCTGGGCCGCTGAACGGTGAATACGTTGTACCGCGAATTGTGTGACGTGGGTGAAGATGCCTACTGCAGACCGCCTGGCCGACCACATCACGGCTTTTAACGCCGTTTGTGACTTTCCTCAGGTGGGGGGGGCACTAAATGGGCGCCATTTTCCCGTGTCGCCGCCTAAGGAGTTTGCCGTCGACTATTCCAATTACAAAGGATGGTAAGTTGAAAAGTGTAAATGAGAAACCCTGTACGTACTGTCTGCAGTATCACCTTTGCACCGCCTAAATCAAGGCCCCACAAAATGCTGAATATTTCTTTTTCTTTTTTACAGGCATAGCATGGTACTGCTTGCGTTGGTGGACCATCGATACCGCTTTTTGTACACCAACGTTGGCAGTCCGGGCCGTTGCCACGACGCCTACATTTACCAAGGCTCGAAGCTGGAGGAGTGTGTGGGCAGCCCGGCTTTCTAAGTTCTGGTTGCCACAATCAACGGGACTGCTGTCCCTCCCTGAATTCTCTGCGACCAGGCTTTCCCTTTGACAGCCCACCTCATTAAACCTTTCAGCCGTAGGGCATGCCTGGATAATGACATGAAGCTGTACAATTACCATTTGTCGAAAGCAACACGAGTTGTCAAAAACGCTTTCGGGAGGATGAAGGCTAGGTTTCGGTTTTGCATGAAGAGAATGGAATGCAAACTGGACACAGCACAGTCGGTCATACACGCTTGCTGTGTGCTGAACAACATTTGCGAGGAAAACAGTGAGCACGTAATGCACGAGTGGACAACTGATGCCCACATCACTAATGCTCTCTATCAGCAGCCACAGCGCACTACAGATGAACAAAGCCCAACTGGTGCTGCAGTGCGAGCTGCAATGGTTCATAACTACAAGCAGCGAGCTGGGAACTCAGGTACAAGTTGCACTTCATACTTTATTCATTCTGGAGGGCCGAAAAAGTGGACCATTCAATTAACCAACTTTTCTTGCAGCTTCAGGTGCCGTTCTCTAAGCTCCATTTACCTGCTGTGGGCTGATTCGAAGGCCTCCCGAAGCAATATCTGCTCCCTCAGCTGCGCCTGCCGGTAGTCGCACACACCAGACGTCCTCTTCATCTTCCTGGCAGTACGCTGCTGCTGAGGAGCTGATTGGCCCGCAGCTGGCCCATTTTCGGAGCCGCTTCCTTCAGCTTCGGCGCTCCCTTGAGCAGTTCCCGAACTACTTGATGTTCCCACGTCTTCGGTGTCGTCCGAGGATGGTGCTGCAGGACTGTTGGATGTGCTGTAACTCGTGTCATGTATCATTTCATCGATGATTTGTGTGTGTAAAAAAAATTGCCATCATTAAACTTACAAACGCCACCTACCCCCTTGCTCTCTCTTTACAAAACATATAGCCACCTCAACATAGAATAGGTACAATTATCCACGGTGAGACAAAAAGAGCTGGACAGGAACGAAATAACTTGGTTATAATAATAAAGTTTGTACAAATGACGCCAAGAAATGTACAAGGCAGTACTAGTGCTGGTCTTCACTAACGTCATGTCTGTTCGTACTGAAATCAGTCACATTCCCTTCTCAAGACTAACAACAAGGGTCTCCCACTGTGTGGTAACGTGTGGCGGGGCTCCAGGTAAGATACAATCCGAGCCGTCTCCAAACAGCTTTCTTTTTTTTGTGCTTATGGGCACTGCAGGAGGCCAAGAAAGATTTCGACAAAAATGACACAACCAGCTTCGAAGGTATACAACACCAACTTCTATGCTCGAAAGCTAACATTTGGTCAGCCTGGCTCCACAAATTGGACTTGCCATTATAATGCTTCAGTCTGTGCTGAAAATTTGGTTAGGCGAAGTTTTTATGTTAAATTGCAAAGCACATACCCCATCCACAGTGCGATGAGACTCCTGCACCACAGTTGGGTCACTGGAAGGCTGCGCTCCAATGAGCTCGCGGATCCTTTCAAAATGTGGCCAATCTGACGGTCCGGACCCAGTTGTCAAGCCCTTAAAGGAGCCATGAAGAGAAAACACAAGTTTGGTTCATTCAAGAGATTGCCTCGTTAGAATCATACTGACACCACTTTTAACGTAAACTTCGCCCAAATAAGCTACATAATTAGGAAAAAAGGGAATGGCCATGCGACCCACCAGCTCATTTCCCGCAACAGAACCTATGATGTCATTCGAGCCAGCTCTGCGATTGGCGGAGGCCGGCAGAAGCAGACGCAAATTAGGTAGAGCTTACAAACTAGCCGAACGAGCGATTTTCGCTTAAATTTAGGGCACATTCTTTACAAAGCAATAAGAATGATGGGACAAACAGTGGAAGTTACGAAAGCACATGTAAACATAGAAGTGCTGATGCGTACTGCTGTTCGTACTGCGCCCCGCACGGGGCACCTTGAGCAATCCTGGTGACGGTACTGGCGATACCGCGGACCCCGAGCCCCCAAACATAAGCTGGATCCAACCGTGGCGATGTGTTTATAGGTGGAGGGTTAGAAACCACGAACGGTGGCCGTCGGAGCCCAGGTCAAGCTCCGGCGGATGGGCTCCCTGTCTGTTTACCAGGCAGGGAGCTCCGGGACCTCTCAGGCTATCAGGGTAAGGTTTGAGAAGAAAGAACCCCCGTCCCCTGCTTCTATACTATGATGTATGGCATTCTCTAAACCCCCCCCCCAAACGTGATCGGTCCCTGAAAAGGGGCCGCACCGAAGTATCTTTTCCTTCATTGCCATCTTTGACGTTTCCTGAACCAGATAATTTTTCTCGATTTCTTGTCATGGAATCCATCAATCCAACCCACCCTCTTGCATCTCAGTCAGTCTTCTTGATTGCCAAGTATCTTGAAGCCATAGTAAAAAAATCGTATGAGTGCAAAAAACAAAAGTCTGGTGAACTCCTAATTGCAATAAATGACAAGCAGCAGTCTGCAAAGCTTCTTGCTCAGACTAGACTGGCTGATCTGGACATCCGGGTCACACCCCATCGGAGCCTCAACAGCTCGCAGGGTGTGATATCCGAGACAGACCTCCTGAACGAAACGGATGCGGATCTCCTTGCCGGCTTGAAGGATCAGGGCGTCACGGCCGTGAGACGCATCACTATTCGCAGAGACGACAGGGAGATTCCGACCAAACACATTATCTTGACTTTCGACCGCGCAGTTCTTCCACAATACATAAACGCAGGTTTTATCCGTTGCTCCATCCGTCCCTACATCCCGAACCCGCGGCGCTGTTTTAAGTGCCAGAGGTTCGGGCACGGTACGAACTCTTGAGGTGGCCGAACGACGTGTGCAAAATGCGCGGCGCACGATCATCCGAGCGAGAACTGCCCATCCGAAGCTCTCACTTGTGTAAACTGCGGGGGGCCGCATGCAGCGTACTCCCGCAAGTGTGAAAAATTCCAAATGGAAAAAAAGATAATTAACATCAAGGTCACGGAGAACATCACCTTCCCAGAGGCGCGAAAGAGGTTCGCCTCTTTCCCTCTGGGGAGGTACGCAGACGCGGCTCGCCGGGGGGCGGAGCGGCGTCTGGTTTCCACAGGGACCCAGTTCAGCGAGTCTGACCTGGTCCCGCCCCCGCCCCCCGCTGGGTTGCCTCACGCAGCCCAACCCGGCACCACGCCGCTTGCTGAGGCAGCAGCGGTTGTGGTGCAAACCACTTCTGTCGGGACCGGTGCCGCTCCCGCCTCTGTCTCCCCGTCCTCCAGTCCGTTGGAGGGTACCGAGGTGATGGACACCACGGGCCCCGCACCGGCTCCCACCGCACCGGACACCGGACGCCCTCGGCGGTGGCGGCTCAAACGAAGGGCTCCCGAGGGGGGGCCAAGTCCGGGGGGCCCGGTCCGTCGGGCACCCCTCGGACATCCGACGACGAGATGGATGTCGGGCCGTTCCTGCCTGCAACGCAGCGCAAGGAGCGGCCACCGACTTCCAAGCCTACAGACAGGCCTAAAAAGCCTAACCCCAGAGTAACAGCCCCGAAAGACGACACATGAACACATACACACACTCCATTCATTCTTAAACCTAAATAATGGGAACAGAAAACATCATTCAATGGAACTGCAGAGGCCTCCTTAAAAATCTTGATGATGTGTATGATATCCTGCATGCCAATCAGCCAAGTCTCATGTGTCTCCAAGAGACTCACCTCAATTCCAAACAGACAAATTTCTTAAATAGGTACACGGTATTCAGAAAGGACAGGGTTGGCTGCACACACTCTTCAGGAGGTGTGGCAATTGTCGCCCGGAAATCCTTAGCCTGCCACCCTGTCACTCTGAACACTGTCCTCGAGGCTGTAGCAATTCGAACAATAATATTTAATAGGTTGGTAACGGTGTGCTCCATTTACATTCCTCCTGATCATGCACTTTCGAGCTCTGATTTCGAGGCGCTGGTCGACCAGCTGCCCGAACCATACATCCTAACAGGCGACCTTAATGCGCACAACTCTCTTTGGGGCTCCTCCAGAACGGATGCCCGAGGTCGCCTGATAGAGAAATTTCTTACATCTTCAGGAGCATGCCTTTTCAACAAAAAACAGCCTACCTACCATAACTTAGGACATAATACGTACTCACATCTTGACTTGGCTATTGCTTCTGCAATTCTCTTTCCATGTCTTGAGTGGGGCGTGGGCACGGACCCATATGGTAGTGACCACTTCCACACATCCCTAACATACAGAGGTAAAGGCCCATGCAGTCCATCTGCCCATAACAGGTTTAATGAATCAAAAGCAAACTGGAGTACATTCACAGAAACATCTAAACTACACCACACAACCATAAAACACCTACACGTGGAGGAAGCAGCCCAACTCGTCACAGCGCACATAGTCGACGCCGCCGAAAAGTCCATGCCCCAGGACTCCAGTGCGTCCCGCAACCCAAGGAGGCCCTGGTGGAACGAGGACTGCAGGCGGGCGCGAGAGGCCCAGAACAAGGCGTGGGGTGTCCTTCGCCGGTACCCCACGTCAGATAACCTAATTTCTTTTAAACGGGCAAAGGCGTTTGGGAAGCGAGTGCGTCGTGAGGCGAAAAGGGAGAGTTGGCGCACCTTCCTCACTTCCATCAACTCATACACTGACACACACAAAGTCTGGACACGAATACGAAAACTAAAAGGACAACAGACACACAGCCTGCCCCTGGTTAGTACAACAGGGGACACACTGGAAGACCAGGCTAACACACTTGCACAACACTTCGAACACGTGTCCAGTTCAGCACAATACACAAACACTTTCATGAAACACAAGACATCTGTAGAAAAGAAGTCCCTGCGTGATAACAACAAGTCGCACACTTCTTACAATTCTCCTTTTTCTATTCATGAGCTGAAGGTTGCTCTGAGCACATGTAAGCCTTCAGCTCCAGATGCAGACAAAATCACATACACCATGATACAACACCTACACCCAGACACTCTTGAAACACTCCTACATCTATACAACAACATATGGCTTTCGGGGCACATTCCTCGCTTTTGGAGGGAGGCCATAGTAGTGGCTTTCCTGAAGGAAGGAAAGGACCCTTCCTCTCCTGCTAGCTATCGGCCCATCGCCCTCACAAGCTGCCTGTGCAAGCTCCTCGAGAAGATGATAAATAGGAGACTCGTGTACTTTCTTGAGTACAATGGTCTTCTCGAGGGCTGCCAGGCAGGCTTCAGGGCGGGGCGGTCCACGAACGACCAACTCGTCGCGCTCGAGTCCTATATAAAGGATGCTTTCCTCCACAAACAATATTGTATGACGGTATTCTTTGATCTGGAAAAAGCGTACGATACCGCGTGGCGGTATGGCATCCTAAGCGACCTCAAGTCCTTCGGCATGTCAGGTAACATGATAAACACACTTGCCAGCTACTTGTCTCAAAGAACCTTTCGTGAGCGAGTTGGAACTGCACTGTCTAGGGTTCATGTGCAGGAAAATGGAGTGCCACAAGGTGGAGTTTTAAGTTGCACCCTTTTTATTGTGAAAATGAATTCCCTTAGGAAGGCGCTGCCACCGTCGATTTCCTGTTCAGTCTATGTAGACGACATTCAACTCTCCTTTAAATCCTGTAACCTGTCTGTCTGTGAGCGCCAGGTCCAGCTTGGTGTTAACAAGCTAGCTGGCTGGGCAAATGGCAATGGTTTTAAATTTAATCCCGGGAAGTGCACTTGTGTGTTGTTTTCCAAGAGACGTGGTATCCGGCCGGATCCAGACATTCAACTCCACGGTGTCTCTATTCCTGTAAAAAAGGAACACAAGTTCCTGGGTATTATCTTTGACGAAAAGCTGACATTCCTCCCACACATAAAACAACTAAAACATAAATGCTTAAAAACAATGAATATCCTGAAGGTTCTGTCGCACATCTCTTTTGGTGCTGACAAACAACTTCTCTTACGTGTTTTTACCAGCTTGATAGGTTCACGATTGGACTATGGTAGCGTTGTTTATGGGTCAGCAAGTAAAACATCTCTCAAAATGCTGGACCCAGTGCTCCATCTCGGGCTCCGCCTGGCGTGTGGCGCCTTCCGCACTAGCCCGGTCGAAAGCCTCTATGTGGAGTGCAACAAATGGAACCTACAACGTCAGCGAGCTTACACAGATCTCCTTTATGCTTTTAAAATTTCATCCATGCCTCACCATCCTTTTAAATCAGTTTTTCATGATACGTCCATGACTGAACTCCTTTTAAATCGACCATCGATCTCTGCGCCCTTCTCTTACAGAGTTAGAGAGGAGGCGTCAGAGCTTGCTGTCTCCTTTTTAGATACAATCCAAAGTTCTCTGACGGATTTTATAGCACCATGGCATCTCCGCCCTGTATCATGCGACACATCTTTTACACATCTAGATAAAAAGCGAGCTCCCACATGTGCAATTCTGCAGTATTTCTTGTATTTGCAGCAGAAGTATGAGTGCTCTGAATTTTATACGGACGCTACTAGAACTGCCACCTCTGTGTCCTGCGCGGCGCATGGGCCCGGCCTTAGTGTCACTCGAACTCTGAATGGTCATACTAGTATCTTTACGGCAGAGGCTTACGGTGTACTTCTTGTTGTCAATCATATACTTCAAAACCACATCCCACAATCCATTATCTATACAGATTCCCTCAGTGTTGTGCGGGCACTGTCGTCAACAGTGCCTTCGAAAAACCACGTTGTCAATCTGATTGTCAAGGGTATTATGTCTGTGTATGTACGCAAATTAGAACTGGTTCTTTGCTGGGTCCCTGGCCACTGTGGTATTCCCGGGAACGAGGCAGCGGACCGAATGGCTGCTGCTGCTACACTCTCGAATACAGTAGACATAACCACAGTACCCTACACCGACGTGAAACCACACATCAGACAACAACTTCGCAAAACATGGCAAACACACTGGAGTGAACAAACAGACAACAAGTTACACGTAATAAAACCTCAATTGGGACCATACACCAGCGACACACGCAATAGATACTCTGAAGTCACCTTGGCCAGATTACGGATAGGGCACACCCATGCAACGCACTCCTATCTGCTGACGGGATCTTCTAGACCCCAGTGCAGCAGGTGCGGAGAGGCCCTATCCGTAGTGCACATACTACTCACATGCAAGGCACTTCACACAACACGATACAAACACTTCAGAGAACTCTACAGACAACATATCCCACTACATCCATCGCAGTTTCTAGGTGACGAAGCCATTGTTTCTGTTAAACGTGTGTTTGAGTATTTGTCAGACGTTAAGTTTTTAAACCTCGTTTCCTATCACGCATAATGAAATCTGGCCCTATACACCAGCCATCACCATTATCTGTAACTGAATTTATTATGTTCGGTTGACATTTTTTTTGTAACCACTTCATTAAATAAACTTCCCTCTGGCGCTCTTTGCCCTTAGGCGGCCTTGCGCCATAAAAAACCCAACCATCATCATCATCATGTTCGTACTGCGCACAGCATGCTTGGTTTAGCTGCACAGCACTACGGGGCTTGGGGTCACTGGCCGATTGACGCAAGCAACGGTGTCTTACGTGACCACATTTGTCGAGCGAGCACTGTTTCAGGGAACGAATATTTTCCCCCAGAACAAAAACAAGCCAGGTTTAAATACGGGCAAAAGCAAACCAAACGCTAACCACGGTATCGTGGCGCCATCTAAGTTCGGGTAACGTAAAGAAACGTGGGAACAAACCAACAACGCTGTACAGGGTGGAGACAACCTTTGAACGGTCCGGTGCCGCCGCAGTTGGGCCAACGTGCTCAACGCGTTGTTCTTTTCGTTTCCCACGAGACCTAGCAACGCGAAACAGACAATATGATTCAAACTTATTCAGTAAACCGCGTTGCGGCGATAATTTTAGCGCGGTTTTGACACAATGACTTGCTTCGGCGGCGAGCGAGCGACCCAAAATGGCGGCGCCAGCGTATACGTGTCTCTACCCTGTACGGCGGATGCGTGAATGAAGGGATTCTAGGCTGTAGAGCGGTCGGTTCCTGTGATGTCATTGCAGACCCCAAAACAAACGATTTAGCGGGAAAATCAAAATTTTAACCTAAATTGTTTAATTTCTCAGTGAATAAAGCACCGTTTGTATCCGGACAAGCGCTGGGGGCCCTATAAAACACTAAATCTTTCGAATAAAACCAACTTGCATTTTCTCTTCATGGCTCCTTTAAAGGGGTCGTAAAGAGAAAATGCATTTGTCTTTGCTTAATTTTGTCTGCTTGAACGACCTTTTTAGACCATAAATCCCAAATATTTTCACAATTCATTGCTTCTGGAATTTAGGAGGCGCCGTTGAAATTCTCGTTTTGAGGCGCATCGCAAGCGACCATGCGCGCGCCGGCGGTCGGCAGCGCAATTAGAATGACGTCACGTCAAGTACATTCGAGAGTTCAACGCGGTTCAATGTTCTTTGTGTATATTATTCTGCAAAGCTGCAAACCCAATATTTTAAAAATAATGCATTCTTTATTCGTTGCCAAAAAACTGTTTTCTATCCACGTGAGCGGTGTCGTGACCGCTTCAGTTATCTGGCAACCATTGCAGCAGAACTCAGACCTGCTGGGTGTTTGTACAGTTTGTAGCCAGTTTCTCTTCTGAATTTCGCGTTCTGTTCCCGAATTCTCTTCGGAATCTTATCTTTTTTTGTATGAAATGGCCCAAGATCACTCAAGCAAAAAAAAAAAGTGCCCTGTGTGCGATTCGAACTTGCGGCCTCCAGGCCAGCCCAACGTTACGGCCAGCCTAGTCGGACACTTTATCCACTACACTATTGACATGGGAAGCGCTCGCAGCGAAAAACTGCTGCATAAAAGCCTCAACGCATTTGTAACCCAGAAGTCTGTCGTGTTTTTATAAATTCTAATCTACCCAGAGCTTTAACCGCCAACTTGCTGTTGAGCGCTTCTGCAGTAAGCCAAAGCGGAGCGTATACAAACAACAAACAGCGTTAACAGCATTGTTTATTGCAGGAAACAGGAAAGCAATCGTCGAAATGCGTGATGTTGGGACTCGGCGCTGTATCGCTGCTTCTCGCTAGTTATTTTTGCGCTTGATGAGTGAATAATGGGTGGGTTTTAAGTTCCGACTACTCGAAGTTCCTTCGATAAACGTGTTTATGTAATAAACTCTCATTTTAAGCGTTCGGGCATGAAAACTTTTGGGCATGTATCTCGTCAGGTCAGAAGTTTCACGTTCGCGAAACTCACATTACAGGCTACGTGAGACAGACGTCGGCAAACTTGTGCAAGAATATCGGCTAGCAAAACTACAGTTTAGACTCGTGGAAACAGCGTAAACTGTTTACGAATGCCCAGTATAGATTAAACGTGGTTATCTCTGCCTGCGCATCTCGCCGGTGTTGTTGACTGAAAGTTCGACCATGTTGATCAGTCGTATCAGAGATCAGACGTCTCCCGTTCAGTTGCAGGGCGAGTTTCATCATGGCGCCGATGTTGTAGCTTTATCTGACCCTTTGCAAGCCCGCTCTATGCCGACATATTGTGCAGACGAGGGAGAACTGTGATTGGCTTTTTACTGACTTACTGAAACGTCACTTCACGAGTTGAGGAGGAAAGCCTCGGTGAAACCGTAACTGCATTTCTTTACCTATTTACCGATATCGGGCGACGAAACGGGTATGCATTGTTTGTTTATCAAGGTGCCACGGTTATAGGCGCACACACAACACAGTTTCTTTGAAAATCTCTTCACGACCCCTTTAACGCAGTCTCTGCAAAAGGTGAAAAGCAACAATAAGCAAAAGTACTGTTTGTAAGGCATCAACACTTTTAAAATGGAATGCATAATTTATATAGAATGCATCAGTTATATTTTTAAGCTTCCATCATTTGTGATCCATGGCAGCACTGCCACGTGAGTGCCCAAGAAAATACGAGAGCCATCATTTTGGAGTTATTCAAACGAGAAAAGAAACTCGCAAAATCAGTTTGTCAGTTTCCAGAGGAAATTCATACCCGCTGTAGTGGCAGCTGGGTATAATGCAACCACGTCTTCTCAAACGGTTATCGCATGCTAAGTGCTCAGTGATTAGTGATGTACTAGCGCAAAAAAAATACTGTACTCACCTGTACATCTGCGAGAGGTTTTTGATCTTGTAGCGGAATTACGCAACCATCCGCTCAATCCCGAGCTTGCGTAGCGCCTAAACACCGGCGTTGCGCTTTTGCCCCCGCAGGTCATCCAGGCGGTCTTCCCAACAGTCTATGAGGACGGACGTGGCGTTTGTGGTCCACGGGAACCGGCCCACTCGTCGCAGCCAACTTGTCCTAGGAAAACTGGTCATAGGGAAACTGGTCAAAGAGGGCATCTCGTTCTAGGTGATCCCGTACTGGGGAAAGTGGTAGCACTGACCTTCTCGTGCTAGGAAAAGTCGTCTCGCGGTTCCATTTTTGGTCGATGTCGAGGAAATGGGGAGAGGAAGTTATTGGCTTCTAATCTTTTAATTACTCCCAGGTGGACCTGTTCAGAGTTCGGGGGGCACTCTGCTTTTGTTAGTTTGCAGGCGAAGGTTGAAATGGTTTTTCTATTTTAACACATGTCCCTCTGCCCCTTTTTATTTCCCTTCTTGTTGCAAAAAAAAAAATTCATATTTTTTTACTGGGTAAGGGGTTTCTTTTCAGGTTTATTTTTTTTCTTCTCCTTCCAAAAAATATTCGTCGCACTTTTTCTGTGGAGGGTGGGGGTCGACTTTTTCTTTCTTTTGCGCTTTCTTTTCTTTCTTTCTTTTTTACTTTGTGCGTTATTTTTTGAAACGTTTTGCCTGCTTGTGTATATATCTATAAATAGGGCAAAATGTTGGCCTCTTGTTTGTTTGCAGGTGGTGGTTGAAATTGGCATTTCGGTTTCAGCACAACTTGCGGTTGCTTTTTTTTTTGCCTTTCTTCTCCTTCTAAAAAATATTCGTCACACTTTTTTGTCTGAGTGTGTGCGTGTGGGGGGGGGGAGTCAACTTTTAAGTCCAGCCTTGATTTTCGCTCCCATATATAGGTGATATGAAGACTAACAAAACTAAAGTTACCAAGCTTGACAATCATCGTTTGTCAGCATGCATGAAAACAAAAGATCAAAATAAAATACTAAAAAGCGAAAACAACGAAATCACAAATCCCAATACAACGCCGTCACTTAATTACCAAAAATAAATAAATGTATTAGAAAAAAAACAGAACGGGCAAACTAAATCTAATATAAAAGACTCACATAATTAGCTGCACAAAGAAAAAAAAAATAAGATACGCTGTCTGGCTGGCGCGTTCCTCGAAGGCGACAAAGGAAACATTAAGGACGGTGAATTGAAGGAGGAGTGTAAGGACGTGTACGCATAAGATGAGACTTATACAAGCTTCTGTACTCTTTCATTTGAACACGATAGACGAAAAACATAAATTGTGACGAGTTGGCCGGGTGTCCAGTTGCCCTAGGTTACGAGTTTGTCTAGTGCGAGATGGCCTATGACGACTTCCCCTATGTGACGAGTTCACCTATGACGAGTTGGCTGCGACGAGTTCACTTTTGACGAGTTCTCCTAGACCCGTGGTCCACACGTTGCGCGCTGATGAAAGCTTGCGTTTTTTGTCCGCATTTGAACCATTGCCGCCTGAAGCCATAGCTTCTCAACTGCACAGTGCCGGTATGGTGCCGGTGCGGTCAGGTCGCATGCACAAACATAGAGAACGCCATGGACGCCAGGTTCGTTTCCAAAGGCGGTACGCAGTAGTTTTCAGAGTATCCGAATTTGAGTTATTGAAATAAGTAAATTTAGCAAAAAAACGTTTTCGCGGGCATATTTACAAACTTATTTGACAAAAGAAGTGCAGTTACATGAAGTTTCCTCTTTCTAAAAATTGGCTGAGTGAGGACGAGGTTACCGACGCCTGCCCCAATCGCGCTCGAGAGCTTCGATCGCGCTTGGGAAACGAGGATTGAGTTCGAGCGGGATCGAGCTCGATCGCGATTGAAAGTGACCGTGTAGCAGATCTCGATCCGGATTGAACTCGATCCGGATCGACTCAATCGCGATCGAAAGTGCCCGTGTGACAGGGGTATTACAGTCCGTGGGACGGCCACACGAAAACCATGATAAAATAGACAGAAAATGAACACAATGCTATCCGCTTTATTTATGTGCGCAACGCAAATACTCATATATACTGCTTTTAATTTACAGGAGAATGAAATAAAAAACACGTCGCTTTATCTGATTAACAGTTAGTTAAATAAAATAAATACCTAGATAACTGTTCTATTTTTTGCATAATTTGTTCGACAAGGTATTCGAGCGTTGTTCTTTTAGTTGAATTACACGGGGCCGCATGGGATACGTCCCTTCCATATATTGCCATCTTCGTGCAATCGTTATGTGCTGGCTGCGTCGCTGGGTACGATGAACGTAGGTCAATGGGTCTAGGCCCATTCGTCACAAGTCCACTCGTCATAGGCCAACTCGTCACAGGTAAACTGGTCAGGAATGCCAACTCGCCACAGGGCATTTCGTGCCAGGAATTCTGGTGTCGCCGGAATATTCGTCACACGGAAAACTCGCATTACGAGCTTATTGTGGAACAATAAAGCGATGTTTCAGCCTGCTATACGTCGCCCATTTAAAAATGATATAGGCGAGCAAGTGTTCTTTCAAAGTTTTTGACGTAGAAGGTTAGGCGATTATGCCGTCATACCGAGTTAATTATATTAAAATGATAATCGCATCTAAATTTGTATTAAATGGCACTCAGAAAAAGTAAACAAATTGTTATAAATGACGCAGTGAAATTTTTTGTACATGAAATACCTCAAAAATTTTAATTGCACTCGCTTTGTAATGTACTATTTGCACTGTCGCCTCGCTGTCTCGTTGTGTAGGCGTCTTTAGCGCTAAGTTCCGACGTTGTTCAGTGCATCAGTTGAGAAGCGGATGTTGCGGGCAATATTCCGAAGCGTGTTGACTGGGGCTCCGCTGTCGTGATCAGCCAGGATTCTTGCGATGCGATCGTTGACATCTTGGTACCGTGAAAAGCGACAACGGAACATGTTAACAAACAATTACCCGCCGTGGTGGCGCAGTGGATATGACGTTGTGCTGTTGTGCCCAAGGAAGTGGGTTCGATTCCCGGCCGCGGCGGCCGCTTTTCTGGTGGTGCTGAAAAGCGAAAACGTCCGTGTGTTCGAGATTTCGGCGCACGCACATTAAAGATCCCCAGGGGTTCAAAATGAATTCGCAGCCATCCACTACAGTGCGCCTCATTCCGTGCAGCATCGGTGCGTTAAACCCCCGCAATCAATCAAATCAACAAATGAGCAATTTCAAACCTAATGCAATGCGTGGTGGCCTGTTCTTCAGTGTTTGCATAGAAAAAAAAATCCTCCAGCTTAGCTCTGGTTCAAGCCTTGCGGGAGTAATTTTTTTATTCCCAGAATGAAAGTGGGGGTGCGCGTTGTATGGAAGGGCAGGTTATACGAGCGAAAATACGGAAGTACCCCACCCAACACCTCTGACGATCAGCACTTGAAGAAGCGCAGTTCGCGCTGACCTGCCCCCCACCCCCTAGCCCCCCAAATAAAAAAAAAACAGCTCTTTATTCCCACCTGCTGGTTGCACAGACCTCCCCACGCCCCCCTATACAGCCGTGACGAATTTACCATTGTAGAAACCAGCCTCAGACCGGCTTTCAACGCCATTTTCCGGTCAGGGCTTCTATGCTGTTGTGCACCCGGCCGCGGTGTAACAAAATCCATGGGACGAAAAGGCGCCTTGAACGAGTTCCTATCTCGAGATGGCACTGTACCAAAAGGCCGGTGTGACGAGTTGGCCCATGACGATTTTTCCGGTGGCGAGTGGGCTTGTTACGAGTGGGCTCGTTCCCACGTCAATGACTTCAAAAATATGAGCTATCGACACCCGATTTCAGATCCTTCGCGACTGCTTGGATCGCGGATTGGTTGGTTAGTGCAAGCAGTGAAGGAATCTGGTGCAACCAAGGGGAATCGCGACGACCCCTTTGTCTCGTCCATTGTTGGACACCTGAGCTCCCCGCAACAACCTTCATTGCATGTTTAACACTTACTGTCATTTCGTTTTAATTCTCAGTCCCCGCTTCCTCAAGATTCAATCTTCTCCATATTTTTTTTCACGTCATTTCCACCTTGGTTTCCTTCTGAAAATACGACAAGAGGACCGGGGTACATGGTCTCCGACGCGTCACCGCGAAGACTCCAGAAAATGCTAAACATTCACCATGAGCCCATACACAAACATCTCATGTTCGTAAAAAAAGCCACGTGGAAAGCCGCCGAGGACACATCACCAAAGTCTCGTTGACCCTGATGCCTCCCCCAAACCCCCTCCGCCCCCTCCGGTACTTCTCTCGTCCGCCGCCCCAACAGTGGTCCTGGACGTGAGGAAGGGGCTTTGTTAGCCCCCTGTCGTCCCATTGAAAAACAAGGTCGCTCGCTACACCCCTCCGAGCGTCGCAGTGATACCGACGGCACCCTCTCTCCAGGAATCGTTCCTTGTTCGCCTCCGCTCACCCTGCAGCCAATGAACGTCTCAAGCCGCGCCCATCGTCAACTACCGCGATGTTCCTGAATGACAAAATTCTACTCGCTGCTTTCTTCCATTGTAGCGGGAAACAAATATGAATAGGCTGGTGGGGACGTAAATTGAACAGGCCAAAGCTGTGTTCTCGTTACAGTCGTCTTCCATTTTTCGACGTACGCATTACACATTGTAGGGGCACAAGTGGCACCCCCCACCCCTTTACCGAGCTGTTAATACCCCCCCTCCGGCTCACTCTTAGCGACGCCACCGATAGGGAGCCATTTAACAAAAGTACGTCCCGAGCGCATTTCAGCGTGTGCGACTGCTGCAGCTAATTTTTCCCTGCCCCTTCGCAAACGCAATCAAATTGCCGCTCGTTGTTCCCCGCAATCAGCAGACAGAACCGCTGCCGAAATAATCGCACTCACCGACTTTCCAGCGTAGACCCCAACTCGGGTGGGTGGAGGACTGGAAATGGCTTGGAACAAATTTATTTATTTATTTATCAATACCGTAGGTCTTCTGCAGACCCATACAGGGAGCGGGCGTGCAACAACCCAGGTGGGGTCCGGACAGTTCATCGAACGCCGTTATATCGAACACCCTTTTATCGAAGCTGTTTTATCGATAGACGTTTTATCGAAGGCGTTTTATCGAAAGTGTTTTTCCCGGCATTTTTGTGTAACTAAACGTGTAACTAACGAAACTAAACTAAAACAGCATTCGATAAACTGTCTGGGAACCATCCCAGGTATCTAATTAGATACAAAGTCAAAGAGATACG
Organism: Haemaphysalis longicornis; assembly: GCF_048455015.1. NCBI lineage: Eukaryota > Metazoa > Arthropoda > Arachnida > Ixodida > Ixodidae > Haemaphysalis > Haemaphysalis longicornis. The sequence continues at coordinate 152,097,042 of NW_027526203.1, read as the reverse complement.
ATATTTTGAGGGACGATAAGCGGAACAGCGGAACACTTTCACCAGCGAGTACCTCAATACTATTACATTGGTACTGTTCGCAGACATGAGAAGAAAATACTAGAAACCGCATACTACGCATGAAAAAAATATATATACAAAAAGTGCAATGCAACACTGCGAGACATTTTTTGCGCTATCACAACCGCAACAACAAATAACTATACAGGCTCCGTTACCTTCTCCACAAATGAACAAAATTGATCACTATTTGTATTATTAACAGCTTCGCTTGGAAGCGCGTTGCAAACGTTCACAGCGCGAGGGAAAAAGGAATATTTCAACATATTGCTATGCGCACTGAAGGGCCGTATGCGTTTAACGTGGTTTGTCCTACTAGAACGGCTGGCTGGCGGATGAATATAGCCGTCTTTACGGATTTTATTGTGACTTTGAAAAAGCAGACAAAAGAAAACTTCATGAAAGCAACATGACGCCTTCCACAGAAGCCGTCTGGGTGCTATGGCGTTCTGCTCGAGCCGAGCTGGGCTCCATCCGCACATTCTGACGTTGTAGCTACGTCCATTGATTCCACAGTTGATGAGACAGCTTTGTGGTATCGTTCGCTTCCCGTTGTCACGCGCGGACACGGCACGAGTGCATCGCTAGCGAGCCCAGCCTCTTGTGCGGCCACCAAAGGCATGCAAAGTCTGTGCTCATGGTAACAATGACAATGGCGAAGACGAGCACAGCATGCAATGTACCGGGTCGCGCAGGCCCCGGGTTTTCGCGAAGCTGATGAAATGTTGCCCCCCCCCCCCCCTCCTCCCAGACGCAATTCGACGCGGAGTCCCCGCCGCCGCCGTGTTCCCGAAGGCAGCCCAGCGGATGGCCAAACAAGCCCCGTTTACATTGACCGACGAGGGCGCGTTGAGTTGAAATAAACAGGTTTTTTGGACTCGACGCACGCGGTGAGTCGAAAAGCCGTCGGGGTGAGCCCGTTCGACTCGCAGGCAGGGGGTGGATTGACGCGCTCGTCGGGCTGAGTCAGCCGGCCGGAGGGGCCGAAAACCGTATTTTCACGATTATAGCGCGCCACCGTTTGTGCCGCATGGGTAAGTTTGCGCAGGAAAATCCGAAAAAATAATTGGACGTCGGCTTTACCTCGCAGATGTAAAATACATGACACGACTTACCTAGAAGAAGAAGATTTTATTTTGTGCGTGCAACTGTGGCAGCCAAAAATAAATTGTGCTTCGTAAGCTTGCTTATCCAGCTCCTGCAGGGAATAAAACAGGGAATAAATACGGACGCTTCTAGATCTATACAAGGCTGCAGAGTTTTTCAGCGATGCATCGAAAACGTTCACTGCAGTGTCTTGTGCGGCGCATGGGCCGAATTTTGAAGCATATAGAACCATGAATGTAAAGACAAGTATTTTTACGGCAGAAGCATATGGCATTTTTATTGTTGTAAGTCACATAGTTGAACATCATATTCCTAAATCCATCATCTATACAGATTCATTGAGTGTCGTCCGTACATTGTCATCCGGAGAGTCCTCGAAAAACCATGTAGTTAACCTTGTCTTGAAATCAATTGTGCTGGCATATTCAAACCTTGAGGTGACTGTGTGTTGGGTGCCAGGCCACTCTGGCATCGGCGGAAATGAACTGGCGGATGAAATGGCCGCCAATGCTGCACTCCGAAACACAGTAGACATAATAACACTACCTCACACAGACCTCAAGCCACACATAAGACAACACTTGCGCAGAACATGGCAAACACACTGGAATGAACAGACAGACAACAAACTACATGTAATAAAGCCACACTTGGGACGGTACACATCTGACTCGCACAACAGACACACGGAAGTCGCATTGGGTAGGCTGCGGATAGGGCACACCCATGCAACGCACTCGTATCTGCTGACGGGATCTCCTAGACCCCAGTGCGGCAGGTGCGGAGAGGCCCTATCCGTAGTGCACATACTAATCACATGCAAGGCACTTCACACAACACGACACAAACACTTCAGAGAACTCTACAGACAACGTATTCCTCTACATCCATCGTTTTTCCTAGGTTACGATGCCATTGTTTCCGTCAAACGTGTGTTTGAGTATTTGTCAGAAGTCAAGTTTTTAAACCTCATTTCCTATCACGCATCATGAAATCTGGCCCTTTACACCAGCCATCCTCACTGTCTTTTATTGATTTTACTTTTGTTCTTGCTTACTGATTTCAGTGTCTAATTTCTCACCTCTCATATTTAACCACTGTTTTGGCGCTCTTTGCCCTAGTTGGCCTTGCGCCATTAACATCCAACCATCATCATCATCATCGCTTCTAGATCTGCCACCTCTGTGTCCTGCGCGGCGCATGGGCCCGGCCTTAGTGTCACTCGAACTCTGAATAGTCATACTAGTATCTTTACGGCAGAGGCTTACGGTGTACTTCTTGTTGTCAATCATATACTTCAAAACCACATCCCACAATCCATTATCTATACAGATTCCCTCAGTGTTGTGCGGGCACTGTCGTCAACAGTGCCTTCGAAAAACCACGTTGTCAATCTGATTGTCAAGGGTATTATGTCTGTGTATGTACGCAAATTTGAACTGGTTCTTTGCTGGGTCCCTGGCCACTGTGGTATTGCCGGGAACGAAGCAGCGGACCAAATGGCTGCTGTTGCTACACTCTCGAATACAGTAGACATAACCACATTACCCTACACCGACGTGAAACCACACATCAGACAACAACTTCGCAAAACATGGCAAACACACTGGAGTGAACAAACAGACAACAAGTTACACGTAATAAAACCTCAATTGGGACCATACACCACCGACACACGCAATAGATACTCTGAAGTCGCCTTGGCTAGATTACGGATAGGGCACACCCATGCAACGCACTCGTATCTGCTGACGGGATCTTCTAGACCCCAGTGCAGCTGGTGCGGAGAGGCCCTATCCGTAGTGCACATACTACTCACATGCAAGACACTTCACACAACACGACACAAACACTTCAGAGAACTCTACAGACAACATATCCCACTACATCCGTCGCAGTTTCTAGGTGACGACGCCATTGTTTCTGTTAAACGTGCGTTTGAGTATTTGTCAGACGTTAAGTTTTTAAACCTCATTTCCTATCACGCATAATCAAATCTGGCCCTATAAAGCAGCCATCACCATTATCTGTAACTGATTTTACTATGTTCGGTTGACATTTTTTTTTGTAACCACTTCACTTCATTAAATAAACTTTCCTCTGGCGCTCTTTGCCCTTAGTCGGCCTTGCGCCATAAAAACCCAACCTTCATCATCGTCATAAAACTATAGTGGGAAACATTGAAGCTGTTTGCGATTGACAGTGTCTACGTGTGACGGGGTAATTGCAATAGTAGAAAAATGTGTAACAGCTGACCAAGGTATGTCATTCAGGAATGAGTGCGCCGAAATTCACCCACGTGATCATGACGGATTTTTTATTGGATTGAGTTGGAGTTTGGGAGTACCTCGTGCCTATGGCAATGTTGCTGGCCGATTTACAACCTGTTTCGGTTTTGAGACCGATTGTAAAGAGCACGCAAATTTAAAGGCTAGCTTTTAGCAAAAGAAGGTGCGCGTTAGAATCGTAAAAATACGGTAGCCCCTTCTCCGACAATCCCCCGGCCCCCTCGCCTCGACTCTTTGAATAACCCGCCAGTCGACTCGACCCTCCTTCGTCGGGTCCATGTATCCGGGGCTACAGACAGGCGCGAGCCGGCGCCCATGTCATCAACAGCTCCTTCGATGAACCACGCGACAGGTCCCCGCGTTTCCTTGGAAGTATTATGGGCGGCGGAGGCGCCTGCGGAGACATCTCCCGAATAAAGGGAGGGGCAAGGAGGGTGCGCGCAGAGTTGCTGCGGAGAAGGAGCGATGCCCTCTTCAGACTGGAGGGAGAAAGGGCACCGCTCCTTTCACGGACAAGGCGCCGTCTCGGCGTTCCCTCATTCGCCTTTGGTGGCCGCAGAAGAAGCTGGGTTCGCTAGCGATGCACTCGTGCTGTGTCGGCGCTTGATAACGTGAATCGAACGACACCATCAAAGCTGTTTCATGAGGCGCCCAACTCAAAGAAGTGTCGAACTGTGGAATCAACGAACGTAGCTCCAACGTCAGAACGTGCGGATCGAGCAGAACGCCATCGCACTCGGAGGGCTTCTGTGGAAGATCCATTTGTTCCAAGCCTCTTCCAGTCCTCCTGCCTGTCCCCCCACCCGATTTGGGGTCTACGCTGGAAAGTCGGTGAGTGCGATTATTTCGGCATAGCAGCGGTTCTGAATGCTGATTGTGGGGAGCAACGAGCGCCAATTTGATTGCGTGAGCTAAGATGCAGGGAGAAATGAGGTGCAGCAGTCGCACACGCTGAAATGCGGTCGGGACGTGCTTTCGTTAAATGACTCCCTAAAAATAAGGCTAACATCCCGAGCTTAAAGGCCAACTGCACTCAAATTTCACTTCGGCCAAATTTATTTTTAATGTGTAGTAAGTACCCCCAAATCATCTGGGGCACAAGTGGTAGCCTTGTGAAACGCCTCGTTAATCAGTCAGAAGCGTTTAAAAAAGCTCCGCCGCAGACCACGCTGCACCTGCCGGAGGATCGCGTAAACAGCCATGACGCGCCTGTGACGTTTCAGCCGACGGGGGCTTCTCCCTCTGACCAGCCACGCAGTTAGAGAACCGGACGAGCTCTGCCGCGCGCGCTGCCCCGTACGCGCGTAGAGCTTGCGTGCAGACGTTCTCCCGAGCTGGTAACCGACCGGACGCTCGCTGGACGGCTGCAACGTCACTGCAATGGCCGCGCTCTCGGTTTCGGTTTCAAAATTACCGATTTTTGCTGGCCGCTTGCGGCGTCCACGCGCGTATTTCAGCTGTTGCATTTTGCATGTTATTTTCTTTTTAAGCATACTACACGAAAATAGCGTTTTCAAGAGGTCAAAATTTTGAGTGCAGTTGGCCTTTAAGGGCTCCTATCTTATGAGTCCAAACATGTTCACGACTGGTTGCCGGGTGTTCTTGCACAACAAAAACGTCATCTTGTACAATTAAATAATCAGGTGAGAATAGGTTTCCCAGCATATTGTACAAGAAATGTGAACCTGGTAATTATTGGCTCAAGCCCGTAGACAGTAGCAGCCCTGAGAGACCGTCAAGTGACCTCCTTTCTAGTGCCACGAGGCGCTACCTTTATGTTTGCCGATGGCTGAACAGTTACCAAAAGAAGGCTGGAAGAAGGAGAGCGCAGGTTGCGCTCCGAGAAGCCATCTGACCCCTTCAACGCTTGGTTTTGACATTTTTGTTCGTCAACAGCGTCTGCTTGAGCATATGTTGGCTCTACATTTTGGTTGCAGCCCTCGCATGCAGGAACATTAACATACCCGCATTTCACATAGCGAATTTTAGCGGGTTACTTTTTCGGGTGACGTGTACGCTAGTTTTGATATTCGCCAGTTTCAATAGCGCCCGTCGCGCTAACATTTCAATAAGCATTTTATCTGCTGCTATGCGTCCTGCGTTAGGCGTACAGATGGTTCATTCCACGTACGCGGCAACTCCGTGGACAATTTGTGCTCGGCTCTCGTGGCCACTCGTGTAAACAGCCACCGTATGTTAGCCCCAGCCGCGGCAGACAGCCTTCCACGCAGCTTTCTCGAGAAAAAATTAAAAAAGAAATGTGATTTGGTTTTTCCTACAAGTACAGAAACGAAACAAGGGATTATGTACATGAAATATCGACAAAATTTGAGAAATTTAGAGAACTGTACGTCTGCTGTGCATGGATTCCTACGCGGCTTCTGTTCATCTTGAGGCTTTTAATTGCAGCCACATTGGTGCTTTTCCGATTTTTTCTAGTTTCTGTTTGCTTTTTATGGTTTGTGCTATTTTGGAATCAATAAACAGGTGAGTGCGGCGAATTGGTTTTCTTTTTGTTTCATTATAGTTCATTTCTAGCTCTGTTGACATTTTTAGTTTTCCTTATACAAATAACTATACGCTATTATACGACACATGAGTTAACTTCGCCAAATAGGCCCTTTTGTGCAAGGCGTTTGGTGCGTTTTAATAACTGTGTGATTGTTGGGAATAAGGATAGACTTTTCGACATAACAAGGTCCTTTTTATTCTTTTTTCCTTTATATCTTTTAAATTTCACTCGACAAATGGTCTACAGTTACCCTATTACGACGCGTTACCTTCGTTCTTCCATTGTGCAAATGTAAGGCATTATGCAGATTGTGCTCTGTGGTATTAGCACAAAAGGCTGCCGGAATAAAATTTATATTTCATGTCTTCTGCTTACTCCCAGCCCCACTCGTTTTTTGAACCATTCATTTGAATCACACCATGCTCCAGGGCTATTAGATGGTCCTGTTTCGGTCTGAATTTCTGCGTTGATGCCAAAGACGGGGTTGCTGGCGTCTAGATTTTTTTTCCGCAGGTGAATATCCTTTTTTTTAGTATTTCTCAGGGCTTCCTATTTATCGAAAACCGCAGAACAGTTCAGGCACGGCCTGCTTCGCGCAGTCCCGCTGGCCCTGCGCACGGGATGCACAGACCGGCGAAGCGCGGTACGAGCAAAAGATGCGGCGCGGATCGACAGGGGGCGCCGCCATACCAGCGCACGAGGCAGCAGTTTCTGCAACTCTTTGGAGCCATACATAACTCAGCATGTGGACACCGCTTGGGTGCTAGCAACGAAAAGAGCAGAGAACAATCTAGGAAGATATGCGAACAAAGAAGTCAGACAAGCACAAAAGTGTCGTAAAAGTATTTTCTTTTCGTTTTTGTAGTGTCATATTTTTTGCGAGGTGATTGTACAGTGGCGTTGCGACTAAGGCCGCTGTGCAACGCCACCCCGTTACAAAGGGGAAGCCTCTAAGCATCATCATCATCTAGTTTTTCAACGGTGGGCTTGATCAGGTTATACAAAACAAATGCGCCAATAAAAATGTATTCTGATCCGAGAACACCGAAATCGTCATGATAGTCATCGTGATTTGTTGCTTCAGACCTCCCCCCACCCTCATGGAGCTCTTTGTTTTGTTACACTGCTCTTTGTGCTGAAATGAAAGTGACTACCGCAAAGGCGCGCTTTGTGTCGGGTCTGTGAGACAAACGTAGCTGCGCTAGCGCATATTCTGACTCAGTTAACCATCGCGAATAGAAAAATTAAAAGCGCGGATTTCTGTTTTAGAAACTTCCCTGGCGGCCGCGGAATACTAATAGACGCTTTTTTACATAAAAGCGCGAAGCCGTAAAAGCAGCCGCAGTAGCGGAGCAGATATGGCACGGAGGCACGTGTCGAACGCGTTAATTCAGCGCTCATAACTTAGAGGGACAGATTTTTGTCGCGTATATGCTTTCTAGCCCGCATGAAAGCCAGTATTTTATATAGATGATGATGATGGTTGGTGTTTCATGGCGCAAGGCCAACGAGGGCAAAGAGCGCCAGAAAAGAAGTTATATAATGAAGCGAGGTGATTACCACAAAAAGGTAGGTATAAAAACATGTAGACCGAACTTAGTAAAATCACTTAAAGGTAATGGTGATGGCTGGTGTATAGGGCCAGATTTGATTATGCGTGATATGAGATAAGGTTTAAAAACTTAACATCTGACAAATACTCAAACACACGTCTCAGGGAAACCATGGCATTGTCACCAAGAAACAGCGATGGGTGTAGGGGAATATGTTGTCTGTAGAGTTCTCTGAAGTGTTTGTGTCGTGTTGTGTGAAGTGCCTTGCATGTTATTAGTATGTGTACTACGGATAGGGCCTCTCCGCACCTGCTGCACTGGGGCCTAGGAGATCCCGTCAGCAGATACGAGTGAGTTGCATGCGTGTGCCCTATCCGTAGCCTACCCAAGGCGACTTCCGTATGTCTGTTGTGTGAGTCAGATGTGTACCGTCCCAAGTGTGGCTTTATTACGTGTAGTTTGTTGTCTGTCTGTTCGTCCCAGTGTGTTTGCCATGTTCTGCGCAGGTGCTGTCTTATGTGTGGCTTGAGGTCTGTGTAGGGTATCGTTGTAATGTCTACAGTGTTCCTGAGTGCAGCAGCAGCGGCCCTCTCGTCTGCCAACTCGTTCCCAGCGATCCCTGCGTGTCCTGGGACCCAGCAGTATTTATATTTATTTTATATAGCAGTATTTTATATAGCCCAGCAGTATTTTATATAGCCCGGTGACCACAACCAATTTCAAAACAAATTAGCGGAAATAATTTTAATGAGGCAGCAAACTTCCTGAAATCGGAAGGGCGGCGGTTCGTAGTGTCAAAACTTGACACTACAGTATGTGTCCCTGTCACGGTACCTGCAAACCTAGCAGCTACTGGAACTGCTGAAACGTTTATTTACGTATTGAAAACCTTCTAACACAAGTATTTGCAAGGTTGAATTGTACATGTATTTCTAAACATTATTTTGAAATTTTGAAGAAAACATTATTTTGAAGACACGCCGCCTGCCGTCGCTGGGTTGCTCTCCGTGTTGCTAACTGAGCCTCCATGCCCAGAATCAACGGCAGCGTTCAGTAAACAAACCCAGTGAAGGTGCTTTGACGATTCTGCCTGAGTCAGGGGTGTTTGCTCTGCCAAAATATTAGAAATACGCCAACGGCAGCTTAAAAAATTAAAGAACGTCGCGCACGAGGAGAATCGAACTTCCCACCTCCACAACGTGAAGCCAGATTCTACCTATCGTATATCCCAACAGATGGCGCATTCATGCAATATAGACCGTTGCATTAAAAAAAAAACATAGCGGAACACGAAAGCCTGCGATTGAAATTTTTATAGCTGGGGACAAGTTTTTAACTATCGTTTTTCATTGCGCATACAGACAAAAGTATGTTGCTGAGCTACTCTATGTCATGGTTGCCAGCATTATTTTTGGGAGGGACACATACGGCTCGTAGATCTAAAAAGTTCGATTTAAAAAGTTCTAGGGCGTTTTCAGCAAAACCGTTTCTCGTCAAGGTGCCTTAAGTGATGCCTTTTCATTTGGGATAGAGAATATATACTCGACAAAAATCGGTTGTCTGTCCATTTATGTACGAACAAAATAATGCAAATATCTTTTTTAGCAGGGCTGTTGTCCTTTGGGAAAAACTCGAGGCCGGGATTTTTTTATTTTGATTTTCAATATTACGCATTTCTAGAAAAAAGCACAGCCCTCGACCTTTTTTGGCGTATGCTTATGTTTCTAGACAAGCAATACTCCACGTTTATGTTCAGAAATATCTGGCTGTCATAACCTATGTCCTAGGAGTTGGTCACTATTGCACATACGAAGATAGAGGGCGTCAAAGTGAGCAACAATCCAGCGTCTGGCCCGATGTCACGATTTTTTTTCTCTAATTTTTTGTCTCACTGCTGAACGCAAAATGTTCTTTGAAACGACTTTCACAAAAGAATTACACCTTGCCGAGCGCAAAACCACGAATTCGGATAAAGCGACAGTGACTCCGGTCTTTTAGGTGCACTGACTTTCTGGGTCACGGGTGTTTCGGTACAAAACGAATTCTCGCGAGCGCTTCAGCCTGCACGCGCTATCGACGTTGTGGTTGCAAGCACGCGGGAATGAGCCCACTCGTCACCGGAAAACTCGTCATAGGCCAACTTGTCACACCGGCATTTTGGTACAGTCCCATCTCGAGATAAGAACTCTCGTGCAAGGCGCCTTTTCCTGGCATGGATTTCCCTACACCGCAGCCGGGTAAACAAAAGCCGAGAAGCCCTGACCGAAAATTGGCGTTGAAAGCCGGTCTGAAATTGGTTTCTACAATGGCAAATTCGTTTCGGCTGTTTAGGAGGGCGTGGGGAGGTCTGTGCGACCAGCAGGTGTGCGTAAAGAGCTGTTTTTTTTGGGGGGGGGGGGGGGGGGGGGGGGGGGGGAGGGGGGGGTGCGGAGAGGGGAGAGGTGAGCGCCAGCTGCACTTTTTCAAGTGCTGATCGGCAGTGGTGTTGAGGTGGTGTACTTCGTATTTTCGCGCGTATAACCTGCCCTTGCACACAACCCGCTCCCCCACTTTCAGTCTGCGAATAAAAAAAAATAAAAATTGGCGAAGCTTGCACTAACTTCCGCAATGCTTAAACCATAGCTCAGCTGGATGATTTTTTTATGGAAACACTGAAGGACACACCGCCACGCATTGCATTATGTTTGAAATTGTTTATGTGACGATTTGATTGATTGTGTTTTTTAACGCACCGACGCTACGCAGCCGATGAGGCACGCCGTAGTGGTGGGCTCCGAATTCATTTTGATCATCTGGGGATCTTCAATGTACATGCGCCGAAATCTCGAAAACACGGACGTTTTCCCTTTTCGCCCCCATCAGAAAAGCGGCCGCTTCAATCGAGCCTGCCTCCTTGGGCTCAACAGCAAAACGTCATTATTATTGAGCTGTGTTTACTTTTTCTTCGTGCTATTTAATAGAAATTCGAATGCAATTATCATTTCAGTATAATTAACTCGGTATGACAGCATATTTACCTAACTTCGCGCGTTAAAAACTTTGAAAGCACACTAGCTCCCCTACATCATTTTTTTAAATGGACCACGTATAGCAGGCGGGAAATCACTTTAACGTTCCAAAACAAGCTCGTAATGAGAGCATTCCGTGATGAATATTCCGGTGATACCCGTAGGAAATGCCCTGTGACGAGTTGGCATTCCTGACCAGTTTACCTGTGACGAGTTGGCCTACGACGAATGGGCCTAGTGGGTCCATTGCGTGCTTGGGGTCTACCCCAAGCACGCAATGGACCTTTTTTTAATCCCGGTCCCCCTAGCGGCCGCCACGGCGAACTAAAAATGGGAGTAAGGTAGGCCCCCAAAACTGCTTGGCTTTCGGGGAACCCCTGCACGAAATATCCTGGTCCTGCAGTCCCTCCCGCATTGACCCGTCATCCGTAACTTTGACATGAATATCACGGTTGCAGGCGCATGTTTCCGTGACTAATCTGCAGTGTTTGAGAAGCCCCTTTACCTTTTTTTTCTTCATTGTCGTTACTCCCTCACCCGCAGCCATGTGCTCGCAGCGTGGTCAGCCTCAAATATGTTTTTCCCTTTTCTTGGAAGGGCATTTTTGTGTGCACGTATGAACCCACCAGGAGGTGTCGAAAGAGAAATAAAGAAAACGTGCAGCGCTAGACAGTATAGCCGCTCCCTGAGCAGATAACTGAGGGGGACCCATCTGTTTATTTTGCCCTAGGCGCCTGCAAAGAATGGCGGACTGGCAGCCCGCTCATGCGGAGATCCTTACTGGAAAAAGGTCCATTGTACCTTTTTATTACAGCCAGCAGTTATGCGGCCATACAGATAAAGCCTCTGTTTATTTGTTAAATTTTAGCTGGGATATTTGTAGCATTTAGACAAACTCATCGTTCATTATTTCGTTTGTTTAGCAACTTATATTCACCAGTGTTTTATATAACAAATCAATGACAGTATCATGGTGTTTTTTCGCTCGTTTTCTGACGACTTATCATCTGCTTTTTTTTTAAATCAGTTAGAGTAACTATTTTCTTTTTGCACTTTGAGGAGTCCCTCCGACAACGGCAGCCTAAATGAGTGCCACCATACGGGGAAAAAACCCTGTGCCTATATAACGTAATAGACCCTTTTCAGAAAGTTGGCAACCTAGTACATACGCGAGCTTTCATGATGACAACAGTGAGGTCATTCGCAAACGTCGGCCATGATAAAGGAAGCGCGGCTGCGCGGCGCTCTCTTAGAGCCACTCGTAGTCACCTCGGCGTTGGCGTTCAGTCTGATCGGATAGGTTTCTGAGCTTTTGCTTGCTGTTTTGATTTTATCACCACAGCGAAAACATGCGGGGGCATTTTCTTTCCCGGAGCCTCCGCGGGCTATCCCCACCGAGGGGCGGAGCCTAAAACCAGTCACGTGAGCGGGTCCCGCTAGCCAGAAAGAGAGGGTTTCTCCGTCGTGTGAATCCCGCTTCGAACGCGGTATACCAGAGAGGTTGGTGTCCCACCCGGTGATCGGAAAGACCAATCCCCGCGACGCAGACGCCATATCATCCAGTACCCCAGTACTGCGAGTCCGTGAAGTCCGAGCTTAGGCGATGCGTGAGCGCGCTGTGCAAAGCAGCCGGCACAATCACTGTGTTTCCTTCATCATGGCCGCGCGCAATGTTGCTCGACTGGCCTTCCGCTTGTCCGCTATGCCTAATAGTATTTTGCACAGGGTCTATGACGAAGAAGTGACAATTTATTGGCATTCTGCATTTATGTGCGTTGCTTTATCCTGATAACACAAGTACTTAAGGCGTTATTAACAATGCATTACGGAAGGCACCTATTCTATCTTGCCTCACGCTTTGGTGAGGCCCCAGTAGAGGTGGTGGAGTCGAAGAGAACTCGTCACAAGTGAACCCATCACAGTCAACTCGTTAGGTGAACTCGTCAAGTAGGGCAAGTGGTCATAGGTCATCTCGCACTAGGGAATCTCTTAACCTAGGCAACCGACCCATCCCTTCGATTTACGTGTATTGTTAATCATGCTCACAAAAAAATACAGGATTTCGTATAATTCCGTACTTTTGCGTCAACACTCGTACGCCCCTCCTTCGATTCACCAACCTTACGTTTCCTTGGTGACCTTGGAGTAACACGCCAGACCAGACAGCGCATTTTGTTGGTTTTTTGGGTGCTTTGTTCAGCTAATCGCACGGGCCATATTAGATTTTGTTTGCTCGTTCTTAATTTTTTTAATTTTACATTTTTATATCTAGGTAATCGGGTGACGGCGCTGTATTGAGCAGACCTTCACGATTTCGCTATTCTAGTGTTTATTTTTACCTTGCTGTTTTTATGCCACATAATAGAAAGGTAGAAGAGTATCAGCTAAAAACCCCAGACATGCTGGGGGGCAATCAAGGGGGGGAGGGGGGGAGAGATGAAAACTAACCAGACTGCAGTATTGTGACTAGTTTTGTAACTGACTTTTTTCTCTTTAGTTCTAAGCAAGGCATTGAGAACAGTAGGACAAGGCTTGATTACCTCTTAGTAACTGAACTCAGTCACCATTAAGAATTAGGAATGCAGAAATCGGGAAAGACTTTTGCTAGCGTTCCAGATAGGGTTTAGACATTGGACTCACGAGCGCCAAGAAGTGCCTTACGTATGTAGAACATACGCGGCGAAATTATTAGATTGTGTGTCGACACGGAAGCGGTGTATACAATAAAGTACGAAGCATATCGAGGCATTCCTGTCTACACGCCACAATGCTGTAAAATGTTCCGGATCAGAGGAGGGACTGTATAGACACAAGGAGATTCGCTATGGCAGTACCATCTGCGCAATGAACAGAACGAAAAAATTGTGGAGACAAATTTCCCGCATCACACAAACAATAGAAAGCACGTTCGAAATAAAAAACAACTAGTAGAAAGACTACAAATTCTGTTAGATAGTCTGGCTGCGGAGAAAAGATTTGCAAATTACATACGAGGAGGAAACTAAAAAAACGTACTAAAAATTTTGTTGCAAGAAAGGCCGGAAAAAACACTTTCGATAAAACGGCTTTGATAAAACGTCCGTTGATAACACGGCGTTCGATAAAACGGCTTCGATAAACTGTCCGGACCCCGTTTCTGAATCAAAAGTTGGAAATGCCGTGTAATAAAGTTCAAAGCACTAAGCATTGCTTTCTGCAGCATATATACAATTATTCATCTTCTCAACGACTGCTCCTGTGGAATTATTAACGCCGTGCCGCAGTGTATAATTGGCATTACATGGTCGTGATGCTATCTGATACCAATGGGGTCCAGACAGTTTATCGAATGCCGTTTTGTCGACGGACATTTTGTCGAAGCCGTTTTATCGAAAGTGTATTTCCTGACCTCTTCTTGTAAAAAAAATTGCATTACGTTTTTTTAGTTTAGTCCCCCCTCTGAACCAAAGCATAAGACGGCATTGCGGTGTATAGACTAGAATGCCTAGACATGATGCGTACTTTTTTGTATACACCGCTTTTATATCGACACAGAACCTATTTATTTCGCCGCGTATGTTTTACTCAAGTAAGGCACTTCATGGCAAGTGGGTCCAACATCAAAAGCCTAATTGGAACGCTATGAAGTCTCTCCCGATTTAAGGATTTCCCATTCTTAATGGGCACTGAGTTCAGTTGCTAAGAGGTTACCAAGCCTTGTCCTACTGTTCGGGATGGCTACTGAGTTTAGAACTTATGAGAAAACGTTAGTTACAGAATTAGTCACCATACTACAGGTTGAATCGTTTTCACCTCCCCCCCCCTCGTTGCACCCCAGCAAGTATGGGGTTTTTAGGCCTTACTGTTTTACCTATTTATCATTAGGCATAAAAAAACTGTAAGAAAATAGTAAACACCAAAAATAGAGAAATCGTGAAGGTCTACTCAATACAGCGCCGTCGCCCCATTACCAAAAAATAAAAACGTAAAATTGAAAGAAATTGAGAACGAGCAAACAAAATCTAATATTGCCTTTGCGGTTATCTGAACAAAGCGCACAAAACACCAACAAAATGTGCTGTCTGCTCCGGCGTGTTCCTTCAAGGTCACCAAGGAAACGTAAGGTTGGTGAATCGAAGCAGGGGCGTACGAGTGTTGAAGCAGAAGTAGGGAATTATACGAAATCCTGTATTTTTTTGTGAGCATCATTAACAATACACGTAAATCGTGAAGGGATGGGCCGGTTGCCTAGGTTAAGAGATTCCCTAGTGCGAGATGACCTATGACCACTTGCCCTACTTGACGAGTTCGCCTAACGAGTTGACTGTGATGGGTTCACTTGTGACGAGTTCTCTTCTACTCCACCACCTCTACTGGGGCCGCACTTTCACTGTCGGAACCTCCCCTGTTCCATTCATATAGCACTGCTCTTTCCGAAGTTCTTGGCGCGATATTTCTCCAGATGCTAACAATGTAACCCCTTGGCCCGTGTAGGAGTCGCGTGCAAACCACGTGACTAGAAAAATCGGGGGAGAACAAGACTTTGGATCACTTAATGATAAACCAATGCGCAAGGAATGTGTTTGGCAACACCAATCTAAATATACCGATACATATCAAGAAATATTGTGCAGGGGTTTAACGTTCCCATTATAGTGGATAATTCTGCAGTATTAACTAGGGGGGCATGCATGCTTGAGTCAATCAATGAGGACGCAAACAATAAAAATATTCAAATAAATCAAAGGTGATCGAAAACACAGGAAGGACGCGTCGACATATATAGGCAGGTTTTTGTATGTAATGCACGGCAGAGACAATGCAGAATGAAGCTAACTACAGCTTAACCAGAGCTTAAGCCAGCTGGCCATCGCTTTAACCAGAGTTAAGCGATGGCCAGTTAAACAAAATAAACCCGAAAATTGCAATGAAAGCCGCAAAGCCCCACTTTCGATAAAACGGACGTAGGCGTCAGGATAAAACGGCATTCGATAAAACGGCGTTCGGTAAACTGTCTAGGAGCCGGTTCCCAGACAGTTTATCGAACGCCGTTTTATCGAAAAAATGCCCGTTTTATCGGACCACCTACGTGCGTTTTATTGAAAGTGTGGTTTTCAGCTTTCATTGAAATTTCCGGTGTTTATTTTGTTTAACTCGCCATCGCATTACCCTAAGCTGGATGTAGCTTCATCCTATATTATTTTTGCCGTGCATTACATACAAAAACCTGCCTGTATATGTTAACGCGGCTTTCCCGTGTTTTCAATCACCTTTCTTTATTAGATTTTTACAATTTTTGCGGCTTCAATGATTGCACTCAAGCATGTATGTCCCCCTTGTTTGTATTATAGAATTTACCACTATAGTAGCAAGCCTAACCCAGTGCGCAATATTCCTCAGATGTGTATCAGTGTATTTAGGTTGGTGTATTTAGGATAGGTTATTAGAGACCTCGTTAAGCCGCACTCATTAGAGACCTCGTTGAGCCGCACAATACACCCATTAAAACGATGTTCACAGAAGCAGATGTCGGGGCGTAAAAAAGAACAAGTCCCGACTGCAACAGGCATGCGGAGGTTATTATGAGCCGCTGAAACTCAAATCGCGTGGAAGGAATTAATGGAACAACCCGAAGTGTAACACTTAAGCGCTACTATTCCGACTGATTATTTGTTTCTAACTGAACTGTTAAGCCATTTCATTCCCATTCATAAGTTAGGTGTTTACTTTTTTATCATCATGGGAGAGAGCTCAGTGCGTAAGAAACATGTTTCGCGGCTTCGGGCACGTCCACGCAGCGTCCCCGAATCCCGAATAAGAGCGACGTTGGAGCGCGGCTCATTGATATCTCTGGAGCTCACATTCCGTACTTTTGTGAAAAAGAACTTCTATACTAAGAAAAAAATTTAAAAGAATCTCAATGTCTAAGCGATTGAAAAATGAATTCAAAGAACACTTATGAGAAAAGTACACAAATGAAAGAGGATCGAGGAACTATCCTCAACAAATATTCACAGGAGAAATCGCTTGAGAACTATACGGATTCATAAGTAGGCGTAAATAATCACAATAAGAACACATATGCCGTCTTTAAAAAAACAGATCCTGGAGAACCTCTCCTAAAACAGTCACAAGAAAAACAACACAAAAGTCAAACTCATATGTTCATGCACTAAACACTCATTAGAGACCATAATTTTTTATTCTGGACCAAGATTTTGGACACAAGGGGCGATGGACGTTCGCCGTGAGGGTCAGCCACCTGTATTCCCCGAATTCCTTTTGACGCACGGGAAGAGGGGAAGGAGCGTGTGCCTGCTTGCGCCGGAACTCGCGTGAAACGCTCGCCCTTGGATCGGCCCACCGCTGCCATTCCTGTCTCTAATTACACGCTGCAGCTTCCGCTAGCCAAGCAACCTGTTCCGCAGATCGCACGGAAGCGGAATAGGTCACACGGGCGACGACGGGATGGGAAACGCCAGGGTGTAAATGAAAAATCCTTCCCTGAGAGAGGACGAACATTTGAGTATTTCGGTATTTTTGTGTACGGTGCGCTGCCCCATCGGATTCGCCGAAGAGGGATTCGTTCCCGGTTAGTCCATCCCAATGCTTTCCGCCTTTTTACTAGTATTTTGTAGGAATGTAAATAAGAGTTCATAATTTTTGTTTTGCTCTACTTCAAACTTCTGTCTTCATGGCGCTCATTTTACTTTGGCGATGGGGAACCCCGTACCCGGAAAAGCGCAGAGACGTGCAAGGCGGAAAATGAACGAACAATTACTCTGTTTTTACTGATGTGGCCCACAAAGCCCAGAACTGGAATGCATATACCGCCCCCCGCTCCTTAGTCGTGTGAATCAGGTTTCACCGGATGCCACGCCTGAAAGGCTCGCCCCGCACCTGGAGCTCTCGCCCGCAGCATGACAAAGGCGAACGATGGCGTCGGCGGGAGAAGCAGTGGCCATCTAAGCACCAAAACGAAGATGTGCCCCTTTTATACCGTTTCTGGCAGAAACTAGTTGTTTTAGCCTACCATATGTGCTTACGTTTCTCCTTTCTAAACGTTATCGTCGCGGAAAAAATTCATCCTGAGCGTTCCCGCTCAAACATATCACGGTTCAGGAACGTAGTTAGTCCGTAAGAGACTGGTTATATTTTTCCCTGACCGAGGAGTTGACTTGGATATAAAACTGGAAATAGCTTTTGTGTAATTGTCCAAAGTTACGGCCCATAAACCCTAAAGGGACAGTTTCAATGGCCCTAAAACCAGGTAAACCAACGTTGTAGACTAAGCACATAGCAAGATTTTGCCCCACCACGCTCAATAACTACGCAGTAACCACTTATAGAAGAACTGCGGTAAGCCGGAAAGCTGCGCCTTGTCTTGCTTTATCCAACCATACATGTTATCCCCAAATTTTCTCACAAATAGGTGGGAATAAAGCTACTTTTTTACAGCCACGCTGTATGTCGCTCGCTCGTCTGCGTTTATTCTTGTGCCCTGTCAGCAGGATCGTTCAGAAGAATACGCTTTGAGACAAAGCCAGTATATTCGGAAAACTGATGTAGCTCTAAATCTAGCTTAGACATTTCGGAAAAAATTATGGTGTGGCAAGCATATTTTTTATTAGTGCAAGTTCATTTACTTCTCGCAATTAGGCAGTCCACAGTGAAGTGGTAAGCGTTGAGGAATTCCCGTTTGTTGTCAACATGTGGACATCTGGGGGAGGAGAATGGTTACAGAAAATGGCTGTAACTCTTGTTTTGCTGGAATGACCCCGCAACATACAAATGACATCTGACTGCTAAGGCGGCTACAAAACCGTAGGGAGTTTCAACTTAGGCGTTATCATGGGTAATTACAATTCGCAGTTTTAATACAAACAACATGAAGCCGCTGCTCCTATAGCGTACCAAAAACAACGGGAAAAGCAAACTGCTTTATTTTGTTCGCTGTACAGCGATGCACGCAGTATCCTGCCTACTTTCTTGCATCGTCCATCGCACATGCATAGCGCAATAAGGCACGCTTCATCGTTAAGTTGAAAAGCCACGGGTTCTGTCCTAGGAAGTTTCCCCCCAGTCCATCCCCTCACTTTCCCCCGCGGCCTTGCCAAAAAATGTCTGTTGCGCAACAATAGCCAGAAAACCTATAGCTTGTTTATTTCGTTCTTTTTCCTAGCGACCTATTTATCCCCACTATTTCACTTAACAAACGCAGTCACAGTATCATCAAGTTTTCTTCACACGGTTGTTTTTTAAACCAGAAGTTTTTGTGTTAAATATGAGTGACAGGAACTTTTTTGACACTTTCAGGACCTGCAATAACACCTTTGTAATTGAGTGCCGCTGCAGGGACAAAGACCTGTGCATTGCTTTCTGATAACGCGATGCACATAATGGATTATGAGCAAGGCGTTCCTGAAGGCACCTGTGTACCGCGCTACACCTCATTCTGCGAACTTCGTTTTCATGAGTGATTGTGTGCGGTTAAAAACTTTTCATTACTGTTGTCTCTTGACATCATCGAATGCCGCAAGGAGTTCCGCGTGCGACCGCTTTGTGGTTTCCTGGGCGTATTTTTGAGGAAACCACGCATCCATGTATTTTTAATAAAAGAACAATGCAAATGTCAGCTATGTACTGACGTTTAGCCGGAAATATGCGTAATGTTTCGCTTTGGCTCAACAATAATCACAAGTATTGACATTGTAGACATTTCCACCGGACTTAGATGTTTATAAATGGCTGTGGGTACATAATGGTATCAACCCCTGCATTAACTTTGGCCGGGCGGCTGAATCGAGGGGCAGACAGACAGGCAAACAGACATACAGAGCGAACAAAATTTCCGCGTTTAGTGAGCCCAAGAAAGACTATCGTCTTTAAACAATACTGATGGTGGGGAGCTGCAGGTTCCATTTACCTCTGATAGGAATAAAACCCGATCAAATTATGACAAGCATAACTTCCGGCAGAATGCTGAAAATCACAATCGAACAGTCCCCGCAAAAAATATACCGAGCTAGCTTTCAGAAAATATTTCTGATAGCTTTAAATATTATTCAAGAGCCTTTCCAACTTCTAATTCACAAACACAGTAAACCCAGCATAGTAACTGCTAACGACGATAGTGCCAGGACGGAAGCGTGCGACAAGGTACAACAGGTGCCTTCGGTAATGAATTCATCATGACTCGGTTTGTGCATTGTGTTAACAGGAGAAAGCAACGCCTACAAATACGGAATGCCAAAATATTGCAAGATCTTCGTCATTACGTTAAAAAGACAGAGGTTCCTTTGCCCCTTCGGTGGCGCTTAATTACGCAGCTGTTATTGTAGTTCCTGAAAGTAAGAAAAAAACAGTTAGGAACGCTGATTTTTGACAAGAAACCGCCGAGAAAAAATACTTGATGTTACCTTTGCTAATCTGTTTTATAACATACTGGGGAGAGTAGATGACTAAAGAAACGAAAAGAACGTGCTATAGATTTTCTGGCTAGTGTTACGCAAATAGATGGGCATTTTTTGGCAAGGCCGCACAAATTTTTACTGGTCTAAAACAACGCAGAAATACGCGCAACAACAGTTGTAATAAACAGGTTCGATTTGCGTGCGTGTAACTCCCATGTCAACAAGGCACGGTAATTTTGCTGCCTCAAACGCTCGCCCGAATTCGTTTCTGTACCGAACCGACCTGTACATCACCGACCTGTACAGAACCGCCCTGTACCAAAACGCCCGTGTCCCGAAACGTCCGTGTACCGAAAAAACTGAACCGACACGCCCTGTACGGAACCGCCCTGTACCGAAAAGATCTATAGTTCATCTCAGAAGCTAGCTGCAGCACTGTGGAGGCTACATTGTTATCAATAGTGCGCCCACTGAGGGCGCCTAATCCGCCGTGAAGGTGGTCCTGAAAGGACACTCCCTTCTCCCCTCTCGGCGAGTGGCACCGCACGGCTCCGGCGCCTTTTGTTGCTTCCTTCGCGGTGAGTTAGGCGCCCTGAGGGGGACAACAATGTAGCCTCCACAGTGCTGCAGCTAGTTTCTGAGAGGCCCTATCCGTGATCCACATCCTCATACAATTTAAGGCACTCGACATTACACGACGAAAACACTTCCCACAACTACACACACGACATATTCCACCACACCCGTCATACTTCTTAGGAGATGAAGCCATGTTCTCTGTTCAGCGAACCTTAAGGTTCCTATCTGAAGTTCATTTCTTAGAACTCATCTCTTATCACCCATAGTTTTACCCCTGGTCCTATACACCAGCCACATTATTTAATTTTTAACCACTCTTGTTCTTCACCCTGGCCCTTTACACCAGCCGTGCTCATTGTTTTTAACTGATTTTATTCGTGTTCTCTCCTATCAAATCACTTTGTGTTTGGCGCTCTTTGCCCATGTCGGCCTTGCGCCAATAAAATCAATCCATCATCATCATCATGAACTATAGACCCAAACTGCAGCCTCCGGAAACTTTACAATTTTTAAAGCCGAGCTTTCCATGCGTCGCTGATGGTGTATGGCGCGTCGAAAACGCACTGCTGGAACGCCAACTTTCTCCGACGATGACGATGAGTGTGGGTGAAGTGAGAGAGAAAAAAAACGCTTCTCTTGATCGGAATTTGAAGTTGCCTTCTATTGCATTACTCAGGGGCACGGCTCAGGGGGAACGATAGCCCGACCGCGCTTCGAAACCTCAATTGCGCTAGGAAAATCAGGATTGATTTCCAGCGAGACCGGGCTCGATCGCGATTGAAACTGGGCGTTTAGTAGCCCCCTATCCGGATTGACCTCGATCCGGATCAACTCAATCGCGATTGAAAGTGCGCTCTCAAACGAGCACTGTGAAAGAGCGGATTGACTGGCAACGCGCGGTTTGGCCAGCCAATGCGCAAAATCAAAAGGGGTCCTTCTTTATGGAGGGTCAGTTTAATTTCGCCAATTGCGCTTGAAGCTTCGAAAAAGATCATTTATTACATCGTGTCCATTTCGCTACGAGTGTGACTACGCCCCCCCCCCCTTCCAAGGTCACTTCATGAGCTGCACTTTTAATGTTGATTGCGTTCAAAGGTCTGAGAACTTTTATGGCAGCACCAACAGCATTCCCTGATGTTGCTGCCTCTGAACCATTGCCGTTTTACATATGTGTATTTGGAGGCCTGTTTTCTCGGTGAGCGTAAGGCGGGTTTAAAGTAGTTAAATATCGATGTAATGAATCTCTATGTAGCGAATTCCCGGCTTTAACGAATTTTTCCAAATTCCCCATTGCCACCTTCACTGAAGCTCATGTGTTTTTGCGACCTCTACGTAACGAAACGTTGTGGCGGGTAACCTTGACCTAATGGAGTCGCAAGCTAATCAGACATTGTCTTTTGCAATTCTACTGAAAAATCAGCCGGAGAAATTAACTGATTTAGCGAATACTCGCACCACTGTAAGGAGCCAGGACTAACGAAAACTTCAAGAATGGCCTAGAAAAGAAATTCTTTGTGATGGTGATGACGATGATAATGACCGGAGCGGCTATCACCATGCCGTGGCCAACGTAGCACCCACTTCTGGTTTTGCTTGTGTAGCGTGACACCACACCAGGTAGTAAGAGCAACTACATTCCAGTTTTCTTCGCCACTACCGCAAACTACCGTGCGTTTCCTCGTGTGAGTGCTGCTTCGGTGCGAGGAGTAAGTTTTTAGGTGTTAAGGTACGTCCTCACTTGCGGCAATAATAGACAGATTTAGTTAGGCGTTCTGGGCGTTAGCGTATTGCTGTGCGTAAAGCGGAGCGTACGCGCGTCGCGACGCGCCAATGGATAGTTTTAGTACAGCGTTTTTCGTTGCGTGCGCTAACCCCCGCACGGGGCACCTTGAGTATTCATGGTGACGGTGTTGGGACACCGCGGACACCGAGCCCCCAACATAAACTGTAACCTACCGTGGTGATGTGTTTAAAGGTGAAGGGTAGAAGCCTCAAACGGTGGCCGTCGGAGCCCAGGTCAAGCTCCGGCGGATGGGCTCCCTGTCTGTTTACCAGGCAGGGAGCTCCGGGACCTCTCAGGTTATCAGGGTAAGGTTTGAGAAGCTAGTACGCCCGTCCCCTGCTTTTTTTCTATGCTGTATGGAAAATTCAAAACCCCCCTCCAAACGTGATCGGTCGCTGAAAAGGGGCCGCACCGAAGTATCTTTCCCTCCACTTTCAAGCATGAGCTTCCCAAAGCCAGACAAATACTCTCGTTTCCTTGTTATCGAATATCTTGACACAGCCCGCCCTCTTGCTTCACAATCAGTATTTTTGATTACAAAATACCTTGATGGAATAATTGGGAAAACCTACAATGCCAAAAAACAACGCACAGGTGAAGTCCTTGTTGAAGTAAAAAACCAGCAGCAGGCAACCACACTTCTTGGTCAGACGAAAATGGTCGATCTGGACATCAGGGTCACACCCCACCGCAGCCTGAACAGCTCGCAGGGTGTGATCTCTGAGGCAGATCTTCTTAACGAGACAGATGCCGACATTCTTGAAGGTCTAAAGGATCAGGGTGTCACAGCCGTGCGCCGCATCACGATGCGTAGAGATAATAAGATAATCCCCACGAAACATATTATCCTGACCTTCAACTGCTCCTCACTTCCTGACCATATCAGCGCAGGGTTCATCCGATGCTCCATTCGTCCTTACATTCTAAACCCGCGCCGCTGCTTTAAGTGCCAGCGATTCGGGCACGGAACCAACTCCTGCCGTGGTCGTCTGACCTGCGCAAAGTGCGCTCAGCATGATCATCCTTCTGATAATTGTCCATCGTCAACCCTCACCTGCGCCTACTGCCAGGGACCCCATGCCGCCTACTCTCGAACGTGCGAGAAGTTTAAGCAGGAAAAGGCGATCATTAATGTGAGGGATAACTGAGAACATCACCTTCCCAGAGGCGCGAAAGAGGTTCGCCTCTTTCCCCCTGGGGAGGTACGCCGACGCTGCTCGCCGGGGGGCGGAGCGGCGTCTGGTGTCCACAGGGACGCAGTTAAGCGAGTCTGACCTGGTCCCTCCTCCACCCCCCCCCCTGGGGTGCCTCAGGCAGCCCAATCCGTCGCCACGCCGCTTGCTGAGGCAGCAGAGGTTGTGGCGACAACCTCTTCTGTAGGGACCGGTGCCGCTCCCGCATCTGCCTCCCCGTCCTCCAGTGCGTTGGAGGGTGCCGACCGGATGGACACCGGGGGCCCCGCATCGGCTCCCACCGCCACCGCACCTCCCGTGCCACCTCTGGTGTCCCGGACGCCCTCGGCAGTGGCGGCTCAAACGAAGGGCTCCCGAAAGGGGGCCAAGTCAGAGGGGCCTGGTCCGCCGGGCACCCTTCTAGCTTCCGACGAGATGGATGTCGCGCCGTTCCTGCCTGCAACGCAGCGCAAGGAGCGGCCTCCGATGTCCAAGTCGACAGAAAGGCCTAGAAATCCTAGAATAACAGCCCCGAAAGACGACACATGAACAAACACACACACACTCCAGTTATTCGTCAATTTAAATAATGGGAACAGAAAACATCATCCAATGGAACTGCAGAGGCCTCCTTAAAAATCTTGACGATGTGTATGAGCTTCTGCATGCCAGTCAGCCAAGTATCATGTGTCTCCAGAAAACCCACCTCAATTCTAAACAAACAAATTTCCTAAATAGTTACATGGTATTCAGAAAAGAAAGGGTTGGCTGCACACACTCTTCAGGAGGTGTGGCAATTGTCGCCCGAAAATCCTTAGCCTGCCACCCTGTCACTGTCCTCGAGGCTGTGGCAATTCGAACAATAATATTTAATAGGTTGGTAACCATTTACATTCCTCCTGATCATGCACTTTTGAGCTCTGATTTCGAGGCGCTGGTCGACCAGCTGCCCGAACCATACATCCTAACAGGCGACCTTAATGCGCACAACTCTCTTTGGGGCTCCTCTAGAACGGATGCCCGAGGTCGCCTGGTAGAGAAATTCCTTACATCTTCAGGAGCATGCCTTTTCAACAAAAAACAGCCTACATACCATAACTTAGGACACAATACATACTCTCATCTTGACTTGGCTATTGGTTCCGCAGTTCTCTTTCCATGTCTTGAGTGGGGTGTGGGCACGGACCCATATGGTAGTGACCATTTCCCCACTTCATTAAAATATATAGCTATAGGCCCGAGCAGTCCCTCTTCCCACAAAAAGTTTAATAAATCAAAAGCAAACTGGAGCACATTCACACAAACATCTCAACTACACCACACATCCATAAAACACCTACACGTGGAGGAAGCAGCCCAACTCGTCACGGCACACATACTCGACGCCGCCGAAAAGTCCATTCCCCAGGCCTCCGGTGCTCCGCACAACCCAAGGAGGCCCTGGTGGAACGAGGACTGCAGGCGGGCGCGAGAGGCCCAGAACAAGCCGTGGGGTGTCCTTCGGCGGTACCCCACGTCAGATAACCTCATTTCTTTTAAACGGGCAAAGGCTTTTGGGAAGCGAGTGCGTCGTGAGGCGAAAAGGGAGAGTTGGCGCACCTTCCTCACTTCCATCAACTCATACACTGACACACACAAAGTCTGGACACAAATACGAAAACTAAAAGGACAACAGACACACAGCCTGCCCCTGGTTAGTACAACAGGGGACACACTGGAAGACCAGGCTAACACACTCGCACAACACTTCGAACACGTGTCAAGTTCAGCACACTACACAAATACTTTCATGAAGCACAAGACATCTGTAGAAAAGAAGTCCCTGCGTGATAACAAGTCGCACACTTCTTACAATTCTGCTTTTTCAATTCATGAGCTGAAGGTTGCTCTGAACGCATGTAAGCCTTCAGCTCCAGGTGCAGACAAAATCACATACACCATGATACAACACCTACACCCAGACACTCTTGAAACACTCCTACATCTATACAACAACATATGGCTTTCGGGGCACATTCCTCGCTCTTGGAGAGAGGCTATAGTAGTGGCTTTCCTGAAGGAAGGAAAGGACCCTTCCTCTCCCGCTAGCTATCGGCCCATCGCCCTCACAAGCTGCCTGTGCAAGCTCCTCGAGAAGATGATAAAGAGGAGACTCATGTACTTTCTTGAGTACAATGGTCTTCTCGAGAGCTGCCAGGCAGGCTTCAGGGCGGGGCGGTCCACCAACGACCAACTCGTCGCGCTGGAGTCCTACATAAAGGGCGCCTTCATTCACAACAGTTTTGCACAACGGTGTTTTTTGACCTTGAGAAGGCCTATGACACCGCTTGGCGTTACGGGATCCTGAGTGACCTAAAGTCTTTCGGTGTTTCGGGCCATATGCTCAACACCCTCGCTAGTTATTTGTCCGAAAGAACGTTTCGCGTGAGAGTAGCTAGCGCACTCTCAAGAGTTCATGTGCAAGAAAACGGCGTTCCGCAAGGTGGAGTGCTAAGCTGCACCCTGTTCATAGTTAAGATGAACTCCCTTGGACGGCACTGCCACCTACAATTTCTTATTTAATGTATGTAGACGACATCCAGGTATCTTTTAAATCATGTAATATGTCCATCTGTGAGCGTCAAGTCCAGCTCGGTGTCAAAAAACTTGCCAGCTGGGCAGACAAGAATGGTTTTAAACTTAACCCAGAAAAAAGCACCTGTGTTGTCTTCTCCAGGAGGCGTGGGATCCATCCAGACCCAGACATTATCCTCAATGGCGTATCGATTCATGTGAGGAAGGAACACAAGTTTTTAGGTGTGGTGTTGGATGAAAGGCTTACGTTCATCCCTCACATTAAACAATTGAAACATAAATGTCTAAAGGCTCTCAACATTCTTAAAATCTTGTTCCACCAGTCGTATGGAACGGATAAGCAACTCCTGTTACGTATTTTCAGAAGCCTAGTGGGGTCTAGATTGGACTATGGGAGTGTTGTGTATGGGTCAGCCACTAAAACAGCACTTAAAATGCTCGACCCAGTGCTTCACTTGGGGCTTCGCCTCTCTTGTGGCGCATTCCGTACGAGTCCTGTACAGAGTCTTTACGCAGAGTGTGACAAATGGTGCTTATCACACCAGCGAACCTATGTTGACTTGTTATATGCCTCTAAAATTTCATCAATGGACAACCATCCTTTTAAACCGGTTTTTTATGATACATCCACATCAAAGCTCTTTTTAAATCGCCCATCCATTCCTGTTCTCTTCTCGCTCAGAGTAAGGGACGAGGTCTATATTTATGAGGTCTCCTTTGTAGACACATTCAAGTCATCTATCACCGATCTTGTAGCACCATGGCATCTTCGTCCTGTTGCATGTGACTTGTCTTTCTTAAAATACAATAAGAACAGGACACCAAAAAGTGGGATTTTGCAGCACTTCATGTATATACAGGATAAATACAAGGCTGCAGAGTTTTTCAGCGATGCATCTAAAACGTCCACTGCGGTGTCTTGGGCTGCGCATGGGCCCAATTTTGAAGCATGTAGAACAATGAATGTTAATACAAGCATTTTTACGACAGAAGGATATGGCATATTTCTGGTTGTAAGTCACATAGTCGAACATCGTATTCCTACATCCGTCATTTATACAGATTCATTGAGCGTCGTCCATGCATTATTATCCGGAAAGTCATCAAAAAACCATGTCATTATACTCGTCTTCAAAACAATTATAGTAGCTTATTCCTCAAACCTTGGGGTGACTGTGTGTTGGGTGCCAGGCCACTCTGGCATTGGCGGTAATGAAGTGGCGGATGAAATGGCCGCCAATGCTGCACTCCGAAACACAGTAGACATGGCAACACTACCTTACACAGACCTCAAGCCACACATTAGACAACAACTCCGTAAAACTTGGCAAGCAGACTGGAGCGAACAGACAGACAACAAACTACACGTAATAAAACCACACTTGGGACAATACACTACTGAGTCACACAACAGGTACATTGAAATTACCTTAGCTAGCTTACGGATAGGCCATACACATGTGACGCACTCGCACCTGCTCACGGGATCTGCAAGACCCCTGTGTAGCAGGTGTGGGGAGGGCCTATCCGTGGTCCACATACTCATACAATGCAAGGCACTTGACACAACACGACACAAACACTTCAGAGAACTCTACAGACAACATATTCCCCTACACCCATCCCTGTTTCTAGGTGACGATGCCATGGTTTCTGTGAAACGCGTTTTTAAATATTTGTCAGATGTTATGTTTTTAAACCTCATTTCCTATCATGCATAATCAAATCTGGCCCTATACACCAGCCATCACCATTATCTTTATTGATCTTACTATGTTCAGTTTACACATTTTATACCTACCTTTTTTGGTAATCACTTTTCATTAAATAACCTCTCTGGCGCTCTTTGGCCTCGTTGGCCTTGCGCCATGAAACACCAACCATCATTATCAGTAGCTCTGAACACATAATAATGGGAAGAGAAAATATTGTTCAATGGAACTGCAGAGGCCTTCTGAATAATCTTGACGACGTGTATCAGATTCTGCATACCAATCAGCCAAGTGTAATGTGTGTTCAGGAAACACATTTGAATTCTAAACACACAAATTTCTTGAATAGTTACCGGGTATACAGGAAAGACAGGGATGGCTGCACACACTCTTCTGGCGGTGTGGCCATAATCGTCAGGAAATCCTTAGCATGCCACCCTGTCACCTTGAACACTATCCTTGAGGCTGTAGCAATACGCTTAATAATATTTAATAGGTTGATAACGGTATGCTCCAAATACATTCCTCCTGATGTTTCACTTTTAAGCTCTGACTTCGAGGCGCTGTTTGACCAGCTGCCCGAACCATACATCCTTACAGGCGACCTTAATGCTCACAACTCTCTTTGGGGCTCTTCCAGAACGGATGCCCGAGGTCGCCTGATAGAAAAATTCCTTACATCTTCTGGAGCATGCCTTTTCAACAATAAACAGCCTACATACAATAACATAGGTCACAACACATACTCATGTCTTGACTTGGCTATTGGCTCCGCAGTTCTCTTTCCTCTTGTCGAGTGGGGAGTGGGAACTGACCCATATGGCAGTGACCACTTCGCCACCTCACTCACATACGTAGGTAAAGGCCCAAGCAGTCCATCTTCCTATACTAGGTTCAATGAAGCACGAGCTAACTGGAATACATTTACACAGACATCCAAACTACACCACTCATCTATAGGACACCTACACGTTGAAGAAGCTACCAAACTCCTCACGGCGCACATCCTCGACGCCGCCGAAAAGTCCATTCCCCACGCCTCTGGTGCCCCGCGCAACCAGTGGAGGCCGTGGTGGAATGAGGATTGTAGGCGGGCGCGAGAGGCCCAGAACAAGGCGTGGGGTATCCTTCCTCGGTACCCCACGTCGGGTAACGTCATTTTGTTCAAACGGGCCAAGGCGTTCGGAAAACGTGTGCGCCGTGAGGCAAAGCGAGAGAGTTGGCGCACCTTCCTTACATCCATTAACTCATACACAGATGCACATAAGGTATGGACAAGAATACGCAAACTTAAAGGACAACATACACATAGCCTGCCCCTGATCAGTACAACAGGGGACACACTCGAAGACCAGGCTAACACTCTTGCACAACACTTCCAACACGTTTCCAGCTCTGCACACTACACAAACACTTTCCTGAAACATAAAAATACTTGTGAAAAGAAGTCCCTACATGACAATAACAGGTCAAAATCTGGTTACAATTCTGAATTTACACTCTATGAGTTGAGGGCTGCACTGAGCACGTGTAAACCCTCAGCTCCAGGGCCAGACAACATTACATACACAATGATACAACACCTACACGCAGACACACTTGAAGCATTTCTACACCTATATAATAAAATATGGCTTTCGGGGCACATCCCAAAATCTTGGAGGGAGGCTATTGTAGTGGCGTTCCTGAAGGAGGGTAAGGACCCTTCTTCTCCCGCCAGTTATCGACCCATCGCCCTCACAAGCTGCCTGGGCAAGCTTCTCGAGAAGATGATCAACAGGAGACTTGTGTACTTCTTAGAGTTCAATGGTCTTCTCGAGAGCTGCCAGGCCGGCTTCAGGGTGGGGCGATCCACAAACGACCAACTCGTCGCCCTTGAGTCGTATATCAAGGATGCGTTTGTCCATAAACAGTTTTGTACTACGGTGTTTTTTAATCTCGAGAAAGCCTACGATACCGCTTGGCGATACGGGATACTTTGCGACCTAAAAGCCTTCGGTGTCTCGGGAAATATGTTTAATACACTTCATAGCTACCTGGCGGAGCGAACCTTTCGTGTGAGAGTTGGCACTGCCCTTTCAAATGTTTTCCTGCAGGAAAACGGCGTGCCTCAAGGCGGCGTTTTGAGCTGCACATTGTTCATTGTCAAGATGAACTCACTTCGAAAGGCGTTGCCACGAACCATTTCCTGTACAATATATGTAGATGATGTGCAAATATCTTTTAAATCATGCAATATGTCAATCTGCGAACGCCAAGTCCAGCTTGGTGTCAACAAACTAGCAGGCTGGGCAGATCAGAATGGTTTTAAGCTGAACCCAGTCAAGGGCACTTGTGTTGTGTTTTCCAAAAGGCGTGGGATCAGGCCAGATCCAGACATCAAACTGAATGGTGTCTCGATTCCGGTCAAAAAAGAACACAAGTTCCTTGGTATAATTCTTGATGAAAAACTTTCCTTTATCCCTCATATGAAACAACTAAAACAAAAATGTCTTAAAACAATGAATATCCTTAAAGGAGCCATGAAGAGAAAACACAAGTTTGGTTCATTCGAAAGATTGCCTCGTTAGAACCATAACGACACCACTTATAACGCAAACTTCGCTCAAATAAGCTACATAATTAGGAAAAAAGGAAATGACCATGCGACCCACCAGCTCATTTTCCGCAACAGAACCTGTGATGTCACTGGGGAATGCTCTGCGATTGGCGAAGGCCGGCAAAAGCAAACGCATGTTAGGCAGGGCTTACAGCTTGCATAGCGAGCTAAATGCCCGTGAAACATACTGCACATTCTTTTTATGACAAAGAACGGTGGTGTAAACGGTTGAAGGTCCGAACGAACTCGCAAGCGTGTGCGCCAATGCGTACGAAACTGACGAAACTAGCGCCGGCCGAGCTCGACATCTCGCCGTCGCGCAGACGAATTTTCGGGTTCGAGGCTCTTCGGGGCCAACGAACCGTTCAAGCACGCACAGCCGCGACCTTGCTTCGTATCGTAATCCCTCCACAGAGGTTGGCCGTCATATCGCCAACCAGCAAAGGTAAAAATAGAAACGAGGGGAGTAAGGAACAGCAAGAAGCGACGAGATAGTGCCAGTCGTCGCGTAAGTTTCGAATTGTGTTGGCTTGCTGCTGTCGTTACGAGCTCGTTTCCAGTTTACAACCACTGAAAACTTCAGTTTGTTCAGTTACGGCAGGGACCCTTACGTTAGCTCACTCCTGGGACATGCTGGCGCTCGTCGCCGACTTCGTCAAATCGCTCTGACCTTGGGGAAAACAATGCCGTAAACACCGCGCATTGACGCTCGTATCTTTCTGGTCGAAGCAGAGAGCTCGCGCGAACGGCTTTCCATACACGACACCGGCCAACTGGCATAAGTGATACTGCTACTGAAATTGAACTATTATTAACCGTAATCAAAATACGGCACATACGTACCAGTCTATATTCGTCCGTCGCGACGGGGCTGACGAGGCAGCGGTGCCGACGGCTGGGCGTTCGTCTGTTGTGGCTATCGCGGAATGGTCGCTTTCCCGTCCACTGCGTATCCCACAACTCTTGCCGCTCCTGCACTTAGAAGCATTGAGCGTTTTTGTGGTGTGAGGTTGTTAAATGCAAGCCCGAGCTCCTCGGCGAGAGTTTTGTTCTCCGGATCAGGCGATTCCATGACTAGGGCTGCGGGTGCACTAGGTTTTACTAGTATTTTTAAAATGGCCGCCGTCTCGATCGACTCCCGCGTGTGGGTGCTATATGGAGTCGACATACTAAGTATCTGTTTCATGGACCGGCTCTATGACGCCATTGTACACGTCACGGAATGTTCAATTTTAGCGGGAGATTTAAAATTTTGGCTTAAATTGCCTTATTTCTCAGTGAATAAAGCATCATTTGCTTCCGGAAAAGCGCTTGGGGTACTATGAAACACCTAATCTTTCGAATAAAACAAACTTTTGTTTTCTCTTCATGGCTCTTTTAAGGTTCTCTCCCACCAATTCTATGGTTCCGATAAAGAACTCCTGCTGCGCTTGTATACTGCTTTGGTTGGGTCGCGTTTGGACTATGGCAGTGTGGTGTATGGGTCGGCGAGCAAAACGGCGTTACGAATGCTTGACCCAGTGCTACACTCGGGGCTTCGTCTCGCCTCGGGTGCTTTTCGCACTAGCCCTGTGGAGAGTCTGTATGTCGAGTGTGATAAGTGGAGCCTTGAGAACCAACGAACGTATATGGACTTGCTTTATGCTTTTAAAATTTCATAACTCAATAATCATCCTTTTTATCCTGTCTTTACCGACACATCCACATCTCTGCTTTTTGTAACTCGCCCATCCGTTCCTCTGCCCTTTTCATTTAGAGTGAGAGAGCGAGCCTCGGATCTGAGCGCTTTGTTTTTAGATGTGTACAGGTCATCCTTTGCTAACAGTTTACCGCCTTGGCAAGTTCGCCCTGTGTCGTGCGACCTTTCTTTTATGAGACTTGACAAAAATCGTGTACCACGAGCTGCAATACTGCAGCACTTTCTGTCTTTGCAGTTTAAATACACATGTGCAGAATTTTATAGTGCGCTTCTAAAACCTCCACTATGGTGTCGTGCGCTGCTCATGGTCCAAATTTCAATGCAGCCAGAACCATGAGCGTGCACACAACAATTTTTTCAGCAGAAGCGTATGGAATTTTACTGATTGTACGACACATTCTTGAAACTCAAATTCCCAATTCCATCATTTATACAGATTCTTTGAGTGTTGTTCGCGCACTGTCATCGCACAAGCCCCCCAAAAATCACATAGTTAATCTTCTATTCACCCCGCACGGGGCACCTTGAGCAATCTTGGTGACGGTACTGGCGATACCGCGGACCCCGAGCCCCCAAACATAAGCTGGATCCAACCGTGGTGATGTGTTTTTAAGGTGAAGGGTAGAAACCTCTAACGGTGGCCGTCGGAGCCCAGGTCAAGCTCCGGCGGATGGGCTCCCTGTCTGTCTACCAGGCAGGGAGCTCCGGGACCTCTTTGGCTACCAGGGTAAGGTCAAAGAAGAAAGTACCCCCGTCTCCCTGCTTTTATACTATGCTATATGGCATTTTCTAAACCCCCCCCCAAACGTGATCGGCCCCCGAAAAGGGGCCGCACCGAAGTTTCTTTTCCGACACTTCCTAACTTGAGTCCTCCGAAACCGAACAACTATCCTCGCTTCATCGTGATGGAATCTGTAGACCAATCAAAACCTCTTGCTTCACAGTCTGTATTTCTCATTTCAAAGTTTCTTGACGGTATTGTTGGAGGGTCGTATAAGGCCAAAAAACAACGAACCGGTGAAATTCTTGTCGAGGTCAGTAGCCAGGATCAGGCCAATAAACTTCTTGCTCAAACCAGCATCGCCGATCTGCCAATCCGAGTCACGCCCCACCGCAGCTTAAACAGCTCCCAGGGCGTGATTTCCGAGTATGACCTGCTAAATGAATCTGAAGCTGACCTGC
Organism: Haemaphysalis longicornis; assembly: GCF_048455015.1. NCBI lineage: Eukaryota > Metazoa > Arthropoda > Arachnida > Ixodida > Ixodidae > Haemaphysalis > Haemaphysalis longicornis. The sequence continues at coordinate 152,063,822 of NW_027526203.1, read as the reverse complement.
TGGAGGGCCTTCGTAGTCAGGGCGTAACAGCAGTCAGGCGGATAACCATCCGCAGAGACGATAAACAAATACCGACAAAGCACCTCATCCTAACCTTTGACAAGTCCATCCTTCCAGAATTCATCAACGCAGGTTACATCCGATGTTCAGTCCGGCCGTACATCCCGAACCCGCGGCGCTGTTTCAAGTGCCAACGGTTCGGGCACGGCACAAACTCCTGTCGCGGCCGACTTACCTGCGCAAAATGCGCCCAGCACGACCACCCGTCTGACAACTGTAACGTTCAACAACTTCTTTGCGTAAACTGCCAGGGCCCACATGCGGCCTACTCCAGAAAATGTGAAAAGTTCCAATTAGAAAAGAAAATCATTAACATCAAGGTCACTGAAAACATCACCTTCCCAGAGGCGCGGAAGAGGTTCGCCTCTTTCCCTCTGGGGAGGTACGCCGACGCAGCTCGCCGGGGGGCGGAGCGGCGTCTGGTTTCGGCGGGGACCCAGTACCGCGAGTCGGACTTGGTCCCGCCCCCGCCCCCCTCTGGGTTGCCTCTGGCAGCCCAACCCGCCTCCGCACCGCTCGCTGAGCCAGCAGCGGCTGTGGTGGCATCCACGTCCGGTGGGGATGCTGCTGCACCCACCGTTTCCCCCTCTCCACCGGCCCGAAGCACACGCGAGGGCCCGGACGAGATGGAGACGGAGGCAGTCGCAGCGACCCCCTCTCTCTCCTCACTGCCTGTGCCATCTGGGGTGCTCCCCACGCCTTCGGCACTGGCAGTGCAGGCAAAGAACACCCGAAAGGGTACCATGTCAAGGGGGCCCAGTCCGCTGGGCACCCCCTTGCCTTCAGATGACGACATGGACGTCGAGCCCTTCCGGCTTTCATCGCAGCGGAAGGAACGGGCTGCGACGTCCAGATCAGTAGAGAAGGTCAGAAAACCCCTTCCAAGAGTGCAAGCCCCGAAAGACCCTACATAAATTGTCACACTCCAGTAGCTCTGAACACATAATAATGGGAAGAGAAAATATTGTTCAATGGAACTGCAGAGGCCTTCTGAATAATCTTGACGACGTTTATGAGATTCTGCATGCCAATCAGCCAAGTATAATGTGTGTCCAGGAAACACATCTGAATTTCAAACACACAAATTTCTTGAATAGTTACCTAGTGTACAGGAAAGACAGGGATGGCTGCACACACTCTTCTGGCGGTGTTGCCATAATCACCCGCAAATCCTTAGCATGCCACCCTGTCGCCTTGAACACCGTCCTTGAGGCTGTAGCCGTCCGCACAATAATATTTAATAGATTGATAACGGTATGCTCCATATACATTCCTCCTGATGTTTCACTTTTAAGCTCTGACTTCGAGGCGCTGGTTGACCAGCTGCCCGAACCATACATCCTGACAGGCGACCTTAATGCTCACAACGCTCTTTGGGGCTCTTCTCGCACGGATGCCCGCGGTCGCCTTATAGAAAAATTTCTTACATCTTCAGGAGCATGCCTTTTCAATACTAAACAGCCTACATACCATAATATAGGACACAACACATACTCATGTCTTGACTTGGCGATTGGCTCCGCAGTTCTCTTTCCATGTCTTGAGTGGGGTGTGGGCACTGACCCATATGGCAGTGACCACTTCCCCACCTCACTTACATATATAGGTAAAGGCCCAAGCAGTTCATCTTCCCATAATAGGTTCAATGAAGCACGAGCTAACTGGAACACATTTACAGAGACATCCAAACTACACCACACATCCATAGGACACCTACACGTTGAAGAAGCCACCCAACTGCTCACGGCGCACATCCTCGACGCCGCCGAAAAGTCCATTCCCCACGCCTCTGGTGCCCCGCGCAACCAGCGGAGGCCGTGGTGGAATGAGGACTGCAGGCGGGCGCGAGAGGCCCAGAACAAGGCGTGGGGTGTCCTTCGTCGGTACCCCACGTCGGGTAACCTCATTTTGTTCAAACGGGCCAAGGCGTTAGGTAAACGTGTGCGCCGTGAGGCAAAACGAGAGAGTTGGCGCTCATTCATAACATCTATAAACTCATACACAGACACGCGCAAGGTATGAACACGTATACGCAAACTCAAAGGACAACATACACACAGCCTGCCCCTGGTCAGTACAACAGGGGACACACTGGAAGACCAGGCTGACACACTCGCACAACACTTCCAAGACGTGTCCAGTTCAGCACACTACACGAACACTTTCCTGAAGTATAAAGCCTCTTGTGAAAAGAAGTCCCTACACGACAATAACAAATCACAGACTTCTTACAACTCCCTGTTTTCACTACATGAGCTGAGGGCTGCTCTGAACACGTGTAAACCCTCAGCTCCAGGCCCAGACAACATTACATACACAATGATACAACACCTACACGCAGACACACTTGAAGCACTTCTACATCTATATAATAAAATATGGCTTTCGGGGCACATTCCACACTCTTGGAGGGAGGCCATTGTAGTGGCTTTCTTGAAGGAGGGAAAGGACCCGTCGTCCCCCTCAAGTTACCGTCCAATAGCCCTGACGAGCTGCCTGTGCAAGCTCTTCGAGAAGATGATCAATCGCAGGCTTGTGTACTTCCTCGAGTACAATGGTCTTCTCGAGAGCTGCCAGGCAGGATTTAGGGTGGGGCGATCGACGAACGATCAACTGGTTGCACTTGACTCATACATCAAGGATGCCTTCGTGCATAAGCAGTACTGCTTAACTGTATTTTTCGACCTCGAGAAGGCCTACGACACCGCTTGGCGTTATGGGATCCTTAGTGACCTCAGGTCATTCGGTGTTTCGGGTAATATGTTGAACACCCTTGTTAGTTATTTGTCGGAGAGAGCGTTCAGAGTAAGAGTTGGTTGTGCACTTTCAAAGGTTCACGTCCAAGAAAATGGCGTGCCGCAAGGTGGCGTCTTGAGTTGCACTCTCTTCATAGTAAAGATGAACTCTCTTGGAAAGGCACTGCCACCAACAATCTCTTATTCTATGTATGTAGACGACGTGCAAATATCTTTTAAATCATGTAATATGTCAATATGCGAACGTCAAGTCCAGCTTGGTGTCAAGAAGCTTGCCGGCTGGGCAGACAAGAATGGGTTTAAATTGAATCCTGCAAAAAGCTCCTGCGTTGTGTTCTCCAGAAAGCGCGGGGTCCATCCGGACCCAGACATTACTCTGAATGGCGTGTCGCTTCCTGTGAACAAGGAGCACAAGTTCTTAGGTGTTGTGTTTGACCAGAAACTCACATTCATTCCACACATCAAGAAACTTAAACATAAATGTCTGAAAACAATGAATATACTTAAGGTTCTCTCCCATCAATCGTATGGTTCCGACAAAGAACTCCTACTACGGCTCTATACTGCTTTGGTTGGGTCTCGTTTAGACTATGGCAGTGTGGTATATGGGTCGGCGACTAAAACAGCGTTGCGAATGCTTGACCCAGTGCTACACTTGGGGCTACGGCTTGCGTCGGGTGCTTTTCGCACTAGCCCTGTCGAGAGCCTGTATGCCGAGTGTAATAAGTGGAGCCTTGAGAACCAACGGACGTATATGGACTTACTTTATGCTTTTAAAATTTCATCTCTGAATAACCATCCTTTTTATCCTGTCTTTAACGACACATCAACATCACTGCTTTTTGTAAATCGCCCATCCGTTCCTCTGCCCTTTTCACTTAGAGTGAGAGAGCGAGCCTCGGATCTGAGCGCTTCGTTTTTAGACGTGTACAGATCATCCTTTTCAGACATTTTACCTCCTTGGAAAGTTCGTCCTGTGTCCTCCGACCTTTCTTTTATGAAACTTGACAAAAATCGGGTACCGCGAGCTGCAATACTGCAGCACTTTCTGTCGCTGCAGTTTAAATACCCACTTGCAGAATTTTACAGTGACGCGTCTAAAACCTCCACTATGGTCTCCTGCGCTGCTCATGGTCCGAATTTCAGTGCAGCCAGAACCATGAGCGTCCACACGACAATTTTTTCAGCAGAAGCGTACGGGATTTTGCTGGTTGTACGACACATACTTGAAAATCAAATTCCGAAGTCTATCATCTACACAGATTCCTTGAGTGTTGTTCGCGCACTGTCATCGCATACACCCCCCAAAAACCACATAGTTAATCTTGTATTTAACACTATCATGTCTGTGTATGCGCAGAAGCATCAGCTGCTCCTCTGCTGGGTTCCAGGACACGCTGGGATCGCTGGAAACGAGTTGGCAGACGAGAGGGCTGCTGCTGCTGCACTCAGGAACACTGTAGACATAACAACCGTACCCTACACAGACCTCAAACCACACATAAGACAACACCTGCGCAGAACATGGCAAACACACTGGGACGAACAGACAGACAACAAACTACATGTAATAAAGCCCCACTTGGGACGGTACACAGCTGACTCACGCAACAGACACACGGAAGTCGCCTTGGGTAGGCTGCGGATAGGGCACACCCATGCGACGCACTCGTATCTGCTGACGGGATCTTCTAGACCCCAGTGCAGCAGGTGCGGAGAGGCCCTATCCGTAGTGCACATACTAATCACATGCAAGGCACTTCACACAACACGACACAAACACTTCAGAGAACTCTACAGACAACATATTCCCCTACATCCATCGTTTTTCCTAGGTGATGATGCCATTGTTTCTGTGAAACGTGTGTTTGAGTATTTTTCCGACGTGAAGTTTTTAAACCTCATTTCCTATCACGCATCATGAAATCTGGCCCTATACACCAGCCATGCTCATTGTCGTGTTGTGATTTTACTTTTGTTTTTGCTGATTTTAGTTAGTGTTTAAGGTTTCACCCCTATCATCGACTATTGTTTTGGCGCTCTTTGCCCCAGTTGGCCTTGCGCCATAAACATCCAACGATCATCATCAATCTTCTATTCAACACTATCATGTCCGTGTATGCACAAAAGCATGAGCTGGTCCTCTGCTGGGTCCCAGGACACGCAGGGATCGCTGGGAATGAGTTGGCAGGCGAGAGGGCCACTGCTGCTGTACTCAGGAACACTGTAGACATTACAACGATACCCTACACAGACCTCAAACCACACATAAGACAACACCTGCGCAGAACATGGCAAACACACTGGGACGAACAGACAGACAACAAACTACATGTAATAAAGCCACACTTGGGACGGTACACATCTGACTCACACAACAGACACACGGAAGTCGCTTTGGGTAGGCTACGGATAGGGCACACGCATGCAACTCACTCGTATCTGCTGACGGGATCTCCTAGGCCCCAGTGCAGCAGGTGCGGGGATGCCCTATCCGTAGTACACATACTAATAATATGCAAGGCACTTCACACAACACGACACAAACACTTGAGAGAACTCTACAGACAACATATCCCCCTACACCCATCTTTGTTTCTGGGTGACGATGCCATGTTTTCCGTTAAACGTGTGTTTGAGTACTTGTCAGATGTGAATTTTTTAAACCTCATTTCCTATCACACATAATCAAATCTGGCCCTATACACCAGCCATCACCATTGCCGTTATTTGATTTTATTGTTGTTTTGGCTTTAGTAGCCACTATTTTATTTTAGATACTTTTGTTTGGCGCTCTTTGGCCCAGGTGGCCTTGCGCCAAAAAACTCCAACCATCATCATCATCAGCAAAACAGCGTTACGAATGCTTGACCCAGTGCTACACTTGGGGCTTCGTCTCGCCTCGGGTGCTTTTCGCACTAGCCCTGTGGAGAGTCTGTATGTCGAGTGTGATAAGTGGAGCCTTGAGAACCAACGAACGTATATGGACCTGCTTTATGCTTTTAAAATTTCATCACTCAATAATCATCCTTTTTATCCTGTCTTTAACGACACATCCACATCTGTGCTTTTTGTAAATCGCCCATGCGTTTGTCTGCCCTTTTCATTTAGAGTGAGAGAGCGAGCCTCGGATCTGAGCGCTTCGTTTTTAGATGTGTACAGGTCATCCTATGCTAACAGTTTTCCGCCTTGGCAAGTTCGCCCTGTGTCGTGCGACCTTTCTTTTATGAGACTTGACAAAAATCGTGTACCACGAGCTGCAATACTGCAGCACTTTCTGTCTTTGCATTTTAAATACACATGTGCAGAATTTTATAGTGACGCTTCTAAAACCTCCACTATGGTGTCGTGCGCTGCTCATGGTCCAAATTTCAATGCAGCCAGAACCATGAGCGTGCACACAACAATTTTTTCAGCAGAAGCGTATGGAATTTTACTGATTGTACGACACATTCTTGAAACTCAAATTCCCAATTCCATCATTTATACAGATTCTTTGAGTGTTGTTCGCGCACTGTCATCGCACAAGGCCCCCAAAAACCACATAGTTAATCCCGTGTATGCACAAAAGCAAGCGCTGGTCCTCTGCTGGGTCCCAGAACACGCAGGGATCGCTCCCCGCACGGGGCACCTTGAGTAATCTTGGTGACGGTGTTGGCGACACCGCGGACCCCGAGCCCCCATACTCTTGCTGTAATCTACCGTGGCTACGAGTTGTAAGGTGAAGGGCAGAAACCACAAACGGTGGCCGTCGGAGCCCAGGTCAAGCTCCGGCGGGTGGGCTCCCTGTCTGTTTACCAGGCAGGGAGCTCCGGGACCTCTCAGGCTATCAGGGTAAGGTTTGAGAAGGAAGTACCCCCGTCCCCTGCTTTTTTCAATATCGCATGGCTTTTTCTTTATCCCCCCAATCCAATGATCGGCCCCCTAAAAGGGGCCGCACCGAAGAACTAGCTAAAGGTAAACCAGAACATTTCCACAAATTTCTTGTCATTCACTCTGCAGAAACCACTCCTGTTGCAAAGAAGTCTGTCATTCTGTTGGCAAAGTGCATTGAGTCTGTTGTTGGTTCAGACTATGATGCTAAGAAACTCGCCTCAGGTGATGTACTGGTCGAAGTAAAAAGGAAAAATCAGAGTGAGAACCTACTGAAACAGACGACGTTGGCCAACTTGACTGTCACTGTGACACCACACCGGACCCTCAACTCCTCGCAAGGAGTCATATCAGAGAAAGAGCTAGAGTCTGAGACGGAAGCAGATCTTCTTGAGGCGCTCCAACCTCAACATGTAACTGCAGTAAAACGAATCGTGATTCGGAGAGCAAACCAAGAAATTCCGACAAAGCATCTAATCCTAACGTTTGATCGCACAACGCCTCCAGAAAAGGTCAAAGTGGGTTTTCTTAGCTGCAACGTACGACCGTATGTCCCAAATCCGAGGCGCTGCTTTAAGTGCCAACGATACGGCCATGGAACCCAATCATGCAGAGGGAAGTTGACATGTGCCAACTGTGCTGAGACAGGTCACTCCTCAGAAGCTTGTGAAAGCACCACTCAGAAGTGCCCGAATTGCAGCGGACCGCACGCTGCTTATTCGCGTGCGTGTACACAATTCAAGGCCGAAAAGGAAATAATTCACATAAAAGTAAATGAAAACATCACCTATCCAGAAGCGCGCCAAAAGCACAAGCTGCTTTCGGCCACGTCGTACGCAGACGCCGCCCGCCGGGGGTTGGGGCGTCGTTTGGTCAGCACGGCAACACAGTGCAGCCTTCTTGCTGACGTGTTGTTGTCCCAACCCCCAGCTGAGCAGCCACCTGCTGCCTCTACAACACCTGTAGAGGCTGCGGGGGCCCCGTCTCTTGCCGGACTGCCTTCGGTAGTCCAGAGTAGTCAGGAATCGCCCAGTGTGGCGACTCCAACGAATGTGGCGAGTGCGATCGCCGCTGGGAGCTCTGCCGCTCTCACTGTGTCCTCTCCACAGGCCCTAGGGACACCTGAGGGCACGGAGGAGATGGACATGGTAGGGCCTACAGAAGCTCCCATCCTAGCCCCGCCGCCTGCCCCGCCCGCGGCGCTTGCGGCTGGAACCAAAGGCACCCGTAAGGGTGCCAAGTCCAGGGGGCCCGGTCCGCCGGACACCCCCCGAACATCTGATGAGGAAATGGACGTCGGACCGTTCCTGTCTGCATCGCTCCGCAAGGAACGGGCTGCGGCGTCCAAACCAACAGAAAAGCCAAAGAAACCCGCTCCAAGAATACAAGCCCCGATAGACAAAACATGAACCCACACACACATTCCAGTAGCTCTTACGGTACATAATGGGAACAGAAAATATCATCCAGTGGAACTGTAGAGGCCTCCTTAACAATCTTGATGATGTCTACGAAATATTGCATTCCAATCAGCCAAGTGTGATGTGTCTACAAGAAACACATTTAAACTCCAAACACACGAATGTCTTGAATAGTTACATGGTATTTAGGAAGGACAGGGCTGGTGGTGGTACATCTTCAGGTGGTGTGGCCATCATTGCCCGAAAATCATTGGCATGCCACCCTATCCAATTACAGACTGTCCTTGAGGCTATTGCCATTAGAACCATAATTTTCAATAGGCTAATAACAGTGTGCTCCATCTACATCCCTCCTGATTTCCAGCTTTCAAGCTCCGATTTCGAGGGCCTTGTAGATCAGCTACCAGAACCTTTCATTCTTATAGGTGACCTCAATGCACACAACACTCTTTGGGGCTCTCACCGCACAGATGCCCGAGGTCGCCTAATCGAAAAATTTCTAATATCTTCAGGAGCATGCCTATTTAACAAAAACAAGCCTACATACCATAATATAGCACACAACACTTATTCACACCTAGACTTGGCCATTGGCTCTGCAGTACTCTTTCCATCACTTGAGTGGGATGTTGGCACTAACCCATACGGTAGTGACCACTTCCCTACCTCACTAACATACACAGATAAAGGCCCTAGCAGTTCCCCTTCCCATTGCAAGTTTATAGAAGCAAGAGCGAACTGGAACACATTCACAGAGGCATCTCAACTACACTACACAGACATAATACCCTTACCTGTAGAGAAGGCAACCCAGCTCGTCACGGAGCACATTCTCGCCGCCGCCAAAAAGTCAATACCCCAGGCCTCTGGGGTCCCGCGCAACCCGAGAAGGCCCTGGTGGAATGACGACTGCAAGCGTGCGCGGGAGGCCCAGAACAAGGCGTGGGGCATCCTTCGTAGACACCCCACAAGTTTTAACCTTATTTCTTTCAAAAGAGCGAAGGCATTAGGTAAGCGTGTGCGCCGTGAGGCAAAAAGGGAGAGCTGGCGCGCCTTTCTCACATCCATAAATTCATACACGGACACCCACAAGGTATGGTCCCGAATACGTAAACTAAAAGGACAACACACACATAGCCTGCCCCTGGTTAACACCACAGGGGACACTCTGGAAGATCAGGCTAACACACTTGCACAACACTTCCAACACGTCTCTAGTTCTGCGCACTATACAAACACTTTTATGCAACACAAAACATCTGCCGAAAAGAAGCCTATACGCGACAAGAACAAGTCAAAGTCTGGATACAACTGTGAATTTACACTCAATGAGCTGAAGATTGCTCTTGCCACTTGTAAACCTTCTGCTCCAGGTGCAGACAACATTACATACACTATGATTCAACACCTACACGCAGACACCCTTGAGACACTCCTGCACCTATACAACCAAATATGGCTATCGGGGCACCTTCCAAGGGTTTGGAGGGAGGCCATAGTTGTGGCTTTTCTGAAAGAAGGGAAGGACCCTTCTTCTCCCGCAAGCTATAGACCTATTGCCCTGACAAGCTGCCTGTGCAAGCTCTTCGAGAAGATGATTAACCGGAGGCTCATGTACTTTCTTGAGTACAATGGTCTTCTCGAGAGCTGCCAGGCAGGCTTCCGGGCAGGGCGATCCACAAACGATCAATTAGTTGCACTGGAATCTTACATTAAGGATGCCTTTATACACAAACAGTACTGCATGACCGTATTTTTTGATATCGAAAAAGCATATGATACGGCATGGCGCTACGGCATCCTTGCAGACTTAAAATCGTATGGTGTAACAGGTAATATGTTGAACACTCTTGATAGTTACCTGTCCAAACGAACATTTCGTGTGAGAGTCGGGTCAGCACTGTCGAGAGTTCACATTCAAGAAAATGGCGTGCCTCAAGGCGGAGTTTTGAGCTGCACGCTTTTTATCGTCAAAATGAATTCGCTTCGGAAAGCATTGCCTCCATCGATCTCCTGTTTAGTATATGTGGATGATGTACAAATATCTTTTAAATCTTGTAACATATCCATATGTGAACGTCAAGTCCAGCTTGGGGTAAAGAAACTCTCTCGCTGGGCAGACGAAAATGGTTTCAAACTTAATCCCACAAAAAGTACCTGTGTCGTATTCTCAAGGAGACGTGGAGTAAGGCCCGATCCTGAAATAAACCTCAATGGTGACCCGATCCCTGTTAAAAAGGAACATAAGTTTTTGGGTGTGGTGATGGATGAAAAACTTACATTCATACCTCACATCAAACAACTCAAACAAAAATGTCTAAAAACAATGAATATTTTGAAAGTCCTGTCTCACCAATCATACGGTGCAGATAAACAACTCCTGCTGCGCCTTTATACCGCTTTGGTAGGGTCTCGTTTGGATTACGGTAGTGTTGTCTACGGGTCGGCCACAAAAACAGCGCTAAAAATGCTCGACCCAGTGCTGCACCTAGGGCTTCGCCTCTCGTGTGGTGCTTTTCGTACAAGCCCTGTCCAAAGCCTGTATGTGGAGTGTGACAAGTGGTGCCTGGAGTACCAGCGAATTTATGTTGATCTTTTATATGCTTGTAAAATATCATCAATCGACAACCATCCTTTTAAACCCGTTTTTATGGATACATCCACGTCACAGCTGTTTTTAAATCGTCCATCTCTGTCTCTACCTTTCTCACTTAGGGTGAGAAGGGAAGCTTCTGAACTGTCAAACTCCTTTTTGGACACATTCAGAGCATCTACCATTGACTTTATAGCCCCCTGGCAATCTCGCCCTGTATTGTGTGACCTGTCCTTTACACAATTACAGAAAAGCAGGGTACCACAAATCGCGATTTCACAACATTTTCAGTATCTGCAGCAAAAATACCAGGCTGCCGAATTTTTTAGTGATGCATCGAAAACTTCCACCGCGGTGTCTTGTGCTGCGCACGGACCCAACTTTACGGCCTCTACATCGATGCATGTAAATTCAAGCATTTTCACGGCGGAAGCGTATGGCATTTTTCTTGTTGCTGGTCACATTGTTCAACATCACATTCAAAAATCCATCATCTACACAGATTCACTCAGCGTTGTACGAGCATTATCATCCCAAAAGCGTTCTAAAAATCACGTCATAAATCTAGTTTTTAAGACTTTAATGTCAGCGTATGTCAAAAATCTCGAAGTGATTGTATGTTGGGTACCGGGTCACTGTGGGATTGCGGGAAATGAGACCGCAGACCAAATGGCCGCCGCTGCGGCACACACGAACACAGTGGACATTACAAAAGTACCGTACACCGACCTCAAGCCATACATAAGAGAACACCTTCGCAGAACCTGGCAAGCCGACTGGAGCACACAGACAGACAACAAGTTACACCTAATTAAACCACACCTAGGACCATACACTACTGACTCACACAACAGATTCAATGAAGTTGCACTAGCTAGATTGCGGATAGGCCACACACACGCAACACACTCCCATCTGCTCACTGGTTCTCCAAGACCCTTGTGTAGCAGGTGTGGGGAGGGCCTATCTGTAATTCACATTCTCATTACATGCAGAGCACTCCACAGAACAAGACGCAAATATTTCCCACGACTATACAGACAACACGTCCCACTACATCCAGCACTGTTTTTAGCGGCTGATCCCATAGTCCCCCTACAACGTAGTTTTAGGTTTCTTAGCGAAATCAAATTTTTACAGCTTATTTCCTATCACGCGTAATTCTTGCACGTAGTTTCATGCCCTGCACTATCACACCCTGGCCTTTTACACCAGCCATCCTCATCGTCTCACTGATTTTACTATTTTAATCTCTGCTCTTATTGAGTAGTCTTAGGGATTACATCTTCAACCGTCATACATAACCATAGCTTTGGCGCTCTTTGCCCTAGTTGGCCTTGCGCCATAAACATCCAATCATCATCATCATCACGCAGGGATCGCTGGGAATGAGTTGGCAGACGAGAGGACCACTGCTGCTGCACTCAGGAACACTGTAGACATTACAACGATACCCTACACAGACCTCAAGCCACACATAAGACAACACCTGCGCAGAACATGGCAAACACACTCGGATGAACAGACAGACAACAAACTACATTTAATAAAGCCACACTTGGGACGGTACACATCTGACTCACACAACAGACACACGGAAGTCGCTTTGGGTAGGCTACGGATAGGGCACACGCATGCAACTCACTCGTATCTGCTGACGGCATCTCCTAGGCCCCAGTGCAGCAGGTGCGGAGAGGCCCTATCCGTTGTACACATACTAATAACATGCAAGGCACTTCACGCAACACGACACAAACACTTCAGAGAACTCTACAGACAACATATCCCCCTACATCCATCGCTGTTTCTTGGGGACGATGCCATGGTTTCTGTGAAACGTGTCTTTGAGTATTTGTCAGACATTAAGTTTTTACACCTCATTTCTTATAATGCATAATCAAAACTGGCCCTATACACCAGCCATGCTCATTCTCGTTTTGTGATTGTACTTTTGTTTTTGCTAAATTTACTTAGTGTTTAAGGTTTCACCCCTCATATATGACTATTGTTTTGGCGCTCTTTGCCCCAGTTGGCGTTGCGCCATACACATACAACCATCATCATAAGTTTGAGTGATGAACTAAATACTTCCCGGTCAGCCAGACCACCCGACAACATTTATTGGTTCAAAAACGCCCTACCAGCCTCAGCCCCGCTAGCGAGCACGCGGCAATGCTTGTTTGTTGCACCATACCAGAAATAGACCCTTCCACGTCAGGGAGGAAAAGAGAAAACTCCCCTGCTTGTGATATATTGAAGGCCACTGAAGAGAACGCCATGAGCTGCCCCCCTCTACAGGAAAGTCCACGCAACATTTTTCACGTTGTCCGCGGTCGAGAGGAGAGGGAACGATTATGTGCGATGTTTTATCATGCCTAGCTTCAATGATAGTTAGCAGATTTTTAAAATTCTTGTGGGAGGAGATCGCTGGGACATGACTATTCCGAAATACATTAGGAGTAGTCGGTGTTAAATGCTGCAGGGTCCTTTTAAGAGAAAAATGACAGCAAAATAGATAAGTTTAATAAAAGGACTACACAATCAGCAAAACAATCATGCCAATGAAAATGAGCACAGCACTTGAATGCAAGCATGCAGTTAACACACTGGAGTGTTTTTTTGGTACTGCACTTTCATGACTGCTAATCTTTTGTACTAAAAAAATTGAAGTTGTCCACAATTGTAATCTTTTAGAACAAACAGCTGTTAAAGACAGGGTAAGTTGAAGAAGATGTTGAGGAAACATATACAAAACTTTCTTTGCGAAAGTGGGTGAGCACGGTTACAATCAAGGAAATCCAGTATCTTTTGCTGCAGAGGACTCATCTTTACGGCAATTTCACAGTAAAGAATTTATAAAAATGTTTCACGTACTGAGGATGGCGTTCCACCTCACTGGGTCCAAGGCATCCTTAACAGCAGCGTCCTTGTGGGAGTTGGATTTTCGGCCGTAGAGAGACCTCCCGACCAGCTCCTCTGAGGTAAACAAGAGCCGCACCATGGAGCGGGCAAATCGGCAGGCGGATCCCTTGCTGTCCGCTTTTATGCGAGCTAGGGTGCCCGCATCTACAAGGACACCATTCCCGATGTGTACCTGCGAAGAAAAAATATGCAAATAAGTATACACAAAACACACATTTTCTAAAGCCGTAGAGTAAAGAAAGTGCCATGCTGTTGTGCATGGGGAAAGTGTGCAATAACATGACTGCTCGTTTTTAATACCACGGGTTTTAGGTTCGTCTCCAGATTCTACCTTAACTTAATAGGTTGCGAAGCCAAGGGAAAACCTGTCAGTAAAAATTTTGTAAGTAGGCATAATGACTTCACACTACCCTTCGGTTGGCTCCACCCCCCTCCCACTTGCAGTAAACATTGATCTGCACCTACAAGGCACGTCGTGTTCAACATGTAAGATCACTGCCCTTGTGTGCCATGGCACTTCAAATTCTGGCATTGAGGAAGAAAAAAGCTTGGAGACACTGCACTGGAGAGGCATGAAGCCTAGTCATAAAAGGTAAAATCGAAGTCTGCCCGGACGACACTGTGCCATGTGACAGCATCATGCTGGCTCCATCTGAACACACGTCGGCTCGAAGCTGCCAGCTAAAGGAATACCGTGGGTCGTGGCCACATGTGGGGCCGACACCAGCGGTTCCAGAAAGAGAAACAGTGAGGGAGCGGCGTCCCCGAAGGTGATTTTGCGAAAACTGACTGTATTACGTCATGAAGTCTCCTAACTTTTTTCTTCCATGGATCCTGGAAAGGAGAATTAGACATCCATCTGGAATACAGCCATACGGCCACAAAGGAAAGCTATGGCCTCTATGGCCTGTATTCAATAGCGAGGCGCCCATTCAGGAAACCATGTGAATGCACCGTCACTGGTTACGTCGGGCTCCGCGAGATGGTGGTACTTGTCCGCGTCCGCGCTAAGCGCATGATATGGGTTGGACATTCCAAGCTTTAGCCCGCCGAACGCAAATTAATGCCTCGACTCAAATGTGAGTGCAATAGATAACTCTGTTGGCACCACTGTTGAGAATAGGGTTGAAACGGAGCAGACGACGCACACCAGTGTTATTTTTGTTCTTCAGCGTGCGGGCGCAGTGGCATAAGCCGCGCCATGTTTGTCGCGCTTCGGCCATGTCCGTGGCCATTTCAGTGTTGCCAAGTGAAGAAATTGGCAGCTAAACTTTTCAATGAATACTGTCTATGCAGGTTTCTCGGAAACTTTGCAGTTGAAAATTAGTCCTGGGGCGGTATTCTCGAGTTTTGTCCCTTTTGCGTCCTTTTCAAAAGTGTCCCTTTTGGCGAGCCCTGATTGGCTAAAAGCAAACAACCGGAAGTGACGTAATGCAAACGCAACAAATCTACTGCCAATGCCCACTGCTTAACCGGAAGTACGTGACGATGAAAGGGACTCAAAAGGGACATTTTCAAAAGGGACAGTTACGATAATACCGCCCCTGGTCTAGGGTTCCAACCCATGACCATCACCTATGTAGGTCGGTCGCTTTACCAGCTGAGCTAACCAGGAGGCTAGGCATTTGTAGTGCGAGGGCATTGGTCAACAACGCAAAGTGAGGACAAGTGTAATCGATTAAGTTTATAATCCAGGACCAGGACGAATTTGTCTGCAACTGTGAAGTTTCCGAGAAAGCTGTACAGCTTTCTTTTGTAGCCGTACGGGTGCATTCCACAGTGGATGTCTAATTTTCCCTCGCAGAATCTCTCTCCACGTAGAGAATTTCACCTAAATCTGGACTCAGTGAAAGGTTACCAGAATACATCAGCGCACCCTCTCAATCAATCAGATGAGATGACTTCATCTCCTTCGAACAAGTTTGTGCATGACTTGATGCATTGTGTGCTTTATCGGGAATTTTCATGAAAATGAGCTGGGAAGTTTGTTCTCTACTCTGCGTGCATGCTACACTTGATGAGCTTGTCCTTTTCTTGTTACATTTAATTCCCCATTTGATCCACAAACATTGGAGATTTTTCAATAATTGCTACTGAAGGCCAGATTTGTAAGAACAATTCAACACAGTAATTAAACTACACAAAAATTATGGTCAATAGAGCAAATGTTTTCTGAGGAATGCAAGATATCCTTTCTTGCCTCAAGGATTGCCACAGCTGCATTGAGCCTTCATGGCGAAGAGAAGGGCTTTTGATTTGATGCAAATGAAATGAAAGAGCGCATGTAGTGTGCCTCAACAGCAGGCACCGACTGTTGTATGAAGTACTTTGGTTGCAAATCATTATACCACACTTCACACAATACTAAAAGACCTTACTACGCTTTGTGAATTCTGACCCTCCCTCTGTATCCTTAAAAAAGGAAACAAAAAAGCTAGAAAACTTGACAGTAACAGTATTTTCCATTTCTGATTATCGATGGGCTCGGCAAGATACAAAAAAAACTGAAGGCATGACTTCGCCTGTTTGCATGCCTTTCTGTGCAAGTTTTCTTGCAAATGTAAAAGGCTAACAACTTGAAGCAAATGCAGTGAGTGAGGCGAAAAATGTAACTCAATGGGTACAGTGAACGGGTTGTTGAGGTGACAGTGAAAAAAAAAAACCCACTACCACTGGGGGCGACAGCAGGGATGAGTTGTCACTCGCGTCTGGCCGGCCAAAAGTAGCCCACAAGTGAGCAACAGCGAGAGATGCCCCCGGTAGCAGTGTGTTAATCTTGTGGTTGTCGCTGTCACCCCCACTACCCGTTCACCGTACCCACTGAGTTAACATTTTCCGCCTCACTCACCAAAACCACCCCCAATTAGAACGACGGGACCACATGGGCACTCAATCCCATGCAACCCCACGCAATGGCACTAGCATCTGCTGCTTTTGGTGCACTTCGGAAAGCCCCTCATACTTTAACACCCCCCCTAAATAATACTCATTAAAAAATTCACTTTTTTCAGCCAGATTTGTAACATTCCAGGTTTCGTTGTGGCCTTTATTGTGGTCTCTGCCCTGTTTATAAAACTGTTTCATTGTCTCAGCAGAATGCAAGCTTTGCAGGACAAGGAAGAACTATGCACGGCCTCGCTTTCATTGATTCGCTAAGATGTTGCTGAAAATGCAGTAGGCATGCGACTAGAAATAACAATGATCTTAGCCAGTAAACCATGAGACTCCACAAAACAAGGCAAGACACTGCTCTTTTCCGACATTTCCTAACCCCCCCCCCTCCCCAAAAGTCTTAACCTCCCCCCCTTCCCCCAGCCCCAAAACAATGCAATGTGATAAGTAGGCTACTGAATAACGGGTACACAGACGGAAAAAGTAATAAACAGATATTCAAAGCTGGAATTCTAAAAAGAAACCCTGAAAACAGCAATATACAACAAAAATTAAACTATGATCCCTGCAAATCAAAATAACTGATAGTATTGAACAGCAAAGCACACAACGTCGTTGCAGGAGAAGTTTGGACACTGAAATGTCCAAGGCTTATGTATGTATAACTACGTACCCAAAACAGTTAAAAGAAAAGATCTAAAAAAAGACTTTCCCATTACAATAAAGGTTTTATTTCCAAGGGACAGAAAAGCAGAGGGTAAAATTAAAGTTACACTGCCAGCCCCAGCAGAAAAAAAACGGCACAAATTTTATTAGAAAAGAAACAAATGCAAAGGGCCAGCACCACTAGAGTTGCAATCAGAAAACCAATTTAAACCACCACTTGCAGACAAACAGAAGGGGAACACAGTCCCCAACTTACAATGAGGTCAATGCAAACATTTTTTAGGTTAAAGCCACTTGCCTTCCATCCCCTTTTCTGCCCAAAAGTTTGTCAAACACGACAAGATCATTTTTAGCACTTGTCTACCACAAATGGGATACCCTCTTGGCCAATTCACCCATGACCAGCTTTCTTATGACAAGTTGGCTGACAAGCGGATACATAAATATACTGTAAAGTTCCGGAGAAACGCCTTCCCGAAACATTGCCCCCCCCCCCCCTATGGAGGGGTGAAATATTCAGTCTACTAAAAGACCCCAAAGATAACCCACCTCCTAAAATTGCGCTAGCTACAATGCCTTTGAAAGCCCTGAAAGCTCCCTGAGTGAAAGCATCCTGTCGCCGTGAACACCGCTGATGTCTTGGTTTAGACCAAAAATGATGCATGTCCAGCTTGACTGGCAAGAGGAGAAGGAGGAGGTAGTAGATAGAACGAATCGAAAGAAGAAGACAGGGGTATCATATGGGAAGAATAGAAGAGCGGGGAGGTACTGTCTTAGCATCGTTTAAGAGATGTGGCATGCATGTCGACAAGCCTTGACGGTTCTGAAGATAGCTAGTTTACCCAGCACGTGGCCTCGGCGAGCACGATACTGGTGAAAGGGCCGAGAGCTCAGGAGAGCATGGTGATGTCCGACTTTAACAGCAATGTATTGTTCGATGCCTTTAGCAATGATGAGTGCACAAAATAAACGCGAATAATCTATTCGTGTGTCGGTGTGCGGTCACTTATTTGTCCTTTCCGCACTTGACCTGAAAGTTTGCCTATCCAGTATTTTTCAATTGATATCTGTGTATTTCTTTCGGAACTTTACGGTACGCACATCAGTGAGACAGGGACACGTGCTTAAAACATTGAGTGCTAAGAAAACGTTGCTGACGTCACTAAAACAATATCTGGTCACTATTCTCGTTCCCACAAAGCTTTACACTGCACAGTCTTGCATCTTTCTCCAAAAAAGCACCGTCTCCTGAAATGCTGTGAGTTACTGGTGAAACACGAAAAAAAAAAGAAACATTCCTTACTTGTTCAGCAGCAACGACTGGTGGTGCAGGTGCCGCTTCAGCGCTGGCAAGCATCTTCTTCAGCCGCTTCACCATTCGTGCAGAATCTAAATGTAACAGGGCAAGCATATGTACAGCAAGTGTTTGCCAAGCAAACTGAATAATATAGTACGTCGCAATTACTCCAGTACCAGAATAAGATTTGGAAAGCGCAGTGAGATTTTACATTCAACAATAAGCCATGAGTAGCGCTTAAATACAGGTGTGGCTACTATTAGAGGTAACACAGAGCACGTAGCTGTGCTGCGCAGAGCGCCACGACGGGCGGCGGCACATTAATCAGAGCCAAATATAGCTGTGCGTCGTCTGCTACAGTTCCTCCCCCTTTGCGGTGCAGGCTCTTGTACGAAAGCACTGCAGCCATGGTGCTATTTTAATGTATTCGAACCAGGTTGTTGAGGCACACGTGTAAGATTAACCCAAAAATTTAGAATGTTCAGTAATTTATCTTATCTACCTGAAGCACATCGTTTTACTAAATCAACATTTTTTGCCATGTGATGTTTTTCTTTGTAAGAATAAAAATGCTGAAAGCAAACCTCTGTAATGATAATGAGCCTCCGGAAGTAGAAGGCAGATTTAAAATGTTCTGTATGCAGCATTGCGTGCTTTTCAACTCAGATGGAATATACTTTCTTAAAGCACCGTGGCTAGATTGTTTGCGTACTTTCGTTGCACACGGCAAAGTGGGAGGAGTCGTAGCAGATGGCGCTCAGCTATCTCTGCCTCTAATTGTGCATGTGCAAGATTCCTCTAGCACTTGTTGTGGCAATCCACCGGGCGTGGCCATGCGCTCTGTGTTACCTCTAACAGTGGCCGCACCGCACCTAGGGTCCACTGTTAAAGGGAAACTGCGAGCACGTGGATGCTTCACGGAGAAGTGGCGAGAATCGGAGACAGCCGGCACATGCGCACTGACCGTATGAGACGAGAGAAGCCACTCTGTCATCTTCTATGGCTCTCCGCTGCGCCGTTCACATCCTTTGAGTGCGAAATCCCTCAGCTATTGCAAACTGAGTGGCACAACGGAGCGCCGTAGCAGACAACAGAGAGGCTTCTGCCGCCTCATGCGGTCAGTGCGCATGTGCCGACTGTCTCCGATTCTCGCCACTTATCGGCGCCGGTGCTTCACAGAGTACAGTGGCCCTGCACTCGCCATTTCCCTTTAACAGTGGACCCCAATGTACAGTCTTTGTCAAAATATTGTGGGCCACGGCGACCGTGGCCGGAGCAGGCGCGCGGTCGAGCAGGGGCGCTGCGCTTGCCGATGTCGGCTGGTTGCGCGGGTAAAAAGAGCGACGGGAACTTTTGGTTTTGCTTTTGTAGTGTGTCCGGCGCGACAAGTGCTGCGCAAACTGCCTGCGCTGAATGGAAGCGCGCCTGCTCTGAGAAACCGTCCCTGCTGCACTTATCGCGCCAGCTATGCTACGAAAAGAAGTGCGAAAGTTCCCCACACTCTCTTTAACCGCGTAACCAGCCGACAGCAACAAGCGCAGCGCCCCTGCTCGGCCGCGCGTCTGCTCCGGTCACGGTCGCCGTGGCCCACAAAATTTTGACAAAGACTGTACATCATAGATGCATACAGGAGCACATGCACTTTGCACAGTCAGTGTAAAGCAGGTAGGCAAATTATGTCCCGCATGGTATCTGTACTCGCAACTTTTTCCTCCGGAAACCATTAATCTTTATTGAAATGTTTTGAGGCATCATAAGTATGACCAGGGTACTCCACAGAAATTTATGAGAGGTGGACATTCTGAGAACAGGGGGGATGGGAAGATGTTAAGCGCGAAAATTTTAAATTTTAATCACAAAGATTCAACAACTGTGGCCAAATAAAGCACATAGCTGGCAATTTTTCCGACTTAAAAACAACTTGTTCAGACTCCTCCGCGTATACAGGCAGCAAGCCGTGCCGCCTGCTGCCGCTGGGGTTGCTCTCGCACAGCGGCCACTTTTAGCTCCTCATGCGTGTGTTTTAAACGGGTCGGTCGGAGTGGTGGGGCCTACCGAACTTAATTTAAGCAGTGGGCAATGAAGCAGAGAGATCGGAGGTGAAGAGGAGCAGTGGCTGGCATTTCCACCGCCGCCCACCGTGGGGAGAACTCTGAGTATGACATATTCAAGGTAGATTATGACATTAGCATGATGAAAAAAGTGTGGGCACACGCACAGCACTTTGTGAGGCTTGGCTTGTAGCTTCTTTCCAAAATCTGGTCACAAAACTCTACACAAACTGGTTTGTTCAGCTAACACATTTCCCGTTAACATGCAAGCCTTTGCAAGGGCATGCAGCATACCTTATTTGCGTTTATATATGCTAATAGCTGCAATTGTGGCAATCATATGTCACAGAAGAAGAAGTCTTAAATGAAAGCTGGATGCTGAAGGAATGCTGCTGCTTTTGTTGCTCCTTTGTATGCTGAGAAAACTGTCAAGGCTGTGAATTTGTCTGAGCAATTTTTAAAGATACAAAGCTTGGTCTATTGTGAAATGTAAAGAGAGTGAACTATATGCCAATGAGTAGAGTTGTCTTCATTTACTTCCCTGGTTTGGCAGAACTACTGGTACCAAAAAAAAAGGTCAACTAATACAATTCTGCCAGTAGCACAAAAAAGACTGCACACGAGGCCCAAACGCACTGGCATCGGGAGACTTTTCTACTGTTTATTATGTGTGCCGAAGTTGGCATTAGGCGTTGAGGCATCTTATTGTCCCCGGTTCACTGTCCCCATCCTATATCACAACCAAGAGTTCTATAAAGGGAGCATAATTTCATTAAGCTTACCAAGGCATTCTCGCGCTGTCACGAGGTCTGCCTCAAGACTGGCCACTTTTTCTTTGAGGCTTGCGATCTCAGCATCTTTTTCGGCACAGGTACACATTTCCTGCATGATGCATAATGAAACACGAAATGTTTGGCAACATGAAGTCGGAATTACTATAAATTAGTAGAAAGGGCACCTGTTATACATGCAACACACACCGATATTTCTCCTCTACAGGGAAAACAAAACTATTACCATTCCATCATTGCTGGAAGAGCTGGAGCTGGGTGCTGTGGCCGCAACTCTATTCCGCTTTTTCTCCATTGCAAAAGCGGAGCCTGCAAATATATCAAGTTACGCGAGCATGCCACAAACTACCACACCAGACATATGCATTGCAAGGTTAACCGGCAAGCAGTGCCAAGTTCCTGGCCAACAAAAACTGGGTTTTTATATGGTAGAGCACAAAGGTTTGAACCAACTTTAGTGATGCTTGACAACTCCTGGATTAGGACTGATTAATGAGGCATGCATGAATAAGCAGCACCTGCATCACCATTTCATGAGATATGGGTGCTGTCAAACAGAATCGCAAGAAGAGAACCCATTAAACAACTTTCAACAAGGGCAGGTTGGCGAGGCAGGTGCCTCGTAAACGTTGTGATCCCTCCCGCCCACCCCCAACCCGAGACAATGTTAATTCCCTGTGGGGCCGCATGCGCGCATTTCACCTCAAATGTCCACGCATGTGAACTCTATGCCTCTATGAACTCTACGTGAACACTAAGACGGGCGTCGTGATATGCGTGCTGTACGTACAGTGCGCGTCAGGCTTGTCTAGGGCAAGCGAGCGTGCGGCTCCGGAGCATGCTGGCGACATCTGCTCGGCTCGGTTAGAGATAGCTTGCCATTGCCCCGCACGGGGCACCTTGAGTATTCATGGTGACGGTGAGCAGCGACACCGCGGACCCCGAGCTCCCAACATAAGCCGTGTCCAACCGTGGCGACGTGTTTAAAGGTGAAGGGTAGAAGCCGTAAACGGTGGCCGTCGGAGCCTTGGTCAAGCTCCGGCCGATGGGCTCCCTGTCTGTCTACCAGGCAGGGAGCTCCGGGACCTCTTTGACTACCAGGGTAAGGTCAAAGGAGAAAGTACCCCCGTCTCCCTGCTTTTTTCTATGCCATATGGATAATTCAAAACCCCCCCCCAAACGTGATCGGCCCCCGAAAAGGGGCCGCACCGAAGTTTCTTTTCCATCCCTACCAACCATCAACACACCGAAACCTGACAACTATCCCCGGTTTTTGATCCTTGAATCAGTAGATAAATCGAAACCCGTCTCCTCCCAGTCTGTATTCCTTGTCTCCAAGTTCCTTGAAGGAATGATTGGCAAATCTTTCGAGGCAAAAAAACTACGAACAGGCGAAGTACTAGTTGAAGTAAAAACTCAGAAGCAGTCCGCAATCCTCCTGAAACAAACCCGCATGGCAGATCTGGAGATCAAGGTCACACCCCACCGCAGCCTCAACAGCTCTCAGGGTGTGATCTCTGAGGCAGATCTCATTTCTGAAACCGATGCCGACCTTTTGGAAGGCTTAAGGGATCAGGGCGTCACGGCTGTAAAGCGCATATTCATACGCCGCGATGACAAACAAATAGCCACTAAACACATTATCCTGACCTTCGATAGATCCATCCTTCCAGAATCTATAAATGCCGGGTATATACATTGCAATGTCCGCCCGTACATCCCGAACCCACGGCGCTGTTTCAAGTGCCAACGGTTCGGGCATGGCACAAACTCTTGCCGTGGCCGACTTACCTGCGCTAAGTGCGGTCAGCATGACCATCCCTCAGAAAATTGTGAATCCGAAACCTTCAACTGTGCCAACTGCCAGGGATCCCATGCAGCGTACTCGCGAAAATGTGAAAAGTTTAAGCAGGAGAAACAGATAATTAATGTCAAGGTAACAGAGAACATCACCTTCCCAGAGGCGCGGAAGAGGTTCGCCTCTTTCCCCCTGGGGAGGTACGCCGACGCAGCTCGCCGGGGGGCGGAGCGGCGTCTTGTTTCGGCGGGGACCCAGTACCGCGAGTCGGACTTGGTCCCGCCCCCGCCCCCCCCTGGGTTGCCTCTGGCAGCCCAACCCGCCACCGCACCGCCTGCTAAGTCAGCAGCGGCTGTGGTGGCATCCACGTCCGTTGGGGATGCTGCTGCACCCTCAGTTTCCTCCTCTCCACCGGCCCGAAGCTCATGCGAGGGCCCGGAGGAGATGGAGCTAGAGGAAACCGCAGCAGTTCCCACCTCCGCCGCACCGCCTGTGCCACCCGGGGCGCTCCTGACGCCCTCGGCGGTCGCGGCCAAAAAGACGGGCACCGCAAAGGGTGCCAGGTCCGGGGGGTCCGGTACGCCGGGTACCCCTTCCAAATTCGATGATGACTTGGATGTGGGACCCTTCCTATCTGCTTCGAAGCGGAAGGAACGGGTCCCCCCATCTAAACCTCCAGAGGAGGTAAAGAAACCCCGTCCAAGAGTCCAAGCCCCGAAAGACCCTACATAAATAGTCACACTCCAGTAGCTCTAATACATAATAATGGGGAGAGAAAATATCGTTCAATGGAACTGCAGAGGCCTTCTAAATAATCTTGACGACGTCTATGAGATTCTGCATGCTAATCAGCCAAGTGTAATGTGTGTTCAGGAAACACACCTGAATTCTAAGAACACAAATTTCTTGAATAGTTACCTGGTATACAGAAAGGACAGGGTTGGCTGCACACACTCTTCTGGCGGTGTGGCCATAATCGCCCGCAAATCCTTAGCATGCCACCCTGTCACCTTGAACACTATCCTGGAGGCTGTGGCAATTCGAACGATAATATTTAATAGGTTGATAACGGTATGCTCTATATACATTCCTCCTGATGTTTCACTTTTAAGCTCTGACTTCGAGGCGCTGGTTGACCAGCTGCCCGAACCATACATCCTGACAGGCGACCTTAATGCTCACAACACTCTTTGGGGCTCTTCTCGCACGGATGCCCGAGGTCGCCTCATAGAGAAATTCCTTACATCTTCAGGAGCATGCCTTTTCAACAGTAAACAGCCTACATACCATAACACAGGACACAACACATACTCATGTCTTGACTTGGCGATTGGCTCCGCAGTTCTCTTTCCTCTTCTCGAGTGGGGTGTGGGAACTGACCCATATGGCAGTGACCACTTCCCCACCTCACTTACATATATAGATAAAGGCCCAAGCAGTTCATCTTCCCATAATAGGTTCAATGAAGCACGAGCTAACTGGAATACATTTACAGAGACATCCAAACTACACCACACATCCATAGGACACCTACACGTTGAAGAAGCTACCCAACTCCTCACGGCGCACATCCTCGATGCCGCCGAAAAGTCCATTCCCCACGTCTCTGGTGCCCCGCGCAACCAGCGGAGGCCGTGGTGGAATGAGGACTGTAGGCGGGCGCGAGAGGCCCAGAACAAGGCGTGGGGTATCCTGCGCAGGTACCCCACGTCGGGAAACCTTTTATTGTTCAAAAGGGCTAAGGCGATGGGAAAACGTGTGCGCCGTGAGGCAAAACGAGAGAGTTGGCGCTCATTCGTAACATCCATAAACTCTTACACTGACTCTCGCAAAGTCTGGACACGAATACGCAAACTAAAAGGACAACAGACACACAGCCTGCCCCTGGTCAGTACAACAGGGGACAAACTGGAAGACCAGGCTAACACACTCGCACAACACTTCCAACACGTGTCCAGTTCAGCACACTACACTAGCACTTTCATGAAACACAAACAATTGGCTGAAAAGAAGTCTTTACGTGATAATGATAAGTCAACCTCCTCTTATAACTCGGAGTTTTCACTCCATGAGCTGAGGACCGCTCTGAGCACTTGTAAACCCTCAGCTCCAGGCCCAGACAACATCACATATACAATGATACAGCACCTACACTCAGACACTCTTCTAACACTCCTCCACCTATATAACAAGATTTGGCTTTCGGGGCACATTCCTCGCTCTTGGAGGGAGGCCATAGTAGTGGCTATCCTAAAGGAAGGGAAGGACCCTTCCTCTCCATCCAGTTACCGGCCCATTGCTTTGACAAGCTGCCTGTGCAAGCTCCTCGAGAAGATGATAAACCGTAGGCTCGTGTACTTTCTTGAGTACAATGGTCTTCTCGAGGGCTGCCAGGCAGGCTTCCGGGCGGGGCGATGCACAAATGATCAACTGGTTTCTCTAGAGGCCTACATAAAGGATGCATTCATACATAAGCAATACTGTATGACAGTATTTTTTGACATTGAAAAGGCATATGATACAGCATGGCGCTACGGCATTCTTAGAGACCTAAAGGGTTTTGGTATCTCGGGTAACATGCTGAACACTCTTTGTAGTTACATGTCTTCACGAACATTTCGTGTCAGGGTCGGTTCGGCACTTTCAAATGTTCACGTGCAGGAGAATGGCGTGCCTCAAGGTGGCGTATTGAGCTGCACCTTGTTTATAGCTAAGATGAACTCTCTCCGAAAGGCACTGCCGCCAACCATATCCTGCTTGATGTATGTAGATGACGTTCAAATATCTTTCAAATCATGTAACATATCCATTTGTGAACGTCAGGTCCAGCTTGGGGTAAATAAACTTTCTCGCTGGGCAGATGAAAATGGATTTAAACTTAATCCTTCTAAAAGTACCTGTGTTGTATTCTCAAAAAGGCGGGGCATCCTGCCCGATCCCGACGTAAAACTCTTTGGTGACTCGATTCCAGTAAAAAGAGAACACAAGTTTTTGGGTGTGGTGTTTGACGAGAAACTCTCATTCATACCCCACATAAAACGACTTAAACAAAAATGCCTAAAAACAATGAATATTCTAAAAGTCCTGTCTCACCAATCGTACGGTGCAGACAAACAACTCCTGCTTCGACTTTATGCCGCGTTGGTAGGGTCACGGTTGGACTACGGAAGCGTTGTGTATGGGTCAGCCACAAAAACAGCACTTAAAATGCTCGACCCAGTGCTTCACTTAGGGCTTCGCCTGTCTTGTGGGGCGTTCCGTACCAGTCCTGTCCACAGTCTTTATGCAGAGTGCGACAAATGGTGCTTAGCGTACCAGCGAACTTATGTTGACCTCCTATATGCCTCCAAAATCTCATCAATGAATAACCATCCCTTTAAACCGGTTTTTAATGATACGTCCACAACTAAACTCTTTTTAAACCGCCCATCTATTGCTGTTCCTTTCTCGCAGAGAGTGAGGGACGAGATGACTATTCATGACGTCTCCCTCTTAGACACATTCAAATCATCTCACACTGATCTTGTAGCACCATGGCATCTTCGTCCTGTGGCATGTGACTTGTCTTTCGTACAATACAACAAGAACAGGACACCAAGAAGTGGGATTTTGCAGCATTTCATGCATCTGCAGAATAAATACAGGGCTGCAGAGTTTTTCAGCGATGCATCTAAAACGTCCACTGCGGTGTCTTGTGCTGCGCATGGGCCTAATTTTGAAGCATGTAAAACAATGAATGTTAATACAAGTATTTTTACAGCAGAGGCATATGGCATATTTCTAGTTGTAAGTCACATAGTTGAACATCATATTCCTACATCCGTCATTTATACAGATTCGTTGAGCGTCGTCCGTGCATTATCATCCGGAAAGTCATCAAAAAACCATGTCATTAATCTTATCTTCAAAACGATTATGGTAGCTTATTCTTCAAACCTTGGGTTGACTGTGTGTTGGGTGCCAGGCCACTCTGGCATTGGCGGTAATGAAGTGGCCGATGAAATGGCCGCCAATGCTGCACTCCGAAACACAGTCGACATGGCAACACTACCTTACACAGACCTCAAGCCACACATTAGACAACAACTCCGTAAAACTTGGCAAGCAGACTGGAGCGAGCAGACAGACAACAAACTACACGTAATAAAACCACACTTGGGACAATACACTACTGACTCACACAACAGGCACATTGAAGTTACCTTAGCTAGGTTACGGATAGGCCATACGCATGTAACGCACTCGCACCTGCTCACGGGATCTCCAAGACCCCTGTGTAGCAGGTGTGGGGAGGGCCTATCCGTAGTCCACATACTCATACAATGCAAGGCACTTGACACAACACGACACAAACACTTCAGAGAACTCTACAGACAACATATTCCCCTACACCCATCTCTGTTTCTAGGTGACGATGCCATGGTTTCTGTGAAACGCGTTTTTAAATATTTGTCAGATGTTAAGTTTTTAAACCTCATTTCCTATCATGCGTAATCATATCTGGCCCTATACACCAGCCATCACCATTATCTTTATTGATCTTACTGTGTCCAGTTTACACATTTTATACATAGCTTTTGTGGTAATCACTTGTTTTCATTAAATAACTTCTCTGGCGCTCTTTGCCCTCGTCGGCCTTGCGCCATTAAACACCAACCATCATCATCATGATAGCTTGCCATTGCGCGTGCGTAGATCTCGGACAGGCCCTGGCCGGTCGTCGTTCAGCTTGGGCCTCTCAAATTTGCAGACGCCACCACCCGCAACGGGCGCTTCTTTTCTGCGTGCCCGCCGAAAGTGGTGACACCGGAGATGAGGGCGTAATTTGACGCGGTGTATTATCACCCCAGGGACTTACGTAATCGCACAACAGGTTCGACCGAAAGCCCTGCAGTGAATTCTTGCGTGCTTTCCGTTTGGTACGCTTGAGATTTGAGAGTCAGAAGATTGACGTTCGTTGCTTTAGGCGATTACGTAACTGCCTGTGATAAACGCGTCAAACCGCGCGTCTATCTGGCCTGTCACCGCTCATGGCTGGCAGTGGGGAAGACCAGCGCCCCTTGTGGGTGGTGGCATCTGCAAATGAGTGGCCCATGCGAAATGACGGCCGGCCCGACCCTGTCCGAGATACGCGCACGCAATGGCACACGCACGCGCACGCAATGGCAAGCTATCTCTAACCCAGCAGCTATCAGCAGATGTCGCCAGCACGCTCCGGAGCCGTGTGCTCGCTTGCCCTAGACAAGCCTGACGCGCACTGTACACGCGCAGCTCGGCAACAAATTCAGGCGTCGTGAAATTGCCGTACTCGCTCGCCGGCGCGCTTCCTGCCCTTGCATATTATTTTCTCCCCCCTCCACTTTCTATATACTCATATGTTTAACTACCCATCCTGGGTCCCGATCTTTTGTCTACTTTTCTTCCACCACAACTCCGCCAGCATCCGGTCGACGCGTACACTGTCGGAGCGCGTTGGCGAGCGAGTACGGCAATTTCACAATGTTGCCGAGCTTCACGAACACGGCACGCTTAACACGACGCTCGCCTTCGGGCAGCCAGGCGGGTGGTCGCAAGCCGTGGTCGCAAGTCTCGGGTAGGGAGGTGGAGGGGGGGGGGGGATTTCACAACGCCTACGAGGCGCCAGCCGTGCGATTTACCCGAAGTTGACTGGCACTGCCAGTTTACCATTTAAGGTAATGCACCGTTGGTGGCAACAGAGCGGACATTTGTCAGTGAAAAATATGAATGAATTTTCAAGGTAGTCGTCGGCTTGCATGCGCGACGAGCGCACGGGGCCGTGTTTGCCTTGATATCGTGCTCGGCAGCCGCGGACAGATTCTCGTGCATTGTACCCATTTCTTCCGCGCTTTTATAACACGCAAAATTATTTTCGTACAAACTAAACACTTAGCGAGCAGTACCCCTCACTGCGGCGAGCGTTTGCTTTGTTTTTGTAAAGGCATGCACTACCGATGAACGCCACAAGATGCAGGTGTGCGAAATATTTCCTAAGCGCGTTCATTCCACGAGCAACATCATAATGCGTATGATAATATGCCATTTCACTTACCTGCTGCAAGAATACTTGCCAGGGCATGCTTCTCGCCGGATTTCCACTCTATCTCAACGAGGCGGCCGCTCAAAGGCTCAAGGGCTCCAACACTGTCTTCCATTAGTTCTAACCCGATTGCTGGGTCAACAACGCACCTCATTGAATACACATCCCATTTTCTTTCATTCTTCCACTTTACTAGAACGTGTGACATAGTGGTACTGGTTCAAAACACGACAGAAACAAAACTACAAAGCACAGCCACGCAGGGCAACGCGCCAGCTGCTCACTCGGTGCGGATACGGATTAGCTTGGATAACTACTTGTACCGCTTGTACTAGGCGCGATTAAAATCATGCAACGCCTACTCATTCATAGGCAATGTTTTGTACAGGATTCTTTTCATTATCTGTATAATTTATAATTATTATATCAAGCAAGTATTGCTGATTTTAACTTCAGGGGTCAAGTTTGTTTAAAACCTGTATGTCGCCGCGGTCATTTTCACATGACGTCGTATAGCGCGAAACATAAAATTGCCCTTGGTTTGATTTTCTTTTTACGGGGTGGCACCAGGGTAGACCTTGGGCAAGACACGGGTATTAAAAATGCATAGAAAGTGTCACTTGGAATAAAAAGTGCAATTCCCGGGCAGTTCCTCACAAGCGCGGAGTATGCGC
Source organism: Haemaphysalis longicornis (assembly GCF_048455015.1). NCBI lineage: Eukaryota > Metazoa > Arthropoda > Arachnida > Ixodida > Ixodidae > Haemaphysalis > Haemaphysalis longicornis. The sequence continues at coordinate 152,033,970 of NW_027526203.1, read as the reverse complement.
GAAATGATAATCAGAGGGGCGTGCTAAATGAACATTCTCATGTTTACTCTCTACGTGGTGGGCACTTCGATGTGTGTGATGCTACATCCGTCGTAATCACTGCTGTTGGCCTTGTTAGTAGTTGATTCGGAGTAGTGGTAGGCTCCGGCATGTTGAAAAGAAACAGGTACAAGCAGTATCTTTACGATGAGGCATGTGAGGTTCCAGTTCGGACTAGGTGCAGACGAAAAGTCGCGGAAGCACCGAACAACGCGATCTCAACAGGCACAACACTTTCCGACACGGAGAGTTGTAGCAGTTGTAGCTCCGTATCAGATGATGAGAGCACGCCAACGTCACCAACGTATCTGCGTTCGGACGAAGAAACTGCGCCAGCTGCTCCTACTAAAGACGTGTCGTCTGTTGATTACAACAGCAGACATTACGCCTATTGTGACAGCTACTCGGAGGACTCCTCGTCCAGTGATGACGACGACTGTAGCCCAGAGCCTGAAGAAAGTTCGGAGGAAGCAACCGAAATGGTGAGTGTGGCCTAATGAGTCTTCTTATACCCGTGCCACACGAACGCAAAAAGTGACATTAAGTGTTTAAGGCCTTAAGATACCAAATGACATTAATTGGCCGGGCGGTGCTACACGCGAAAACGCAAAGGCAATAAGTCTAATGTCGCTAAAAACGTCTTTAACCAGGGTTAAAATGTTTTTTTGTAGAAAAGGAACGTGATGAGAAATAGTGTTTTTTTTTAATGGTATGAGCCAGTTCTAAAAGTGGCTTCAGCAGCTGCCACCGCCTGCCAGCGGTAGCCAAATCCGAAAAACACAATGAGTAACACGATGTTTTGCCTTTTGCTGCTGTTTTACTGACCTTCATCTTCTTCACAACTTCGCCACCAAGAGTGCACAAAAAAGTGTCTCATTTCGAAGTTCACCTACGTTTCCGCGTCAACACTCTGGTGCTGAGAGTTTCGTTTGTTTTGTTTTGGTGCTAGACTGATTGAAGGTGTTCGTGAAGGTGACGTATCTCCTTAAACCAAAAATGGCATTAGGTCAAATGGCACTAAAACTTAAGGCATTGAGCACTTACTGTCATTTTTTGTGTAAAGTCATGGACAATGCAAATACAAACTGCAGAGCCCACGGCTAAAGATACCGTTGCCATCACGTGCTAGCGGCTTGTTTTTCGGCTTCTTGATTATTATTTAGAAAAAATATACCACGTCGGCGACTACATTATACAAAAAAAATGTGAAATGAGGCCAAGAAACACGGTATTTTGCTTCGTTTAGGCGACCAAATACAAATTCTTATGTTTCCTTTAGGTTGAAACAGAGTCCTTCAATGCCTTTCTGGTCATGAAACTTCACCATCACGCTATGGGAGAGCTTCGTTCGCTGCCGCGCCGCGGCGCTGGTGTTGATCGGAGGGCAGCCGGGGGCGTGGTCAGAGCGCGTTTGGCAGGGAACGGACAACGGAATAAAATAAAACAGACGCTCGCCGCCTTATCAGCAGTGCGCTTTCGCTTTACGTGTCGTGTGCCGCTCAAATGGACTTATCATTTCGTGAGTGGCGAAAAAATGTGCTGTGAACGGGCATGCTGCTACTGCGTTCCTGCCTGCTGGTCTGGCTACAGTGCAGCGGCGGCCACCCGGTGCCCTCCGATCTGCGGTGGCACCACTCGCGGTAGCCTTTGTCCCCGTACGAAACTTGGCCGGGAGTTTCATGACCACAGAAGCATTGAAGGACTCTGGTTGAAGTTTTGGTTTACAGGCGCACGCGAAACGACCAGTCACGCGAATCATTCCCCGTCGAGGGAGGTACGGTTATCGCTTAGCTAAAAGCCTTTCGGCTGCTGACGCTCCAGTTGTGCTGAGCGGGACGTCGGGAGCATAGCGGAGCGTCAAAAAAAAATTAGAGTGAAGTTGGATTGTGCATTTCACCGGCGCCTTTTCAAGCAAGGAGAAGCAGACGACGCGCAGAGACCGATCTCAACGCTACCGCAGCGCCACCGCCTGGTCGGCGGCAGCAGCGGCCCGCGCCGCCGTGCTTGGAAGGCCGCGCTCTTTGCCAACTGACCTAATCTAAAGTTTGCGCAGGAGGCCGCCTGGTTCTTCCTGCGGCAGGAAACTAACCATCCCCCTCGCGAGGGGCACGATCAAATACAGAGCATTTCCGGGGGCGCATGACGTTAAGTAGTTTGCGTTACGTTAATGTTGTTGCACTTGTTGCCCTTGGTTGTTGTATTGTAATTAAATGAGGAGACGTAATTACGTGGTCACGTAACATCATTTATTAGCAGGTGGGTATGATTATTGTGGCGCAGTGGGAAGAGCACAATGCACATCGCGGTCCGCCCACAGGTAGTGAATGCGTTGTATCAGCAGCTTCTTGGCGTAGTTTGAATGAGTCGAGGATATAAGGCGCGTTCGTAGCCCTCCATTCTGTGCCGGCTTTGTGGCGCAGTGGGTAGAGCACCATGTACCTTGCGTTCCGCCTGCAGCGTCGTGGGATCGAAACCAGGCGCCGGTAAGTATTATGTTTTTATATAGTGTAGGGGGAGGGATGCGGACTACTACGGACAACAAGAACGGGTGACATCGTGAGTTAAAGAAATGTTCTGCATTTAAAACGGTCAGCTAAAGCTCTCTATTGTCTCCGAACGGGGAACCTGGCAGCGGGCTGTGTCAGGGTTTCTCATAAAACTTTTAGATAATTTGCATGTCGGTGATCCGTTCCTGGTCCCCAATTCTGCAGAAGTTGTCAAAAGTATACGGGAATTAGACAACGGAACCTTTGAAGCGTTCAGCATCGATGTAGAGGATTTACACTACTATATGCCGCACGAAGCTCTAATGAATTATCTAAATAATTATATAATGCATGACAATGACGAGTGTGCATTCTTTGCTAGGTGTGGGATGTCGCTGAACTCCTTTTTGGAACTGTTGTCTTTCTATTTGGCTTCGACCGTGGTCGAGTGGAATGGAGTCACATTTACTCAGAAGAGGGGGTTGTGCATACGATCCCGAGTGGCCCCGGTCCTTAGTAATATTTTTCTGGGATGAGTGGATCGGTCTTTGAAAGAGAAGCTCGAGGGGCTTGTTGTGAAGGTGTTCCGGTACGTGGACGATTTCCTTGTTGTGGCGGACAGGTCCCCTTGCAGAGTGTGTACCCTGATGTACTGAAAGTTTTCAAGGAGTGTGGTCAGGGTCTACGATTTACCTTTGAATTGCGCAGAGATCGAGTGCTCCAGTTTTTGGATTTACGGCTGACTTTCGGAGAAGGTAACGTGTGCTACAAGTATTCTCCCAGGTCTGTTAAAGCCCTTTTAAGCTTTCAGTCGGCACATTGAAAAGTGGTGAAGCAGGGCATTTCCCTTTTCTGCCTGAAATCTGTGTATCCATATCCTGCGAGCATTCATTTAAGCAATGGAAGTGTTTGGGCCTGTTGGTTCATACTTCACACAAAAAACAGCGCTCCAGACGGGACAGAAGAAAGAAGGCTACAGACACAGCGCTGACTACCAACAAAGTTTTTTGTGTGAAGCATTCATTCAATGTCCACCAGCGTCTTAGAGCAGGTTGAGAAGCTAACAAAATCTGGGAACCCTGATCATATAATATCCAGGGCCAGTGAAAAGCTGCTAAAGTGAGTAAAATTTGACAAGGAAGCCAAAATACCAAAACAAAAACCCCAAAACTTCGCCGTGGTGTCCTATGTTCATAAGATGTCCCACGGACTAAAAAAAGTGGCAGGACGGTATGACGTGAGCGTAGTGTTTTCGGCTCCTAATAAGTTGGAGAATATCTGTACAAGAGTGAATAAAAAGGCAAAAAACCGTCAGGGGACATGTGGCATTAATCACCAAAAGAAGTTCGTACCGTGTGCTACGGGGGTCGTTTATTCGATACCACTTGCCTGTGGCAAAGTGTACATTGGCCATACGAGATAGTGTTTGAATGTCAGGCTTAAAGAACATAACTATTCAAAGGAAAAACGAGGCCTGAGCCACTTATCTTCTCATTGCCGCGCATGCAGACCTGACTGTGTCCCTGTGTTTGAGCGCACAGCCATCCTTTTTAGACATAAGAACCAGGAAATGCGAGAAATTGTAGAAGCCAGCCACATGATAAAAGCTGGTTCCGATTGCATCAGTCATCCCTCTATCGCCGTGCGTAATCAAGAAATCGCATATTTAGATGCACATTTAGCGCTATTTCGGTGCGTCTTCTGGGCATGCATGTTGGTGGTGCGAGGGGGGGTCTTAATCCATGTATGATGCGGTTATCTTTGCTGGTTTTTTCGCCATTCATGCGTCTCAAAGTTCGTTTTGTGGTTTTGTTGTTACGGGTTTTTTTTGTTTTTTCGGCTGAGTGCGCCGAGAACTGTGACGCATTGGACGTGTGGCGATTGGGCGCTTTGGCATATAAAGCTTTGAATTGTGCAATAATAAACTTGTTGCGAGTCTGCGCTTGTGCTGTCTTCATGTGTTCTTGTCCGCGGTATTTTGCGCGCAGTTTGTTTTCCGAGATGCATCCTTATTCGATATACTTATATGGCGCGCCGATCACGCCGGGAAAATACGTCAGCGGTGGCGGCAGTGGCGCTGCGAGATCAGTAGGCGGCGGCGCGCCGATGTCTCAGCTCACACCTCAACTGGCGACGCTGAGGTGATGGCGAGCGGCCAGTGCGGTTGCGTCTTATGTTGTCGGCTGCGAAGGGCTGCTCAGGACCGGGAGGAAATCGTCGAGCGGGGTAGACGGAGTAGCGGTTGTCGAAGAACCGTGGGCGTGGAGATGACGACCAGCTGCTACGGGAGTAACGGGCGACGTGGCCAACGCGATGGCACTTGAAACAGATGGGACGGTCATCGGCTGTTCTCCATTCGCCAGGGCTGCGCCGTCGGAACCGCGGTTGAACATCGTAGCGCGGCGGGACATCAGTACCGAGTAGAGGGTGCGCGGACCCCGTCGCAGGGATCGTAGAGTCCCAAGGCACAAACCGAGTGAAGGCCCAGGGAAGCGATCTCGTCTATAACGACAGCTTGAATGAGGAAAATGGGGGAGGCGGTCCGGTCTTGCGTGTAAGGAGAAGCAGCGACTGGGGTCATAGCCTCGATCTCCCGGCGCACTATTTTGGTCAGGCTCTCAGTCTGAGCCTCCGTGTTTGGCATCAGCGGTGTGCGCGATGGCAGCGTCACATCTTGAAAAGACGAGGTTGGCGCCGTGTGAGGCAGTCAAGCAAACTGGTATACGCGACGACATTTTGCCTCATCAAAGCGTCGGCATTCCTTAAGTATGGCGTCAACGGTAGTGCAATCCTTGCAGATCAGCAGATGGAAGGCGTCATCTGCAATGCCTTTGAGTACGTGGCCCACCTTATCGGCTTCCGACATTTGCGATCAACCTTTGAACAGAGGGCAAAACCATCTTGTATGTACGTGATGTAGGATTTGGTAGTCGACTGGGCACGGGGTGCAAGCTGTTGCTTTGCGGCGAGCTCGAGTTCGACGGGTCGGCCAAATATTTCGCGCAACTTTTCTTTGCACACGTCTCAGCTGGTCAATGTATGCTCACTTGTCTCAAACCAGGTGTTGGCCGTTTTTTTAAGACGATAAGGCATATTAGCCAGCGTGATTGAGTCATCCCACCTGTTATCGGCGCTGGCACGTTCAAACATGCGGATCCATTCTTCCACGTCGGCACCATCCTCACCGGTTAAAAGCCTGGGTTACGGGGCTGGGAAACGATGACGAGTGGCGCAGTGGGTGAGCCTCGGGGGGAGGGTGCATCGTTCGTCGACGAACATGTCGCCCACTCCGAAGCTCCCTGCTACGGTGTAGCTGCGCTCGTGACAGGCAAAGGGAGGGTAGTCCGCCACCTTCACCAAAACGATGTTACGAAGCAGATGTGAATAAGCAATCTATTTACAGATAGTTACAGCTGACGGCCAAGAGACCGAAGCCAAGGCATCCAATGCAGCTCGTGCCAGTCCGGTTGTGCGTGATTTCTTCCTCGTTGCTTCGGCTTGCCGTGCGCGCCCACTGATGAGTCACGTACCCATTGATGAAGTGTACGATGGATTGACCACCAGGTGATCCAGTCCAATGCAATGTGAAATGTTCAGGGAGTTGCGTAGCAATATTAAGCACCAGATTCAATGTTATTGCTACAGTAAAAACTCAATAATTCAAACTGTAAGGGAAGCCATCTCAGTTCAAATAAATGAAATTTCAAATTAATGAACAACATCACGATTCTACTGGGAAGCTAGGGCATGTCAAGAATTTGATGCTTTGAAAAGGTTCATGATTGCACTCCGCCTTTTCCCCTTAAAAGCAACCGCTAGAACTCTGATCTAACGAGAAAATGTAGCGGAAGGTCTTCTTTTCGGCTTATCCAAAAGTAAGAAAGCTTTTTTCCATGTCCTATGTTTTTTTGCTGCTCCTTTGAAGGATGTACCCGAAATTTTCGCATAGTAGATGATTCCTTCCATGCCAAGGCTTTTGTCATGCTGACCAGAAGCCTGAGATCTCTTTTGCGGCTTTATCACAGGCTCTTCACTCCCATCGGACTCCAAGTTGGGCATTTGCTCAGTATCCTCTACTTTCTGAAGTACTTGCTGCAGGGTCGCTCTTCGAATAAATAATTACAATTTTTATAACGAAAGCCTGATACCAGAATAAACTAGCTGTTTATTCGGTGTGAAATATCAAAGTTGATGAAATATGCATATAGAATGGCATCCCCTTCATGAACCGTAATGAGAGTTCTGTGCTTTTCTTCTATAGATTTTATGCGATCTCGTCAGCAAGCTTCACATGCATGACTACCCTTGTAAATTTTTTTTTCACTGTTTAAATCAGTGGTTTGCCATCTCAGGCGATAGGCAAGAGAAAAGTATAAGCAAACAAATGTCAAAACGAGAGCACTCGCTGCAGAACACTAACTACTGACACTACTACGTTCTTGCAAGCAAATAACAATACTGCAATACAAAACCTTAAAAACATGCCAAATACTCGTCTATAAGGCAAATTTATCTACAAAGATGATCCTTTTCTCTACTAATGAAGGCCGTGCTACCATACCGCCCTTCAACCATTGTTTCCCAAGTGCCAACCCATCCACTAACACCACATAGCTTGCTAGTGTCACTAGCTTGCTCAACAAACATGTCCACAGCACAGCGTAATCTTTTTAACCATCAATAACCAGGATCAGGTGGCATGCTTGTTGCAGTACTTTTTTTTCACAAAGCATCACATTACCAACCACACACAATACACTAGCAGCCAGCAACAGACACTAACATGGCTGCTCTCTTCACTCTTTCTAGTCTCAAAACAAGTCGGTCCCGAACCAACCTAATTTTACATACCCTGAAAGCAATACAACTGAATATTTTGGAAACAGAACATAAAATTGGTTTACTCTAGAAGTGCAGAATTTTCACCCTATGTTCCATCCAGTACCTCGTCACTGGCTCCTTTCGACGCATGGCTTGTAGCACTTGTTGCGTAACCATACACGGCGGCCGAAAGGCGGTAATGTGGAGCCTGCTCCTCTTGAGCCACCACTCGGGCACAACATAAGTGCTTCTGTCATCCAGGAAGTCGGCGACATGGTAGCTGCAAGCAACAAGGAAATAGTGTGCTAGCCGGCTGCGGAAGCTCGTATTGGAACACCAATCCCCATTGCATTAGCTGATGTAACAGGCTGTGCAACTACAAGTGAAAACTTATTTTTCATCCCTGTAACTTCATGTGACAAGGGCACAAAGCTTTTCTTCTTTTTCATTGCCATTGCACTATAATGGTATAGCACAAACACAATTTTTTTTCTGGCTCAAAGAAATTCCCTAATAAATAACTGGCAGTTGCACCTTGTGGGATTGCCAGGATAAAAGTAGGTTGGTTACCTCCCCCCATGTAATATCAAAGCATGCGACGAGAGACACTATTCAGTCTTCTCGTTTCGCCCAGCTAGCAAGCTATCTCCCACCCCGCGGCTTCGCGCTGTACCTCGCCAGCCGCGGCGGACCATGGCTTCAAGGAACAAAGGAACCGACAAGTCTTTTCGCTCATTGACATTTATCGCTGAATAATAAACATACACAGAACATGCAGGCTAGCTGGTTGACGGCGAGGATCTAGTTCATCGCCCGGACTATTTAAGGGAATCAAGAGGTTCGACTCACCGCGACAACAGCTATATCCGGGGGCGGGCGCCTCAGCACGCTCGCGTTTGCGTCGCTGGGACGCCGATGGCAGCCACTGTCGGCCCCCTTTTTGCCCGTTCCTCGAAGGAAGGAGGTCACCAGGCGCGTCCTGTCGCCTCGCTTCCTGAGCTCCAACCTTCCACCGCTTGCATCCCACGCGCTCTCGCCGGCCGCAAGACAATCCTTCGGCGAGGAGGTAGATCACCCTCGCCGACGTCTCGGCAAGCAAGTTCCCGCGAGGAGCAAGCAGTGCGGCGAAGCCGAGCGAAAGAGAATGCGCTAAGGTCGCCTTCCCACATCCCTCCAACCTTAAACTTTTCCGTACGGTGGCAAGTATACAACGCGGGGACATCTAGACGCAGTGTTTGTAACAGTAAACAAAACATGAAGGTTCTCCCCGCATAGTAGCTGTCCTCGCACTCGCCGTCATCAAACAGGTATCGCCAGCCGCATCCACAATCTAACGGCCATGCACGATCTGGCAATGTAACGCTCATGTGTCGCAGGTAACACCGAGGTTAACGCTGCTGCTCTGGACTCTGAGGTGACGGTGGACAAGTTCGTTCGAACAGGCATGCCAAGCGCAAATGACGTCTCGTCGTAGACAGCTGTGTCCGGGGCTGCTTGCATCAAGAACCGCTGAGAAGGCATCAGCAGACCCAGTGCCCCGGGCAACAGAGTTCTCAGCCAAAGGTTCGACGTAGCGCAGCGCGGACCAACTCGAGCAATCGTCACTCGCACTGGCGCCCTTCTCAGTCGGTGGTGGTGATCTGCAGGTCCCGTCCTGCCGTTGCCAAAGGCAGCAGGCCAGCGTCTCGAAGGGTAAGGCTGAAGCCAGGCCGAGCAAGTGTAGCGACTGCGCTGACAGATGACGTCCGTACAGAGTCTGCTGTCAGCTCGGACGCGCCGAGGACGTATCAGCAGCTCCAGGAGCCTCCCGACTGCAAATTGCGGCCCAGGAACCGCAGTGACACCATGCGATGCAGCACTGGACGGCGCCGCCCACACCAACATGCCCTTATTCATGGAGGGAGACAGCCGCTGCAGGGATCTCCCACAGAGCCGCAGCTAGGCCGCCTCCAAGTAGCTGCCAGTGGTTCCTAGCTCTTGAACGCTCGCAGACCCGGAGCAGCAGGCACAGACATCGCGTAGCAAGCAAGCCTGGGTGGCTCAACTCGCTTGCGTATCACATTAAGCATTCCCGCAAACCCTGAACTCAGGCAAGAAAGAAATGCTATTCCGCAGCATCGGCCGCGTGGCACGACGCTAAACAATTGCGGCTGTCAAAAGACGGTTTCCGACAGCACGCAAAAAACTCACTTTCTTGAGGCGAAAGGAGATCTCTCCCCGCTACGTGCAGAATCACTTAAAAGAATCATTCCGACGACACACACCCCGCCATTCAGTGGAGGAGGGGGCCCGTTTCCCTCCTGTCTGCTCGCGAGCTACGTCCCCCTCGGTCGTGCCCTCTCCCACGCGGTGCCGGCTCCTAAAGTCCTTCGGGCTACACGCATCTTTGGCAACTATCGGCCACCCAGAGGCTTGCTCTACTGCGCCATTCGCACAGCCGTGAAGGAGGCATCGGATTTGCCGTCGGCCCTATCCGCTTGCTGCACACATGCAGCTCAATGAGCGGCGGCGCCCATCGCGTCTTGCGATGTCGGAACGCCCGGTGCCGAGCCGCAATACCAGACAGTCCTTACAGCACCCGGGGCTCCTGGCCACACGGCTCCCAGAGCCCCGACTCCTGGAGTCGATAAAAGAGACAGCAGAGAAAAAGAAAATCGGGCCAAACAACGCAGCTTCCGTACTCGCTCACTTCGGCCTTGCAATTACAGCGCGGGCCTTATGCCCTAGCGCTTCAAGGGTGCAGGACTTCAGGTTTTCCGTGCCTCACCTTGCCGCGGCAGAAACGTCCCGCTTAAACGGCGCACTGAGAAAACTCGGCGCTCACATGTTCTAGCACGATGTAGCAACGTTCACTGCGCTCTCAAGAAAGTACGGCTGCCTCCGCTAGCGATCTGATTCACGCTAGGAGCAACGCTTGTCAGGTACGGACAAAGAACTTTTCTCACACCGAACAAAGATATGTTCCATGTTCCGAGAGACAGCCCCACGTTGATGCGCCAGATGTGGAGATTATCGTGGGGTAAAAGTAGGCTGGTTACCTTCAGCATGTAATAGCGAAACCGGCGAAGAGACGAGAGACACTAATCAGTCTGTCTTCTCGTTTCGCCCAGCTAGCAAGCTATCTCCCACCCCGCGGCTGCGGGCTGTACCGCGCCAGCCGCGGTGGACCGTGGCTCGAAGGAACAAAGGAACCGACAAGTCTTTTCGCTCATTGACATTTATTGCTGAATAATAAACATACACAGAACATTCCGGCTAGCTGGTTGATGGCGAGGATCTAGTTCATTGCCCGGGCAATTTAAGGGAATCGAGAGGTTCGACTCACCGCGACAACAGCCCTATCCGGGGGCGCCTGAGCGTGCTCGCGTTTGCCTCGCTTGGAAGCCGATGGCAGCCATTGTCGCCCTCCTTTTTGCCCGATCCTTGAAGGAAGGAGGTCACCAGGCGCGTCCTGTCGCCTCGCTTCCCGAGATCCAGCCTCCAGCCGCTTGCATCCCGCGCGCTCTCGCCGGCAGTGAGACACTCCTTCGGCGAGGAGGTAGATCACTCTCCGCGACGTCTCGACAAGCAAGTTCCCGCGAGGAGCAAGCGCTGCGGCGAAGCCGAACGAAAGGGCACGCGCTAAGGTCGCGTTCCCACAACCTCTGGGTTTAGGTTCCCACTGGCCACTTTGACTTGAATTATTTGTCACTCTCATATCACCATTGGCAAGGGAAAGAAGAAAACACATTTCAGGCTCAAATCACGTGACACTCATTGCAATTTGAACTCAGCACAATGTGTTAACCTTGACCTCTCTTCAAAGACATATCTGTAGTCTCTATTACCCACTTCTCTCTCCAGTTGTGACCTTTCATAGCCTGGCTGACAGCATTTTATTTAAGCTCACACGTGCTTCAAAATAAATAAATAAAACTGTAGATATGTTCTGGGACACCTAAGGTGAATGGTTTAATGTAAAGAACTGGTCTATGGCAGGTGCTTCAATGTTATGCTACGAACCAGCCTATGATGAAACGGCATGTAGACAACAGGCCATATCTCAAGCAGTCCGCTAAGATAGCAGTCCGCTAAGATAGCAACGCCGTATCCATGACAGAAGTGCTGGCGTAGTGAAGGAGGGGCTACGTCGTCATTGTTTTCTAGCCATGCCCGCATCGCTGGCTCAATTGCAGTGCTTCCATTTCTTCCACTCGGAAACGGCTTACTGCGTCTGCATCGGCAGTAAAATAGGAGACATGACACGCAAACGTCACCATCGCCCGGTTCCCGATCATCTTCGCTTTCACGAGAGGTGCGGATGGGAAACAATTGCTCCTGTAGGCAACAATTGTTTTAGTCTATTTGACATTGTGGTTGGCACAGGGAAGATAGGACTTTATTTCCTAGTTGCAACCCCTAATTTTCAATTGCTTCAGCAGCTTTGCTTTCCAAACACATTCACAGGGTGGACTGGCGTGCATTTTTTCTTCTTTTTTGCTTTTTGTGCGCCGCGGGATGAGGGCCTGAGAATATCGGTAAAGGTGCGTATGCATACGTGCTTGTGATGTTGCAAATTAGAATGATCGTCATTCAGCGGACCAATGGGTAATTGGTAGTTCGAGCTACGGTTCGAGCTAGTTCGAGCTACGGGCGCAGACTACGGATATTTAGGCTCTTTCCATGTATTCGCACGTAGAAAAAAAAGGGGCGGGGCAAGCAGTTCTCCCCTAGGAAAAGACTTTCATTAATTGCTAAAAAACTAGGGAATTCCTACGTAATATTTTTACACAAAGTAGAATACAAGTTGGGGCTGTCGTGCAAAACTTCAGAGTGGAGTACCCACCACTTCGCGATTCAAAAATTGTAACAAAGGCGCTATGCCATACATAACCACATGCTGCAAATGTCCCAGGTGCACCCACAATTTGCAACTGTTGAATAAATGTGCTTTGCTGCTTCTATAACTAACATGTCCACCCTGTTGGCGTCCAGCGATGCGACTGTGTAGCCTCATTACCGTCCTTATGATCTTATCCCTTTGGAGTTTTTTTCTTCCTTGCACTTGTAAGCCCTACCGTGGCTGTAGCCAAAAATTTCTTCAAAAGTGGGGGCATTTTGTAGGAAAGAATGTGAGCACTTACGGGCTGCCTGGAAAAAGTTTTAGGTGGGGGAGGGGAGTTTAAACCACGCCCCTGCTTGGCTGCATCCCTAAGCCCTGCAGATACTGTCGGCAAAATTTCGCAACTTCTGCACTTGCAGGCCCCAACGCATGCAACCTTTTGCACGTTAGAGCTAAGGAGAACTAAGGCCATGTGTTTGAATCGCAGACTACAGTCCACCTATTTCATTTATGTCGGCCTTTAAATCCCCATATTTTGGTAACACCACTACCGGACACCATATTTCCACATGATGGGCATATAATACTTGAACATCAAAAAACATGATACTGACCTCGTCAATTCAAAGCATAATGAGCAAACAGCAGGGATCATGGCATCCTTTGCCAATTTTATTAAAACAAGCCAGGAAATAAGTGAAACTGACATACAACTGACAAAGGACAAAATGTCAGTCATTTTTGGCAATAACCAAAAGCTCCCAAGTTAATAAGAATTAGATGTTTATACAATACAATATTCCGACACATTTGTTCACTGTTTTACTACATTTTGACTACTCTGGTGCAGCACAACTGCTACACAATATACAAGGTTTCATAGACACAATTCAAACATCACAATGCTCAACAAAAACAAAAAAAGCAAATATAAATTGTTGTCCAGAGCAATGCTATTTCAAATATTTACAGAAAATTTTAGTTTGTAAATATTCACACAGAAACTAAAAACACCATACACCAGACAGATAAGAAGTGTCAAAAAGGAACATAGGCATAGGAACACTGCGTATATATCTTGACCTCACCATGTCTCTGAAAGAGCTTGGTGTATGATTTCTTAAGAGACAGCAACGGGAGACATATCAGTGCATCAATGAGAGGATAGCAGTAGTTGTAGCTGATCAAAAAAAGTTACGTTAAAACTAGTACAATTAGAAACTCCAACATACAGGCATGATGATGGTGAAGCTGTTTTCTCCCAATGCTCAATATTGTGAATATATTGTGAATAATTGTGAATATATGCAATGGGAAAGCTGACAATTTACTACCGCAAAGCAGAGCATACACAATAAGTATGTTCATGTACCCGTTCTCAGGAGTGTAACTACATCTGCAAAGGAATAAATGAGATGTTGAAGAGACCAAATGGCTCAAGTGCAATATATCTACAGCAAGAAAATTGTAGCATTGTGCTAGAAGTAGACACATATGGCAAGATTATTATGACTGACCACAGGATTGAGGAAGAGAATAAGGCTTGGTTTAGCGAAAGATCAAAAGTGCCCAAGAAAAGAACTGAACCCACTGTCTGAGGCATGATCACCAAGACACATTCGGAGTGATGGCACAAAACAGATTTTGGGGTAAAAGAGAAAGAAAACATACATAATGATCAACATGTTCAGTGCTTTTTCACTGCTAATAATCAACAGAGAATGCAAAACGGGCACTTTAACATGACAAACTGACAATAACAATTTTAAACAGTGCAAGGTATTAAACAACAGAAAAAGGAAACCTGAAATGAAAAAGAAAATGAAAAAAGAAAACTTATTTTATCAAAAACAACCTCAACTTTTCGACACCACAACAGCGGTATTGCTTGAATCACACTGGCAAAGATAATTGAGAAACGGTAGGGATCAGCTGAGATCGTAGGACATCTTACTACATAGGTACATGACTTAATTAAGCCAAAGTGAAAAAATGTGCGACAAAAAAAAATGTCCATGTGCTCTGTACATGTGCTTATAAGGTGAAGACAGGTGACAAAAAGAATGTGCCCATGCACTTTGTACAAATGTACCAGGCAGGCAGCCAGGCAGGCAGCCAGTGTTTACAGGTGTGTTACTATTTAAATAATTCACTAAAATCATTCTCATTATGTGTTACGTTTGCGGTATTTTCCTTCATTCCTGATCCTGCTTGCAGTGTCTGCGATTGTAAGCTGCCTGCCCTTCGGAAGTACGTGTGACATGATTCCTATCCATTTGAAGTAACGTGCAGCCAGTGTTTGCCATTGCCCTGATGACGCTGCTCCACCCACACTGCCAACCATAGTTCACTGCGCTCTGCTGCAACAGATAAACCCAGCCACACTTTCCTTCACTCCTACCTCCTCTCCAACCTAGTTCCACGCTTGCTCATGGGGTCGTGCCAGAGGAGTTTTCTGCGTACACACGACTGCTCTGTTCTCCTGTTGCCTACCCATATTCAGCCCCTGCCTTTATTCAGAAATATGTGCTATGACTCAACACCGACGATGATGACAAAAAAGTGGCTAGCGCCTACCTTGCGTGGGCTCCATCATGGCTGCCTAGTAAATATTGGAAATAGATTGCTCATGATACTCAACCCTGTCACTGCTGTCCTGCCGCCACATAACAATTTAATCTAATTGTTGACACTCTCAACCTTTGTGTACCATTGGCAGGCCCGGCCCAAGGACAACATGGCCGTAGCAGCCCGTTGTGGGGCTCTGCCCAAATTGGGTGTTTAAGGGACGCTGCAACACTTTGAGCAGTGCAAGTAAACCTGCGCGACACTTAGCTTACACTACCAGAATTACCAGAGCCAAATATTGCACGTGTACACGTGAAGCGGTGAGTGCGCAAATCGCTGTGAAAGACGCGGAAAAACCAACCGCGCTCTCTTTAATCTTCCTCAATGTACACCCGCTGACATGTCCTAAATGACGTCATTGAGGCCATGGCTGTCCGATTGGCTGTTACTGGTCAACTTCGCGGGTAATATATTGCATTTCCTGTGACGATCCGCCGCCGTCAGCGCTGTGCAAGAACCTCTTCTATGCCTGAACCTGTAGGCACAGTTTTGCTGTTTCTTTTGCGTTTTGAGTGTGCGCGGAGTTTGAGTGATGAGCTCAATACTTCCCTTTCAACCAGACCAGTCGACAACAAATGTTTGTTGCGTCAAATACGCCCTACCAGCCCGAGCGCGCGCTTGCGAGTAGGCACCGATGCCTGTTTTTTTGTGGCACCCCACCAGAAATAGGCCCCTACACGAAGCGGAGAAAAGGAGAAAACTCCCCATCCTGTGATATATCGTAGGCCGCGGAAGAGAACGCCGCGAGCCACCACCCTCTCCGGCAGAGAGCGCGCAGCTTTCGTCGCATTGTCTGCGGTCGAGTTGAGAGGGAACGATTATGCGCTATTTCTCATCGCGCGTAGTTTCGATGATAGTGAACGGATTTTCATAATTCTTTCAAGAGGGAATTGCTGAGACAATGCACTTTACCCCAAAGTACATTCCTAGTGGTCGATGGTAAGTGCTGCAGGGCCCCTTTAAGGTTAAATTTCACGGCTTTACTCACTGTGATACGCGCGTGTTCTCTGTACACATGATGTGCCATATCGAGAAATAAGTGAACTTTGTTTTTTGAAGTTTACTTCTTTTCGAACTAGGCTGCAGCACAAAGTTCAGCACGGGCCTTGTAGATGCTTTCTCATCACGTGCTTTTACAGTGTTGTGCTTAGCGAAACCAATGATGACTTAAATTAAGATGAGAATAGCGTGCCTCCATCAAATAGTGGTGACAGTGATTCGACAGAAACTAGTGACGAAGACCACGACAGGAGTGGAGACAGCACTGTGCAGATCATTACTGTTCAAGCTACGCATTTTGTCAAAAGGCCGTGAAATGGGAGCGAAAGCTTCTGCTTTATTTCCTGGTTTCTAGGGGTTTCCATTGTCAATAGTTTTGTTTTGAGGCACACACAGCAGTCGAATCATGGCAAGAAAAAGCAGCGACACCTGCAATACTGCGGCAACCTCATCCAACACCTGTTGCGTGACCCGAGGGCTCGAGCCAAAAAGCAGGGCCTGTCTGTACATATGGAGTGCGAAGAAAGGCTTGATGGGGTGGGAGGGAATCTACAAGATTCCAGGTGGAAGCAGCAAGGAGTGTGCTGTTTGTAGTGATAGCAAAACAAAAAGAGGCAGGAGGGAAACTTTCTGCAAAACCTGCAGTAAAACCCCTGGCCTGCACCCAAAAGAATGTTTCGATCAGTTTCACACGCTGCTCAAATATAGGTAAAGAAGTTGCAAGCACAGAATGCAGGAGAAAACTAAATATCCTGTGAGTTTTTCTTGCGCAGTTTGTGTTTTTCTTTGTGGCGCCGGAAACTTGCAAAACAGTTTCAGACCGGAGCGGCGGGGAAGTGGGTAAAGTTTTGGACCGAAACGGTTAATCCCGCCACCTGCTGCGGTGGCTCAGTGGCTAACGTGTTGTGCTGCTGAGCCCAAGGATGCGGGTTCAATTTCCAGCAGTGGTGGCCCCTTTCTGATGGAAGCGAAAAGCAAAAATGCCTGCGTTGATATTTCGGCGCCCGTTCAAGATCCCCAGGTGGTCAAAGTTAATCCGAAGCCCTCCACTATGCGTG
The DNA here is from genome assembly GCF_048455015.1 of Haemaphysalis longicornis. Taxonomy (NCBI): domain Eukaryota; kingdom Metazoa; phylum Arthropoda; class Arachnida; order Ixodida; family Ixodidae; genus Haemaphysalis; species Haemaphysalis longicornis. Next base: position 152,017,117 of record NW_027526203.1, on the reverse strand, counting down.
CCTTGTAGCCCAGGTGTAGCTTCGGCCCTTTAACTCCCCAATCACAATCAATCCATCCTAAACCCGCTCAACTTGATTGGGCAGGGCTACAACTAGAAAACTTTCAGGAGTACACTCCATGGCAACACATTTTTTTTCAAGGCACTGGGACTGTATGCCACTATGGCGGCTCTTCGTCTCCTTTATTGCACAGCTGCAAAATAAATTCCGCGCTGCACGTCTCTGAATGGAACCGTGCGCACCAGCTCCAGCTTCTCTACTAGCACCAAGAGCTGTGGTGTGCTCCCAAAGGAAGCCAGAGCTTGTATAACTCCAACTGTGCCATCCTCGAGCTCAGCAACACAATTGACCCTCTTGGGCATATTGTATGTTTCCGAGTGCCACAAAATGCCTTTGCACTGGAATCTACTGTAGTACGTTATCTGTGTTGGTAGGAGCCCCAGGTGGTTCTACAGAGCAACTTCAAGCCTGATGTCGGGGCTAGAACAACTGTGACGCTGGTAACCAACTACGTCCCCAGGGAGCACAACACCAGTCCTGCCAATCGTTTGCCGGCCAACCACCCTTTCAAAGAAGGACTTTTCTTCTTCCTCCTCGATTTTGTCTGCCCAGAGACACAGGTGCTGCCACCAAACGAAAGTGCGAGCAATCTGCTCTCCAATGTGCTGCGTTCCCGAAAAATAGCCCAGCAGAACTGCATTTCGTCCCTGAAAGGGAAAGCGTGAAGTAGCCCACAACGGGCCCCAGGTTTCCACCGAGTCTGCCAGGTGGAGCAGCTGGTGTACGTTATGCGACACGTCTGGCTGTGTACAGTACGCCCATTTGCACCACAAACTTCTCCAATAGGGCCCGTGCTTCTCGTATGTCCTGCTTGGTGATCTCTGCTTTCAGGAACAGGTACACACCATAAGACAAAAGAGTAAAATGTTTGAAGTATACGAGCGGCAAGACTCTCTTCAAAACAACATAGCCATAAAACAGCAACAGGGAGCGCATCTCCGACGCCTTTCAATAGAGCATGTCCTCAAACTTTCTTGGGGTGCGGGTAATCTCCATTGGAGGAGTTATTGCAAGCAGCAAGCTATTAAGCTCCGACGTACGTGTGCCAATATACCAGTCACACTTATGGTGTTTACTCTTAAGCCACAGCTTGAGCAGTTGCCGCATCACCCCAAGGCAGGCACAATGCTGGTAGTCGGGGATAAACACGTCAACCACGTCAAAACGGGGAAGGGTCATAGCGAGGCAGGGACCAGTCACTCCTTTACAAGGTGCAGCAAGTGCGCCCTTAATGGTATCTGCTACATGTTGGCGAGCCGTTCGACGCTCTGGGGCAGTGTCCAAGAACTCATACGACTTTCCCCCCCGATGTTAACACCAACTACACCCCTGAAAACCATTAAACTTTTTACAGTTTCGGACTGCAGAACGAGCTGCTGCGTCCACTGAGCATGCGCCAGCTAAAACTCTCACATTAACCTCCTTTCCATCTTTCATACAGGAGAACCCAGTGGAAAGCTGCTGTAGTTCTTTTTTTTGTGAAAGGCGTTAGGAGTGTAGTCATGTTTGGTTTGCCCCGCACGGGGCACCTTGAGCAATCTTGGTGACGGTACTGGCGATACCGCGGACCCCGAGCCCCCAAACATAAGCTGGATCCAACCGTGGCGATGTGTTTATAGGTGGAGGGTTAGAAACCACGAACGGTGGCCGTCGGAGCCCAGGTCAAGCTCCGGCGGATGGGCTCCCTGTCTGTTCACCAGGCAGGGAGCTCTGGGACCTCTTTGGCTACCAGGGTAAGGTCAAAGAAGAAAGTACCCCAGTCTCCCTGCTTTTATACTATGCTATATGGCATTTTCAAAACCCCCCCCCAAACGTGATCGGTCCCTGAAAAGGGGCCGCACCGAAGTATCTTTTCCCCAATTGCCATCTTTAACATTTCCTGAACCGGATAATTTTTCTCGATTTCTTGTGATGGAATCGCTCAATCCAACCCACCCTCTAGCATCTCAGTCAGTCTTCTTGATCGCCAAGTATCTTGAAGCCATAGTAGGAAAATCATACAAGTGTAAAAAACAAAGGTCCGGTGAACTCCTCATCGAAATAAATGACAAGCAGCAGTCCACGAAGCTTCTAGCTCAGACTAGACTGGCTGATCTAGACATCCGGGTCACACCCCATCGGAGCCTCAACAGCTCGCAGGGTGTGATATCCGAGACAGACCTCCTGAACGAAACGGATGCGGATCTCCTTGCCGGCTTGAAGGATCAGGGCGTCACTGCCGTGAGACGCATCACTATCCGCAGAGACGACAAGGAGATTCCCACCAAACACATTATCTTGACTTTCGACCGCGCAGTTCTTCCACAACACATCAATGCAGGTTTTATCCGTTGCTCCATCCGTCCGTACATCCCGAATCCGCGGCGCTGTTTTAAGTGCCAGCGGTTCGGGCACGGTACAACCTCTTGCCGTGGCCGAACGACGTGTGCGAAATGCGCGGCGCACGATCATCCGACTGACAACTGTCCATCCGAAACCTTCACTTGTGTGAACTACGGCGGTCCGCATGCAGCGTACTCCCGCAAGTGCGAAAAATTTCAAATTGAAAAAAAGATAATTAACATCAAGGTCACGGAGAACATCACCTTCCCAGAGGCGCGAAAGAGGTTCGCCTCTTTCCCTCTGGGGAGGTACGCCGACGCGGCTCGCCGGGGGGCGGAGCGGCGTCTGGTTTCCACAGGGACCCAGTTCAGCGAGTCTGACCTGGTCCCTCCGCCGCCCCCCTCTGGGTTGCCTTTGGCAGCCCAACCCGCCACCACGCCGCTTGCTGAGGCAGCAGCGGTTGTGGTGGCAACCTCTTCCGTCGGGACCGGTGCCGCTCCCGCCTCTGTCTCCCCGTCCTCCAGTGCGTTGGAGGGTACCGAGGTGATGGACACCACGGGCCCCGCACCGGTTCCCACCGCCACCGCACCGCCCGTGCCACCTCTGGCGCCCCGGACGCCCTCAGCGGTGGCGGCTCAAACGAAGGGCTCCCGAGGGGGGGCCAAGTCCGGGGGGCCCGGTCCGTCGGGCACCCCTCGGACATCCGACGACGACATGGATGTCGGGCCGTTCCTGCCTGCAACGCAGCGCAAGGAACGCGTCCCGACGCCAAAGCCTCCCGACAAGCCAAAAAAGGCGAGAGTCACAGCCCCGAAAGAAGACACATAAACAAACACACACACTCCAGTAGCTCTCACACTAAATAATGGGAAGAGAAAACATAATTCAATGGAACTGTAGAGGCCTTCTTAAAAATCTTGACGATGTATACGAACTACTGCATGCTAATCAGCCAAGTGTAATGTGTGTTCAGGAAACACATTTGAATTCCAAGCACACAAATTTCTTGAATAGTTACATGGTCTTCAGAAAGGACAGGGGTGGCTGCACACACTCTTCTGGCGGTGTGGCCATAATTGCCCGGAAATCCTTAGCCTGCCACCCTGTCACTCTGAACACTATCCTTGAGGCTGTAGCAATACGCTTAATAATATTTAATAGGTTGATAACGGTATGCTCCATATACATTCCTCCTGATGTTTCACTTTTAAGCTCTGACTTCGAGGCGCTGGTTGACCAGCTGCCCGAACCATACATCCTGACAGGCGACCTTAATGCTCACAACACTCTTTGGGGCTCTTCTCGCACGGATGCCCGAGGTCGCCTTATAGAGAAATTCCTTACATCTTCAGGAGCATGCCTTTTCAACAATAAACAGCCTACATACCATAGCATAGGACACAACACACACTCATGCCTTGACTTGGCGATTGGCTCCGCAGTTCTCTTTCCTCTCCTCGAGTGGGCTGTGGGCACTGACCCATACGGTAGTGACCACTTCCCCACCTCACTCACATACATAGGTAAAGGCCCATGCAGTCCATCTTCCCACAATAGGTTCAATGAAGCACGAGCTAACTGGAACACATTTACAGAGACATCCAAACTACACCACACATCCATAGGACACCTACACGTTGAAGAAGCCACCCAACTCCTCACGGCGCACATCCTCGACGCCGCCGAAAAGTCCATTCCCCACGTCTCTGGTGCCCCGCGCAACCAGCGGAGGCCGTGGTGGAATGAGGACTGCAGGCGGGCGCGAGAGGCCCAGAACAAGGCGTGGGGTATCCTTCGTCGGTACCCCACGTCGGGAAACCTCCTCTTGTTCAAACGGGCCAAGGCATTAGGGAAACGTGTGCGCCGTGAGGCAAAACGAGAGAGTTGGCACACCTTCTTGACATCCATTAATTCATACACAGACACACACAAAGTCTGGACACGTATACGCAAGCTCAAAGGACAACAGACACACAGCCTGCCCCTGGTTAGCACAACAGGGGACACACTTGAAGACCAGGCTAACACGCTTGCACAACACTTCGAACACGTGTCCAGTTCAGCACACTACACGAACACTTTTATGAAACACAAAACATCTGTAGAAAAAAAGCCCTTACATGACAAAGACCGATCAAAAACTTCCTACAACTCTGAATTCACTCTCTATGAGTTGAGGGCTGCCCTGAGCACGTGCAAACCTTCAGCTCCAGGTGCAGATAAGATTACATACACCATGATACAGCACCTACACCCAGACACTCTTGAAACACTCTTACACCTATACAACAAAATATGGCTTTCGGGGCACATTCCACGCTCTTGGAGGGAGGCCATAGTAGTGGCTTTCCTAAAGGAAGGGAAGGACCCTTCCTCTCCCGCCAGTTATCGCCCCATTGCCCTGACAAGCTGCCTGTGTAAGCTCTTCGAGAAGATGATAAACAGGAGACTCGTGTACTTCTTAGAGTACAACGGTCTTCTCGAGAGCTGCCAGGCGGGCTTCAGGGCGGGGCGATCTACGAACGATCAACTCGTTGCATTAGAGTCTTATATCAAAGATGCTTTCCTCCACAAGCAGTACTGTATGACAGTCTTCTTTGATCTTGAAAAGGCGTACGATACTGCTTGGCGGTACGGCATCCTTAGCGACTTGAAGTCCTTTGGAATGTCGGGTAACATGTGGAACACGCTTGCCAGTTACCTCTCTGAAAGAACGTTTCGCGTGCGAGTTGGAACAGCACTCTCTAGGGTTCATGTGCAGGAAAACGGTGTTCCGCAAGGTGGAGTTTTGAGTTGCACGTTGTTTATTGTAAAAATGAACTCTCTTCGGAAGGCTCTGCCACCAACCATTTCCTGCTCAATCTATGTAGACGACGTGCAGTTATCCTTTAAGTCTTGTAACCTGTCTATCTGCGAGCGCCAAGTCCAGCTTGGTGTTAACAAGCTAGCTGGCTGGGCAGATAGCAACGGGTTTAAATTTAATCCAGTGAAGTGTACTTGTGTTTTGTTTTCGAAAAGGCGCGGCATTCGGCCGGATCCAGACATCAAACTCAATGGTGTCTCAATTCCAGTCAGAAATGAACACAAGTTTTTAGGTGTAGTCCTTGACGAAAAGCTCTCGTTCATTCCACACATAAAACAACTTAAACATAAATGCTTAAAGGCCATGAATATACTCAAGGTTCTCTCCCACTCTTCATATGGGGCTGACAAACAACTTCTTTTACGTGTTTTTACCAGCCTGATAGGTTCACGATTAGACTATGGAAGCGTTGTTTATGGGTCAGCAAGTAAGACATCCCTCAAAATGCTGGACCCAGTGCTTCATCTGGGGCTGCGGTTGGCATGTGGCGCCTTCCGGACTAGCCCGGTCGAAAGCCTCTATGTGGAGTGTAATAAGTGGAACCTACAACGTCAGCGAGCATACACAGATCTCCTTTTTGCTTTTAAAATTTCATCTATGCCACACCATCCTTTTAAATCGGCTTTTTATGATACGTCTATGACTGCACTACTCCTAAACCGACCATCGTTCTCTGCGCCCTTCTCTTACAGAGTTAGAGAGGAAGCGTCAGAGCTTTCTGTCTCCTTTTTAGACACCATACAAAGTTCTCAAACAGATTTTATAGCACCATGGCATCTCCGCCCTGTATCATGCGACACATCCTTCACACATGTAGATAAAAACCGAGCTCCCACATGTGCAATTCTGCAGCACTTCTTGTATTTGCAGCATAAGTATCAATTTTCTGAATTTTATACGGACGCCTCTAAAACTGCCACCTCTGTGTCCTGCGCGGCGCATGGGCCCGGCCTTAATGTCACTAAAACTCTTAACAGTAATACGAGTATCTTTACGGCAGAGGCTTATGGTGTACTTCTTGTTGTTAATCATATCCTTCAAAGTCACATCCCACAATCCATTATATATACAGACTCCCTCAGTGTCGTGCGGGCGTTGTCGTCAACAAAGTCTTCAAAAAATCACGTTGTAAATCTAATAGTCAAGGGTATTATGTCTGTGTATGTCCACAAATTTGAACTAGTCCTTTGCTGGGTCCCTGGCCACTGTGGTATAGCCGGGAACGAAGCAGCGGATCGAATGGCCGCTGCTGCTACACTCTCGAATACAGTAGACATAACCACATTACCCTACACCGACGTGAAACCACACATCAGACAACAACTTCGCAAAACATGGCAAACACACTGGAGCGAACAAACCGATAACAAGTTACACGTAATAAAACCACACTTGGGACCATACACCACCGACACACGCAATAGATACACTGAAGTCGCCTTGGCTAGATTACGGATAGGGCACACTCACGCAACGCACTCGCACCTGCTCACTGGATCTCCAAGACCCCTGTGCAGCAGGTGCGGAGAGGCCCTATCCGTGATCCACATCCTCATAGAATGTAAGGCACTCGACACTACACGACGCAAACACTTCCCTCAACTACACACACGACATATTCCACCACACCCATCATACTTCTTAGGAGATGATGCCATGTTTTCTGTTCAGCGCACCTTTAAGTTCCTATCACAAGTTCACTTTTTACAACTCATCTCATACCACCCATAGCTTTACCCCTGGTCCTATACACCAGCCACCTTATTTATTTTTTAACCACTCTTGTTCTTCACCCTGGCCCTTTACACCAGCCGTACTCATAGTTTTTAACTGATTTTATTTCGTGTTTTCTGCTCATCAAATAACTTTCTGTTTGGCGCTCTTTGCCCGTGTCGGCCTTGCGCCAATAAAATCAAACCACCACCACCATGTTTGGTTTGGAAAAAACAAACCACAGGGCACGCAGCAGGTTCCAGTTGAACTATCTCACACTGAACTGGCCAAATCTCAAATGTCGATTTTTCAAACACTCTTATCCCATCTGTGTTCCAAATGAGAGAAATGTCATCATTTGAAAAATCTGCGGACAATCTCGCATGCTCAATGGCGTCAAACACATCCTGGATTGTGTCTCCTCGAGCTCTTTGTGGAAGCCACTTCCGGTTTTTCTGAGCAAGAATCCTTAGTAACTGCTCTTTGAGAGGCACCACTAAAAAAACGAACAGAAGGCAAGATCTACATCCCGATTGCAGTTTTCACAGAAAACCTGCCTCGTGAAAGTTTCTTGCCCCAGGTACCCCTTACAATACACGCAGTAAAAATGCTTTTCGGGTTCTCGCACATCAGCACCCAAAGCCTTCTTCAGCAAGTACTTAGATCGTGGTGCTTTGCCTGGGTATATTGCATTCAGCATGTTGAACAAGTCTGTGGTGCCCTCGTCGCTAATTCTGTGACGCATCGCATAGGACGTGAGCACAGCTGACACCAGCAATGCTTTTTCGGGAAACAGAGCATTTGCTGCACCTTCATCAGCATCTTGGTCCTAAAAGAAGAATAAGACAAGTCACGTAAACTGCACACAAAAATTCTGCCCAATGCAAAAAACATCCAGCCATCTCTTCATAATTCTTACTTCGTCAGCTCCTGTCTCTTCAGAAGCTCCTGTGTCCACACCAAGTGCTGCAGATGAGACCCTGAGGACTTCTTCCTAGTATGATAAAAGTAAAACCTGTTAGTTTAGTGACTCTTCACTGGTTAAAGAGGCCATGAAAAAAACACGTGTGTTTTATCTGAATGATTTGGAGTTTCACAATGCCCTCAATGCTTGCCTGGCAACAAACAATGCTTTCTTCACTACGACATCAGACATTTTAAGCCAAAATTTCCATTCTCCCGCTAAATTGTGTCTTTCGTGGCATTAGCTATGACTTATTCAGAGAATGTGCTTTATGCAAACATTAGTATGTTGACTACAGCCACAGAGAATGGTAAAGCATCTAAATGGTTGCCTTGTTTCCCGTCAGCCTTCATAGATTGTGTGACAATACCACTCATGGACCGCTGTCCTTATAGTTGATAGTAATCACTCGTGAAAATTTGGGTATGGTCGACAAACAGGGCCACGTAAGTGGTGACATCGCTTATGCCAGTGTCAGGTGAGACAAGCCAAATGCACCTGATGGTTGTGCAGCTTCAATTAGCATAATGCACACAGTCTGCACTAATGTTTCTGTTTACTGTTACCTAATAATTTCCATTATTTACCTCACCATTCTTACTGCTATAACAAAAATTGGCACTAAATGTAAGCACAAATAGCTCGTTCTGCAAGCTTGTAATGCCTGTTTAATTTACATTGGATTTTGCCGGCCTCAGACAATTGCAATAAGCTGCCAATAATACACCATAGGTGCAGTTTAAAAAAGTAGCTAGAGTGTCGCATGTTTATTCTGTATTTTCGTCATTGTTAAGCTTATTACAGCGAAGTTTGTGATAAAAGTGGGCCAGAGTGTTTTTAATGAGGCACTCTTTTGAACGACCAAACATTCATTTTGTTTCCACAGCCCCTTTAAAAATAAAATGAATAAATTTGCCTTCAATTACCTAGTATGAAAGTCTGCTTAAACAACCTGCATAGATCTGATATTTAAATACTTAAGTCAAGCGTAGCTCCTATGATTTAAAAGACTCTTAAAATGTGCCCCGTTGATATGACACTGTCAGCTGATGGTATTAACAGTCGTTCCTTTTTTTTCCTTGGCACTCTTTGGCCGAGTAGCCCTCGTGCTACAAAAACAACACAAATCAGCAAATCACCGGCATTACTGGACCCAAAGTCAGGAACTTCCAACAGTTCAATGCACATAGAATTTTTTGTTTGAATATATAATAAAGAAGAGCATTAATAATTGATTGCCTAAGTTTCCCAACCACATGACTAGTGACATATCACAGATTCAGTTGCCTGGTAGGCATGGCCATACAATTTCCAAGCTTTAGCGAGTAAATTTACCTTTGTTGTTTTCATGCTTTGACTTATTCGCTTTTAATTAGTTTTTATATCTCACCAGGTGAAAAATGAAAAGAATAAATGAATAAATTGAAAACACTTCTACGAATACATGTTGTGATGTGATAAAGAAATACGGGACAGAAACACATAAGCACATCCTGTATTCGCATACTAATACAGGATGTGATAAAGAAATACATGCAGCTAACAAATAAGTAGCTCTTAACAAACAAACTTTACACAGCACTGAACGGAACGTCGATATGCAAGATTATTGCAATGTAAGCCATTCAATGCTCATTTCATACCGCAAAGTGTCGTATGCAATACGCCCTTGCCATTTACTGGGTACGTCATGTCAACACTACTATACTGCAGACACAGTATCGACGATGTACCCTGTACAGGTTAAGAATGCATTTGTTAATGTTCCACAATATTCTTGTCAGTAAGTACTCTTTCCACTACAGGGAGGGCGGACAAAATGGGTGATACACGACTTTCCATATTTTTACAATACAGCAGTGCATTTTAAATCAAGATTCTTCGCAAGCAACAAAAGAGGTCATTAGAAGGTAGGAAGATGACAACTCGACCGCGGCAGGGTATTGAGGAAATCACTGCATAAAAATTTTCCACGAGTGTCCTAACAATTCATAAATATGTTGGGTACCTCAAACCCGTCATCAAAAACCTGTGCGGCACTGACTTTAATGCGTTTTCTTCACGGTTACCTAAGAACCAATTGCACATCAAGATGCAACAGTATAGTTGCAAAAAGCAGTGAAAAAATGCTTGTTTGTTATTATTGCAATTCACAGCTGATCAGAAACTTGTAAAGCGAAATGAAGGATATTGTGTATTTCAGTCGCAGTAATGCTGATTATATATGATGGTAATTGTATTTGAGAACCGCAATAAAAGATCAATGCAAGTAGTACAATGTCTTCGCATGTCGAACACTGTTTACTGCTATATCAAACACTGATTCACACATTCTATCTCCCACATTGCGAAATGGCACACTGTTTACAGCAAAACAGCACACCAATGCAAACACACCACAGGCAAACTGCTACCAGGGTCCCTGGAAGACGTGGAAATTACATGTGCTAATGACACTACAAATTTGGTGGCTCTTATCCTCCAGGAGCTCTTTGTGAGAATCATATGCCTTCAATAAAGTGCGTACCATATACACTGCCGAAGTGCAAACAATGCGATTCAAGAACACTGGGGCATGTTCTACCTTCACATAGGGGGAACTCGAAAGTCATTTGCAGGACCAAAGCACTGCTGTGACACTAACCTCGTGAAGCCTGTACAGCTTAAGCAGGGTATGGTTAAGGTTGAGTGTTAGTAAGAACAGAAATCCAAACTAGCCTCAGCTGCACCTCCCCCCAAAAAAGAAGCATGATGCCGATTGTTACCCTCCAACCATTAAGTACACACTCTTGCCGAGCACTTTCGTGCTTCCCAAAAGCACTGTTTTGACATATACATAACTCGTGTACACCCGTAAGACACTGCGTTAATGGGCTCCCAACTAACAGACGTTTCCAAAAGATTCCATTGCTGGTACATTTCGAAAAGTGTAGTTGACCAAAATTAAAATACTTCAATTCATGCACTAGACGACAACCCAATTGGAAATCTGCACCACTGCGAAAATCATGCAATTCGGCTCTCTGATGAACTAAGCAACTGAATGTGAATGGTCAACAGCTCCTGGCTGGAACAATTGTATTGTGCCTGGTATCAGCATGGTAAGTCATTTCATTTTAAACGTTCAAGAGAAGATGAACAAGCTATCCAGAGATGGATTTTCCAGTAATAAGAAGATATTAATAAAGCAGTTCTCACAAGCTGCCTAAAAGGCCCCAATAATGTTTCGTTTATAGCTTTTTCAGCTTCCTCTTTGCTGATGACTTGGACTCTTTTACCTTGCTTAGGTATCTGTTTCTCATCCTCAGGTACCAAAGTAGGCAAATTCGAACGAACATCCTCAGGAACGCCTCACAGCAGTCCTTGCTGCAAAATGGTCCTTCTACGGCCTCTCTCATGATGCTCACTAGCTTCTCCGATACTGTGAAACGTCATTTATTGCTACAGAAAACAGCTGCTCCAACCTGGCCACATGGTGAAAGGCCATCTCAGTTGGCACAGCTAGTGTACCTAGTCTCTACTGCCGTGAACATCGTAAATACTTGATTTGACTAGGTGAGGTCTTGGCTCGGGGACTTTAGAAGTTGTCTACACGAGTCAGAAGCCTTACTCTTTAGGAACGTGTGTACCAGATACCCTGACACGTAACAAACTATGTTTGCTTCATGAACATCAAGTGAACGCAGGTCAGTTACGGAGAGATGTTCCGGAACATCCAGACTCGTACCGGCTGTGCTCTGGCTCTGGCCCTGGCCTGCGACATCTGACAGCGGTAGCCTTTTCAGCTCTGTTAACAGAACAGATGTGTCTTGCTCATACTTGCTTTTGTCGGATACTTTGAAGATTGCCGACTACAATATGTTTGAGCCCAGCAGCAAGTTGGTATGCATTCGGCGTTTCATTGCAGCCGTGCTGCTGCTTGACAATTCCAAACAAATTTTCAAGCGGGTCCTGGTTGAGGTTGCGTGTCAGTAGAAACTGAAACCCAAAAGAAGCTTGGAGCTCTGCCTAAAGCAAAACAATGGCCCTGACTGCCACCTACTACTTCCGTAAGGTTCTAGGCTGACAACCGGGCTCGAACTTCCGCGATTGAAACCAGAAAAAGCATGCAGTCAAGAACTTAACATGCTCAGTGGATGGAGACAGATTGTCTCATTTCTCTCTTGGATTCGAACACAGGGGGTGTTTATGGTGTCGAACAAATCATCCATCCGCTGTACAAACTCTGCTGTATCCACAGCCGTGGGGAGCAGCTCAATAAAGGCGACGAATGCCTGCATTTCTAAGTATAAACTCCTGCTTAACACCTGTGCTGCATACTTTACCTTCATGTTGCCAAAACGAGTTTCATAGATATGCCTAAAGGTAAATTTTGGCATGTACTTAACTTTAAGTGGGGCGTGGACACGTAGAGCTGCTTAATATGTTCCCAATTTACTACTTTTGTTCCAATCTTCAGTTTACGCTTCCTTAGGTTATTCCTCGTACATTTCAAAAGGTGAGGGGATCAAAAATGAAACGTATTTTCGTGCCATCTATTGTAAAGAATGGTCTTTCTGGGCGTTTTTGCCACGACACCATTGCTGCCTTCCTGATTAGAAATCAGTGCCTTCACGAAAATACCGGACTCCTTAGAATTCCTGATCAATCTTTGAAGAAGGATCAAAAGTGGGCCAGAGCGAACACCTGCCTTCCCAGTCATGCAAGCAACCGGCTGAATCCATTTCTTTGCAATGCCCGACACTAGGACTAATAGTGCAGTGTTCGCCACATTCTTCTTCCTTTCTTACCCGGGGTCAGCATAACCATGAACGAGATCTTGCTTGGAATCATACTGCAAATTTCGTTTCAGTGATATTTCGTGAAAGATCAATGTGCAGGCTGTGTTGATCATTTCCCAATTCCCCCGCACGGGGCACCTTGAGTAATCTTGGTGACGGTGAGTGGCGACACCGCGTACCCCGAGCCCCCCATATTTAGGTTGTTACCTACCGTGGCTAGAGGTTGAAAGGTGAAGGGTTAGAAGCCGTGAACGGTGGCCGTCGGAGCCTTGGTCAAGCTCCGGCCGATGGGCTCCCTGCCTGTCTACCAGGCAGGGAGCTCCGGGACCTCTTTGACTACCTGGGTAAGGTCAAAGAAGAAAGTACCCCCGTCTCCCTCCTTTTATACAATGCTATATGGCATTTTCAAACCCCCCCCCCCCAAGACGTGATCGGCCCCCGAAAAGGGGGCGCACCGAAGTTTCTTTTCCACCACTTCCTGACTTGAGTCCTCTGAAACCGAACAACTATCCTCGCTTCATCGTGATGGAATCTGTAGACCAATCAAAACCTCTTGCTTCACAGTCAGTATTTCTCATTTCAAAGTTTCCTGACAGTATTGTTGGAGGGTCGTATAAGGCCAAAAAACATCGAACCGGTATAATTCTTGTCGAGGTCAGTAGCCAGGATCAGGCCAATAAACTTCTTGCTCAAACCAGCATCGCCGATCTGCCAATCCGAGTCACGCCCCACCGCAGCCTAAACAGCTCCCAGGTCGTGATTTCCGAGAATGACCTACTAAATGAATCTGAAGCTGACCTGCTGGAGGGCCTTCGTAGTCAGGGCGTAACAGCGGTCAGGCGCATAACCATCCGCAGAGACGATAAGCAAATACCGACAAAGCACCTCATCCTAACCTTTGATAAGTCCACCCTTCCAGAATTCATCAACGTTGGTTACATCCGATGTTCAGTCCGGCCGTACATCCCGAACCCGCGGCGCTGTTTCAAGTGCCAACGGTTCGGGCACGGCACAAACTCCTGTCGCGGCCGACTTACCTGCGGAAAATGCGCCCAGAACGACCACCCGTCCGACAACTGTAACGTTCAACAATTTCTTTGCGTAAACTGCCAGGGTCCACATGCGGCCTACTCCAGAAAATGTGAAAAGTTTAAATTACAAAAGAAAATCAACATCAAAGTCACCGAGAACATCACCTTCCCAGAGGCGCGAAAGAGGTTCGCTTCTTTCCCCCTAGGGAGGTACGCCGACGCAGCTCGCCGGGGGGCGGAGCGGCGTCTGGTTTCGGCGGGGACCCAGTACCGCGAGTCGGACTTGGTCCCACCCGCGCCCCTTCCTGGGTTGCCCCTGGCAGCCAAACCGGCCTCCGCACCGCTCGCTCACCCAGCAGTGGCTGTGGTGGCAACAACGTCTGTTGGGAATGCCGCTGCATCCACTGCTTCCTCTCCACCGGCCCAAAGCACACGTAAGGGCACGGAGATGGAGACGGAGGCAGTCGCAGCGACCCCCTACCCCGCCTCACTGCCTTGGCCATCTGTGGTGCTCCCCACGCCTTCGGCACTGGCAGCGCAGGCAAAGAACACCCGAAAGGGTACCACGTCAAGGGATCCCAGTCCGCTGGGCACCCCCGTGCCTTCAGATGACGACATGGACGTCGAGCCCTTCCGGCTTTCATCGCAGCGTAAGGAACGGGCTGCGACGTCCAGGTCAGTAGAGAAGGCCAGAAATCCCCTCCCAAGAGTCCAAGCCCCGAAATACCCCACAAAAATATTCACACTCCAGTAGCTCTAACACATCATAATGAGAAGAGAAAACATAGTTCAATGGAACTGCAGAGGCCTTCTGAATAATCTTGACGACGTGCATGAGATTCTGCATGCCAACCAGCCAAGTTTAATGTGTGTCCAGGAAACACATCTGAATTCCAAACCCACAAATTTCTTGAATAGTTACCTGGTATACAGGAAAGACAGGGATGGCTGCACACACTCTTCTGGCGGTGTGGCCATAATCGCCCGCAAATCCTTAGCATGCCACCCTGTCACCTTGAACACCGTCCTTGAGGCTGTAGCCGTCCGCACAATAGTTTTTAATAGGTTGATAACGGTATGCCCCATCTACATCTCTCCTGATAATGCACTTCTGAGCTGACTTTGAGGCGCTGGTCGACCAGCTTGCTGAACCGTACATCTTAACAGGCTACTTTAATGCACACAATTCTCTTTGGGGCTCTTCTCGCACGGATGCCCGAGGTCACCTGATAGAGAAGTTTTTAACATCCTCTGGAGCATTCCTTTTCAACAAGAAACAGCCTACATACCATAACACAGGACACAATACATACTCATATCTTGACTTGGCTATTGGTTCGGCAATTCTCTCTCCATGTCTTGAGTGGGGAGTGGGCACTGACCCATATGGCAGTGACCACTTCTCCACTTCACTAACTTATATAGGTAAAGGCCCAAGCAGTTCATCTTCCCATAATAGGTTCAATGAAGCACGAGCTAACTGGAACACATTTACAGAGACATCGAAACTACAACACACATCCATAGGACACCTACAGGTTGAAGAAGCTACCCAACTCCTCACGGCGCATATCCTCGACGCCGCCGAAAAGTCCATTCCCCACGCCTCTGGTGCCCCGTGCAACCAGAGGAGGCCGTGGTGGAATGAGGACTGCAGGCGGGCGGGAGAGGCCCAGAACAAGGCGTGGGGTATCCTTCGTCGGTACCCCACGTCGGGAAACCTCCTCTTGTTCAAACGGGCAAAGGCGCTCTGAACAGACACTCTGAAAGTATGGACACGAATACGGAAACTCAAGGGACAACAAACACACAGCCTGCCTCTGGTCAGCACAACAGGGGATACACTCAAAGACCAGGCTGACACACTCGCACAACACTTCCAACACGTTTCCAGTTCAGCACACTACACAAACACTTTCATTAAACACAAACTCGTGGCCGAAAAGAAGCATTTACATGGCAATGACAGGTCAGCTCTGAGTTTACACTTAATGAGCTGAGGGGTTCTCTGAGCACGTGTAAACCCTCAGCTCCAGGCCCAGACAACATTACATATACAATGATACAGAACTTACACACAGACACTCTTGTAACACTTCTTCACCTTTTCAACAAGATATGGCTTTCGGGGCACATTCCAAAGTCTTAGAGGGATGCCATAGTTGTAGCATTCTTGAAAGAAGGGAAGGACCCTACTTATCCCGCTAGCTATCGACCCATTGCCCTGACCAGCTGCCTGTGCAAGCTTCTCGAGAAGATGATAAACCGGAGGCTTGTATATTTTTTGGAGTACAACGGTCTTCTCGAGAGCTGCCAGGCAGGCTTCAGGGCGGGGAGATCCACAAACGATCAACTTGTGGCACTAGAGTCAGATATTAAGGATGCCTTCATTCACAAACAGCTCTGTTTAACTGTGTTTTTCGACCTAGAAAAGGCCTATGACACCGCTTGGCGTTATGGGATCCTTACTGATCTGAAGTCATTCGGTGTTTCTAGTAATATGTTTAACACCCTTGCTAGTTATTTGTCGGAGAGAACCTTTCGCGTCAGAGTTGGTTCTGCCCTGTCAGAGGTACACGTGCAAGAAAACGGCGTTCCGCACTCTCTGCACTCTCTTCATAGTAAAAATGAACTCCCTTGGGAAGGCACTGCCGCCTACAATTTCTTACTCCATGTATGTAGATGACGTGCAGATATCTTTTAAATCATGTAATATGTCAATATCCGAACGCCAGGTCCAGCTCGGCGTCAAGAAACTTGCCAGCTGGGCAGACAAGAATGATTTTAAATTGAATCCTGTAAAAAGCTCCTGCGTTGTGTTCTCTAGGAAGCGCGGGGTCCATATGGACCCAGACATTACTCTTAATGGCGTGTCGCTTCCTGTGAACAAGGAGCACAAGTTTTTAGGTGTTGTGTTTGACCACAAACTCACATTCATCCCACATATCAGGAAACTTAAGCATAAATGTATGAAAATAATGAACATCATTAAGGTTCTGTCCCACCAATCTTATGGGGCTGACAAAGAACTCCTACTACGGCTCTATAATGCTATAATACGGAGGTAACTTCTTTTATCCGCCTAAGAAGCCGTAGAACCAAGGGAGGGTGAACCTTGTAAAAAGAAAAAAAGTGGTAGTAATTCCGTATAAGCATAAATTGTCACATGGGCTCAAAAATGTAGCTGGTAGATTTGGTATAAATATTTTTTCAGCACCCATTAAGATGGGAAAAATTTGTTGTCGAATAGAAAGAAAATTGGCAGAATCTGATATTGCAGTTAAAAAGAAATGCTCTGTTAAGCACAGGTCCCCTCTAGTCGAGTGTAAAACGGGGGTGGTCTATCAAATTCCGTTTAATTGTGGCCACGTATATGTTGGGCAAACCGGTCGTTGCATTAATATAAGTTTACTAGAGCACAAAAACGCACTAAAAAACAAGAAAGATTCACATGTCACCAGACACTGTTCCGAGCATGGGTGTTTTCCGCTTTTTCATGACACCACCATCCTTTCGGTTCACACTAATCAGATCACTAGGGAAGTTATCGAAGCATTTCACATTAGAAAAAGAGGCGATATCTGCATAAGTGAGCCGTCGATAGCATTACATGAAAAAGAATTCTTATTTCTAGATAAGTCCGTGACTTAGAGTTTGGTGTTACTTTGTAGTGATAATCTTGATGTGCGTCATGTTGTGAGCGCACGTGGGTTTTGGGAACATAGTATATATGCGTGTTGCAGTTTATTAAAAATAGTTGTGAGTACAGCGTCGTCCTGTCGTCTTTCTCTCCTAGTGTCCCCGTTTTTTTTTACGCTGTTTCATCAAGATGATACATAACCAGTACCAACTCGCCCAAATGTTGATCCTTCTGCAGTCCTTTACGTGTACCCGCTCTCAGCAAAATAGAGGGAGGGGGGCAAGCAGTACGCTAAGATAGCAACGCCGTATCCGCGGAGCAAGATAAACAGGAGCGCCGACTTCGCTCTCTCCTGCGGGCTCTTAATGTCCATCACTCGAGGAGCGCAATGTAGATGGCGCAGCGAATGGTCCGGCGGCTAAGCGGCCGGCGTTCCCCGTGCGCCGGCGGGCGCGTTGGCGGGACGCATTCCGTCGGCTTTTGTTGTCTGCTTCGGGGACGGTAGTTCTGGGCACGGAGTGCTTTGGGCCTGCGTTGGCGCCGTTTCGCGTTCATCGCGCTCCTCCTTCGCACGGCTTGATTAACTTGTTCGACAGCACCTTCTGGGTAACCCGAACCCGAAGGAATTGAGTGGTCGTACGGCACGGCAAAGATGCGTTAAGGATTGGTTTGCATGGCGGGAAAACAAAATGTAGAGCGCCACATATAGACATATGGCTGCTATACAAACAATACCTTTTGCGCAGTGCTTGCCGAAAATGTGACTCCGTTTTGTAAATTTGTGAACACCAATTCGGCTGTGTTTTAACAGGTTTTACAAAAGGCGAAAGGAGCAACTGGTTCTGATCACTAGCGATTATAAAAGTTGATTCAGCTTTCTCGCCGTCCTCCAACTTACGTCCAAAACAGAGTGTGCCTAGAGCACGAACCGGCACTCACACGCTCATCAGAAAATATCAGAAACGCGATAACATCACCCGCGACTGCCCGCGACGTAGCAATCTGCTCAAGATCGAGGCCCTGACAGTGCGGTCTTTTCACAAGCCTTCATTTCGCGATATTTGAATTCGTCCGGACCCTATATCTCTGTGGTGATGATTCGCCAAAAGAAAAGGTTTGACGAGCCGGTTGTTTTGCTGGTCAGCCGCTTAAAGAAAAAAAAAACGTAGGGAACCCTCGTAGGCCCAAAATTGCAGCCATACAAATCGCAGCATTTTATTTGGAGTGCACGGCGTTATCGACGAGATAACACGACCGTAGAGCGACAGTGAACATCGGGCGGTAAGTTGCCGTATGAGTTACAATGAAGGTTGCGTTTGATATTCTTGGGTGCCTTATCAAGATGACAGTGTTTTTGTACACATATTACAACAGGGCAGCCGTTCAATTCAGTCATTGGCACAGAAATGCGTGTCCCATTGCCGTTTGCCGATGGAGACTCCGGGCGACCCTTGTAAGCATTGTTCGTGCGCAGAAGCGGCATACATAATTAAACAGGCGGCCGCAGAGCGGGCTAACAACAGAGGGTAATTTTTGCGCTGCATCGGTTTGTCGTAAGCAGAATCACGCTAGACTGCATGTTGTGGCGTTTCATATTACTCTTGCTCATTATTTGGTGTTTCTAAAGTCGTCGTCGTTCAGTTGCGTCTTACATCTGCTGGGTTAGTACAATATTTTTAGCGGGTCTTCATAATGTCCGAATAAACGCCCCCCGATAGGGAATAAGCGATCGCCATGTATGCGGTGGCGTGCGATCATGTGCGCCGTCTATTCCGGCTGCTAGCGGGTGTTTAAATTCCGCGCGTGCGGGCATTCCTCCTGCATAGTAGGACAGGCATACGACAGACGTCGTTGCGAAAGAAACGACGCCTCGGCGGAGAGCGAAGAAGGGAAGAGCCATGTACACAGGCACAGCGACGAGAGGGCAAACGAAGGAGGAAGAGAGCAAAGGGAAAGCTGGGCGGCCGGCGGCGCGTGGACGTTATCAGCCTGAGCAAAAGAATTTTTCTGGGCCACAGTCGGCGCTCCTCTTTATATCTTGCTCCGTGGCCGTATCTATGACAAGTGCTGGCATAGTGAAGGAGGGGCTACGTCGTCATTGTTTTCTAGCCGTGCCCGCATCGCCGGCTCAATTGCAGTGTTTCCATTTCTTCCACTCGGAAACGGCTTACTGCGTCTGCGTCGGCAGTAAAATAGGAGGGGTGTAGCACGCTTCCCCATGTCGCATTTCCACCGTCGCAGTTTTCCCGCCCTGCTTCCCTCGTGTCTCAAAATTCCACTGTCCATAATCCCTGTCTTTCAACCCACGTGTTGCTCATCCCCCTGCCGCGAAAGCCCTCTCCTCGAGCTGGAGAGGGGAGCGACCCTTTTAGTGGGAACAGGCAGGGGAGCTCGCCTGGCATTGTGCGAGCTCGGTCCACCTGGAAGAAAAAGACGGCCGTGCCTCCCCGCTGCAAATAAATTAAAAACGAACTGCATCAGAAGAATAAAGTGTTTGTCCATGGCGAAATTTAAATGCTTCGGTCCGGCCGGGTCGTCAGTGTTAGGCCTGGTAAAGAGAAGGGATAGTTAGGTTTTCTGTAATAGCATAGAGGCCGCTGCGGCGGCTTTTCTGATGGAGGTCAAAACCAAAACGCCCGTGTGTACGAGATTTCCGCACATGTTAAAGATCCCCAGGAGGTGAAAATTAATCCGGAGCCCTTCACTACGGCGCGCCTCCTCGCCTCCGTCGCGTCGGTGCGTGAAACCTATGATAGCATGGAACTTACACGTTGACGACGCGGCCTAAATACGGGCTGATTGCTAAGCTCCCCCCCCCCCCCATCAGTTATAGCGGGGGAGCACTCATTGTACGTCCCCGCGCACGCATTGTGCGCTGTGCGCCCCACGGCAGCCACTGCCCCGTTGTTCGTCTTGGCGCGCCAACAAAAGCCGACCCAACCTTCGTTTTCGCTGAGGAGAGGAAGGAGGTCGAGGGGACACGAGAGGGGGCAATTGCTAACATGTGCATATGAGTGGAGGGATTTTGAACACGATGGGAAATAGGCAGTTTATTTTGAGAGTGGGATTTTGAGACAGGCAAAACAGGCTCGGGTTGTTTCGTGGTCCACCCAATAGGAGACGTGACACGCAAACGTCACCATCACCCGGTTCCCGATCATCATCGCTTTCACGAGAGGTGCGGGTGGGAAACAATGCTCCTGTAAGCAACAATTTTTTTAGTCTATTTGACATTGTGGTTGGCACAGGGAAGATAGGACTTTATTTCCTAGTAGCAACCCCTAATTTTAAATTGCTTCAACAGCTTTGCTTTCCAAACACATTCACAGGCTGGATTGGCGTGCATTTTTTTTTTTTTGCTTTTTTGGGCGCCGCGGGATCAGGGCCTGAGAATATCTGTAAAAGTGCGTATGCATACGTGCTTGTGATGTTGCAAAACAGAATGATCGTCATTCAGCGGACCCAATGGGTAGTTGTCTTAGTCAAGTTCGCTGTACGTAGGGCCCGCACAACGTACACGGAAGGTAAACATTTCGCTACGATCTGTCTGGTTGGGAAGTTACAAATAAAAAGGTATAATTGCACTTCAAACAGTGATGCAGTATACGGAGAACCCCACGTTTCACAACCAGCTTTCTTTCCCAGTGGTGACTGGGGCCAGGTGCTGGGGCGTCTAATAGCCTTTCAATGCGTTAGGTATCTCACAAAGCCCCTCTCTATGGAGCACACCCCGTGCGTGTAGACAAAAGTTACGAGTTCCAAAGTAGCAATTTATGTATGGTGAAGTTCCATGAATGTGCCACCGCTCAAGTAAAAGCCTCCTCCTCCAGCTTTGTTTGTTCTCGATGATGGCCGTCCCGACGAAGTCTATTCTGTGGCCGTATGCCTGGCAGTACTTAGCTACACATGCACCATGAGCTGGCCCAATCGCTTTTGTGCACAACAACCCCCCCCCCCCCGAAAATCCGCTGTGGACAAAGTAACCAGTATCGTTGGCGCCTGTCGCCACCATGGAGCAACAAGCTTGGTGGTTACACCATTCCGCGCTTCGTGGTCATGCCGACG
This sequence comes from Haemaphysalis longicornis, assembly GCF_048455015.1. Taxonomy (NCBI): domain Eukaryota; kingdom Metazoa; phylum Arthropoda; class Arachnida; order Ixodida; family Ixodidae; genus Haemaphysalis; species Haemaphysalis longicornis. The sequence goes on along the minus strand of NW_027526203.1, from coordinate 151,995,678 downwards.
GCGCCCCATCTCCAGGAATCGCTTTGTTCCCATCAGATCGCCCATTCGGCAATTAGCTTTACACGTCGGGCATATCATGGACACCCGGCACATACCTGGCTTTCTTCCATTATAGGAAGAGAAAAATTGAATAGACTGGTTTGACGAGAGCCGGGACAGTCATATTCAAGTTTTGGACGTCCAGTTTACACAATGAGGCAGCGCAAGTGACACCCCCCTCTCTCTTACAAGGGAGCTGGTAGCCGGCGGTGCTCAGCCGTCCCGTCCCTCCCCTTTAGTGACGCCATTGTAAGTGTGATCGTTGGTTAGTTTTGAAGTAGAAGGCGAGATTGATAGAGAAAATAATTAAAAGGGGTTACACACGCGCTTAAAAAAGCTCGGTTACTTTCTTTTTTTTTTGTTTTCGCGGCGGTTTGGCGGAGGGGAGGGGAAGGAGAGATAGGAATGGACTAAAGCAGCAGCGTCTTGCAGCGTTGTGTGAAGTGTGAAGCGAATGCAAAGCGCTGCGGTAACACCTAAAGTATTACGGTTGTTACTATGAATGTTGAAATAAAAAAAGGTGAACGGGAGTAAATAACAACGTTAATTTTTGACATCTACTACCAAAATGGGGTTTTACGCGATGATGCTCCGCCTCGGTTTAGCGTTCGTTTCCGTGACCAGCGGCTCAAACAAAACTCTCGAACTTGAAAACATATATCAACTGACGAAATTACGATATTAAAACTGAAATGTTAAAAGATTGCCTGTGACAGCCCGTGCACCGAAATGTCCGCACCGAGGCATCCTGCACCGAAACGTCCGTGCAACCCCCAAGAAGTACGTGCACCAAATTATCTGTGCACCCAAATGTCCGCAGCGAAATCTCCAGATAACAATTAGAGGTAGAACTTCCGCGAAACCAACATTTTTCTGGATGTGCAGGGCGTTACACGGTTCGTCATTTTCCGTAATTAAGTGATATTCTTCTGTTTTTTTTTGTTTTTCCAAATTTCTTTCGACCAATTATACCATATACGCTATTATAACGATTACACGAGAAACTTTGGTGAACTCTGCAATATTGTTGGAAACGCTGGGCGGCATACCATTTGCCATTTTCCGTAATTTTTTTTTATTTTCTTTTCGTTCTTTTCGTCATCCACACCACCTAAAAAACAACCAATCAATTATTCGAAAATGTCTCCCGATAACTCGGATTAAAATTTTTAATCGATGATCAGCACTGGCATTCATCCATCCATCCATCCATTCGGTTACACATCGTCCATCGATTAATCTATCAAACCGTTTGTCCGTCCATCCGCCCGTACGTCCATTCTGTATGTGTACCCAGTTTCCTTTGCTAGATATTACCCTCCTGAAGAGTTCACTTCTGGCCTATACATGAATAATAAAGCATCCCATCTCTTCCTCAACCCTTTAGCTCAAACCCAAAGCAATAAAATCAAAACCGTAACTATGTTGAGATATGGGTAACTTGAAGGGGAACATGGTGACCAGAGCATTGGACCATTTTTTCCTAGCTTGTCACTGGGGCCATTTTTTTCCGTTTCGGACGAACTCAGTTACAGAAAAAAATGACGGTTTAGAAGGCTGAGATACCTCCCCCATTAAAACAACTTTAAACGAAAAACGAAAAAAAAAACAAGAGCAACGGGAAACATAGATATCCCTTTCTGGGATGGCAGGAGCTCTATCTGTAGAGGCAGTTTGTCCTGCAAGACAAGAAAGACAAACTATGATAAACTTAAAGCCCTCAGTTGCTGATATATCTGTTTCACACATGCGACACGAGGTGTACTTGAATCACTGTCATCTGTAGGTCTAGGAGTTCCTTGCCTGGGAGTGGACAGGGAATCCTCTGTAGAAATAAAATATGCGTAACTTATAGATCTGAACGTCCCTGCTTTACGAAGACCATTGTTTAATATGCGCTAATACATATCGAGCCAAATCTGTCATATTACAATGAATGAAAAAGGTTGAAACGGACCTGAAGCAAGGGACGAGGGAAAGCAGACCGGCAACTCTGGGTACAACTGCCGGGCAGATGATGGTTGCTTCCGTCCCCTCTTCTGCGACGGCGAGTCCGATTCAGAAACAGACTCAAAGCGGTTCGGCCTTCGCACCTTCCGACGTTGATTCAATTCGTCTTCCGTGGATGACAAATTCGATGTGAACTGTGAGCGATGAAGTTTTTTCCTCGTGGTTTCCTATGAAGCTGGAAACCTAAAAACAAAACAAAAAAGCATTTGTGGTGAATTTGTGTGCAACGAAAACCGGTCAAACAAAGTAAAGGGCAGCCCATTATATCAATTACTTAGTCAATACATCATTTTCTACACGCATAACACGTTTGATAGCATCGTGCCTATTTTTATCTTATGCATGTTACGCTTTCTGCGACAATATTGTGGCTTTTGCTCTCAATATTGGGATCTAGCGTTTCACATTTCGGCCTTGTTTTTGGTAAGATTAAAACTGTTTTCACAACCCATCATATTGCCACAGAGAAAGGAAAACGAGTGCGAAAATTTGCATTGCTCCTTCTCTCGCTCTCAGCGTAACACATTGGCATAACGAACGCACTCGATCACAGAAACTGGAAAAATTGAGGTTAGGCTTAACCTCCCTTTCTCTTGCATCGGGGGAAAGCAGGCACCATTGATGTTCTTTTGTTATAGACAAACATTGTTCTCATGGCACCGCGGAACGATGCAGGCCTGTCAAGTGGGCAAGTTTGCTCTTGCAGATAAGAGGGCATCTTGAAAGCAGCTGAAAAAGACCATCTAAATCTAGCTGGGGTGCATGCTTTCATTTTGCAGACGTGCGATCACTCTCTACATCTAAACGGAGTGTTTGGGTGAAAGGAGGGGGGGGGGGGAGAAAAGGCGTAAGAAAAGGGTGTACTTGCCCAGGCGCCTTTGCATTAACATTGGGTTCGCGCTTACGCAATCGAGACGATATCACACCGCACACTCGGGAATACAAATGGGAGGTACTGGGAGCAGCCATATTTGGCGTTTATAAAGGTTTCAGTTAGCGCAAGCGGCGCACATGAAAATACCAGGCGCCGGCTTTGAGCGCGTGCCGCACGCGCGTAAACTTCACGCGTGTGCCGGCTTCGGGCACACCGCGCTTCTCAGAAATGGCATTGCCCCGCTCGCGAGCAGCGGCGAGCTGGCCTGCAGAGCGAAAACATCCAATTTATTTCTACTTCTCAGGTTTAGTTTCTTTGCGTCCGCAAAAATCTCATGAAGTTGCAGTAAATGAAGCCCACTCAAAGCAAAGACAACTCAAAATCTCAAGTCACAAACGTGTTTACAACTTACCGAAGACACCTTTCGCTTCCACCGAGTATTGTGGCCATCCTTCCTGTTGTTTGGCAACGTCCTTAAACAGCCCTTTATGCTCTCTGGCTTCGCTTTAGGCCAGCAGTACATTTGCGTGCGATTTGGAGGTAATAGTGCGAGCGTCGACCCACCACGACGATAACGCCCCCGCGCGGATAGTTTTAATGCGCCTGGTTCCTAGCATACGCATTCGTCTTTCCCTCAGTAGCTGTTTATTCAAGCAGCCATCACTCCCGCCAAAAAACCAGTAATTCCTTCCCCTTTTTTTTATCGCGCACGCAGTGACGACGTCCCACTAGTATCTTACAGAACGTCTTGAAAAAGTGTGTACAAACACATTGTCGGAAATACTGCGTACTTATAGTAATGGGTACTAGCGCTGCTCACGATAACCAAGAAGAAAGCGCACACGTGATTACAACCACCGAATCACCACAAAGTGGAAAGGCTGGTTTAGTAGCTGCGGGAGGGATGACAGCTTGCAGGAATAGCGACCGATGGAGAGGAGAATGCATAAACTAGGTCACAGGTGCGCGGGAAAATGCCGCGCGAGGGCGTTAACGTCTTTATCGGTCGAAGCTCGCGCGATTACCTTCAAATCGCACGCGACTGTACATATCGTCAGACACCCATGCTGCACGCACCACTTCAACTTCCAAGCTCTGTGTGAACTCCAAGATAAGGAACAGCAACTAAAGAAAGGAAACCAGCCTACGGGAATTTACAGCATTTACCTTATCAGACTTTATACAGCTAACACTATATACACGGCACACATTCGCGTAAAATTGTTCATTTTAAACCCCGTTATCTAAATCCTTCACAGTTTGAGTTACCAACAGAACAGCAATTTTTTTGAACTGCCTCGACTGAGTCGATTAGATATGCTTGGTATGGGCTCCACATTGCAGGCGCACATTCCAATTTAGACCGGATAAGAGACTTGTACGCCTGCGGTTTCACCTTCTTTGGGGCGTGCTGCGGGTGACATTTCAGAAATCCTAAAGATTTGTTCGCAGATGATCTATTGTAAGTGCAGGCGCTAGTTAAGATCGTTGCTTAGGGTGACACCGAGGTACTTTTATGATTGCACTTGTTTGAAGGCGACGTTAGAAATTAGGTACGGGAACAGAAAGCGGTTGTGGCGGCGGTAAAATTACACTGTTTTGCATTTGTTAGGATTAAGTTTCATAAGCCAGCGGTCACACCATTCTTGTACGTGGTTAAGGTCATCTTGGATAGTGGATTGATCATTGGGGTTAGTGATTAGGCGATAGATTACCCAGTCGTCGGCCAACGAACGTATTCTGGAGGATGCGAAGCTAGGTCATTATTCGGAAATAAAAAGGGAAGAGGCCCGAGAACGGGGCCTTGTGGGACACCTGATGTTACTGTAGGAGGACTAGGGTATACACTGCATCGAGGGAAACGAACTGGGGTGCGGTTAGTAAGAAATTCTTCAATCCAAGTTTTAATGTCAGTATGTAAATTCAACGATTTAAACTTTATTACCAGTCGCTTATGAGGTACCCTGTCAAACGCTTTCGCGAAATTCAGAAATTTTGCGTCAGTCTGCTGGGTAGTATTAAGACGTATGCAGACCCTGGACAAAAAGGGCTAATTGGGTTTCACAAGATTAATCCTTCCGGAACCCATGCTGAGGAAGATGGAAGTAGTAACTGTTTGCGTCAAGAAAGTCGGTGATTTGGGAGTAGATGAGGTGTTCCATGATTTTGAAGGGTACACTTGTTAGGAAGATGAGGGTCATAATTTGAAGTCAGGAGTGCCTTCCCCACCTTCCAATACAGCGGTAAGTAGCCTGTGCAAATGGAATATGAGAATATTAGCGAGAAAATCATTGCAGAAATGTATTTGGTGTTTTTAGGAATTTCAAAGTTGAGGTCTTTCACACCTCTTGCAGAAGACAGTTTTACTTTATCAATAAAAGGCAATATACCCGCTTGGATAAAGGTTATAAGCGGCATACAAGGCAGAATAAAATTCGTTAACGCATGGTATGGCATGTTGGTTTCTTTGGTAAAACTGATGAAAAAGGCGGTATTGAACAATCAATGCTGTCGGCATCACTCATACCGTATGTACTCGCATAATGATCGCACACACGTAATGATCGCACCCTTGAAGTTCGTCGTCAAAATAACAATTTTTTTTATTTCCCGCGCAATGATGGCACACTGAACTTGCCGCAGCCATATGACGTGTGTCTGCCAAGTCCTGCTGACGATGGTCGTGCTTACCTAAGTTTCCTCCTCTTTCAAAGCGTACATGGCTATGTCATTGCCGTAGACTTGCCGATATTAGCGATATCGGCACGCATCAGTTCGTTATTGGTGCGAAAGAAACTCGCACTAAATTCACATAATGTACTTACAAGACAAAGAAGAAAACGCGCTCAGGCTGCGTCGGCAGCCGTGTCCCGCACTGGGACAGCAGCAGCCACTTATTGGTCCACCTCTTCTCACCTCGCAGCAAACTTGTTTCAGCGCGTTCCGTAATTAATAAAAAAAACTACATTTTGAGTCACTTTTCACAATTTCCACACACCAAGTAATGAATTGTCACGCCAAACCCCTAAATATAATTATTTTTCTCCTTATGCTTTTCTTCCCAGAGAATATCTATGGTGTAGGCTTCGTCCAGGGCTTTTTTCGAAATTGCTAATGGCGGCAGCTGTCATTTCCCCGGTAATTAAAATAAAAATGTACGAAAGTTTTGAAAGGGGCTTGAATACAAAAGAATAAGAAATCCGCCGAAAGGAAGCAAATGTTCGTTTTGTTGTGCTCCCGAAGCTAGCATAGCCAATATAGGTCTCAAATAAGATCTGCCTGAATATATTTGAAAATTACCGCAATTATTGTCAACTCGCTAATTAAAGGTGATTACGGTACCTGCATCAAGTGCTTACAACGCTGCATAGCACAAGTAAACCCCGAAAAGAAACGCAGGAGGACCCGTATTTTTGTGTACTTGAATAAGTCGTGTACTACAGCTGCGGAAAATACTGTGTATGCAGCGACACAACTAGCGTAACCAGTGTTCGTACTTTTGAAGACTCAAATAACGAAACCTCGCTTACTGTCTTCACCACCAATGACCAATCGAAGTGGCCTAGTGTGCGCATTCGGCCCAACATGAATAAAAAATGAACACTCCCAACATAACTAAAAAAGGCACAACACGCAAGGCGGGAATGGCGTTTCGCAATCCGGAATGTCCTCGCGCAGATCCCATTTCTGATTAAAATTGAATGCTCGGACACTTCATTTATCAAATTTGCACCCAAGGTCACTTCGCTAGGTCATTCTGGTGCATTGCGGTGAAGACAACCTACGGTGGCTTCTTAAAGTGCGGAATGGACGTTAGTAAGAATATTCGTTGAACTATGCATGCAGCATGCCATTGGCTAAACACGTGACTACTAAGATTGACATGCGCACACATTAAAGAATAGAAAACATGCGTATAACTACAAAAAAGTGAAAACAAGGGGTTTCATAATGCAAGGCACTCGACACAGGAAAACAGCCGCCACGCATATACAATTCTACTTGAAAGACAATCAAGTTTTAACTGTTTATAAAGATCGCGGTTCTGCTACGGTAGGTCCTAGGAAACGAGGGAAAATGTAGATTGTTGCTAAAAATACTGTAGCTGGCTGCGAGATGGCTCCACAAACGACTGCTTGGTCGCTCGTATGCATGCAAGCTCCACGAATATTAGGATCGTTGTTTTTTCGATACCGAAACGCAACGATTTTGCTTTGTATGTCTGTCTGTCCCTTGATTCCACCGCCCGACAAAAAGTAGACTCAAAGTTTCTACAGGAAATGTATACGGGAAAGATCGTTCCAAACTTACCGACCAAGATACTAACTTTAGCAGCAGAAAGGGAACAGCGGGAATGTTAGAGGCAAGATGTCAGTGCATCTTATGTTACTCTCGTGTTGCGCTACACCGCGTTCACCTGCCCGTGGATAACGTATACACAAGGCGATGCAAGGATAAACCATGGCTCAGATAATTTTTGGAAAACCTCCACAGGTTTTACTGGTTTTTGAAAAATTAGAGAAACCTTCAGTTCGAGAAATCACTGGCGTATCTCCATTCATCCAACGGCCTTGCAACATGATTGGACAGATTTGCAGATTCGGCATGGTGACTCTGCAGGAACAAGGGTAGTTTGTTTCCTTTCCCCAAAACGTCTGAGGAATGCAACCACCTTCCCCACCACATTGTGTATTGAAGATCCCGCATCATTCAAGAATGCACTTTCTATACATGTAATGCTGTAACCTGGTTTCCGGAAATATGCTGATGTTTACATACTGCCTGTACTTCTACACTGTAACCTGTTTTCTTGCAGTGTACCCACCCCCTCTGTAACGCCGTAAAGGCCCTGAGGGTACTGTAATGAATAAATAAATAAATAAATAAATAAATAAATAAATACACCAATAAATAAATAAATAAATAAACAAAAAGCTGTCGTTTGCGCAGGCACAATTATGATAGTAGTGTTTTTTTGTTGACCGTACTAAATGTATTAAACTGTCCACAAAATCACCAGTCTGCAGTGACACCTGAGTCATCGGTAGGTATGAAATTTGCGGCAACAAATTTCTTCATCAGGTGTATGCTTTCTGGACCCCGGGGTCAGAGCAGCCCAACGCCGCCTCCCATTGATCAACATAGGGGATTCGGGGTAAGGGGTATTGAGGGCACGCCCACATAGCGGGGCAGATGGTGTCGACATCTCCGCAGTGGGGGCATAAGGGTGATGGGTACTGATCGGGGTATATGAGATAAAGGGTGGCGCGCCACGGAAGGGTATTAGTTTGAAGGAGCCGCCACAAGCGTTCTTCCTTAAGCGAAAGTGAGGAGTGGGCTGGGGGGTATTTCTGGCGGAGGAGGCGGTAATGCGCGGTGATAGCCGCGTACGTAATAAGGCTATCTCGAGTGGATTGCGCGCCGTGGTTAGGGGTAACCGAAGGGCCTGCTCGGACAGTAAGATCTCGAGCTCCTGTATGGGCCGTCTCGTTACCTCCTAAGCCGGTGTGGGCGGGAGGCCACACGAGCTCCACGCGCGTTTTTTTTTAAAGGAGGGAGGGGGGGCGGTTGTGCAGAAGAATTTTGAAAGCTTTGCCTGATATGCGCCCTCGGGCAAAGTTCCGTATAGCAGATTGAGAATCGGACAAGATGACTTTTGGGGTAGTACTCTGAGAAAGGGCTAGCGCTATTGCCGCCTCTTCCGCCTGAGTAGGTAAGTGGGTGCGGATGGTGAGAGATGTGAGTGGGGGGAGTTAGGACTGTTGATGACCACCGAGGCATAGGCTGTGTGGTTTTGCTAGCTAGCGGCATCCACATAGTGGGTTGTCGGTTTGATAGGGTATTTTTCTGCCAGGTAACGAGCGCGTTGTTCCCTTCGAGCGACGTGGTTTGTGGGGTGCATGTTGCGGGGAAGCGGCCGGGTTAGGATATTGTCTCGAATGGTAGGGGAATCGGGTGGGCATAATTAGTAAAGATTGGGATGCGGATGTGTAATCGGCGGAGAATTGTTAGTCTCGCAGGGGACGATGCTAGACGGGAGTATTGATTCATTAGATGGGCCTTAATAAGTTCCTCAGCGGTATTGTGGATACCAAGTTGTTCCTATTTGGCAGTGGAAGTGCTGTGAGGTACCTGCAGGGTGACTCGGTAGACCTTACACAACAGGCAGTTTACTTTGTCGAGTTCTGCACGGGTGGGATTGAGGTACGGGAGGGCATAGTTTGAGAGATATGGATGAACCGTGGACCCTTCTTTTTATGCGATGCAATCCTGCCATGGGCAATTTTGACGCAACTCCACGTACAAGTAAAATTCCCATGCCGTTCCCTCTCAGAGTGAGAGCAGAAGCTTCTGAGCTAGCAGTGTCATTTTCATATATCCACAAGACAGCGATCATTGATTTTATTGCACCATGGCAAGCCAGTGATGTTTCTTGTAACTGTCCTTTGTGCAGTTCGACAAAAACAGGGCACCAAGGGCAGCTATTATGCAGCATTTTCTCTTTCTGCAGGATAAGTACCAGTGTGCAGAGTTTTACTCCGACGCATCAAAGACAGCTGATGCTGTGTCTTGTGCTGCGCATGGATTGAACTTTAACGTGGCAAAAAGAATGAACTCCCACAACAGCATTTTTACAGCTGAAGCACACGACATTTTACTTATTTTAGACCACATTGTCCAACATCAAATTCCAAAGTCCATAGTTTTTACAGATTCTCTTAGTGTTGTACCTGCACTTTTGTCTAGAAAACGCTCAAAAAATTATGGAATCAATCTTGTTTTTAAGGGCCTTATGGCGGCATACGCATCAAGTCTTGAAATAACAATATGTTGGGTTCCTGGCCATTGTGGAATTGCCGGTAATGAAACCGCAGATGAAATGGCCACTGCTGCTACACTCTTGAATTCAGTGGGCATAGCAACACTGCCGTACACAGATATAAAGCCACACATCAGACACCAACTTCACAACACCCCGCACGGGGCACCTTGAGTAATCTTGGTGACGGTACTGGCGATACCGCGGACCCCGAGCCCCCAAACATACGCTGGATCCAACCGTGGCAATGTGTTTATAGGTGAAGGGTTAGAAACCATGAACGGTGGCCGTCGGAGCCCAGGTCAAGCTCCGGCGGATGGGCTCCCTGTCTGTTCACCAGGCAGGGAGCTCCGGGACCTCTTTGGCTACCAGGGTAAGGTCAAAGAAGAAAGTACCCCCGTCTCCCTGCTTCCCAATGTATCATATGGCATTTTCCAAACCCCCCCCCCCCCAAACGTGATCGGCCACCGAAAAGGGGCCGCACCGAAGCTTCATTCCCACCCTTGCCAACAATTTCATCCCAAAAGCCAGATAACTATCCGCGCTTCTTGATTGTTGAATCTCTTGACAAGTCAAATCCCATCTCCTCCCAGTCAGTGTTCCTTATCACCAAATTCCTTGAAGGCATCCTTGGCAAGTCTTTCCAAGCCAAGAAACTGAGAACCGGCGAAGTTCTGGTCGAGGTGAACACTCACCAGCAAGCCACAAGCCTCCTTACCCAGAATCGCATGGCAGATCTGGAAATCAGAGTCACACCCCACCGTAGCCTCAATAGCTCTCAGGGTGTGATTTCTGAGCCAGATCTGATAAATGAGACGGAAGCCGATCTGCTCGAAGGTCTGAAAGGCGAGGGCGTGACGGCAGTGAGGCGCATCACCATGCGGCGAGATGATAAGCAAATCATGACAAAGCATATAATCTTGACATTTGACCGTTCCACACTCCCCGAATCCATTAAAGCAGGTTTCATTCACTGTTCTGTCCGGCCTTACATCCCGAACCCGCGGCGCTGTTTCAAGTGCCAACGGTTCGGGCATGGCACCACCTCCTGTCGCGGCAAAACAACGTGTGCAAAATGTTCATCCCAAGATCATGATACAGATAACTGCCAGGCTCAACAATTAATGTGCAGCAACTGTCATGGACCTCATGCTGCGTACTCCCGCACGTGTGAAAGGTTCCAGATGGAAAAGAAAATAATAAATCTCAAAATCACTGAAAACATCACCTTCCCAGAGGCGCGGAAGAGGTTCGCCTCTTTTCCCCTGGGGAGGTACGCCGACGCAGCTCGCCGGGGGGCGGAGCGGCGTCTTGTTTCGGCGGGGACCCAGTACCGAGAGTCGGACTTGGTCCCGCCCCCGCCCCCCCCTGGGTTGCCTCTTGCAGCCCAACCCGCCTCCGCACCGCTCGCTGAGCCAGCAGCGGCTGTGGTGGCATCCACGTCCGGTGGGGATGCTGCTGCACCCACCGTTTCCTCCTCTCCACCGGCCCGAAGCACACGCAAGGGCCCGGACGAGATGGAGACGGAGGCAGTCGCAGCGACCCCCTCCCCTGCCTCACTGCCTGTGCCACCTGTCGTGCTCCCCACGCCTTCGGCACTGGCAGCGCAGGCAAAGAACGCCCGAAAGGGTACCACGCCAAGGGGGCCCAGTCCGCTGGCCACCCCCTTGCCTTCAGATGACGACATGGACGTCGAGCCCTTCCGGCTTTCATCGCAGCGGAAGGAACGGGCTGCGACGTCCAAGTCAGTAGAGAAGGCCAGAAAGCCCCTCCCAAGAGTCCAAGCCCCGAAAGACCCTACATAAACAGTCACACTCCAGTAGCTCTGAACACATAATAATGGGAAGAGAAAACATAGTTCAATGGAACTGCAGAGGCCTTCTGAATAATCTTGACGACGTTTATGAGATTCTGCATGCCAATCAGCCAAGTATAATGTGTGTCCAGGAAACACATCTGAATTCCAAACACACAAATTTCTTGAATAGTTACATGGTATACAGGAAAGACAGGGATGGCTGCACACACTCTTCTGGCGGTGTTGCCATAATCACTCGCAAATCCTTAGCATACCACCCTGTCACCTTGAACACTGTCCTCGAGGCTGTAGCCGTCCGCACAATAATATTTAATAGATTGATAACGGTATGCTCCATATACATTCCTCCTGATGTTGCACTTACGAGCACCGACTTCGAGGCGCTGGTTGACCAGCTGCCCGAACCATACATACTTACAGGCGACTTCAATGCACACAATTCTCTTTGGGGCTCATCTCGCACGGATGCCCGAGGTCGCCTGATAGAGAAGTTTTTAACATCCTCTGGAGCATGCCTTTTCAACAAGAAACAGCCTACATACCATAACATAGGACACAATACATACTCAAATCTTGACTTGGCTATTGGTTCGGCAATTCTCTTTCCATGTCTTGAGTGGGGAGTGGGCACTGACCCATATGGCAGTGACCACTTCCCCACTTCACTAACATATATAGGTAACGGCCCAAGCAGTTCTTCTTCCCATAATAGGTTCAATGAAGCACGAGCTAACTGGAACACATTTACAGAGACATCGAAACTACACCACACATCCATAGGACACCTACAGGTTGAAGAAGCCACCCAACTCCTCACGGCGCACATCCTCGACGCCGCCGAAAAGTCCATTCCCCACGCCTCTGGTGCCCCGCGTAACCAGCGGAGGCCGTGGTGGAATGAGGACTGCAGGCGGGCGCGAGAGGCCCAGAACAAGGCGTGGGGTATCCTTCGTCGGTACCCCACGTCGGGTAACCTCATTTTGTTCAAACGGGCCAAGGCGTTAGGAAAACGTGTGCGCCGTGAGGCGAAACGAGAGAGTTGGCACACCTTCTTGACATCCATTAATTCATACACAGACACACACAAAGTCTGGACACGTATACGCAAGCTCAAAGGACAACAGACACACAGCCTGCCCCTGGTTAGCACAACAGGGGACACACTTGAAGACCAGGCTAACACGCTTGCACAACACTTCGAACACGTGTCTAGTTCAGCACACTACACGAACACTTTCATGAAACACAAAACATCTGCAGAAAAAAAGCCCTTACACGACAAAGACAGATCAAAAACTTCTTACAACTCTGAATTCACTCTCTATGAGTTGAGGGCTGCCCTGAGCTCGTGCAAACCTTCAGCTCCAGGTGCAGATAAGATTACATACACCATGATACAGCACCTACACCCAGACACTCTTGAAACACTCTTACACCTATACAATAAAATATGGCTTTCGGGGCACATTCCACGCTCTTGGAGGGAGGCCATAGTAGTGGCTTTCCTAAAGGAAGGGAAGGACCCTTCCTCTCCCGCCAGTTATCGTCCCATTGCCCTGACAAGCTGCCTGTGTAAGCTCTTCGAGAAGATGATAAACAGGAGACTTGTGTACTTCTTAGAGTACAATGGCCTTCTCGAGAGCTGCCAGGCGGGCTTCAGGGCGGGGCGATCTACCAACGATCAACTCGTTACATTAGAGTCTTATATCAAAGATGCTTTCCTCCACAAGCAGTACTGTATGACAGTCTTCTTTGATCTTGAAAAGGCGTACGATACTGCTTGGCGGTACGGCATCCTTAGCGACTTGAAGTCCTTTGGCATGTCGGGTAACATGATAAACACGCTTTCCAGTTACATGTCCGAAAGGACGTTTCGCGTGCGACTTGGAACTGCACTCTCTAGGGTGCATGTGCAGGAAAATGGAGTGCCACAAGGTGGAGTTTTAAGTTGCACCCTTTTTATTGTGAAAATGAATTCCCTGAGGAAGGCATTGCCACCGTCGATTTCCTGCTCTATTTATGTAGACGACGTACAATTATCCTTTAAGTCTTGTAACCTGTCTGTCTGCGAGCGCCAAGTCCAGCTTGGTGTTAACAAGCTAGCTGGTTGGGCAGACAGCAACGGTTTTAAATTTAATCCAGGGAAGTGCACTTGTGTCTTGTTTTCCAAGAGGCGTGGCATCCGGCCGGATCCAGACATCCAACTCCACGGTGTCTCGATTCCTGTCAAAAAGGAACACAAGTTTTTAGGTATAATCTTTGACGAAAAGCTCACATTCATCCCACACATAAAACAACTAAAACATAAATGCTTAAAAACAATGAATATCCTGAAGGTTCTCTCGCACATCTCTTTTGGTGCTGACAAACAGCTTCTGTTGCGTGTTTTTACCAGCTTGATAGGCTCACGATTGGACTATGGCAGCGTTGTCTATGGGTCAGCCACTAAAACATCCCTCAGAATGCTGGACCCTGTGCTTCATCTAGGGCTCCGCTCGTCCTGTGGTGCCTTTCGGACTAGTCCAGTCGAAAGCCTGTATGTAGAGTGCAACAAATGGAACCTACAATGTCAGCGAGCATACACAGACCTTCTTTATGCGTTTAAAATTTCATCCATGCCTCACCATCCTTTTAAATCAGTTTTTCACGATACCTCCATGACTGAACTCCTTTTAAATCGACCATCTTTCTCGGCGCCCTTCTCTTACAGAGTTAGAGAGGAAGCGTCAGAGCTTGCTGTCTCCTTTTTAGATACCATCCAAAGTTCTGTAACAGATCTCGTAGCACCATGGCATCTCCGCCCTGTCTCATGCGACACATCATTCACACATGTAGATAAAAACCGAGCTCCCACATGTGCAATTCTGCAGCATTTCTTGTATTTGCAGCAGAAATATGAGTGCTCTGAATTTTATACGGATGCCTCTAAGACTTCCACCTCTGTGTCCTGCGCGGCGCATGGGCCCGGCCTTAGTGTCACCAAAACTCTGAATAGTCATACTAGTATATTTACGGCAGAGGCTTACGGTGTACTTCTTGTTGTCAATCATATACTTCAAAGTCACATCACACAATCCATTATATATACAGACTCCCTCAGTGTCGTGCGGGCGTTGTCGTCAACAAAGTCTTCGAAAAATCACGTTGTAAATTTAATAGTCAAGGGTATTATGTCGGTGTATGTACGCAAGTTTGAACTGGTTCTTTGCTGGGTCCCTGGCCACAGTGGTATAGCTGGGAACGAAGCAGCGGACCGAATGGCTGCTACTGCTACACTCTCGAATACAGTAGACATAACCACATTACCCTACACCGACGTGAAACCACACATCAGACAACAACTTCGCAAAACATGGCAAACGCACTGGAGTGAACAAACAGACAACAAGTTACACGTAATAAAACCACACTTGGGACCATACACCACCGACACACGTAATAGATACACTGAAGTCGCCTTGGCTAGATTACGGATAGGGCACACTCATGCAACGCACTCGCACCTTCTCACGGGGTCTCCAAGACCTCTGTGCAGCAGGTGCGGAGAGGCCCTATCCGTGATCCACATCCTCATACAATGTAAGGCACTCGACATTACACGACGAAAACACTTCCCACAACTACAAACACGACATATTCCACCACACCCGTCATACTTCTTAGGAGATGAAGCCATGTTCTCTGTTCAGCGAACCTTAAGGTTCCTATCTGAAGTTCATTTCTTACAACTCATCTCTTATCACCCATAGTTTTACCCCTGGTCCTATACACCAGCCACCTTATTTAATTTTTAACCACTCTTGTTCTTCACCCTGGCCCTTTACACCAGCCGTGCTCATTGTTTTTAACTGATTTTATTTCTTGTTCTCTCCTATCAAATCACTTTGTGTTTGGCGCTCTTTGCCCATGTCGGCCTTGCGCCAATAAAATCAATCCATCATCATCATCCAACTTCACAACACGTGGCAAACACACTGGAGTGAACAGACAGATAACAAGTTACATGTAATAAAACCTCACTTGGGACCATACGCTACTGACTCACACAACAGGCACATTGAAGTTACCTTAGCTAGATTGCGGATGGGCCATACCCATATAACGCACTCGCACCTGCTCACGGGATCTCCAAGACCCCTGTGTAGCAGGTGTGGGGAGGGCCTATCCGTAGTCCACATCCTAATCACATGCAAGGCACTCGACACAACAAGACACAGACACTTCAAGGAACTATACAGACAACACATTCGGCTACACCCTTCCTTGTTTTTGGGTGATAATGACATGGTATCTGTGCAACGCGTTTTTAAATATTTGTCTGATGTGAACTTTTGAAACCTCATTTCCTATCATGCGTAACCAAAACTGGCCCTATACACCAGCCATCACCATTGCCGTTATTGATTTTATTGTTATTTTGGCTTTAGTAGCCACTATTTTCTTTTAGATACTTTTGTTTGGCGCTCTTTGCCCCAGCTAGCCTGCCAAAAAACTCTAACCATCATCATCATCACGTACAAGTAAACAATAATATAACCGTTGCCTTTCTATTGTCGTCGGCAATAGGACTTTAAATTTGCACAGCATAACAGTTTGTTGTGCAATATTACGTTTTCTAAAAATGGTATGACGCTGTTCGCTATATGTGTTCATCCAAGCCTTGCTTGATGAGAGATCTCACCACACTTAAGAGTTAATCTGCTGCGGAGAATGGAAACTTAAGTTTTTTCGTCACTTTAAGACAAAGCAGGACAAGCTGCTTCTGTATTTCACTTGTGCTGCAGCTACCATTCGGCGATGTCTCACTGCCATCGTTCGCATCGTCACCCTCGTCGCTATTTCCATGACTCCCGGCGTCAGTAATTGGCGAATGTATTTTGACTACAGCCCCCTCGTCGTTTCTTGCAGTGCCCTCAACCGATGCGGTGATCACTAAGGCTGCAGACTTTCTGTGCGAACGATAAACGCGCTGTTTGTACGCATATCAACGTCGAAACCACACCATACAGCGGTCTATGCCACAAATGACATGGAAGTCTGATTCACAGTGGTGTATAGCCATGTGGTGCAACACTCGCCTGATTGATATGTCGCGACGAACACGCATCTCGGGCAACGTAAGCCGAGAGTTTTCCACTCCTACCGGTTTACCGCATCTCGTCTGGTGAGCGCATCAGCACCAACCAAAATTGATAGTTATGTAAATTGCTTAGTAGAGTCTTGGTTGCCTCTTTTCCCCTAACTCTTGTGTGGACCCACCTAGTCGATGCTATCTCACTGTTGGGAGAGTCACACTGATTTGAGTCAGTGTGCGCTGAATTAAGCCTCTAAATGTATTTATTCATGTTAGTTGTTAGGCAACAGGAAATTAAAACGGTTCCAGGCACCTCTTAGGGAAAAATGAATCTATAAAACTCCACGTGGGTTCTCTGATTAAATTTGTTGCACCTTTCTGGAGTGCAGTATTACCTGGTCTCACAAAAAACTGAGTAAATCGGTCAGCGCAATGCACCAGTACAGCTCTATGTTGACTGACGGTCAGGAGTACCGGCCCACTCACATTTTTGATATTTTACATAACTTAAAGAATACTGCCACTGTAAATGGGCTCAACGCATAGGCTCAACTGGGACGCGCTTCTCAAGCGTTGGCAAAATTTTGCATCCTTCCGAGTATTGCACGTCAGCCAGCTTAATTGAAACAACAGTTGTGTTGCTCCACTTCATAAGAAAACTGCATTCATCAAGAAAATTATGGCAGCTTGTTATTGTATTCGCTTTTATTATACACGCGGATTTTGATTGAAATGTCTGCCACTGGTTTGCCCGTCATTAGGAATAACCAAAAGAGGCGAGCAAATTAAGCACGCGAGGACGTAGATGGACGACAAAACATTTGTAAAACTCATTTACCTCAAGGAAATTCAGCCTTACCAAATATATTATATATGAACACATGCAAAATACATTGTGCACAAATACAAACATACAAGAATAAATACACTCACCCAATTCCTTCCCTCATACAGGCGCTCGTGCATAGGTGCAGTAGGGGTGGGACCATTTTTTCCTAGTTTGAAGTTGGTACCATTTGTTCCGGGGCCATTTGTTCCGGACCATTTTTTCCGGGACCATTAGTTAAGGAACCATTTTGTCTACGACCATAAGTTCCTGGGCCATTTGTTCCGGAACAATTTATTCCGCGACCAAATGACAGACAAGTTTGCTTAATTCATACGACTACTTAGCTCCAATAAAGGCGATGCAATTTTACTGTTAACTTTAAAGGGACACTGAAGTGATATGTAAACATTGCGGGATTACTAGCGCAAATTGTAGTCCGGAGTCCCCAGGCCATGTTTCGACCACTCTAGGCGCGTTTACGCGATTTTATTTAGTAGAAAAACTAATTCGAAAACGCTGTCCTCCTCTCTTTACGCTCGCCCATTTTCTGTGGCGTTTTCGTGTGACGTCAGGAGGGGATGAGCTGGCAATTGGCTGCGCCACGGCTGCGCTACTGCACGGCTCCCCGGCCGACAGAGTCAGTCGGCCCAGCGTTTCGTCCGCCGGCCGCCGGCGGGTCGTCGCAATCAAGGAGGTTAAAAAAAATTGCTTGGTCGCAATTCGTTCGCTTAGTTGAAACGAAGCCAGGACACGTTTGTGAATGGAAGAATGTGCCTTTCTTTACTTGGTTTGTTTGTACACTGTATCTAGCTCCAAGTCAAGGTCGCTTCACACAAGCGCTGCACATGCGACGCTTCGCTGACTGGTACGCCAGTAGGAAAATATAAGGCCTCTTGAAGGCGGGAGAAGAGTCAGCGAAGTCAATATAGGTACTAAGCAAATAAAATCAACTGATATTTTTACCGTACAGCGTAAAACTAGGGCGCGGGAAGCACTTTTTAGCGCTGGGCGAACAAGCACAGCGGTCAGCAGCACGACTACGCATCTGCGAACGCTTTTCCGTCTACGAAATGCAATTGCTAGACGTGAGCTACTGTGGAAACTCGGGCGACGCTTACTGCACGATCGCAGTACAACAAATAGTCACCTAAGCGGCTTGAAATGCCAAAACTAAATAAAAGTGTAAACCGGTTGTACAATATATACCCTATATTAGCATGGCCTTCGCGTCGCGCTCCGTAGCCTAATAGTCTGAGGCGCTAGGAATTCACGGCAAATGTTTTGCGGGTCACGAGTTCGAATCCCCGCGGGTACGTGCTTTTTTTTTTTTTGTAAGTTAACTTTTTTGTTTTCCGCCGATGTTTTCTATATTGAGTTCACCTTTTTTGGGGCCGCAACGTTCATGGCTACACGAACTAGTTCACAAAACGCGCGCAGGCTGGCACTGGCGCGCTAGCGAGTTCTCGTTGGCGTGCTGTTGCCATAAGCACCGACTGCTTGCAGGCAGTGGGCACAGGCCAGAATGAACAGACCCTTGGCCTGGTGCGAACACGCTTTTTACGATACAGGCATGAGGGAGGCAAGCTCCAAATATGGGGGAAAAGCGCATGGCATTTGAACGTCTGCGTTGAGGCGGATGGCGTTCATCCACTGCGGAGGCCTCGGCTAGTGATTACTACTATTCCAAGATGTCCTGGGAGGCTTATCTTATGCATTTTACCACCGACAACATGGCGGAAGCGCGGTACGATGATTACTGAGATATTGAGAATGCCCATCCAACAACGCCATCGGTTGTGTTTTACAGAACCGAAACCGAAACCGAAACTTGTTTGATTGCTAACCTTGGGCATCGTCCAATCACGGTGCCCCCTCCTCCCAACGTCAAAGCCTTAGTTGGTGCGGCCGCCGCAAACCGCGCATGGTAGTTTTTCTTCTTTCGCGCTTTGTAAAATAATTACCGATTTGTCAACCGGATAAACGATGAAAAGTGTGCTAATTTGAGCCAGTCTACGCAGTGCAAGCAAAAACGGGAGCTTGACAAATTCACTTCAGTGTCCCTTTAAACAACTAGATCAGATATCGAGGAATACAGATGAAGTAGTGATGATTCGCGACCCACCTCCTCGCCCAGCCATGTTGACACATGGGCTGGTTTATAGTTTGGTTATACATCTGGTGGCCGCAGAAGGAGGAAGTGCGTACGCTACGCACAGTTTTCATGCTACATTAATTATCATGATTCCCCTTTGTTAAAAAAACATGAACTTGCCCACCCAATGTGTCCCGAAAAAAAAAAAACTGACGATTATAAAGTGGAAACCCGGGAGGGTTGAAAATTGTTCATGACTGCATACAACTGCGCTTAAAAACCGGTCGAGAGATGGCAAACACACAAAGCAGTTTTCCTGCGTTGTGTGTGTTTCTCGGCAAATATAGAGAATCAAAGACAGAGATGTAGTACATAAGTATCGCCAGGCTTTCGCCTCCAAAGCATGTAAGCAGACGCAAGTGCCCAAGGAATGTTTACCTCCATATCCTTTCATAAAACAAATAAATGTAAGGCAATACCAAAAATTATTAAAATACTTCCCATTTGCCTTCCTTGACATTCTTGACTACTGGCCACCATTTATGCGTGTGTTTGCACATACCTCTGCCCCGCGACGCCCCCTACCGCATTCTGCTGCCCGTACCTCTATACTGCAAGCAAGCGGCCTCAGACCAGTCCCAATGCTCACTGTCGAAACAATGTCACTGAACTGAGTATGGTTGCTTGGACAAAATTACGTAGGTATATACGTAGGTATATACATATATTTGCTTCAGTTTTTTCACTGGGTATGCTACTCTTTGCAAGCATGTCACTCTTGCAAACCTGCTCAAAATATTTTTTGGAAGCTCGCATTGTACTGTTAATAGCTTCCCATTGAAGTAATTTGCCTCCTTTTTATGAAATAAATAAACAGGACAATTTCAAATGGGCAGCAACAATTATCGAGCGTTCGCTGCAAAGGTAGTTACTTTTTATTTCCAGGTCCGTGAAATCGTAGTTGTACCGCAAGATTAAGAAGCGATATGCAGCCTTGCGTGGAATAGGTGACCCCCTGCTGTTTGGGTGCAGTTCACCGAAACACGGATATCAAGAGCAACTAACGATGTCAGCGAGAGGCTGGGTTTTTCTGAATAAGCTGCTACACCATTTCTCATCTTAGCTTTCCAGCAAAACCTTTTGATATGTGATGTAAACTTTCATCATTGCCCCCCAGAATTTGCACAACCGTATAGTGTACATAGGTTCCACTAAGGAGGACTACCACAGGTTGTAGCCCTTATGCCGCAGCATGACCAGAGCCAATTGCACTAAGCTTTTTCAGTAATTAAGGATGCCCTGTGTGCCCCATGTGGTCGAGTAGGAGCCTTCGAGGTGGGTCACTTTGACTTTGAGGTCTCGGCTATATCCCCCTTGGACGATCCCTATCCGAAAAGGCAGTGTATTTCAGCGCCATTTTTGTGCTGAAATCCGCTGAGAGCGATGGTTTGCGCTGCTGGCGCCGCTGAAAGCCGCTTGCGCTGCTCAGCAGCGCTTCAGCCCCGCTCAGCAGCGCTTCAGCTCCGCTGTCAAGCAGCGTCACTCGCGCCGGAGTGGCGTAAATGTGCTGAAATGTGCTGTTGGCGCTCGAGCCTCACTTGTGAACAGCGCTTTCATGCCGCTGGCGGGCGGAACGCTGGCCCCAAGCGGTGCTGGCACTGCAGTGTGCGCGCGCGTGCTGTGCGGTGAAGCAATGAAAAACTTTGCGTGCAGAAACTTCTAAAAAACGGGCAAAATTTTCAACTCTGCCCTTATTGCTGCCGCGGAAACAGCAGCCGCTTACCAATTTAGCACGTGCGTAGGCACGTGGTCACAAGGATGTGGTACGTGAGAAACTTCGTTGCGCCCCGGTCTATAATTAATCGCTGCAACCAAACGACGGCGCCTGCGCCGGCAGACAACGCACGACGGTCGATTTAAACCACGGAGCATGAATACGGATAGGAGGGGATAGGGCCGGCCCATTGCGGCAACGATGGGCGAGCGGCTGATATACTGTCACAATGAAAGTAAAAGCGAACTACAAAGTTTCGTACCAGCGAAGGCGAAGGAGACGGAAGCGAATCGTCTTAGCGCGAAAAAGACACTACACACAGGACGGACGGGACGATCGAGCGCTCGTCCCGTCCTTCCTCTGTGTGGTGTCTTTTTCGCGCTAATTAAGGCCGTGTTTATTAAAAAAGATGCACCAACTCGCGCAACAAGTTCTTCTAGAGACGGAAGTGGCACCTAATGAAGCAGATAGCGGCCACAATTCATTTCTCAGCTGCGCAGTGAAATGCCTAACGCGGAGGCGGCGCAATTCATTCTCTCGCGGCAGGTGCCGCTGGCTTATTAACCTGGAGTTCACTGAAAGGTAGGATTGCACAATTCATTAAGCATTAATGGTTACAGAAACTCCCAACAGCTAAGCTAGATAGCAGGAGAGACAAATGTAGCAATGGGATCCTCTTCTGAACAGGTCCTTACGATGTGACAGGGACTTGTGGGCAGCCGCCAACCACAGCCGCTGCTAGGAAACATGACTGTACAAATGTAGTACGGCCGCCAGTTTCATTTTATAGCATCCCTTGAATGCCAAAATGTAGCAAACCCACTAAACACTGTTTTTAGTATTTCCCTTATTACGTAATTGCCAACATCAAGATTCGAGTTGAGAGACATTGTCGCTATGAAGGATGACAATAAGAACTGAACTGCCATTATGCATAGAGGACAGCACAGTGCTCAAAATGAAGTGTATATATAACGCTTTCACGTTCCCATACATAAGCAGTCAAGAAAGGTTTTTTTGCTCGAGTTTGCTATACCACTTAGGCAGTTCTGTTTATGAGCTCAGTAACAAAATATTTTGGCACACTGAAGTTTGTCTATGTGCGCTGATGGTTGAAGACTCGCAATATTAATTAGTGACTTCTTTGCAGCACATCTGCACCCCTTTCTTTGCTTTTATTTTTCTTTTCGTGTGAAATGCTTCAATCGCCTTTTCTTCTACACTGTGTATGTCTTTTCGCTCTCACTTTTTTGCATTATATTGCCGATTTATTCAACAAGGAGACCGACACGTACATGCCACTACCTCCCAAAAAATCAGGGTTCTGCCCAGCTGGTGCACATACTAACGGGAAATTAGATTGAGGTGTCAGGCGACACGCACTCTACTACTTCTACTTTTCAAGTTCATAGTTTTGTAAATTTTGTGAAGCTTCCACACTGCCTAGGCCTCACAGTTCTGAATTCCTTGCCAATCCCCCAAGTGCATATGTGCCACGAAGAGAAACACGACAGCGCTGGCAACGTGCAGAGATCTGAGATGGCACAGTTGTTGAAGCATCATGCTGTTACTATGTAACATCAGATCACACACATTTTAAAGCAAAGCTTTACTAACCCAGCCAAGCCAAGTTTCAGCGTTACCAGCAATTTGACCTTTATTTGATCACAACTGTGCCGTAGCCTAGGCAACACCTCACCACTTGCTGCACCAAGCTTCACTGCTGCCAGGTGTGCTAGCCGCCGCTACCAACTTTCTTGGCACATGCACTCTCTGTAGCTAGGCCGCTGCCTGACAAATTCCAATTCCTTCTGTGTTCCCCCCTCCTAAAAGAAAACAAAAAAAGCGGGGAACAACACCCGCACCACCAAAACTATGGCAGGTTCACGTTTACAGCCAATCAGATATAAATGAACAGGGGCAAGCACCCAAAATGTAAATTAAAAAAAAAAGAATTACTCAATTCATAAAAAAATGACAATTACATGAAAATCCAAACACGAAAAGAGCACTGCAGTCTGAAGAGGCCCTAAACTCTAACACCCATAGCTGCTAGAGGCACTATCCGTATTCCCGAATTTATGCAGTCTGTCTCCACTGCACGGTCCAGCTACAGAGAAGCACACCCCGAAGAACAGTATCGCTGCGCAGATATGAAGATGAGCACAGGCGGGCAACTTCATCACAGGCAGCAACCACCCACAGCACCTAAATTTCATTAGATGAGCCCTCAAATGAGGACCACAATCGCAGAGACACTCACTACACCCTTAAGCAACACACATCACTTCAGAGCTGTTTATGAGCGCGAGACATCCAGCATATTCTTGCTCGCAAAATCGATAAGCTCGATGAGGATTTGCACGGCCCGGTCCAGGGCTTGTCACAGATGTAGAGGTTCAAGGGACAAGCGGACATGTTTAAGTCGGGTTACAATCGGTGCTCCCTACTGCAATCCCAAAGGTAGTGGCTCACACAAGAGGCAAGCTGTCCACATGGACACCTGTTTTCGGGGATCAAGTCGATCATGTGGAAACAGTGCAGGGAAGGGCCTTGTCCAGTAATGATGTAGGCGAGTTGTCTGGGCGGAGGAAAACAGCGCGGTATAGTGAGTGTGCTGGGAACTCAGCGAAGGAAGTCAGTGTCAGCGTTGTCGGTGTTCCATCGCTGCTGCCACTCTAACCGACCAGTCCTCATAAGCCTCTCCGTCACATTGTTCTATGAAGCACAAAGAACATTGACTCACCTTTGACTCCCCACGCACCCGGCCAAGAGAAGTGCCGCACTCACTTAGTGTGAACTTGGCCATGGATTAGAGCTCGAACCATCTTTCCCGGAGACGCAGGCTTTGAGCCAATGCATGTCTTCCCACGCCTACCGAATGAGTCATGCCTGACCACCAACATAGGCAAAGCCGTCCTACCTATCTTAACGATGAATGCATACCTATGCTAAGTAAAAGGTTAACAAAGTGAAACCAACGCTTAAATAGGCCATGCCAAGCTTTTGCTTCACAAATCCAGGGTTAGCTGAGCTAAGCTGGAGCCTTTTTTTTACTTACTCTCCCTGTCAATACTTTCTTGACCAAATAACAACAATAATAGAACTTTTTCGTAGAATGGGGTACTCCAGGCTTTCGTTTTAAAGGGAATGTGAAGCCAGTAAAGCACAACAGGACATTTAGCAATTTGTTTACTCCCCTGATCAACTGAAACAAGTCCATAACAGGAAGTATAGGCCATCAAACACAGCAGGGCTACATTCTGTGGAAACAAATTTTTATTCAAGTGCAGGCTTAAATTATGGTTGCCAAAAAGTGTAGTGCTCTCACAGTATTTGCTATCATATGTAGTACACTTGCAGAATTTGACATCATAGTTAACTTACAATCTCCCATGGCAATACACTTGTACAAACACACAGGCTTGAAGACAAGGTTGCTAAGACGTACTCACAGCCATAAATGGCATACTTACAGTATTTTACACTATATTTACAATACAACCTTGTCCAGTGGCAACACACTTTTACAGCCACACAGGCTTGAAATAAAGGTTGCTGGAAAGTACACTCATCACAGCATTTACAGTCATATATGGTACACTTACGGTATTTTACACAATATTTACAACACAATCTCCCTGATACATTTTGCAAAAGGTCGCAAAAACAGTGTATGTTTAGGGCAACTACATTTGGAGCATATACTCTACGCATGCGAGAGTAAGCCTGACCTTTCTCTACCCAGTTGTTGGGGAAGGCAACAGTGGGAAATGTATGAGTGCTGAAATCTGCTGTCCTGCCATAATCATTCACTCCCATGGCCGTGCATTTCTTTACCGTGCATTCCTTGTGCATTTCTTTACAGAAAAAAATCACTGAACTCAATAAGCAGTGGTCCCGGGTGTTCGAATCCTGGACCAGGACGAATTTTTCTTCAACTGCGAAGTTTCTGAGAAAGCTGTATAGCTTTCCTTTGTAGCCGTCTGGCTGCATTTAGGTGGATGTCAAACTTTCCTTCACAGAAACTTACTCCACCTTGGGGATTTCCCCTAAATCTGGTCGATTAACACCTGTCCTTCACTTCGAGCTGTTGATCAATTCGCTTTCGCGCTACTAACGACTAGCCTCCTGGTTAGCTCAGTTGGTAGAGCGACTGCTCCGGTTAAGCAGTGGTCCCGGGTTCGAATCCTGGGCCAGGACAATTTTTCTTCAACTGCGAAGTTTCTGAGAAAGCTGTATAGCTTTCCTTTGTAGCCGTATGGCTGCATTAAGGTGGATGTCAATATTTCCTTCACAGAAACTTACTCCACCTTGGGGATTTCCCCTAAATCTGGTCGATTAACTGCTGGGCTCTGTTTGGGCGCGTACCGCCGCGTGACTACAGTGGCTAGATAGTGTGACCCCAGGCAAGCTATGACAACAAGCTGAGTCCCTAAAGTGCTCTGCACTTATAAGATCAACAACAACAGAAACAACAACAAAGAAAATGAACTTATGGGCACCTAATCCCTTTCAATGCTGTTGGGCATCAAGCACAAATAGGCTTTTTTTTCTTTGCGAAACTCGACAAAAACACAGCTTCTCAACACATCTCGTGGTGTTAAGATTGTGGGCACACCTGAAGCAGACAAGAAACATGGCCTAATGTGGTCGGGAAATGACGCAGTGTCCAAAAACAGAACTTCTCGGCATAAGAGCAAGCATTTGTGCCCTCCCATAAACGATGCTCGCACCACTTTTTCGATGTGGAAGAAACCTTGGGATGCTTCCACAAAAGTGCTATCACTTTTAATTGGCCTTTTATATAAGGCACTATGATAGACTTGGTCGTCAAAGATGAATCTGTCATAGCACTCAATGGCACCATAGCCAGCCTCCTTCAATAAGTCACCTTTAGCAACAGTAAGCTTGGCATGCATGTTGTGCCCCAACAGTGTAGCCCCCTCCTCATGAATTGCATTGGAGACACGAGCATGGCCCAAAAAAAGTTTGCACGTGGCTCTTTCATCTTCGGTGATGTCTCCAGCTGAAACAAAATTCTCCAGACACTGTCCCATAACCACACGCTCAACAATCTGATGGGGTAGACCGTTAGCTGCTGTGATGGACTTGACAAGCTTTCCATTCCCACCTTCAAATACAAACGTGGAATTCGCCCACAGAGGACCAAGGTTTTGAACATTTGACGCCAAATGCAGCAAAGAGTGCACATTGAACACCGGTGCTGCAGGTCCGTAGAGCACTTCGCAGCGTTCAACAAATGACAACAGTAGCCGATCTGGAATGAATTAAAAAGGAATGTTTCAGAGACATGGGTATGCAAAAAGGGGGTGTGGCCCCCTTCTGAATTTTTATGAAGGGGAAGAAGGAGGGGAGAGAGTCATAAAAGGGTATCGATCAAGGCCACCAACCCTGCCGATCATCAGAGAAATGTTATTGGTGGCTATGTTTTTATCTAAAGCCACGCAATTAACTTATACAGCTTCTAAGTTCGCACTTGTTTACAGCTACATCGTATTTGCACCTCTTTCTTCGCTTTTATTTCTTTGCTGTTCTGCATTCAGTATTTCGACTGGCTTCTTCTTTTTACTCATGTACAATGTTTAGTTGTGACACGGCCCGCACTATTCGACAACTTTTACATTTCCTGTTCATAGTTTTGTTGTGAACTTTGTGAAGTGGGCCCATCAGCCCCTCAAGGCAAGCTTCAGAATCCCGGCCAATGCTAAAGTGAGAACGCGCAACAAAACAGGGGATAATGATAACTTTTGTTCTATTGCAAACGTGCCGAGATAGTACACTGGTCACACATTGGGCTGCTATGCTGTGCTACCGTGGAGACCCTAATCAAATGCCACCGCAGCACACACATTTTTTTTTATTTCTTTACCCCTTTTAAGTGGCAGGACATGTCTTTGACCAAACAGCAAAGACTGTTTTTCACACATTGGCACACTTAAGGCTTTCACATTTAAAAAAAAATTAAAGGGGTCGTGAACAGATTTAAAAAAAAATAATGTTGTGTGTGCGTATTTCGAACTGTGAAACCTTGATAAACAAACTGTGCATAGTAGTTACGCTGGACAATATCGGCAAATGGGTAGAAACACGCAGGTACGGTTTCTCCAAGGATTTTTTCCTCGAGTCGTGAGGTGATGTCATGTTAAGAACTAAAGAAACCAATCATAGCTCCCCCTCATCTGCACATGTGGGCGTACAGCAGGCTTGCAAAGAGTCAGATATGGCTACAACATCGGTGCAACCATAGAATTTGCCCACAATTGAACGGGCAATGTCTGATCTCTGAAACAACTGATCAACAAGGTCGAACTCTCAGTCAACAATGTGGGTGAGTGGCACAGGCAGAGGCAACCAGTAAACTGGGTATTTGTAAACTGTTTATGCTGTTTCCCCCTAGTCTAATCTGTCGCTCTTTAAGCCAGTATTCTTGCTCAAGCTTGCTGATGTCCATAGGCGTGCGCACAGGGGGGGGCAGCCCCCCCTAATCATCTGAAGGGGGGCGCAAAATTTGCCCCATACCTTGCCGATGTAACACATGAAAGTAAAAATGTCTGCTCAGAAATATTTTGTGTGTTGCAATTCCATCGCATTGAAATAAAACTTTGATAACTGTCCCTCTTTGCACTGCGTTCGGACCGCTGGGCCTTCAGTGGGAAGTTGTCAGGAGTTGCTGTAAGGGAGGGGGGCAGCGGTAAGACTTTGCCCCCCTAAATCGAGAACTCTGCACACGCCTATGCTGATGTCTATCTCACATAACCTCTCATGTGAGTTACGCAAACGTGAGCTTCCTGATATGACGAGCGAAATGACCTAAAGCTTAAAATGGGAATTTACTGTCTGAACACGTTTATCTAAGGAACTCCTAGTTGTCAGATATTAACACCAACCCATCTTTTACCCTTCATGTGTAAAAATATTGCACGTGAACCAGTGATACAGCGAGTCGCCAAGCCCCACCATCACGCACTTGGATTGATTCCCTTGTTTGCAGTGAAAGAACATAGTTTTGTCAACTGGATACCCTCCCCTATGGCTTACTGCAGAAGCGTTCTACAGTAAGTTGGCAGTTAAAGCTCTAGATAGACAAGAATTTATGAAAGCAAACCGGAATGCTGGGCTAAATATAAAACGGCTTTTATGCTGCAGTTTGAGATGCATGAGCACCCTGAATCTGTGGTCCAGTGAGCAAAGTGTTCGACTTCAATGCAGGCTGGCCCGGTGGCTGCACGTTCGAATCACACGCGAGGCACCTGCTTTTTTTTTTGCTAGAGTGGCTTTGCATTGTTTGACATGAAGAAGGTAATATTTGGAAGAGAATTCCCCAAAATATGGTGAACTACGCCAGGGAAACTGAGTACAATAAGCCAGTAGGTCTGATTTCTGCTGCAACAGTTGCCAGACAACTGAAGCAGTCACGCCGCTGATCGTGTGGATGGAAAAGTATATCGGGCAACCAACAAAAGGAGGCAACATTTTTAAAATGTTGAGTTTACAGCTTTACAAAATACTATATACAAAGAGCGTTCATCTCTCAAATGTTGTTAACAAGACGTCACTGCTTGTTGCGCTGCCGACCGACAATGCACACATGGTTGCTTGCGATGCGCCTGAGAATGAGCATTTCAAAGGTGTCTCCGAAATTCCAAAAGCAACGAATTGTGAAAACATTTCGTATTTATGTTTTTAAAAGATTGTTCCTGCAGATACAATTAAGCAAAGGCAAATGTACGTTCTGTTCACCACCCCTTTAAGAGTAATCATTGATTGCAGGGTATAACGCGCCAACGCAACGCAGGCGATAAGGCACGCCATAGTGGAGGGCTCCGGCTTAATTTTGACCACCTGGGGATCTTTAAGGTGTGCCAAAATCTTGTACACACGGGCGTTTTTGCTTTTCACCGCCATCAGAAAAGCAGCCACGGCGGCTGGGAACCAAACCCG
Organism: Haemaphysalis longicornis; assembly: GCF_048455015.1. NCBI lineage: Eukaryota > Metazoa > Arthropoda > Arachnida > Ixodida > Ixodidae > Haemaphysalis > Haemaphysalis longicornis. The sequence continues at coordinate 151,966,382 of NW_027526203.1, read as the reverse complement.
CATCCTTGTGCTCAGCAGCACAACGCCTTAGCCACTGAGCCACCGTGTAAGAGTAATCAGTAGGCTGGCTATTTAAAATAGGGCCCAGCTTCAGCATTCAGTACATTTGCTTTGTTTAGTTCTGACTTTTTTGTTCTTTTTATTATGCTCTAGCAGATTTTTCTTCTGTGCGGGTGGTCTAGACCTTTCTAAAATAAATCTTGCATGTATGACTGGTTTCGGATCACAAATCTTACAAGGCACCTCAGACGCTGAAGGTCCTAGTATAGTACTGACTAACATGTGCAGATAAGAATTTTCACCATAGCATGGAATCGTTCCAAAAAATACTTCTAACACAATCACCATACACATATTTTTCTTAAGGATGGCTGCGTGTAAACTTTTAAAGATGGGATCAACTACAGTACACACCTTATAATGGTAGTCCTCTATATGAAATCTCGCTTTATTTGAAGTATTTAATAGTCCCCCACTGCAGTGCAGAGAGGCCAAACCTTCTCCACTTTTAGCAAAGTAGTATTACCTGTTGATGACAGTTTTCTATTGTGAGGACTATGTCCTGCAAGGGTTTATTGTACTTGAAAATGCAGAACGTAAATGGCCAGTTTGGTTCAATGCACTTGTGAAGACAACCCATTAATTGCATAGAGTTCCAGCAAATATATCTTTGGAAAGATACCCGGAAAAATACACAGCAAGAAATAAAGTACAGAAAACTGAATATTCCACCATAAAGTGTCACTCATGCCTACAGCTGCCATCCTGGTGTGATAGTACTGATGAAGCAATCAAACTAGTTTTCAACAGCAACAGGTATGTCATTCAATACTGGTTTAGTGAAGACAGCAGATTCATCTAGTTAATGGCAATAAACAAATGAGCTTCGTTTAAGATGAGTTCCTTTGAGATGATTGCATTATCTATCGTCCTACTTTTTCCTCCAATTATGAATAACAGGTGAGGGCATTACCTGAACACACAGTTCACTGTCAGTAGCATTCAAGCCTGCTTTTCTCTGAAGTAAATTTTGTAAAAACAATCAAACCACATCAAATAATTCTGTGAACCTCAAATGACACCACTATCTAGCCCTTTCTTGCAATCGAATTCCTACCTGCGCGGGCAATGTCGTTTGTGGACAGCGACTCTCTCAGGAGAATGTGAATAGCTTCAGAGAGCTTCGCCAGATGACGCCAGTATTCCTGCGGCAGCACACCCTCAAGGCAAGGGAGAACATAGAAGAGCAGCCAGCTCCTCCACTCGGACGCCTTCCAGTTGCTTCTTTCATCGAGGGATCGAGGCAGCCGTGTTACACAATGAGGTGGCTGGATGGCCAGCAGCCGGTCATTGACCTTTTTCAGTTTCGGTGGATCACCTGCATATAAAAACATTGAGCGATAATATTTCTCTGTTTTTAAAAAAGTATTACCAAGTACAGTCTATGCCTGTTCCAACAGACCCTTTTAATCTGAAAAAAATATGTCTGCTGTTCTTGAAGCATGCAGAATCCAAATGACAAAGTGGGTGGGTGGGGGGGGGGAAGGGGGGGGTGTATATGAGCATCAAATTGGAACTGGAATCAGTATTGCTTATAAATGCTACTGATAATCAACTCTTTTTACCTACATGCAGCATGAAAGTTTTCAAATCTTAGCACTGCTGCTTACAAGAGTCCTAGCCCATGCAGTCAAGTACATGGAGATGCACGCTAAGCTGGGCAAATAAGGCAAGAATGTAATCAGCAGCAATTACTACCTAGCTATAGAAATCAGTCCTTGCCAATAGAATTTGCCAAGGACCCTTTGAACACTTCATGCCAAGGCAGGTTTACCCACAACCGTTTTTCAAACAATTTGGATCGCTGCCCCACGTTCTTAAAGCCTGCTTGCAGGTTTTTTATAAATGATCACATCTGGCCAGTAAAACTCTTGATACGAAATCTGATGAAGGTCGGCTGTGGAAATGGAAGTTAGATCAGCCGGACTGCACTGCCAGCAGCCGATTGCACACAATGGACGAGAACCATCCTCCCATTTGAAACAACTCTTACCCTTTTTATCAAATGGAAGAGAATCGATGCTGCGTGGAAATAATAAATGCCAAACTTCACTGAACTTCACCTCTGTATTACAGAGAATGTTGCGTGATGAGAGCAGATTCGACCCCTGGGTGCACCGCTTCGTGCATTTCAAAGCACTTTTCTTCAATCTCACCAGAGCCCCATTTGCTGGCGGCATTTTTGTTTTTGACACGAAGTTGACCGTCTGCTTAGACAGGCCAATTCTTCTGGTGATGTCGTTTTGTTTTTTGCCATAATGAACAGTGTTAATTATGTTCACCTTATCTGAGTGACATCTACTACCCTGTCACTGCTGGATCTCCCCACAATGCGTTTACAAGAAATGGTGACCACTCAAGTTAAAAGTAAGAATCTTCCTGTCCATTGAGGTAGTCATTATATCTAGGGAACATACTAAAAGCATCTTACGTACCAATGTAAAATGGTGCTTTGCCATTTGGCTTGGTAGGTGGTACTTTGTCATTTGACTTGGTCGGCGCTGCTTTGTCATTTGACTTCGTAGGCACTCCTTTGTAATTTCCTTTGAACATGAAGTCTGTCAGTTGTTTACAAACCCCCTGAAGCACACAGTGCATGTAGTCAACACTGACGCCGGAGACCAGGTTGAAACCTAAAAGAGATGAATTCAAAGCCGGTAAGCAAAGCAGTGAGTCATACATACTGTGGCTGTGCCATTAAATTTCAAAATATTTTGAAAATTACTATTTTGAAATTCAGTTATTCTGAGCTATGTCTACTGCATAAAACGGAGAAAGGTTTTCGTCTTTTAAGATGCTGCATTTAAAACAACAGAGCATCAAACTTGTATGTCGTCCTAATAGCCCTTTTAACATTGCACTAATTGCCAAATTTGTGAGTATCCAGTGTTTCTTCAAACCCACGGTTATTTTACATTTAAAATGTCATGTGTCAAGGTAACTACCAGAGAGGCACGACACTTTTATGCGGTCTACTTATGGCCTTATCTTGTGAAATATTTTAAATACGGCATTCACTCTGGATTTTACAACCATCAGACACATAGCTACTGCAGCGAGACGTCTATCAATTACCTGACACTTTTGTGTCCTACTAAACTAACTACTAAACTAATCTCAAACACATTGAAGGTATTCAGCAATTACATTGCACTTGCATATGCATTGCCATGAAAGCTACGCTTAAAATGCCTTTCCCAAGAGTTTTGTTTCTGCAGCTGGCACTTGTAAAATCCCCAGCTTCACTGGGTAGCTTTCTAGAAATTAACAGTAGATTGACAGCAATTTGTCGTACTATTCTGCAGAAAAAGTATGATCTATGCCGCAACATTTAGCTCTCAACAAACAGATCATTTGCTTTTAATCCCACGAGGTCAGTGGGGGATAAAATACTTCACGTGAATTAAAATGTCTAAAAAAAACAGCAAAAAGGGATTTCACCTCCAAGCCCCATTACAGAGCACACACCACAGGATTTGTCGTATGCTTCAAACCAAACTGTATTCTTCCTCACAACAACTATAAAACATATTTCAGTACCTACCTGAAAGGTTTATTAAGGCTGATGGTCCTATGAAGCCATTGAACCAGTCATCTGTCACATATGCCATATGCATGTCTCGCAGCACGCCGTCATGTGTTCTTGGTTCCATCAGTTGACTGGTATACCGCATGCTACCTGAAATTATGCAGAAATGACACAAAAAATTGTCCACTCAGTGCCAAAAAATGTACAAGATGAAAAAGAGTCCAAAACTTTGAAAAAAAACCTCATGTCATTACCTGAGTAGCAATTATGCACGTGGCTAATGCAAGTTCTCTCACTAAGTGTAAATGTGGCTACGTGCACAGTACAAAAATAATACACAGCTTCATTAAGAGACCTGCACAGCTGTAACATCCTCTCCCACGACCATTCCAAACAAAACTTCCTGATTATAGCTGTCACTGTTCAGGAACGATTTACTTTTTTTTATCTGTTAAGCATGAATCTCAAAGCATGTTACATCAAGCATAACTGGGTCCGACACTGTAAATCGAAGAGCCCTACAGTGCAGACTTTTTATAGTACTTAGCATTCCCTTAATACCTCCAATGGCAACACACACTTTTGGTATGGCTGCTGTAAAAGTTTTTTTCAACCCAACGCTAAAATGCCTTGCACTAAACGAAAATAGTAACATGTTATTAAAGCTCAATTCAAAGCTGCTCAGGCCAAAAATCCAGCAGAAATTCCATCTACAACTGTGCAACAAATCACACTAAAGCAAGCTCTTGCACATAGTTTAAAAAAATTGATGCACAAAGAACACAACTACGAGCACTTGCTCTGTACTTATGTTTTTGGCACTGTAATTTTGTTAAAGCAAAACACTACGAAACCCTACAAGCATAGTCTGATGCTCACCTTCTTGGTGGTCAGTCTTCGAAAAGCACCGAAGGCAACCGTGGTGCCCGTTAAACATCTTCATGTTTAACACAGCTGCTCGTGCAGGTGCATCCATTGCACAACACAGGACAAACACCCTTGAGCTGTGCACACAAGCTTGGTGCTCCCACACAATCGGCTTCATTGCAGTTACACCCGCCACGAATCTCGAGAGGAAAGCCTGCATGTTGGGGTGGGTGGGCCCAAACCAGAGTCCAGCCAATACAGGATGCTTGAATCTGGCAGCAGGTGGCAGTTCATTTAAAGTGAACTGAAGTGGCCACACGGACGTCTTGGACGATTTGAATACTGGACTTCCGTCTGTGTTCATGGTCAACGTCAAATCATCCGGTGTTAGTCCTTCCGTCTGCTGCAGATAACTGAAGGACGTCCCATTTGTAATGTCTGTGATTACATCGTCGCACTTCTCATTCCGTGCCGTCAGACCACCTGCAAGGTCCTCCTTTGTGCCTTCAATAAGCGTCTGTAGCTGTTTCCTGGTGTCAAGAGTGATGAAGAAGTGCGACTTAGCGTGCAGGTCTGATGCTGGCACTTTAGTATCGCAGACTTCGCATACGCAGTCACCATTCTGGTCTTCTTCCAACACAGATTCACATTGTACGCACCGGTACCAGTACTTCACTAGGTCGTTCTTTTGTGCTACCCACAGCTTTCTAAACATGTACTGGCTGCGCGGCAATACTTCCATACCGGCAATGTTATTAACCAGTTTGGCGAGGTCACATAGAGCTGTCCAGGTTAGGCCGTGCGCCACACAGAACGACATTGCCATGGCAGTTGCGCCAGCTTTGGAGGTCCCGAGGTTGGGTATCTTTTCCGTCGGCAGTTTCGAAAAGACGACGAAACTATTTCTTCCTCGCTTATCTGAGGAGGCAAGTCAGTTGCACTTTCCTCACACGCGCTGGACCAGTCGGCCACGTTCGTACTATCAGCAAGAATAGTGCCGTCCTGTAGCAGGTCGCCGAGTTCATGAGAGGGAAAACTGTCGTCCGCGGCAGGGAACTCCTCCACCGATCCATCTGAATCACCGCTACGAGATGTAGAGGCCCCGTCATTGCGCAAATCTTGAGGCGCCGATTGTCGCCGCTGCCTCTTCAGCCTGTCGTAGTACGTAGACTTGGGCACACGGAAGTCCTCACTCTCGTGGAAGTACTCGAGCTTCGCCTTTCTTTTTTCATCAGTCGCCATTGCAACCCCACACAAGACGTCCAGTTAGTCTGAGTCTTTCATCGTCGATTGACGTCGCGGAACGGCGCAAAATCGAATTCCTATCACTTAAGCACAACAGCAGCGGGCTTGATTGGCTCGGCCACTCCGTCCGTCACTGTCACTCGTGCCTAAGCTAAATAGATCACTCAGCTGGCTAACCTGACTCACGCGCGCTGCTCCCACCCATGGTTTCTCCAGTTTCTCCTATCGATAGAGTTATGCTTCTATATACCTTCATCCATGCGTGGAGAAAAAAAAAGCCCAGCAATTTTTTTTTCCCTTCACTCTGAATATGTGCAATAAGTGCTGACCTCTTAGATCCTCGACCTCACACAGGGTCAGTCTTTTAGGAGGCATTGACCGGGCACACAATAAAGTTGTTCTCTCTCTTTCTCTTTGAGAAATTGTTTAGAAGCCTAGGAAACTAGGCCAGCGAGACCACAGTATATTAGTGTAATGTTCTTTTTTTTATTCATAAGGGTTGAACGTCAAGCAAGGTAACAGGGAAGATCTGATACGTCATTTATTTCTTCTCGAAACAGGTATAGCATTTTTTTTATGTTTAAACGATAGAAAGACGGTAAAAGTGAAAGGCCCTCCGGTAATCGCATCGGACGCCTATTGTGGAGATCGTGAGCTGAATCTACCCGTGTGCTGGGCCTTTCGGTATGGGCCTTTGGCCTTTTCAGCACACCCCAGCCCTCCTGGGTTGAAATAAAGTATTGTTATTGTTGTTACCCGGTGGGGGTTTTCCCACTTGCCCTGCTAGGCCTGCCGCCACTCCTCGACAACATCCCGGGGATCTGTCATGGCCTATACGCTGACGACATAACCATGTGGTCGTCCAGGGTTGATGGGAGAGTTAGAGAGCCGCCTACACGAGGCAGCGGATGTGATGGCTGCCTATGCCAAGTCATCTGGTCTCAGCTGCGCCCCCTAATAGAATGAGCTGTTCCTGGTTTCATCACGCAAAACACACCCTCCAGGTTCGCCTACTATCACTCTACGCCTAGAGGGACATATCATTGCGCACTCTCCGACCGTGAATTAAGATACGGGGCATGATATTCCAGGCGGACCGCTCCAACACCCTTCTTATCAGCAGAATGGTTAATGCCTTTAGGTTCAGGTTCAGAAGCTTCAGGCCTTGTCCAGGCCTTCGTCGTGTCGAGGATTACATACGCTGTGCCTTACGCCCTGCTTAATGCCACAGAGCTCGAGAAAGTTAACATCCTTATCAGGAAGGCATACAAGCAAGCCATGGGTCTCCCGGCAAGCACCTCAACTGCACGGCTACTCCGACACTTGGCATCCACAACTGGGCCGAGGAGTTAATAGAGGCGCACCTGTCTAGCCAACGGTTAAGGTTAGGAGCAACCGAAACGGGGAGGTTTATCCTCCCATGCCTGGCGCTGTCAGCCCCACTCAGCCACCCACCTCTCCTTACTGGTAATGTACCCCACTCCACTAGACAATGCTGAATTGTGCCCGCCTTACCATACAATATGCACCCTGTGCATCACGAGGATCGCAGAGAAGCCCAATCCTGGACCATATTTTGGTTGTACAGAGATGCATCATCTACTGCCTACAAGGACACAGCCTGTTACTCTGGAAGAGCAGCCATGGCAGCCACTGTAGTTTTAAATAAGCAGCACAAATGCAGCATCTTAATCCCTGGACACGGCCCTCTCCAAGCTGAGGAAGCGGCGATAGCACTTGCACTTAGCCAAAGCAACGCCAAAATTATAATCTCAGACTCCGAGCAGGCGTGCTGCAACTTTGCCTACAGTCGCTTGCACGTCACAACACTTCGACTAATCAATCAGAGACCACCAACGAGACCAGTCAGGATTGTATGGGCACCAGCTCACAGAGGCATCCCTGGCAACGAGATCGCCAACCTCATGGCTCGCGATTTGACCCGCCGAGCCAGTGCTGATGAAGCCGAGACCGAGCGCATGCAACCTCTTGTCACATACCAGGAAATTACGCAACCCTATAGGCTGTCCTGTAAAACCTACTATTCACCCCACAAATCGCTACTGAGGGATAAGGAAAGATTATTGCGTGTATTGCGTGCCCTGCAGGTCAACACCTTCCCACATTCAACCAGACTTCACCTCTTTGACCGGACACACTTTTCTCCACTTTGCCGCTGCTGTGGAGAGCCTGGGACTCTCAGACACAGTGGGCGGCTGCGACAAGTCTACCCTAGACCCCCCCTAACATCCACCTTTCCACAGAGCTTTGGGAGAGGCCTTGGCCACCTCCGGCCTCAAAGATCAGCTTCGCCTGATCGAAAGGGCTGTCGACGCGGCCTGAGCTCAAGGCATCCTCGAAGGAGGAGACTTTTGTGAAGCAATTCCTTTATGGAATTAAAGTTTATTCTCTCTCTCTCTCTCTCTCTCTCTCTCTCCACTTTTTCTATCCTGCAAACATTTTTAAAAAACCTATGTCTGGTTCAAGAAGAAAATGACGTACCACATTTTTTCCTTGATTTCCATGCCGTTCATGACTGTACACCCTTATTTCTGTTTTCGTTTGCCGAGCCCCTCATTTTGAATTGTGTGTGTGTGTGTGTGTGTGTGTGTGTGTGTGTGTGTGTGTGTGTGTGTGTGTGTGTGTGTGTGTGTGTGTGTGTGTGCGTGTGCGTGTGCGTGTGCGTGTGCGTGTGCGTGTGCGTGTGCGTGTGCGTGTGCGTGTGTGTGTGTGTGTGTGTGTGTGTGTGTGTTCGTGTGCGCACATGTGTTAGCGAAGGCGTTGGAGATGGGAGAAATGGCTCACGTCATTGAGTGACTGAGAATGGGTCTGTTCACAGAAGTGAACTGGTTCAGTTGAACGGCTGAGCGGTTTATTAACCTATGTTAAACATAATATAAATTATTGCTTAATTTAGGTCCGGGAACTTTTCCTTGCTATAGACACCTTTCTTTTGTCACAGCGTCTGGTGTATTTGTACAGAAAAGGCCTGGCTTCACCGTCATTACAAAGGTTTTTATGTGTCTGGTATTTCAAGATCACTCTGTCAATATTTGAAGAAAAAACACAATCTCTACTATTGAGCTGAGACACTAGAAAAAATGACTCTGGAAAACACGATACAAGAGACTAATTTTAATACATGAAATGTAAACTGTAGTTTTTAAACAACCCTTTGCTCAGTTTATTCGAAACGAGATGGGCTTGCTTTTTGGCACTGATAATAGACGCAAAAGTTGCACACCAGACCCAGCTTGGTCGGCCGACACGCCTCTACTAACGCTACCGGAACGTGCCGACGTGATTCATCCAGAGCCATCTGGTTCAGCATGATTCTCTGATCGAGCGAGCAGCCGTTGAGCGGCAGTTCTTAGAGAGAGCCACTGTGCCAAAGAACCGCTCGGAGCAGGGAGCCAAGAACCGCCGCTGAACTGAGCGGCACAGAAGATCCGGCTCGTTCCTGACTCGGACTATAGCTGAGCGCAAAAATGTAAGTGCGGTGAATCATAAAGGTCACAGGAGTGTATTTTCTAATTACTTTTATAATGCATATGCAGTTCAGTCACTGCTGCCATTGCGGCCTCCCGATTTGCCTCTCGCAGCCGCGGTCTCTCAACCGCCGTTCTCAAAGAACGGCTCAGAAGATCCGGCTCTCCTGACTCGGACTGTCTGCTTACACGACAGGTGGCGCTGGAGGGATTTGGAAAATCAGCCCTGCCTGGCCCGGCAGTGCAGTTGCTTTCTTGCGGCGATAATAGATGGCGCAAAGAGCCGGCTCATTTGACTCGGCTTTTCGGCTCAGTAGGCCCTTCTTCCTCCGTGGTTGGCTCTGCTGTGGCTTGCCCCGTTCGACACGGATCACTGAATGAGCGAGAAGGGGCTCCCTCTCTCCAAAAGAACTGCAGCTCACTTTCACTGAGCCGCAGCTCACCTGCTCTTCAGAAAGAGCAGCTCAAAAGATCCAAACCGCTCCTGGGCGACGCATCTCTAGAAGGCGTAGTGGACGTAGCACACACAAAGCGGGGGACACCCGTGGTGATCTAAATAACAGAGGCGTTTTTTGTACCTGAACTGGCTGCACTGGTGTAAGCAGTGCAGCGTATGTTCATTTTCCTGCACTGGTCTGCATGACACTTGACTAATCTGCACCGGTTCAGAATGCACTTACAAATTCACTCGTCGTGGAGCCAAATGAATTGTTGGTATGTTGGGCCCTCTCTCACGCAATACTCTAAGTGTAAATATACGAATAAGTATATTTTAATGCTGACTAACCGTAGTCCTACACAATTGCATGACCCCAAACAGCGTTATGAGAGCTTTGGATGAGAGCATTAACCGTGGTCATATGCAATTGCGTGACCACGATCAGCGTTATAACAGCCTTGGATGAGAGCGTTGCACAAGGGGCTCTCAAATTGTATCTAGGAGTGTGAGCCCAGTAGAACTTGCCACACGTGGGGGGGGGGGGGGGGGGGGGAATTCAGCTGGTTTTCCCCAGTTGGACATAAAAAATTGAATTCAAAGTGAATTGACTCACATTTTAAGGATTAACAACGTGAACAAATCTCCAATTTTTAGTGGTCATCGGAAAGGGAAATGACAATCTCTAGACGATTCCTAATACCTCTAAAGAACATGGAGGAAGGAGCTTCAAGGTTTAGTAGCGAATGTGAACAAACAGCTGAAGGAATGCGGATTTCGGAAAAATCCCCCCCCCCCCCAAAAAAAGAAATTTCTGCCGTGCTAGTGCATACCAATGATGCACTAAGGCAGCTGGTGAGTATATATGTTTACTGCGGGTGCGAGCATTTGGTCCAAACACAAGATCCGAAGTATTTTGTTACTTTGTTCTTGCATTGCAGTTGTTACCCAACACCACGAGCTTCTCATCGCAAAAACACCAGCCCAAACAGATTACCTCAACAAATCGGCTAAAAAACAGCATGAGGCAATTTCTGAGCAGTGCCCTTGAGCACTGAGAAACGTGCCTTTGAGCTCATAATGTCATAATTTAGGCTGCTTTGCCACTTTCAATTGCAACAAGCAGGTTTTCTACCCACTGATATGTAGATCGAGTCACTGCACTTGCTGAATATTTTCAAATTTAGGAATGGAATGACCAGTGTGCCCCTTAGTAACGTTTATTATACAACTTGTATAGAAGGCTCTGCCTCCATGCAACTTGCAACGCCATTCCGGCCATTCTCCTCCTCCTGCTCCAACTCCTCCATGCGACTCGCGCGAGATCCTCCATTGCAGCTCGTTTTCTCCCATCCTTGGAATGTTCGCGTGTGTGCTGTTCACGGAGGATTTACAGCGTGCGGTGCTTCGTACGGAGCTGATTAAGGATTTTCACCCCAAAAACGCGACCGATTTTTCGAGGCAAAGAACAGTTTCTGCGTACTGGCGCAGCGAAGCGGGCGACGTGGAGGGATTTTATCCCGCGCACGTGACGGCACTGTCAGGTAAGCGAATAGGTTTTCTTGCTTGGAATATGCCCGTGAAATAGTACCAAAGTATATTGTTCTATAAGTTGATGCGCACGACGAATGGTAATGAGCAAATTAGCTTACGTTTATTAGCGTTTAATGGACCCTTCTCGATGCCACAAGGGCCTTTGCGTTCTCGGTCGTAGCCGCGTCTCTAGTTACACAAATTACTCTTTCTGTCTCAAGAAGAGCTGGCTTTCCTTTTATTGGAACAGGAATTGCTAGAGGAACTGCTTTGTTAAAACAAAATTGTTGAAAAAAGCCGCAGTTGTTGCGAATAGCGAAAAAGTATCCTGTTAAATCAAACTCAGCCAAGAGCAAATGTACGCCGAAAGCAAAATCTCATTATAAAGAGCAGATTTTCCTGCTTTCTCCTAATTTGTCGCGATGAGAGCTTTTTCTCTATCGACCTTTAGCGACTTCCTGAAATTGTATGAGTTATCTGATGTTGTAACGTAATAGTAATGATTTTAATCTCTCTCTCTAGACTCACTGCCGGGGCTCACTCAAGCTTTGAAAAAAGCCCGCTTCGCTGTGCCGAGAGTGATTTTGGCCGAAGTCACGAAGACTGCCATGGTAAGGTGTCCTTGAGACCTCATGACTCAAGTAATAAATATAAAGCGCCTCTTGATCTGACAAATCTGAGGGATTGTTGTTTTATTGTAAATTACTTGCTGTGGCTTTGTTTAATGTATAACGTTGGAGGCAATTCTGCTGAGTACAAAATATATAATGTCATTATAACCAAAAAAAAAAACTTCCAGTAATGCATGTTTTTAGCATCTACGCGATGTTTGATTGTAGTGTTGAACGCACCGACGCAACGCAGGAGATGAGGCGCGCCGTAGTGGAGGGCTCCGGATTAATTGTGACCACCTGGGGATCTTTAACGTGCGCCGAAATCTCGTACACACGGGCGTGTTTGCTTTTCGCCTCCATCAGAAAAGCGGCCGCCGCGGCCGGGAATCGAACCCGCGACCTCGTGCTCAGTAGCGCAACGCCTTAGCCACTGAGCCACCGCGGCGGGAATCTACGCGATTTTTACAGACTACTAACATTGCATAACAGTAGGTTAGGGGGGGGGGGGGCTGCCAGTAAACTGCACTGAAGACATAATGTGCTTGGAAATTTTAATGTGATCACTGTTATTCAATGTGGTCCTGATAGTGTGGAAATGTTTGCATGGCATTGTGTTTTCTACAAGGTAGTGAAGTTGTGGTCAATGTGTGGTTACCATTAATTTAATTAATGACCTATATAACTTATCGCTTTCTTTTTGAAGCCACCTAAGAGCCTTACGCAAAAAGAAAGGGCCGCCAAAAGGAAGCAAGCTGCAAGGAGGGAGCTAGGGGGCATCATCGATGCTTTTAACGCCTCTGACCGCAGCCTAGAACTTCCGAACGTAAGTTTCACTGCAACTTATGTGTATTATAATATATCTATTCTACCAGAATTTGACCGACATTTAATGGGGTAGTTCTGAACTCCGGTTTGATGGAAGGAAGCTCATTTGGTCAGGATAGGTCATGGTATAATGGAATAGCAAAATAACACCCACCAAAATATTTCACTAATTACATATGTTTTGGCTCGTACATGAGATTCCTGTTCACTACAGAAGCATCAGTACATAGGGTCCATTTAAGCACAGCCAAAAATATGACTTTCAGAGCATTAGTAAAGAGGAGGCAGATTGCCCTTCGTTCATCTTAGCTTTCGTTGGGGAGCCTACATGTATCTTATACTAGCAAAGTATTTTGGTTGCTGTTTGTATGTTTTATTGTGGCTACTTTAATTATGACTAATATTTGAGCAGCTGTTTAAGTTAGCGCTGCTCGAATAAGTCATAACAAACCTTTTTAGCCAGCAAACATGCTTGTGAAAAAAAAGTTTTTATTGCAGCAATATCTCATTAGCATGACCACGACTGATCAATGTGATATAAATTTTAAAAGATTTTTCGCCAAAGTGTGGTTAAAAAGGGATGAAATTTTGGGTGTTACAAATGTGTTTCGGTCCACGGTGGATGGTGAGAGGGACAGAATCATTTAGCCGACCGCAAACCAAAGTGACTCCCTTGCAGTGACAATCAACGAAGTTTTGTTAACAAGATAAGTAAGCCCCTGTCCCCCCTTTTGTTGTAACTGTAGAAAGTTTATTAAATTCCACAGTTTGGCAGATGCCGTCTTATAGCTTTTGTAATTTCACCTTGCTTTTCACTTTAAAAACAAAATATTTTTTTCTTTATTTTTTTACGCAGGACATCTTCTGTATTGAGGTGCAATGTCTAACTCACTTGTTTAGTTGCTATCGCACGTGGCAGAAAATTAAAGGCTGAGACGTGATTGGTACTGGCTTGGCTTAGCCCAGCCAGGACCCTGCATCGCGCAGTCTAGGATGGTGGCAGACATGGCTGTTCTCATTTAATAAAGGGGCAGGCCATAAATCGGATGCTTACTGGGTAGAAGTAGAAATTTAAGCATTAATAAAAACAAACTTTGCTTTGAATTTAGTCAGCTGTAATCAATACTGAAATTCGAAACAGTGCCAAAAGATGGGACAAAGAAACGATGAAGGCACTGACTAACCAACAATTAGTCAGCGCCTTGTGTCGTCGTTTTCTTGTCCCGTCTTTTCACACTGTTTCAAATTTCAATATGCACCACCAACTAGCCCAAACCACCGTTCTAACGCAGTGTAATCAATAGTCCCATAAATCTGGGTTTAACGCTGTAGCTTTTTTAACCTAAAATGTGGGTGACCAAGAGACGAAAAAAGGTATCATCTGTATTGAAAGCTTGTTGAAGCTACATTAGCAGGCATTACATGTACTAGTATGTATTCTGCACTGAAACAATACATGACAATGTAAAGCAGGTACTGTTAGTGGTACTGCGTTCATTACTGTGCTGAGACTAGGTTTCAGTATTGTTTCTAAAGTACATATTTATGACATAATTTTTTTGTTTAGTGTGATGATCTAGCCGTGGCGGGGCCATCCATGGCTCAAGGGGACGGTATCGGCCCTGAGGAGTGTGCGGAGCTGAGGAGGCTCCAGGATAAGGTCGCAGCACTTGAGGCGGCCCTCCTTGAGCAGCAGGAGGGGCACAAAAAAGAAGTTGCTGCTCTGGAGGAGCAGGTCCGAGAGCAGCGATGCCGGGCGGACAGACTGTGCGATGCCCTCTTGGAAAGGATAGGTAAGTGGCAGCCATTGTCAAATGATTGTCATGCTTATATAGACATTTAAAATGTTATTCTTTAAAATACTACAAAAAACATAGTGAAGTAGCGTGGTAAGGACGGGACAAAAGTAGAGACCACTCGGGACTAGCGGTAGACCTGTGTGCTCTCTTAACCATGTTTCAATGTTCGAACCACCTATCCCACATTTACTTGTGACTACAAAAAATTTTGTGACTTCTGCAGAAATCGCTCGGGACGCTGTTGGGCCGGACGTGGTGGCAAAATTTTCACTGCCCGACAACGAGCCCACAGGTTAGTTTGACTTCCCTTTATTTTGGAGATATTTTATTCATTGTAGTCTTTCTATCTTGCTTATATTTCCTTTGCTTAATTTGCAGTTCGCAGTTCGACACCAACTGCACAAACACAAGGTAATGAGTGACAATGTTTCTGTGCTTGTCAGTCCTATATTGTAAGAGAAGAAATTCTTAAAACTCACACCTCAGCTTGTAGTTCAGGTTTGATAAACAAGCACAACATGATGCAGGCCAAGATAAAGGACAACATTCTGGACAAGGGCCAACCAGTTTATTCAGAGAACAATGTTGCCTGCAAAACAATACTGAAGTGCTGGTTAGGGCTACCGAACATCCAAATAATGTCGGCTGATATCTTGCACATGTAAAAGAAAAAATGCTCTCACATCTCGAATCAGCATGAAAACGTGCCTGTTATGTAAGCCTCAAACCTAATATCATTCTCTGCTTGCTAATGGGTGAATTTTGGGGAGTGGATACCGTGCAGAGAGAGGGGGGGCTTTCCCGGAACGGCACGGAAGTTTGAAATTAGCAGTGGATTTAGTCGGGACCCTTACATGGGTGGGAGCATTTGTTCGGGATTTCATGGTAGTTTATGTCAAGGCCAAGTACTAGGCCTCGCCTTGCAGTGCTTTGCTTGCCCCTGTATTTGGTCCTTCAAGAGTACTCGTGTTATCTTCTCGCTTAAATGCGGGCTGAGGTAATGAGATTGAATTGCTAAGCATTCCAAAGAAGGTGAGAACTGTGTGAGCCAGGTGCAGCAAGCCCATTTCTTAGTGCTAATGCAATGGTTTTTCTGCTTTTATTTTTAAACTTTTTGTTTTCGTATGTGGGCCAGATATCAAATGAGTGTACGTGGCTTGTTAGAAGGTTTGTGCCATACAATACATCGACAAGTTGTTGCCAGGGCAGTGTGGTATGTTGGGCAAGTTATGTTTTCACCTTAAATAAGTTGGGTAGAATCTGCCCAAAAGTGAATATGTAGGAGGCACCTAGCTGCAGAGCTTACAGTCTCAACGCATCCTTGGAACGGTTTTCTTTCATTCGGTAGTTTCTGTTGCAGAAACAGACACAAAAAGAATGATCAAGATATGTGCAGAAATGAGGGAGCTATTCAATCTGTAGATTTAAAAAACAAGCAAATGAATTGCAGCCCTCTTCTAAAAAATTTGGGGACTGCTGCTTGCTTTTCTACTGGCCCCGGTGGCGTGTTGCGGTACCAGTGATTGTGAAACATGAGAAGTTGTGGAAGTTTAAACCCACAATGTCCTGACTTGGGAAGCTCCTTTTTATGCTTGACGGCATTATTGACAGCACAATGCCGACAAGAGAGAACAAGTAACCAGAGGCTGGCATATTCATTTGCTGGCTCTGAATTGGTTTTTTTTTTGCTAGGCTTATTTCTCTGAACTCCCTACCACCCCTCAAGCTATTTTGGGCTAACTGGGCTTCTATTTATAGGAAGACCTATTTTGAGCTTGTCCTCTGAGTGCTGCTTTAATTCAAAGTGCAAAGCTGAGTTCTATGCTGAGGTTTCACGTGACATGACAATTCTTGCAAGCTCGTAGAAAGGCAAAAAACTGGCACACCGTGGTTAAAAAAAATGAAAGCGCACACAGAAAAAAAAAAGTTTGGTGGGGTTACAACTACCAACCTTCAAAACAAATTGGGTGCGTTACCACTAATTTGATTCTGGCAATAGAAGATGCTTTAAAAATTCAGTGTATGAAGCCAAGGGGTCAACACATATTTTCAGGTGTGTATTTTTTGTCATATTAGAGAAGTTCTGGCAGTGATAGCACTTGTCAAGCACCAATCTTTACAGACAGGCCCCATCATCCTAGCGCTATAACAGTGTAGCCAGAGCTTGCTGTATAGAAAGTGATTGCAGATTTGCAATCCTCCTTATGCAAACCAACGTAGCCATGAATGGGAAGCGTCACTAGTATTGCAGTTGTCTTGGGTAATAGGTTTCTACCTCAAATAGCTTGGTTGACTTGGTCTCAAGACAGCCGACTGCTGCTATAGAAAAAAGGATTGTTTTTAGGGGAATGGAATTGAGTTCCCCATTCCTAAAGCATGTCCCCTAACTTCAAGATATACTGAACTGGCGTACACTTTGTGATTACCATCTGCACGACTTCTGGCATCAATGCTGGTATATGCCGAGAGTGGACATCCATGTAAAACTAGTAGATGGGCAAGTTCTCGTGTATGCACCTTGGCTAAGTGTGCAGACACCGAGTGATGCTTAATCGGTTCATTGCAACATGCGGTGGAAAAGCACACAGCTCTCGGACCGAGCAAGCCCCCTATTACTATCTCCATTTATTTTCTTTTTTGAGTCGATAATCCAGTTTTTATGGTTACTTTAAAGAATACGAAATAAAGCATTCCTTGTTTAGGCCTTTTTGGTCAATACAGTGGCATGTATAAAATACTGGGAGCTCGGCCAATCATAACGTCCCTGTTTGTGTTGCCATATCTCGAGGCATCAGGTGTGGCATAGCCAGTGCCACATTTTATTGTGTTTTACCTAATTATAATTGAATAGCTTTTATTATTTCTGCACTGATTATTGGGTGGGGAGGGGGGGTGAGCACAGGAAGGAGACTGTCCCTTGCTGGACAGAGACAGTTCATCAGACCTCTTTGTCTTGCGGCAAAGTGTGCATGTCCAGACAGGGGTGTTGCATGAACATGTCTTACCATTGCTGCACATGTGGGGGCTTGGACGCACTTCTGTTTGTGAACCACTAGTATATACTCATTGCATTATTAAATGAAACTAGTTTAAAGTCAGAACTGAGGGTGCTGTATGTTCCATTTATATTTTGTGCTGTTTTTGACCTAGAAAACCAGTATTCATTGAGCAGTAATTATTCCTAACAATAGCTAATACATTTATTGCACATCAAGGCATGATAGTTTCATTTAGCAAGGCATGATAGCCTTGCGAAATTTTTATTTGAGCCAAGTTTTTCTCATTGTGTACCATCAGTTATTTGAATGCATTGGTTGCTGTGGCAACCTTCATCACTGCCCCTGATCCCTCTCCATGTGGCAGAAAAATTTCGCATACCACAAGCTCACTGTATTCATGGTATTTACCTACATGGGGAACTGTTACGAGCTTGTGTGCATTCATGTCATACAGGTGACATGTAGATTGGATCCTTCATATTTCGCGTACCAATGCATATGGAACTGTTCTATGTAGAGAGCCCGGCCCGTACGACGTCCTTGCCAGCTGCTCCTTTGAAGGCAAGTTCCTCTATAGCTGTTTTGAGTTTGTGCTGCATATTCTGTGCCTTGCAGTCTGGTAATTTTTTGCGCCATTTGTGTCATCTTTCATGTATTGGCTTAGATGGTTACGAGGAGAACTTCTTTTTAGAGGTTAAGAGTGCATCGATGTTCTGAAAAGCCACTGTACATTATTGCTGCTCACCAGGTCTAGAAATAATGCTTTGGCGTGTATGAAGAGTCCTTTTTGAGGCAAATCGCCAATCGCTGCAGTTTGCACGATCATTAGAAAAATGAAGCCGACTGGATACGGCAGCGAAACAGTATTTGAAAGCAAAAGCCTTAAGTGCCTTAGCTATCTGCTGATGCTGCTGGCAATGGAACAAAGTGTTTTTTTTTCTTGCACATACCTGCTGGGGGGATGGCCACGAATCGGGAGCTTTGAGGGGCTAATGTTGCTTGCAGGTCACTGGAAGGAGCATTGGCCACTGAGTTACATTTATTTTGTGTGAGCATAATTAGTAGTTGCTTGGCGTTTAGTTTCTTTTCGATTAATCTAGGAGCATGTTTATTGATGACTTTTAAATTTCAGGGGAGGACGTCATCCTGACAGCTGGCCACAGTGCGGCGTCATGGAGTGAGCGGAGTGAGCGAGGTTAGTCCTAGTTTCTGCCTTTTCTGTTTTATATTTTTGTTACAGTTTGAAGTTGAAAAACTGTCTTTACTGTATGAGCAGTGTCTTAAAACTTTCCCACTTACAGAGTAAAGTGGTAATGGCATGATGAATGAGAATTGTTACCCAGCATTACTGGCACGCTACAGTGCAACACTTTCTCGTGACAGTGGACAAGCCAGTTGTACTGCCTGTTGTTTAGTTTGCTTTAACGAGTATTTTTTCGAACAGAGTCCAGGAAAGCAACAGTTTCTTTGGCGCCTGCCAATTTCATGCACGATTACATGAGCGTACTAGGGCAAGTTGAGCATCTGGGATGAGCTTAATGCAAAAGTTGTATCATGCACATTAGTCACCGCATCACACTGACAGGCATTTCCCTAGAGTGTGCAGCCATCATTATAAGGCATTGAAATGAAAATGTGGAACTTTGTGCTCATTGTTGTGGGGTGCAAGGACAGGTGTTTTTTGTACGCTGGACAAATCAAAAACTTATGCAGAAATAAAATGGGCAGGGTCCCAGTTTCCACCGCAAAGTATACATTACATGATGTGGTATGTGATTGCTCTTGCAGACTAGAGGAAATTAGTTAATTAGCTGCTGGGGAGAGCTAAGAAGGAGAGGGTCACATTTTCAGGCACAAAGGCGGGAAGGGGTGCAGCCGACCAAGAGAGCAAACCAAAAGCAGGGGGTGAGGGGGTTATTATTCAGTTTTGAGGAAAACACAAAAAGAAATGGATACGGGTATTATTGAGCTCATCAGAAAGTTAATGTGCATGCAACCGAGTCCTTGGGAAGGGGAGTGGGACCCGCCGCGGTGGCTCAGTGGCTAAGGCGTTTCGCTGCTAAGAACAAGGTCGAGAGTTCGATTCCCGGCTGCGGCGGCCACTGTTCTAATGGAGGCGAAAAGCAAAAACGCGCGTGTGTACGAGATTTCGGCACACGATAAAGATCCTCAGGTGGTCAAAATTAATCAGGAGCCCTCCACTGCGGCGAGCCTCATCGCCTGCGTTGCGTCGGCGGTTAACCCCTACAATCAATCAATCAATCAAGGGGGGTGGGGGATTGAAGGGGTATCAAGAAGAGTGAAAGGAACAGAAGAGGGAGGAGAGAGGAGTGCAGTTATGTCTTGATCACCACATCGGCAGAGGCCTACAAATGCAGGGGGCACAGCATCATTAGGGAACTACCAAAGCACGTGAATAATTTTTGGAGGCCACAGGTGGCTGCCCCTGTTTTACCTTTCCTTCAGGTTCACCACTGTTGAAGCATGTCATGGTTACACCAGTACATTTTGCCAGGCCAGCCGTGTGTTATGTGCGATAGCTTGTTGTGCTCTTCCACAAGGACAATCTGATTTGCTCAGTTGCACCAATGTGGTGTGCCAGCAGTGGCTGTACTGGGAGGCAGTGTTCGTAGGTATCGCTTTTGTAGATGATGTGCTGGTATAGTTAGATGTACCTGTGTTGAAATTTTCTATGCCAATCCTAAGCCTTCGCAACCACAAATAATTTAAAAAATAAGCTTTATCTTTCAATTTGACGCAAATATTTTCTGACAGTAAAAAAGAAAGGTGTTTTCTCTAGCTTTGTATCATAAAATGTTTCAGCCTCGCTTGGGACATAAGCTTGTATAGTGAATTTATTGTGCCCAGCACACTTTCGGCTTGGCCTAGAGAATTTTTACAGACTGTACTTAGTTTTGAAAAGCATGCTATGATACCCCCTAATTTTCAGACCGAGATGCTGTTGCGGCCAAGGCTGTGGCATCAGGCAGTCATCTGCATGATGGTGGTGAGCCATAATTTCTGCATTTTTGTGCACCTTTTGATTATTTTCTTGTTTAAAAAAAATCAGTCCGCTTTGCTGGAAAAGCTTCTACATTCAAAAATTGTTCTTGCACAGACAAGCAAGACAGATATTGATACATTACGTTTTGCTTGGCCTCAAATATGCTTTTACAACATGGATAAAGGTAGAACATGGCAGTAACAACAGTTTTATTCTGGGCTTTGTAACCAGTGTAGGAGCAAAGCTGCCTAATACATTCTTGCATTTGTTTTGTCATGTAATTCTTTGATGGATTCAGCTTTTACGTTGTATATTTGCTTGATTCCTGCTTCCTTTTGGATGACAGCTGCTTCAGGTCACTTCTGTACAGCCAGCAGGCTTTTTAGGAGTGGTAAATTAAGGAGACTTGCTGTAATTTAAGTGCTGCAGGCAAAAATGTGAGGTATAACTTGTCTATCTAGGAAACCATTGTCTGCTGGCAGCGCACTGCCTTGTCTTTTATGTGGGGTGAGTGCTAGGGCTGACATACTACTGCAGCACTAATGCAATGTGTATTGCACCAGACAGACATATTCCAGTAGCTGAAACATTCTACTTTGAAGATGCAAATGTGCAGTGTGGTCCACTGTTAAAGTGAATTGAGTGTGTGGCAACTGCGCTCTACGAAGCGCCGATGCTGAGAAATGGCGAGTTTCGGCAGGAGCAAGCACATGCGCACTGATCCCACTAGGCAGGAGCAGTCGCGCATCATCTGCTACGTATGTGTTATCTAAACTTGTTATAAATTGAGTGCACAGTAATGGTTTGGCCTAGATCTTCGTTCTATGGCACATGTGAGGTAAAAAAAATTGTAAGGCACACAGAATCACAGAAAATTGTGGCACAAGGCGGGCAGCACAGGCTGGAAAGGAAAACAGGAGCCGCCAAATGAGAGCTGGTAGAGAAGGCGACAGTGGAATGTTCTGGACATGCCTTGTATATGTCG
The DNA here is from genome assembly GCF_048455015.1 of Haemaphysalis longicornis. Classification (NCBI taxonomy): domain Eukaryota; kingdom Metazoa; phylum Arthropoda; class Arachnida; order Ixodida; family Ixodidae; genus Haemaphysalis; species Haemaphysalis longicornis. Next base: position 151,944,998 of record NW_027526203.1, on the reverse strand, counting down.
CTGCGTGGGCATTAGACCCTAATCACCAGTGAGGAAGGCCGAGAAAGTATGCAATGGCAGATGAGGCTAAAGCAGCTTGAAATGCTGCTTATTGTAATTGCCATTGCAAGGAAGTGGCAGCTACAGAAGCTCCATGAGAGCAACATGCAAGTTTAACAGTAGATTAGCAGAACGTCCAACTAAGCCCTCATTTTCACAATGTTAAGAAGTTCCCCCGTAATTTTTCTTGGTTTAAGTACTAATACAATTTGTAAAAGGAAGAGACATTTCACACAATGCATGGTGTAAAAGAAATTCGAATCTGGAATTTGCCCACGGCCAATGAAGTTCTGTTGATGTCAACAGCAGTGCATGTTCTGACCTACATTTAAGATCAGCCAGACAGTGCAGTGCTTTTCCCTAGCTGTGCACTCCAGAGTTCGTGTTTTGTCATTACGAAATGTGTCATTGGTGTCCTTTTTTCTTCAGGTACCAGTGCTGAAGCAGTGGGACTGCCTGCCGCCAGCAGGACAGCCTCAGTTGAGCGGCAGCAGGAGAGCCTGCCACCACTGTTTGCAGTTAAAGATGGCGAGGTGTGTATATGCTGAGGAGCGTAGTCCATCAGTTGAAAACATGATTTCAGCCACGCACAATGAAGGCCTGGTCTTGAACCGCATGAGCCTCAGTACGCATGTGCTCTTTGTCGAATGCTTACGTGACTTTTATTTGGAAATTAGGCATTTTTGTTCTCCTGCGGCACGCATTTTTTACTAGTAAAATGATTGTACCATACCATCTTTCATGGAATTTTATTTTAAAGCTTAAAGGAGTACTGACACGAAATTTCAAAGCTGAGATAACTATGTAAAACACTTCCTTTTTATCAGGAGATACCTCCCAGCAAGTTTCAACAGCAACCGTTCAGCGAAATATATTTGAAATCCATCTTAATCTTCGCCCTCACGAGAATGCCCAGAGCGGGCCGGCATGACATCATGTGCTACTTGCCCCAAACTGCTGACGTCGGGGCTCCCGTGACGAAGCCGACGCGCTGGCGGTGGTTGGCGCGCGCTGCTCAGGCGTGTGTACACATCATGGTTTTGGGACTGACGTCATGCTGCCCGGTCCTGTGGGGACGGCGAAAACCTTGGCCGGTCTGGGCGCGCGCGTGCGCTCGCTCGCGCGTGCTTCCAGAGAGGCAGCGATGCGGCAAGAATGGTGACGTCATGTGATACATCCTGTCATGGCGGCCGCTCGGCGTTTTTCAGTCGAAACCAAAACTGGCACGAATAAACGACGCCGTAAATGAATGTTTACGCTGCGCTCGACCGTCTAATCTGTCATTCTATGATTAGTGGGCTGGTAGGCACGCATAGCAGCGAAAAAAACTTAACACGAAAATTTCGTGTCAGTACTCCTTTAAGCAGACATGCTGAACGGGCGTAAAAATGAACAGGTACAATTAGGTTGAATAAAATATGTGCATTTAAATATGTGTAGTATTTCCTGAATGACTGGGAATTCAGTGCTGCCACTTTTTAGTACATTTGGAAACTGCATCACGACTAGAATATATGCTTACAGACAAAAAACAGTGCAGGGTAATTGTGTTGTACACATGTGTAAATAATACATGCGAATTTTAGTCTCTGGGCAATTGCAAAAAAGAAATTGCTGTTGTGCTCCTTTTAAATAAAATAGCTCACATTTATCTTTGATCAACTGATGGCCCAGCAAATGCAAGTAATGCATTATTGCGAAATCATAATATCTATCAGATAATCAGAGCCATTTACTATCAGTTAATTTTTACTCTTCTTCCTATGAGAAGAAACATCCTCCTCTCGGGAGAAGAGAAGGATCATTCCTTTACCAGTGTAGAAGACCATGGGATTGAGTAGTGCTGTAGCGTATTTAGGAGCGATGTTAATCCACTTACCTCTAATGTCACTCCCTTCCTCCTCTTAAAGGCCAACTGCACTCAAAATTTCGACCCCTTGAAAACTTAAGACTTCAAGCTAGAAAATATTAAAACTGAAATAAGTGTATCTACGGCGTGAAGGGCCATAAAAAAATCTGGGATTTTGGAACGCACTGAGATGAGCACAGTCATTACGGCCCAAGCCGGCCTGCTGGAGCAAACCTGTGCACAACTTTTCACGCTTACACCAGCCCTATGAGAAGAAGCACGCCCAGCGGAGCTCAATCAGTTCTACTGGCTGGCCGCAATGTCACTTCCATTTCATGGCTGTTTTGCGTGTTTCGCTGGCAGATGCAGCATTGCCTGCGACAGAGCTATTTTAAACATTTGTAACTAACATTTGTAACTGATGTCCCTGTTGGTATGGTGGTACGTACTGTACTTTCACAGTAAATTTGGCTGAGGTAAAATTTGAGTGCAGTTGGCTTTTAAGGAGGGACTCTGCGAAGTAGGGACATCGCTAACTTACCAAATAAAAAAGAAGTTAGCTCACTTCTGTGTGCAGGGGCTACACACACTATTTCAACAAATGGCACAACTTGAAGCTGTATATGCAAGTGAGTTCACCTTACTGACATTTCTTTAAACCCAATTTAGAAGTTAGTGAAAGGAGGGATTTTTTTTTTGCGAAACGGGTGACAGTGGAGACGTTAACGATTGTGACAGACTTACCACTAATAGTGCTGAAAATGCAAATGAGCGATGTGGGGCACTGTCTTAAAAGGACTATTCAGACAAAACACAAGTTTGGTTCATTCGAAAGCCTGCCGTGTTAGAATCGTGCTGACACCACGTTTAACGCACACTTCGCTCAAGTAAGCTATATAATTTGGAAAAAGGGAATGGCTGCGCGACTCACAGCTCATTTGCCACAACAGAACATAAGATGTAATATGCACAGCTGAGTGTTTGGCTGATGCCAGCAAAAGCAAATGCAAGTTAGGCAGGGAAATATAAGCTTGCAGAACGAGCTACTTGTGCTTAAATGTACTGCGTACTCATCTTATAGCAGTAAGAATGGTGGGGCAAACAATGGAACTTATGAAAGTACATGTGCACATAGAATCGCCAGTGCTACTGCTGTTGGTACTGCACGCACTATGTTATAGCTCCCCAGCAGCCTGGCACTTTGGGGTTGTCTCAGACTGCATTGGCCGACTGGTATAAGCGATGGTGTTTTACGCGACCCTGTTTGTTGAGCATACCGAGCGTTTCACGCTGTGATTACTTCTAGCTGTAGAAAAAACTAGCCAGGTGCAAATACAGTCATAAGCAAAATGAGAGCACACAGTAAGCTAGATTTTGAGAGTAGAGGGCGGCGCAACGAACGGGACGACGCGAAGATGAGAAACAGAAGCGCTTACTAACAAACAAAGGATTTATTGCATCGGGATACATGCTGGTCGACCACAAAAAACAAGAAAGAAAGAAGAAGGGGTAGGGGAGAAGGAACAAGGGAAAGCAGCACCAAATTGGTTGCTAAAAAATGCACAGCAATGGTGACAGGAGACACGTGTCAAGTTCTGAGATTGTGAATCCCTTTTTTGATGCGCGAGATGTCCGGTGGGCTAATGCAAACTTCACCGCGCTGAGAAATGCAAAACACCTCATAAATCTTGCGTGCCTTCTGCTCCCGATAACAGCCCAATACACCGCATTTTTCAAGCAAAAGTGTGCAGCCACAACTTTTGCAGTGCGCAGGAAGGTGCCCGCCAACAGACCCATTCAGTGCTTCAGCGTGTTCACGCAAGCGGTCATTAATGCAACGGCCTCTGTCTGGCCTATGTAGCACCTTTTGCAACTGAGTGGGATGCTGTACAGCACTTGAGATTCGCATTCAACATAAGGCCAAGCATGTTTCTTTTTGCAGGTCTTGGCTGGACTGGGCTTGCAACTAACTCTTCTGCACAGGCGTCGATCGGCGCAGGGAAAACAACGCAAACGCCGGCTCTTCCAACTACTTTCTTGATATTGTGTGACATCTTATGTACTATCGGCCGGAAAAGTAACCGGACCACTGCTCAGGCAGCCGGAGCGGCTGCTGGGCCCTCATGCGATTGTTTGTCAAGCGTCAAGCACCCGGGCGAGGGCGAGGGGAAGTTTGGCGTCAAGCGTGGCACTCTCGTCGTGAGCGAGCGCAGCGAGATAACAGCGCCGCGGTGCGCCCCAGCAGCCGCTCCGGCTGCCTGAGCAGTGGTCCGGTTACTTTTCCGGCCGATAGTACATAAGATGTCACACAATATCAAGAAAGTAGTTGGAAGAGCCGGCGTTTGCGTTGTTTTCACTGCGCCGATCGACGCCTGTGCAGAAGAGTTAGTTGCAAGCCCAGTCCAGCCAAGACCTGCAAAAAGAAACATGCTTGGCCTTACGTTGAATGCGAATCTCAAGTGCTGTACAGCATCCCACTCAGTTGCAAAAGGTGCTACATAGGCCAGACAGAGGCCGTTGCATTAATGACCGCTTGCGTGAACACGCTGAAGCACTGGATGGGTCTGTTGGCGGGCACCTTCCTGCGCACTGCAAAAGTTGTGGCTGCACACTTTTTCTTGAAAAATGCGGTGTATTGGGCTGTTATCGGGAGCAGAAGGCACGCAAGATTTATGAGGTGTTTTGCATTTCTCAGCGCGGTGAAGTTTGTATTAGCCCACCGGACATCTCGCTCATCAAAAAAGGGATTCACAATCTCAGAACTTGACACGTGTCTCCTGTCACCATTGCTGTGCATTTTTTAGCAACCAATTTGGTGCTGCTTTCCCTTGTTCCTTCTCCCCTACCCCTTCTTCTTTCTTTCTTGTTTTTTGTGGTCGACCAGCATGTATCCCGATGCAATAAATCCTTTGTTTGTTAGTAAGCGCTTCTGTTTCTCATCTTCGCGTCGTCCCGTTCGTTGCGCCACCCTCTACTCTCAAATTTATGTACCAACCAGCTCAAGCTTCAACTCTTCTGAGGTAAACTGGATGTTCCTACAGTCCACTGCAGACTACATGGCATACTAACATTTACTTGAAGACCTGTCTGTTACGTCATTGAAGACGTCACAAAACGTGATTGGGCAGAAGAATCAAAATTTTAGATTTCATGGATTAATTTATGATTGAATAAAGCATCATTTGCTGCTAAGCAAGTAAGTGCTCAAGGCACTAAAACACCAAATCTTTCCACCAATAAAACAAAGTTGTATTTTATCTGCGTGGTTCCTTGAAGACTGCATCTCCAAAGCTGCTGGTATTACTTAAATTCAGTTTATTCTATGTTAACCAATTTCTGTTGTTGACTTCCTGCAACCTATTTCCAAGCCTGCCGGTAATAGCTCCTGGTAGATTTCGCCCAAATTTGGGAATAGCCTTTGTTCCTATGTTGTGTGTATTTTGTCGTTACAGGTTCACCTTGGGTCCGGCCACCTAGTGAAAGAAGCCAAGTTCGGCTATATCATGGCTAGTCGGGCGCCGGCACGTGTGGCTCGGGAGCTGGCCCGCAATTTTTGGTCAGCCAAGGAGCTGCAGGCTCGGACGTTGACTGGCCAGTCCCACCGCCAGGAGCCGGGCGGAGTGGCCTCTCTGCCAGCTACGCCAACAAAAGTGGAGGCTATAATGTGTAAGGGGGCATTTTGAAAGAGGGAAGGTTGATCTGCATCAGTGAAATGTTACCATGCAGGCAGTGCAGTTATGTAGCAACCTGGTTTGACCCTATCAGGCGGCCCAAAACTACCATACCATTCCGAGTAGGTGCCCCCCAGCATGCAAGTCGAGATCACTGGCAGAGTGCGGAGGGTGCTCTATCCCAAAACGACACAAAAATTCACGATGGTGGCGGCAACGATCCCTCGCCAGGAAAAAGACGGAATCCACATTCACCTAACATTTTGCCAACGAGTGTTAGTCATCAATCTCAAAAATATAAAAAAAAATCCTCTGAGTCAGTCTCAGAGAAAAGTTTTCAGAATTCAGCTTGAAGTCTGCCCTGTTCTCCTGGTGTCCTGGCTCCAACATCTGCAAGTCCTCCATGCAGGCCGCCTTCCCCCGGGCCATACAGTGCATTCTATTGGCACAGCCCCTGAAAAACCATGCCGCGGTATCCTCGGGTACAGCAGCCCATGCCCCAGCAACAAAATCGAACATATGCTATTGGGCTGCTGCAACCCACAGTTGGATTGGATTATAGACTGAACGTCACATGCCAATGTTGCCTGTATGCAGTGTAGCTCGGGGTGTGGACACTATAGGGCAAAGGGAGAATCCCACAACAGCACGGAAATTTGAAATTAGCTGTTGATTAAGGGGAGAAGGGCCTTGATGGAAGGGGGGGGGGGGGCTTCCCAGGCAGCACAGGACTGTTCGGCCTAAAACAGGCCGGTGTACTTTGGCCGGTGATTTTCTGTCCGGCCGTTTTCCGGCAGCCATGTTCGGCCCATGTCCAAATGTGGGCCTTTTGGCCGTATACGGCCGTACTCCGATGGCTGTCCAACGGCCAGTGTCCGTCGGCCAGTCGACCGGCTTACAGTCATACGGCCAGATTCCAGCCGTAGGGCTCCGGCCATTCCAAAGCCACCCGTGTACGGCCGAAGTACGTCCGCCGGAGGACAGCCGAGATGCGGTCGTCGGACTCCAGCCGGACTACAGCTACCGGAAATACGGCCGTGCTACGGGCATTGGAGTTCAGCCACAGTACGTTAGCTGTACTGAGGCCGGTCACTGCATGTCGCGCAAGCAGATGACTCATTCGCGCAGTGCAGAAGCAGCACAAACCCAGCATTTTGGGTCCAATGCAGCCACATCAAAGTGAGTTCGCGCGCAAGCACCAGCCGTCAAGCTTTCAGCGCAGCTTTGCTTAATTACCAGCCTCAGTTGACAGCAAAATTCATTTATTAAACAGTGCTCACAAATTGTCGGTCCTTTAATTGCTGTGCCTCTCTTACTGCCAAACACAGAAAATATTCAGTTCTTTGTAGAGCTTGAATAGATGTATTGTCCAGATCCTGATATCCTCTGTGGGGCGGCTTACCTGTAATAAACGGGGAAAGAGGAGGGGGGGGGGGGCGGCGGAGGGCGCATTTTAGTGGGTTGAATTTCAGAGAGATAAATTGCGCCGCTTTTAGCCAATTTCTTTTAGGGCAATATTCCGGAACACTTTCATGCTATGACTACATAAACTATTTTTATAACAGTTGCTTGACCAATTTTGATGTATATAAAACCGGCGTGAATGCGTTTACGAAGCGTTTTGGTTCTCAACAAAACACTCAGGAGCATTTAATATAACTCCTTCACAAAAAAGTATGTCCAGTTTTTTGCCCATTTTTCTTGCAAAGACATTTTCTACTCGATCAACTTTTCTGATGATCTTGCGCAGGGCTGATCCTAAGAAGGAGCAAACAGGTACTTTCATTTTCAATCTATTTTAATGTTGTTTTCATGAGTGTACGTCCACACCACTCAATAGTCCAAAAGAACTTAATTTTCTTCTAATGTCATACTACGTTCAAAAAATTCTAGACGCGTCGCGAATGACGCCCTGCTTCAGGTGGCTGCAGTTGTATCCCTTTGTGTTCACGCAAGGAAAGGCGTAAAATTAGAGTTACATAATTTGTTTCAAACCAATAACATAGCAATGGTAGCATGTATACAGGAAACCTTGCATACTGCAACGAATAGGGCAATAAATATTTTATTGGTCAAGGTTGAATGCGTAGGGTTCTCAACCCGTCGGAGCAAACTTGCGCCTCTGGAAGTTTATTTATTTATTTATTTATTTATTTATTTATTTATTTATTTATTTATTTATTTATTTTTATTCATTTATTTATTCATTGTTTTATTTATTTATTTATTTATTTATTTATTTATTTGTTTGTTTGTTTATTTGATACCTGCTTTCCTTTGCATGCATTACAGAAAGGAGATACATAACACTAAGCATTAAATATGAGACAAAATAACAAAATAATTCTACAAAGCGCGCTGAAAATCGTCAATATAAACAGTTAATGCAATCATACGTCGAAGATAATTACACTGCAGCATTGATGTAAAATAAAAGGAATCGCGCAAGGCGTCACCTTTAAAGAAAAGTTAATAATTTGCTTTAAGCTAGCGGTCCCACTTTGAGATATGTAGAATGGCGCTTGGACATACTTCTCCCCTTCTACAACAGTTTTCGAATAATAGATATTACGAAAAAAGTTAAACCTGTGGTTTCGTCTGTGATCTTTCACGTCCTGCCATTTCAGTTTACTTTTACTTTCTCTCATGCTAAGTTGAGCGTGCCAATTACCTAATACGAATTGCACTGACATATTCTGTATGTTTTCGAGCGTATCAACGAGCTCTTTGGTGTAGGGATCCACGAAAACACATGCGTACTCCAAGATTGAGCGCACATGAGTGAAATACGGTTGTTCTTTTCAGTTAGATGGAGGTTCACTGAAATTTCGTCTCAGAAAACCAAAAAAATATGCAGCCGTAACTTTTATGGTGTGAACCTGCCTATTTAACCTCTAACCACTCCCTAAATAAACTCCTAGGTATTTATATTCCTCGGCCGTTGTCACAGCAGCATAATTTACGGTATACGTATCCAATTGGAATGAAGGTTTTTTTGTAAAGGTGCCGTTAACACACTGTTTAACATCCAAAAACTTTTCTGAATCAGCACACCAGGATGTTATTAAATGCGAATAAAACTGCAGGTATACGAAATCACGTTCATTCGCTATAGTCCGGTTAACTACACAGTACTTTTGAACAAAGCTATAGGGCCAATAGTAATAACAATGCAATAACCGATTCATTCAGTTCACAGGATGAAATGTACTACGCAGAATGTGATATGCAACACCATCATTTGCTTTTTTGCAGTCCAAGAATATACAGTAAACCACTTTAAGCTTATCTATTGCAAGAGCCAAATCGTGCGTGAACTTAACAATCTGCGTTGAGCAAGAAAATCCTGACAAAATCCGTGTTTGCTAGGATGCTGGCGATTATGTTTAACCACATGAGTCATATCCCAAGAGTAGCTAAGCTCACCTTCAAACATCGAAACCTAATTAACAGCTAGGCTTCGTCAGTGACAAGGCTCTGTGGTTATCGCAAATTTAAAATATTTTTTTTTCTAAATAGGCAGTCGTAAAATCCCATGAAGTAACAGTGCAGGGCATGAAGTTGATCCTACCAATGCACGAGCGAGTCTCTTCTACGTTTATCACCAAAAACATAGTGCAACATTGCTTGTCGCAGTTTAATTTTAAGCAGAATAACTTGCGCTTTTGCTCGCACTTGCCTTTCTTTGGTGGGGAGTCCTTGACATGGTGGCGGTTTAGCTCCTGCGTGGTTGCCGCTTGCTCGACGCCCTTGAAGGCCAGTTATTTTGGTGAACCATCTCCATCTCGGATCGGACATCTCTGGTGGATCGATGTCTCCAATGCTCTCCATTTCTTGAGCGGGAGAATAGCCTCGAGATGATGCGTCGACGAAGCCGGAGGCAGAAGCGTGGTAGCGGCGATGACTGGCGAGGCTTAGCTCACCCGTCGGTGTGGCACAGTCTTCTTGTGGCAATAAATGACATTTCGATGGCCTAAAAGGTTCCCTGCTAATGTCCAGTGAGTCCTTGCACCTTGCCCGTTCACCGAGAACACTCATTACTGTTTGACAAACGATGTTCGTTCATTTAAAACGTAGAAACACGGAGCGGATGAAAAACGCGTCCCCGTCGTTCGGCTCCCTAACGGCTCTTTGTCCCCCCAGAAAAAAACCGGTCGGTCTCCTTCCAAACACGTCTGTGCATGAATTCTCGGCGCCCAGGCGCGAGCCGTTGTTCGGCTGGATGCCGTTTGCCGAAAAAAGGACGTATAACCAGATACCTTACGTAGGCCGGTCTCCTCTTGAACACCGGTTGCCAAATATTCTGTGGCCATTCGCTGGCCGTAATTCGGCCGAGGACAGCTAACCGAATGCAAAACGTATATTCTGGGGCCGTACGTCCGCCGGACGCGCGGTTCACCGTTGAAACAACGAATGCACGGCAGCCGCGCTCCGGCCGGTCTCCTTTCGAACCCCAACTGCCGCAAGAATACGCATATTCTGTGGCCGGTCGCTTGCCGTGCTTCGGCCGATTACCGCTTCCCGAAGAAAAAACGGATGCCCTAAGGCCGTACTTCGGCCGTTCTCTTTCTCAACATCGGCAGCCGTAAGAGAACTGAATATCTGGCAGCCGGTTAGCTGCCGTTGTGCGTCCGGACACGGGCGGACGGAAAAATGCCGAAGCGCTGGTTGCCGAATGTTGGCCGTTCAACGCATGATCAGTGGCTGCCAGAACCTGGATGCTGGCCGGACATGCCAGAAAGCGGCCATAGACGGGCCGGTCTTGGGGCACACTTTCTGTGCCGCCTGGGTTGCTTGTTTGGGATCTTGCGGGAGGTGTCACATGCCACCAGCATGCCCTCCAACATTTTGCACAACCTTGTGCTAAATGTGAGATTATACACCCGAGATAATTTACATGAAAAAAAAAGCTCTGCTTGCTCATTTCTTTATTATGAAAAAGAAACTCAAAACAAGCAACATAAGTTTGCTTTCAATCAATTTGGTTTGTTTGTGGTTTCGCTTTATCGAAGCCTAATGGTACGAACTGCAGAAAATATGAAATGCAGATCACTGACCAAGTAAAAACATAAAAATTGATGTTTGGGAGCAGTGCGACTCGTTTTACGCAATGAACTTGAAAGCACCGATTTGTGTGGCCTTCAGTGATCTTGCCAGAGTTTTGGCATCTCTGGGGAACTTGCAGCCACCAGTCCTATTGATTTTCTGTAGTTCAGTCTGGATAACCAAGAATTCCAAATGAAGGCATGCTTATACGTTGTGCTCTATGGACAGAATCTGGGCAACATCCCAGTTTATCTTGTGCCCTGTTTTCTTTGCTTGCTCAGTGGTGGCATTGGTAACCACTTTCTCTTTTTGGAATGGCAGTGCAGGGAGAGTAAATTCCTGTTTTTAACGAAGCTTTCTGAGAGCGAAGGGAATTTTATGTCCTGAGGACTTTGTATAAAGTTTTGTGTATGTGCCTCGGGTGTGCCTGTCTTGACAGTGTCCTACCCTATCACCAGAGTCCTTCAATGCTTCTTTGGTCATGAAACTCCCAGCCAAGTTTCGTACGGGGACAGATGCTATCAGCGAGGGGCACCACCACAGATCAGAGGGCATCGGGCTCGGCCGCCGCTGCTCTGTAGCCAGTCCGGCAGGCAGGAATGCAGTAGCAGCATGTCTGTTCACGCCAAATGTTTTCGTCACTCACAAAATGACAAGTCCATTTCAGCAGTCCACGACGCATGAAGCGAAAGCGCACTGCTGACAAGGCGCCGAGCGTCCGTTTCCTGCCAAACGCACTCTGACCATTTCCCCTGCTGCCCTGCCCTCCGATCAACACCAGTGCCGTGGTGCAGCCTCCCTGGGCAGCGCACGGAGCTCTCCCACAGCGTGACGGCACAGTTTCATGACCAGAAAAGCATTTAAGGACTCTGCTATCACTATAAATGTCAGTTTAGTGCAACACCCACCGTGGTTGCTCAGCGGCTAAGACGTGCTGCTCAGCCCAAGGATATGGATGCGATTCGCGACCTTGGCAGTTGCTTTTTAGATAGAGGTGAAAAGCAATAATGCCTCTGTGTTTGAAATTTCGGCGCACGTTACGGATCCCCAGGTGGTCAAAATTATCCGGACTTCTCAAGTATGGCGCTCCTCATCGCTTGTGTAGCATTGGCATGTTAAAACTCAATCTCTCAGTTAGTGCAAAGTCTCACAAGTGGGTCAGCAAACTGGCTGTGTAACTGGACAGTCCCTAAATGCTTCACGTTTTCTTGTGAGCACCACAAGGTTTTGCAAATGCTTGTGAGACATTTTGATCTGCGTTCATTTTCAAATCCAGTACTAGTGGTTCAACTACAGAGCATCTGGTGCCGTTTTGCAGGTGCCGTGCAAAAGGTGGTACACGATAATCCGTGTGATGAGCCACCCGCGAAGAGGATCGCACGGGGACGGAAGGCCCTGCGGGGCCTCTTCGCTGAAAGGGGCAGGCTCATGCGCCTGAAAACGCCTGGCGTGCCTGCCGTTGCCGTGCCTGCCGTAGCCGTGCCTGCCGTTGCCGTGCCTGCCGAAGAAACTGAAGAGGGTGCTCTTCAAGCTGCCAGTGCTTAATAAAGCAGCATAGATCACCTCTCGAACAACTAAAGAGGAGAGTTGGGCGAGCTGGTTACTGACTAATGAACTCATACTTCTAGCGAACTTTAACACAGGATGAAGAAAGAAAAAACGAAACACACGCTAGACTTCAACTGGGTTTATGCAAAAGGGAACAGAAAAGCACGCATATATGTACATGATTCGAAAAAACAACCAAACAAGCACGATTCCACGGGAATGAAACACCGCAATGTTCGCACACGCTCTATCACTTTTACACTGAATCACAAACAATGCCTGGTCACATCACAGCGCCTGTTCTTTACCGACAGTTTGCACACCAGTCGCCGATTGCACATGATCAAGGGACACCCCTTCTCTTGATCATGTGCAATCGGCGACTGGTGTGCACACTGTCGGTAAAGAACAGGCGCTGTGATGTGACCAGGCATTGTTTGTGATTCAGTGTAAAAGTGATAGAGCGTGTGCGAACATTGCGGTGTTTCATTCGCGTGGAATCATGTGCTTGTTTGTTTGGTTGTTTTTTCGTATCATGTACATATATGCATGCTTTTCTGTTCCCTTTTGCATAAACCCAGTTGAAGTCTAGCGTGTGTTTCGTCTTTTCTTTCTTCATCCTGGGTTAAAGTTCGCTAGAAGTATAAACTCAATTTTTGGAGTGTTAATAAAATTTTGTTGTTTACAACTGGAGTAGATGTTTTAATGCTTGCACGATAGCTTCTAGGGCTGGTCTGTGTTTGGTATAATGCCCAGCCGGTTCTAGCTGCTAGTGGGCGTGCTTTCAGGGGACTGCGCGCTCGAATTTCAGCGCCAGCGCGCTCGATTTTCAGCGCCAGCGCGCGCGATTTTCAGCGCCAGCACAAGCGTTTTCGAGCGGCCAGCGCCACGCGCTTTCGAGCGGCCAGCGCCACGCGCTTTCGAGCGCTTTCTAGCGGCCAGTGCCACGCGCTTTCGAGCGGCCAGTGCCACGCGCTTTCGAGCGGCCAGCGCCACGCGCTTTCGAGCGGCCAGCGCCACGCGCTTTCGAGCGCTTTCGAGCGGCCAGCGCCACGCGCTTTCGAGCGGCCAGCGCCGCTGGAAAGTGCGCGCGCTGGTCCGGAAATCAGGCGCGCGCTGAACTCTGCCCGCCAGCGCGCTGCCTTTTCGGATAGGGATGTGTCCCTAAGGGTGACCGCGAAAGGCTGCCCGTATCACTTCACCCAGTGTCTCATGCGGAGCTGGCTGAGCTTGAATTACGGGTAGCTTCTTATAAGTTGACGTTTATATCAATATAAATTCTTGCAAAAAGCTTTTGCCAATCATATCCCGTCGCCAACTTATTCAGAAAATATACTTTTTTTTGCAGTTCATGGAGATGTATTAAAGAGCCAGCTACAGTCAAACCCGTTTTTAGCGAATTGCAATATGCACCGTGATTAGTTCGATATACCCAATAGTTCGATATAGCCGAACCCACCTATAACGAACTTATCATTACAAGTTCGCAATCCGCGGGAGCCCACCTCCCCCTCCCGAACTCCACCATCCCCGCATGCAGAAACGAACACAGTAAAGTAGTCGTTACCATACCCAAAATAATCCATTTATTGCAAGTAATAAAGCTACTTTCCGCCGGAACTGCCTACTTTGCAAAGAAAAAAGCGGCGATTTTTGTTTTGACTTTCGTTTTGGCGGCTTCAACCAGCATAGCATTCTCTACACGAAACATTATTCGCACCAGTTCGAGTCCGCGTCCTCCGAAATCTAAGAAGCATTGGCGGAGCACATTGACTGCCGAAAGCGCTTCATAATAAGCGTCGGACGGCTTTCACTCACGACATCATCGGGAATGTGTGGGAGCTCTTCCCACAGTTCACTGATGCTGCTGTCTTGGTCCGGACTCGCTGACTGCGCGGGTTCCGTCGTGAGTCCCGCGCGCCGGAAACAGTTACGGAAAGTGTCGGGCGTCATGCCGCTCCGTGCGAGGCGCAGTGTCTAAGTCGCAACTCTTGCTACGTGGTCGCGGCCAATCCACATCTCAATCGCCGCTCCAAGACCATGCATTTCGGCGGCCATTCTAGGCGCGCAGAGTTCGATATATCAGATGTGAACTTTGTTATAAGGAATATGTTTCCTATGTATTTCCGTAAGTGAATTATTTTTGTTCGATATATAGCATAATTCGCTCTATCCGGGTTTGTTATATCCGGGTTTGACTGTATCATAAAGTGGGTGAGAAAGCTGGTGGGACTGGCAGTTCGTTTGCCCCTGGTGGTTCCACATTGGCATTCATCTCTCAAGACTTTGACCGGGAACTCCAGAATGGACGCAGCTATTGACGAGTTTGCATCGTATTGTAAACCACAGTGGCTGGCATCGCAAGCTCAAACAGCATTGTGGAATCAAAGCGACCACAACGGTAGTCTCCGTACAACAAACCTCATGGAAGGCGGACACCGATCTGTAACTGTAGCTTTCAAGTGCAGCCCCAACAAATCGGCGCCAAAATAACTTGACTACGCGATGTGGCGACTCGACGAAGACATCATTACTGCATATGTAGTTTTAGGTTTCAAGTTTGTTTTACAACAATAGAGTGTTGGGGGGTCCACCGGGCGAAAAAGCGGTCAGCGACCACTTGAATGGTGCCTGGCAGCCCCTAACCACAGCAGCTGTTTGGCAACGGCAAAAAGCATACACACTCTAGTTTATAGTATAGTATATAGTATATATCACTTGTTTATTAAGGTATGAATGAACTTACAGCCTCAACCTCAGCGCCGTTCACGTTTCTCGCAATCGTTCAACTGAAGTGACGTTCAACTGTAACACGCAGTCATTTAGAATATGCAATTGTCATGTGTGGCTTAGATTGACTTAAAAAACAGCTTTAAAAGAGAAATGTTGCCAGCAGCAGTACCAGATCGGCTATTGCAGAAAGTTCTTTTCTGCATCGCAAGTTTATGCTTGCCATACCATTTTTAGACATACATAAGAAACGACTAATCGGCAGTACTACTTTGGTCAAGTATTCAGTGGGGGGTCAGCAGTACCTTTTATTTATTAATACTTTTAACTGTATGGGTGCAAAACTGCACACTTCTCGCTGCTAACAAGGCCGTAGGTAAACTTGTGTCTCTACACATGCCACTGAATTTCAAGTTAGTTTACAAGCAGCTCTAGTTTGTTACGAATATTTATTCGCAACCAACTTTTAGTGCTTGCAAAACTGGTCAGGTCGCAAATCCGTAAACTGGAATATAGTGCATTGCACTATACCTGCAATGCTCTATTTACCACGAAAATAGACTCTCGCTAAACGGAACGACCAGAAAACTATGTGGCGTTTGTAATTTGTTCTGTTTACAGAGAGAATAGAACCGCACCAGGCATCGACCACAATAAGCCTCACTCAGTAACGGTGCTATAAGCTTGAATGAACCTTACATGCAAGCGGTTCCACTAAAGCAGCAAAGCTACCATGCTAACCTGAACTTGGTCGTACCTTGGAAAAATAAGTTTATGTTCCATGCCAACAATCCACAACGGCAAACCCACACCATTCGCGGGAATGAGACTAGTCGAAAAAATATGCATTTTCATATTTTATTCGACAGGAGAAGAGGTCTAAATTTTTTAACATTTCCCTGTCGCCTTTCATCGTAATTGTTTCAGTGCTATCTATAGGCGTGCGGTTAACTTACAAAGAACAGTTGAGTTTCGCCTGCCGACATCTCATATAGCACTCATTGAGCGTTTAGTTCTATGGCAGGTAAACACCTGCGACGCACAAGCTACAGTTTGTAGAGACTGGCCTAGCAGTAGACGGCGGTTATTGTATTGTAGTGATTTTTGATGATGATGGTTGGGTTTTTATGGCGCAAGGCCGACTAAGGGCAAAGAGCGCCAGAGAAAAGTTTATTTAATGAAGTGAAGTGGTTACCACAAAAAGATAGGTAAAAAAAACATGTCTGCCGAACAGAGTAAAATCAGTTAAAGATAATGGTGATGGCTGGTGTATAGGGCGAGAATTGATTATGCGTGATAGGAAATGAGGTTTAAAAACTTAACGTCTGACAAATATTCAAGCACACGTTTCACAGAAACAATGGCATCGTGACCTAGAAACAGCGATGGATGTAGTGGGATATGTTGTCTGTAGAATTCTCTGAAGAGTTTGTGTCGTGTTGTGTGAAGTGCCTTGCATATGATTAGTATGTGCACTACGGATAGGGCCTCTCCGCACCTGCTGCACAGAGGTCTTGGAGATCCAGTGAGCAGGTGCGAGTGCGTTGCATGTGTGTGCCCTATCCGTAATCTGGCCAAGGCGACTTCAGAGTATCTATTGCGTCTGTCGGTGGTGTACGGTCCCAAGTGAGGTTTTATTACGTGTAACTTGTTGCCTGTTTGTTCACTCCAGTGTGTTTGCCATGTTTTGCGAAGTTGTTGTCTGATGTGTGGTTTCACGTCGGTGTAGGGTAATGTGGTTATGTCTACTGCATTCAAGAGTGTAGCAGCAGCAGCCATTCGGTCCGCTGCTTCGTTCCCGGCTATACCACTGCGGCCGGGGACCCAGCAAAGAACCAGTTCAAATTTGCGTACATACACCGACATAATATCCTTGATGATCAGATTGACAACGTGGTTTTTCGAAGGCATTGTTGACGACAGTGCCCGCACAACACTGAGGGAATCTGTATAGATAATGGATTGTGGGATGTGGCTTTGAAGTACAGTAATACCTCGTTAACTCGAACTCGCATATCTCGAAAAATCTGCTAAGTCGAAATTTTCCACGGCACCGAACATTTTCCTATACGTCCCATGTATATTTTTCCCTTTATCTCGAAGTATTTTTGGGTCGGATTGCGGATAATTCGAAATCTTGACTGGGAGTGGAACTAAAATTTCGCCGCTGGACCATTTCACAAGATTGGCGCGATGCTGCAAGATTCGCGCGATGAAGTCGCGCGACTTCACAGACTGTGAGGAACTTTGTCAAGAGGTCATCAAGCTTACAGGTAACGGTGCCACCGAAAATGACGTGACTTTTCTGGAGTACGCGCTGTGTGAGCAGGATGTGGCGGTGACCGGTGAAATGACGGGCGCCGAAATCGTTCAAACGGCCACTAATGTAGGGGACGGCGGAGACGACGGTGATGACGAACCACCTCGAGAGGTGCCGACATCTTCTGAGACGAGAAATTTGCTGCGCTTGCTTCGAAATAAGGCCAAGTGCAGCGGCGGGGAAGATCGACTGATGCGATGCGTTAAGCAGCTCGAGGACGCCTTCCTAGGCCCGAGTACGACCGCAAAGCAGACGAGCATTAGGCAGTTTTTCTCTGCTAAATAAAATGGCAGTGCGGCAAAGCCCAGCTGGTTAAAGTCTCTTGCACGTTATTTTTTTCTGTTTTAAACCTGCACGAGAAGAAAGATTAGAAACTGCCGCTGAAGAGCCGGTAAGTAGTAGTGATTTTTCTGAAGAGCGCTCATTTTTCCCGGCGATAGCGCAACTTTGCTTATCTCGAAAATCCGTTTATCTCGAAATTTTTCCTGGTTTTTACGACTTCGAGTCAACGAGGTATTACTGTATATGATTGACAACAAGAAGTACACCGTAAGCCTCTGCCGTAAAGATACTAGTATGACTATTCAGAGTTCTAGTGACACTAAGGCCGGGCCCATGCGCCGCGCAGGACACAGAGGTTGAAGTCTTAGAGGCATCCGTATAAAATTCAGAATAATGATACTTCTCCTGCAAATACAAGAAGTGCTGCTGAATTGCACATGTGGGAGCTTGGTTTTTATCAACATGTGTGAAAGATGGGTCGCATGACACAGGGCGGAGATGCCATGGTGCTATGAAATCTGTTACAGAACTTTGGATGGTGTCTAAAAAGGAGACAGCAAGCTCTGACGCTTCCTCTCTAACTCTGTAAGAGAAGGGCGCAGAGAACGGTGGTCGATTTAAAAGGAGTACAGTCATGGATGTATCATGAAAAACTGATTTTAAGGGATGGTGTGGCATGGATGAAATTTTAAAAGCATAAAGGAGGTCTGTGTATGCTCGCTGACGTTGTAGGTTCCATTTGTTGCACTCTACATACAAGCTTTCTACTGGACTAGTTCGGAAGGCACCACACGAGAAGAGGAGCCCTAGATGAAGCACAGGGTCCAGCAATCTGAGGGATGTTTTAGTGGCTGACCAATAGACAACGCTACCATAGTCCAGTCGTGAACCTATTAGGCTGGTAAAAACACGTAAAAGAAGTTGTTTGTCAGCACCAAAAGAGATGTGCGACAGAACCTTCACGATATTCATTGTTTTTAAGCATTTATGTTTTAGTTTTATGTGTGGGATGAATGTGAGCTTTTCGTCAAAGATTATACCTAAAAACTTGTGTTCCTTTTTGACAGGAATAGAGGCACCGTGGAGTCGAATGTCTGGATCCGGCCGAATGCCACGCCTCTTAGAAAACAGAACACAAGTGCACTTTCCTGGATTAAATTTAAAACCGTTGCGATCTGCCCAGACGCCTAGCTTGTTCACACCAAGCTGCACTTGGCGCTCGCAGATAGACAAGTTACACGATTTCAAGGACAGTTGAATATCGTCTACATAGATTGAACAGGAGATCGATGGTGGCAGTGCCTTCTGAAGAGAATTCATTTTTACAATAAATAAAGTGCAACTTAAAACACCACCCTGCGGCACGCCGTTTTCCTGCACATGAACCCTAGAGAGTGCAGCTCCAACTCGCACGCGAAACGTTCTTTCAGACAGGTAACTAACAAGCGTATTCATCATGTTACCCGACATGGCAAAGGACTTCAAATCGGTGAGGATGCCGTACCGCCAAGCAGTGTCGTACGCCTTTTCAAGATCAAAGAATACTGTCATCAGTACTGCTTATGCAGGAAAGCATCTTTAATATATGACTCTAACGCAACGAGTTGATCGTTCGTAGATCGCCCCGCCCTAAAGCCCGCCTGGCAGCTCTCGAGAAGACCGTTTACTCTAAGAAGTACACGAGTCTCCTGTTTATCATCTTCTTGAAGAGCTTACACAGGCAGGTTGTCAGGACAATGGGGCGATAACTGGCAGGAGAGGAAGGGTCCTTCCCTTCCTTTAGGACAGCCACTACTATGGCCTCCCTCCAAGAGCGAGGAATGTGCCCCGAAAGCCATATGTTGTTGTATAGATGTAGGAGTGTTTCAAGAGTGTCTGGGCGTAGGTGTTGTATCATGGTGTATGTGATTTTGTCTGCACCTAGAGCTGAAGGCTTACATGTGCTCAGAGCAGCCCTCAGCTCATGAATTGAAAAAGGAGAATTGTAAGTGTGCGACTTGTTGTTATCACGTAGGGACTTCTTTTCAACAGATGTTTTGTGTTTTATGAAAGTGTTTGTGTAGTGTGCTGAACTGGACACGTGTTCAAAGTGTTGTGCAAGTGTGTTAGCCTGGTCTTCCAGTGTGTCCCCTGTTGTACTAACCAGGGGCAGGCTGGGTGTCTGTTGTCCTTTTAGTTTTCGTATTCGTGTCCAGACTTTGTGTGTGTCAGTGTATGAGTTGATGGAAGTGAGGAAGGTGCGCCAACCCTCCCTTTTCGCCTCACGACGCGCTCGCTTTCCAAAAGCCTTTGCCCGTTTAAAAGAAATGAGGTTATCTGACGTGGGGTACCGGCGAAGGTCACCCCACGCCTCTTTCTGGGCCTCTCGCGCCCGTCTGCAGTCCTCGTTCCACGTTCCTCGTTCCTCGTGATTTTGTGAAAACTGCATTTTAGAAGGGATACATGGGAATGTGAATGGATGCGTGCCTGTTAAATGCTACGAAATGTGAACTAAAACGTAAAGGAATTATATCGAAAAGTAATACAGTTGGCTTTGCAATAAAATATACCAACAAAGCACCATATTTTTGATCACCCTTGTATAACTGTTAGCAGCGATCACCCTCGTATAAGTGTTCGACACCACAAAAATAACAGGTCAGCCGAATTGCCTTGTATAAATTCATCCTCATTCAGCATTCTAGTGTATTCAGAGACTTGTTATGTATTTCTGGTAACAGCCATTAGGGTAGCCAGCAGAACATTAAATTCTGCTTTTTTCGACAGATACATCTGCACGTACCCTCTCAGTCAAGACCACCTGGAAATGTTTTTCAGCTGCATACTTCAGAGAGGAGGATGGAATAACAACCCATCAGCCGTGCAGTTCCACTACACGTACCGCTGCCCCCTCGTTCGCGCTTACGTCAAACCAGCAGCAACAAGAAATGTCACGCCAGATCTCGGTGGGATTTCACACTTCCACATAACAAGCTCATAGCCATGACAATGACGATAAAAAAGCTCAGTCACCAGAGTGGGCTGCTGCTAATGCTGTAGCTGGCCATGGTTACGGAAGCCCCGCTATGGTATGAACATTTCGAGCAGTGAAGTTGTGCAGTACTATTGGAGTGTTCATTGTGAGAGCTGTGTCCAAGCGCATAACCTGTCCTTGTACGGAAAGGCTCAATTAAGGTAGGTCACCAGCGTTCTTACCTTCACAGTAAACAAAACGGGCCTGATAATGCAATCACCTTGTGCATCAGATATGCCCCCACAACAAAAAAGGACGAATCTTGACAGCCTTGTTCTCTCGTCCTTTCAGCAGTCTTGTTCCATGCATGAGTAGTCGTTTGAACAAACTGAGCTAATAGGGAAAACCTTCTACACGTGATCGCTTCATGTTTACGCTATAACAGTACATCAATATTTGGCTGCAAGAGCAAGCAAAAAAGATCCTAAAAAAGGCAAGGGGCGCGTACCTGCTCACGAGGCAATGCTCCCGAAATTAATTTTATTTCGCCACAAGCGACCATAGCCGGCCTTTTGGGAAGCTTGCGATGCAGACAGACAGGCTACGGTTGCCTTATGTGTAAGTTGAAATGCCTGAAAGGGACCCTGCAGCAGTGCCAATAAACGCTTCCTTCTTTCCTGGAAGTATTGAAAGCTGAAGTTTTCACCAACAGAATAGCACTGCGTGATTTGCACTCGGCATATCTGCTTTTGTTACGATTTTTTAAAGTTGTGTTGTAAGAGTTCATAGCTGCAACTGAAAGCAAGGCAGAAGTATTGATGGTATGGACCAATGGCATGCAACCAATGGCCAAACTTCGAAGATTACAAAAAAAAACAGGATTTTTTTTCAGCTTGTATTCCGGTGTGCGTAATGCAATAATTTTTGGCTTCAGTATTTTGTGGCGAGCTAATCTAAGGACCGCAACCAAAAAGTGTTTCAGATGGTAAAAAATGTTCACAGGTATGCTGCAGCAGCTCTTTAAACAAGCGTCGAGGAACAGAGAACTTGCATGCGAGGTGGTAGCAAAAACCACGAGGCACTCTACTCCGGGTTCATGTTCGACGCTTGTGGGAAAATGATGTGGATGGTTTGGACACGAACTGGTGGCTTTGAAGACTATGAGGTGCCGCGCAAGCCAGCCTCTGTGATCACATATGTTCTAGTTACTGGGTGACTGTGCAAGAATTGTAGATATCTGCAAATATCTGATTCCGAATAACATGGAATTTTACGTGGTATGTACAAAATCTTTGTCTGCCATACTGATTATAAGGCCTGTTTTTAACTGGATATAGTCATTTTTATAGTTAAAGCACCTTCTACTTGCTCAGGCCCTACACCATGACATGCCAATAAGTAGATGCTGCGATACTAAATGGCATTTATAATAATAAAAAAACTGAGTTTGTTTAGCATGGAATTACAACAACATTTATAATATTTCTTGATGGGTTTCATAGCCTAAGTTCGCAGAACAGTTCCTTCTCCCGAAACGAGCAAGGTGCGCTTCACTAACTAAATAATATAAAGAAACAAAACAAATACGCAACTTGTTTTGTTTCCCCGCTGTTCGATTACGATTTGTTTCAAAATCCGAAGTAGTCAAAAATGCGTTATTCCTAAATGCAGTTCATCGCTTGTTCTTTATTCCTTTTTAAGGTGTATACTAAAAAGGGAGCACTCGTCATTTTAAGGAATCTCCTCTGCCCACCTCCCCACATTCTAAATTTTGTCCTTGTTTCAAAGATCCCTAAATGGTCTTTGAAAAGCCCTGGTTCCCGTTTTCCCTGCCCATTAATACTGGAACCAGATACAGGCATCGGGGATATAAGCGCGCTCAATCGGGAAACTATTTGGGGCAACAGAGAAGATTGTGCTTTGGCATTGGAAAGTTTCAACTTTTAGAAACATGTGATAGGAAAACGATTCGCCAGAAAAGAACGCGACCGAGGTATACAGCTTACACCCGCATTTTTTCGTGGCATTGTCTAGTGTAAACTTCTATTCAGCAAACACTCCTAACAATAAAGCTGGTAAAAGGGTAGTAATGGGTGCATTTACTAACTCCTTACGAACTTGACTACTCCACATAACGTTACGTAGGCTCTGCCACTAAGTATGGACAGTAACTGCTATCGTTACTAGTCAAGACCGTGCACTTAGTAACTGCTGCTTGTTTGATACTAACAATCACGGATGCTAACAAAGAGTAGTCGGGCCCACTAGCCGATCGAGCATGTAAAAGCGTTTCTTATCCGTTCAGTGAAAAATCATAAGCGTCCAATCCGCGGCCAGAGAAATGATCCAAAATTCGCCATGGTTCGGAGGCGTAAAAAATACCGTTGCCAGCGTTTACGCGCTAGACAGCACCGGTGCTGCCAAAAGCCGAGAGCTAAGAAACTTATGATCTTTCAGTTAAAACAAATTTCCGTTCAGCCTATAGTGTCTCTAAGTACACATTGAAATACGGGAATTTACCAGAAAATGAAGAGGGTAAAAAGTGCGCTGAGCGATGCGAACGGTCGTCAAAGGCGCCGGAGTATATTGATGATATTCAAGGCAAGAAGAAAAACTATACTGCAAAAGCTGTAGAGCTGGAGGGTGGACTTACGAAAGCACTGAATTCTGTACCTGCGGCGGAAGTTACGGAAAGGGGAACAACAGTGGCAGTCGCACACACCCATGAGCACAACGCGGATATTTCTTGACTGTGACAGTTTGAAGCTATTGACTGACTATGACACAAAAGCTACATCAGCAGATAGCGATGCCGATTCGCCGACTGTTGCTCGTGCAAGCCCGCTAGAAGAAATCCCATAGTGAACAAGTTGCCTACAGGAAAAAAAAATCGACGATAGGCATTTGAAAGAAAAATACCGACCTCGCACCTCCGTCCGCTTTTGAAAGCGCTCAAGCCCTGCAACCTTAAGTTACCACTGGATGCCAGGGCACTTTTGAAAACACTGAGAAGTACCGAAGTAGTTGCTATGATTGATGGATCATTTTATTATTTGGGTATACACCCTTGACTACAGGCGCACATCTCAGGAAACATCCCTGAAAAGTGAAACGTTCTCTCTTTGATTGTAAATGTTGATGAGATGAGCGTTTCACGAAGCTCGCAAAGAGAATTCCGGCGTGGGATCGTGAAGGTAAAAGGAAAAGAAAATGGCTCACCATTCGTTGCTGCGCTTTACAACGGTAACGGGAAACCAGCTGACCTGTAAGCCTACATGGAGAACTTTCTTGGTGAGATGAATGAGCTGCTCGAGAAGGTCTCATTTACCAAGGTCACTCATTTAAGTCATGTTGCACGCATTCATATGTGGTACCCCACTGGCTGCCATGCACGCAAAAACTACGCAGCTGTGAAGGTCCGCGCTCGAAGGACGACAAGAAATAAATTTTCCAGATACGCATGGTCCTCTCCGAACAGACATGAGTTTCATACTGAAGCTTCAGCCACTCCATTATCATAAGGTATCACCGTTGCTCCGCTTAAGTGTTGGGCTTGTCAGCCAGTTTCCTTTGGAGTACATGCAATTGGTGCGCCTGGGTGGGGTGAAAAAAACTCCTCCAGCCGTATTTAGTGCCTTAGAAATCATGCTCGTTGAAGATGGCTCGTTCTTGCAATGCTGCATGGTTAGCTTTTCTAAGCAGCATTAATGAAAATCTTCATGCGACATGAAGCGGACACCAAGAAGCCCAGATTCCTTGGAGCAATCGACATCTTTTGAATGCAGGACGTCCTGCTTTATCGTGGTCCGGTCGTCCTTAAAAGGATAAGATTATTGCAGCACTCCATGATGTTATACGTTGCAATTACAATTCTATTCAGCCCAAAGTTTTAGTTAATCACACTGATATTTCTGATCGCCTTATCAGACAGTTTCTTTCTGAAGGCAAAAAACTTTACGACGGTGGCATATGATGTATGTTTACAACAGACACTCGTTTTTTGCTTATTTTGAACGATGTGCGCAAATACGGCCCGATTAATTCATTCTCGGCCTTTCATTTGGAAAATTACCTTTACCATATCAAGAAGTTGGTAAAGTCGCGCCATAGTTCATCCGCACGTTCTTCGATGGATCAATTGAGAGAGGACGATGGTTAAGGCTAATCCAGAAAGGACGGCGTCGCATAAATTGTCTGTGCCGCACTCAAATGCACCATTGCCACTGAGATTTGATAAGGAGCAATATTCGAGACTAGAAACTGAGGACACTGTATTCTGCCTCAACAGAAGGGGCAAGTGTGCAAAGCTGAATAATGGGAACATTGTTTGGATAACGACATACATATGCTCTCCTCAGGGGGTAAACATGTGCGGGGTTTTTTTCCGCAAAAGCTGAAAACCTGTATACCCAGCCGATCCCATCGTCTAATCTTGCAGCGCCCCGCACGGGGCACCTTGAGCAATCTCGGTGACGGTACTGGCGATACCGCGGACCCCGAGCCCCCAAACATAAGCTGGATCCAACCGTGGCGATGTGTTTATAGGTGGAGGGTTAGAAACCACGAACGGTGGCCGTCGGAGCCCAGGTCAAGCTCCGGCGGATGGGCTCCCTGTCTGTTCACCAGGCAGGGAGCTCCGGGACCTCTTTGGCTACCAGGGTAAGGTCAAAGAAGAAAGTACCCCCGTCTCCCTGCTTTCCAATGTATCATATGGCATTTTCCAAACCCCCCCCCCAAACGTGATCGGCCCCCGAAAAGGGGCCGCACCGAAGCTTCATTCCCACCCTTGCCAACAATTGCATCCCAAAAGCCAGATAACTATCCGCGCTTCTTAATTGTTGAATCTCTTGACAAGTCAAATCCTATCTCCTCCCAGTCAGTGTTCCTTATCACCAAATTCCTTGAAGGCATCCTTGGCAAGTCTTTCCAAGCCAAGAAACTGAGAACGGGCGAAGTTCTGGTCGAGGTGAACACTCACCAGCAAGCCACAAGCCTCCTTACCCAGAATCGCATGGCAGATCTGAACATCAGAGTCACACCCCACCGTAGCCTGAATAGCTCTCAGGGTGTGATTTCTGAGCCAGATCTGATAAATGAAACGGAAGCCGATCTGCTCGAAGGTCTGAAAGGCGAGGGCGTGACGGCAGTGAGGCGCATCACCATCCGGCGAGATGATAAGCGAATCATGACAAAACATATAATCTTGACATTTGACCGTTCCACACTCCCCGAATCCATCAAAGCAGGTTTCATTCATTGTTCTGTCCTGCCTTACATCCCGAACCCGCGGCGCTGTTTCAAGTGCCAACGGTTCGGGCATGGCACCACCTCCTGTCGCGGCAAAACAACGTGTGCAAAATGTTCATCCCAAGATCATGATACAGATAACTGCCAGGCTCAACAATTAATGTGCAGCAACTGTCGTGGACCTCATGCTGCGTACTCCCGCACGTGTGAAAGGTTCCAGATGGAAAAGAAAATAATAAATCTCAAAATCACTGAAAACATCACCTTCCCAGAGGCGCGGAAGAGGTTCGCCTCTTTCCCCCTGGGCAGGTACGCCGACGCAGCTCGCCGGGGGGCGGAGCGGCGTCTTGTTTCGGCGGGGACCCAGTACCGAGAGTCGGACTTGGTCCCGCCGCCGCCCCCCCCTGGGTTGCTTCTTGCAGCCCAACCCGCCTCCGCACCGCTCGCTGAGCCAGCAGCGGCTGTGGTGGCATCCACGTCCGGTGGGGATGCTGCTGCACCCACCGTTTCCCCCTCTCCACCGGCCCGAAGCACACGCGAGGGCCCGGACGAGATGGAGACGGAGGCAGTCGCAGCGACCTCCTCCTCCGCCTCACTGCCTGTGCCACCTGTGGTGCTCCCCACGCCTTCGGCACTGGCACCGCAGGCAAAGAACACCCGAAAGGGTACCACGTCAAGGGGGCCCAGTCCGCTGGGCACCCCCTTGCCATCAGATGACGACATGGACGTCGAGCCCTTCCGGCTTTCATCGCAACGGAAGGAACGGGCTGCGACGTCCAGGTCAGTAGAGAAGGCCAGAAAGCCCCTCCCAAGAGTCCAAGCCCCGAAAGACCCTACATAAATAATCACACTCCAGTAGCTTTAACACATCCTAATGGGAAGAGAAAACATAGTTCAATGGAACTGCAGAGGCCTTCTGAATAATCTTGATGACGTGCATGAGATTCTGCATGCCAACCAGCCAAGTTTAATGTGCGTCCAGGAAACACATCTGAATGCCAAACACACAAATTTCTTGAATAGTTACATGGTATACAGGAAAGACAGGGATGGCTGCACACACTCTTCTGGCGGTGTGGCCATAATCGCCCGCAAATCCTTAGCATGCCACCCTGTCACCTTGAACACCGTCCTTGAGGCTGTAGCCGTCCGCACAATAATTTTTAATAGGTTGATAACGGTATGCTCCATTTACATTCCTCCTGATCTTGCACTTCTGAGCTCTGACTTTGAGGCGCTGGTCGACCAGCTTCCTGAACCGTACATCTTAACAGGCGACTTCAGTGCACACAATTCTCTTTGGGGCTCTTCTCGCACGGATGCCCGAGGTCGCCTGATAGAGAAATTCCTTACATCTTCAGGAGCATGCCTTTTCAACAATAAACAGCCTACATACCATAACACAGGTCACAACACATACTCGCATCTTGACTTGGCTATTGGATCCGCAGTTCTCTTTCCATGTCTTGAGTGGGGTGTGGGCACGGACCCATATGGTAGTGACCATTTCCCCACTTCATTAACGTACATAGGTACAGGCCCGAGCAGTCCATCTTCCCATAAAAGGTTTAATGAAGCAAGAGCTAACTGGAATACATTTACAGACACATCCCAACTACACCACACATCCATAGGACACCTACACGTTGAAGAAGCTACCCAACTGCTCACGGCGCACATCCTCGACGCCGCCGAAAAGTCCATTCCCCACGGCTCTGGTGCCCCGCGCAACCAGCGGAGGCCGTGGTGGAATGAGGACTGCAGGCGGGCGCGAGAGGCCCAGAACAAGGCGTGGGGTGTCCTTTGTCGGTACCCCACGTCGGGTAACCTCATTTTGTTCAAACGGGCCAAGGCGTTAGGAAAACGTGTGCGCCGTGAGTCAAAACGAGAGAGTTGGCGTTCCTTCATAACATCCATCAACTCCTACACAGACACACGGAAAGTATGGACGAGAATACGCAAACTCAAAGGACAACAAACTCACAGCCTGCCTCTGGTCAGCACTACAGGGGACACACTCGAAGACCAGGCTGACACACTCGCACAACACTTCCAACACGTGTCCAGTTCAGCACACTACACGAACACTTTCCTGAGGTATAAAGACTCTAGTGAAAAGAAGTCACTACACGACAACAACAAATCACAGACTTCTTACAACTCCCTGTTTTCACTACATGAGCTGAGGGCTGCCCTGAGCACGTGTAAACCCTCAGCTCCAGGCCCAGACAACATTACATATACAATGATACAACACCTGCACGCAGATACGCTTCTAACACTCTTACACCTATATAACAAGATATGGCTTTCGGGGCACATTCCAAACTCTTGGAAGGAGGCTATAGTTGTAGCTTTCCTGAAGGAGGGAAAGGACCCGTCATCCCCCTCAAGTTACCGTCCTATTGCCCTGACGAGCTGCCTGTGCAAGCTCTTCGAGAAGATGATAAATCGCAGGCTCGTGTACTTCCTTGAGTACAACGGTCTTCTCGAGAGCTGCCAGGCAGGCTTCAGGGTGGGGCGATCGACGAACGATCAACTGTTAGCTCTTGACTCGTACATCAAGGATGCCTTCGCGCACAAGCAGTATTGTTTAACTGTGTTTTTCGACCTTGAGAAGGCATACGACACCGCTTGGCGTTATGGGATCCTTAGGGACCTCAAGTCATTCGGTGTTTCGGGAAACATGTTGAACGCTCTTGTCAGTTACTTGTCGGACAGGACGTTCCGAGTAAGAGTTGGTGGTGCACTCTCAAAGGTTCACGTGCAAGAAAATGGCGTGCCACAGGGTGGCGTGTTGAGCTGCACTCTCTTCATAGTAAAAATGAACTCTCTTGGTAAGGCACTGCCACCTACAATCTCTTATTCCATGTATGTAGATGACGTCCAGATATCCTATAAATCATGCAATATGTCAATCTGCGAACGTCAAGTCCAGCTTGGTGTAAAGAAACTTGCCGGCTGGGCAGACAAGAATGGTTTTAAATTGAATCCGGTAAAAAGCTCCTGCGTTGTGTTCTCCAGGAAGCGCGGTGTCCATCCGGACCCAGACATTCATCTTAATGGCGTGTCGCTTCCTGTGAACAAGGAGCACAAGTTCTTAGGTGTTGTGTTTGATCACAAACTCACATTCATTCCCCACATCAAGGAACTTAAAAATAAATGTCTCAAAACTATGAATATACTTAAGGTTCTCTCCCACCAATCCTACGGTTCCGACAAAGAACTCCTGCTTCGCTTGTATACTGCATTGGTTGGGTCTCGTTTAGACTATGGCAGTGTGGTATATGGGTCGGCTACTAAAACAGCGTTGCGAATGCTTGACCCAGTGCTACACTTGGGGCTTCGTCTCGCCTCTGGTGCTTTTCGCACTAGCCCTGTCGAGAGTCTGTATGTCGAGTGTGATAAGTGGAGCCTTGAGAACCAACGAACGTACATGGACTTGCTATATGCTTTTAAAATTTCATCACTGAATAATCATCCTTTTTATCCTGTCTTTAACGATACATCAACATCTCTGCTCTTTGCAAATCGCCCATCCGTTCCTCTGCCCTTTTCACTTAGAGTGAGAGAGCGAGCCTCGGATCTAAGTGCTTCGTTTTTAGATGTGTACAGGTCATCCTTTTCTAACAGTTTACCGCCTTGGCAAGTTCGCCCGGTGTCGTGCGACCTTTCTTTTATGAGACTTGACAAAAATCGTGTACCACGAGCTGCAATAATGCAGCACTTTCTGTCTTTGCAGTTTAAATACACATGTGCAGAATTTTATAGTGACGCTTCTAAATCCTCCAGTATGGTGTCGTGCGCTGCTCATGGTCCTAATTTCAATGCAGCCAGAACCATGAGCGTGCACACATCAATTTTTTCAGCAGAAGCGTATGGGATTTTACTGATTGTACGACACATTCTTGAAACTCAAATTCCCAATTCCATCATCTATACAGATTCTTTGAGTGTTGTTCCCGCACTGTCATCGCACAAGCCCCCCAAAAACCACATAGTTAATCTTGTATTCAGCACTATCATGTCCGTGTATGCACAAAAGCATGAGCTGGTCCTCTGCTGGGTCCCAGAACACGCAGGGATCGCTGGGAACGAGTTGGCAGACGAGAGGGCCGGTGCTGCTGCACTCAGGAACACTGTGGACATTACAACGGTACCCTACACAGACCTCAAGCCACACATAAGACAACACCTGCGCAGAACATGGCAAACACACTGGGACGAACAGACAGACAACAAACTACATGTAATAAAGCCACACTTGGGACGGTACACAACTGACTCACACAACAGACACACTGAAGTCGCCTTGGGTAGGCTGCGGATAGGGCACACCCATGCGACGCACTCGTATCTGCTGACGGGATCATCTAGACCCCAGTGCAGCAGGTGCGGAGAGGCCCTATCCGTAGTGCACATACTAATCACATGCAAGGCACTTCACGCAACACGACACAAACACTTCAGAGAACTCTACAGACAACATATTCCCCTACATCTGTCGTTTTTTCTAGGTGACGATGCCATTGTTACCGTGAAACGTGTGTTTGAGTTTTTGTCAGAAGTCAAGTTTTTAAACCTCATTTCCTATCACGCATCATGAAATCTGGCCCTATACACCAGCCATCCTCACTGTCTTTTATTGATTTTACTTTTGTTCTTGCTTACTGATTTCAGTGTCTAAGTTCTCACCTCTCATATTTAACCACTGTTTTGGCGCTCTTTGCCCTAGTTGGCCTTGCGCCATTAACATCCAACCATCATCATTAATCTTGCAGCGAAATTTCAACAACGTACGGCGTGATAAAAATAGAAGATATTGATCACAAATGTGTGTGCCTTGCACGCGCAGGCTATGCCATATTTCCCCTCCTTCATACCAAAAATCGAGAACCGAAATTAGTGAGGGCCTGTTTCGTGGTGGTGCACCTTCCCACAAAAACAGTGACTTATACGCGATCGTGTGTAAATTCCACTCTTTATGTAGCCATGTGACCGAAATGCTGAGGCATACTTTTTACTTTTACATGAACTATCCGATATTCAATGGGACATAATAAGGTTGAGCCAGGTAAGAAGGGTTGGGGAGGGATTTCTGGTGCTCCCCAGTGGAGACATCTTCGTTTATCTGACACACATCACTTAGGCGGTGGCTTTTTGGTTCATAAGGCTATAGCGGGGAATGTGGTAGACACATCTGTTGGGCAAGGTGGTGAATTATGATTGACAAATACAGCGCGACTTGGACAACGACACAAAAGAAGAACGACGGGGCGAGCGCTCGTCCCGTCGTTCTTCTTTTGCGTCGTTGTCCAAGTTGCGCTCTATTTTTCAATCAGAATGTGGTAGAATTTGGCAGCGTTAAGGAGTGTGTAGCATCTCTCGTTATTGGGCTCAACAATAAACACAATTTGCATGGGGTGCAGGCTTATGCACCTACATCCATTTGCGACGATGATGTAGTGGATGTGCTTTACGAATACATCGAATTGGCAATGAAGAAAGTAAAAACCCCGTACTCTGTCGTTTAGGGCGATTTCAATGAAAAATTTGACTTAGGGGACCTTGCGGTAGAAAAGTTTGGCTTAGGACCTAGAAACAGCTGGGGAAATCCTGGTTGCCTCGGCCGAAAGGAATAACTTTCACACAATGCATACATTCTTCCGGAAAAAAAAGAATAGCAAATATTCTTGAAAGGGCCCAAACAGTGGAACAAAAAACGAGATCGCCTTCATTTTAAATCGCACTCCAAGCATGGTACACGACGTTCAAGTAACTGGCAGTATTAAAACAAGTGATCACGGGATCGTCTGAAGTCGTATCCCCTATATTTAGGAAGGGAACGATTTAAGATGCTCAAGCGTAAGACGCCGAAGGTTCCCTCCGTAGGAAGGAAATTCGCTGAATTCAGATTGTTACTCGAAAACAAATTCTCCATGTTGCTCAATGAAAACAATGATCTGGACACTGCCACTTATCATTTCACAAATGCGGTCATTCAGCAGCGGCAGCGGCAGCGAATACTCGGTGCGTCCTGGGTGCCGCCCGCTGCCGCTGCCAGTTCAGCAAACCCCTATTATGTTTATGATGGGAGGTCCGAGAGGGGAGGGGAATGGCGTTAAAGGTGGGTGGGGGGGAGAAAAGAGGCAGTTACGTGTTATGATGCAAATGTCTTTCGACGACATTTGCAGGAAAGCTAGCAGATACACTGGCAATTTTTTCCAAGGCGCGACATTGCTTTGTCTATTTGGTTGACCAAAAACGTTACATCGGAGTATTGTGATCCATTAAAGTGGCAATTACTTTTATCAACCAAAGATTGAAGGAATCCAGCTTCGTGTAGAACAGGGGTCACAAACTCGCTTGAGTGAGCGGGCCGCAGTCACAAAACATAGTCCCGCAAGGGACTGGCCAGCCCAGAAGGTTGAAACGACGGGAGGGGGGGGGGAGGAGAGGGAAGGGAGGGGGTGGGGCGGTAACAAAATGTCAGCTAACATTGCCATTTCAAAGACTCAAGTCTTTCTTCACATCTTGCAAATATGCCGGGCCATTTCTGAATAGAATTTGGCATCAGGATTCCTGATTTCCCTCAGGATTTCATGGTGTTCGGACTCCATGCATGGCTACGCGAGCAAGGCGTGCACTCACCCATTCGCTCTAAAAGAAAAAAAAATGAACGGAGACATTCATGAGCGGGCCGGGCCGGGCCGTGTTTTTGAGACCCCTGGTGCAAAAATATATGTTCATCTACCCCAACAGTAGCACGAGGTCGCGGGTTCGATTCCCGGCCGCGGCGGCCGCTTTTCTGATGGAGGCGAAAATCAAAAACGCCCGTGTGTACGAGATTTCGGCGCACGTTAAAGATCCCCAGGTGGTCAAAATTAATCCGGAGCCCTCCACTACGGCGCGCCTCATCGCCTGCGTTGCGTCGGCGCGTTAAACCCTACAATCAATCAAATCAATACCCCAACAGTAATCTTCTAGTGGCTTAATTTTGAAGCACACAATTTTCATGGACGGGTCATCGAACTGAGACTGCAAAAGTAGAGACCTTTACTCCCTTTGGTGGCACAACCAAAAATAGGACACCCTTTTTTTTTTGCTTCACCCGTGATCGGATCACATGAATTAACCGAATGGGGTGCAGGCTTATGCACCTGCATTCAATTACGACGATGATGACGATGAGGTATACGAGTCAGGTGTACAACTTCAGGCCAGCTAGCACAGTGTCCATGACTCTTTGAAAGGTTGCTGGTGCCGTGCACAGCTCAAACGGCATCACCTTGAACTCGTATAGGCCATCCGGGGTTATGGATGCAGTCTTCTCTCGTTCTTTCTCGTCCACTTCAATTTCCCAGTAGCCTGTCTTGCTGGGCGAACTACAGGGGGTCGGGCGGGCGACAGCGGACAGTGGTATAGCGGGGCCTCCTGACGACGAGCTGGAGCTGGCCGGTGTCGACCAACAGCTTCGAAATACGCCATAGCTTCCGACGGCGTAGAAGTTCTCAGTGCGTGTTGAACTTCTCTGATCGTGTCGGTCAGGTAGGCGACCTGGGGCTGCGGCGTCGTGGGGAAAAGTTTCCGCAACTCCTCCCTAAAACGCCTACATTCGTACATACTTGTACGGCACTACATAAAGGAAATGAAGACTGGTAGTTGGTTCTTGGAGGATACTGCAAAATAACAAAAAGCACAATAACTCGAACGCTCCGTCGCATCCCACATTGGCTTACCCCCTCTCCAGGACATACTGCGGAGAGAAACGAGTGCAGTATCAGCTACCTTGCAACTAAAACCAACTATACCTATGTAAAATACAGCCAGAAAAACTAACGCTTAAATGGTGGAAGCAATACAATGTTGACTTGGTGCTCTTCTGCTAAATGTGCATACGTATTATTTGTACTTGCATTCGCGCTTGTTTTTATGTTGTACCATGGTGCAAGTTGTGAAATTCTCTAGGATGTAAATAAGGTGCATATTTGTTTCGCATGAACTGCGCATTGTATACTGTACCATTTAGAAATTATTCTGTTCATTTTCTTCTTTCTTTTTTATCTTCTCTCTCTTTTCTCTTTTTTTACACTTGGCTGGTCGACTGTGGTTCGACTTGTTTCTGTTCATTTTTTTTTACCGTATGACACTGGCTCTGTAATGGGAGAATGGGAGGCCGGCAGTGCTGCCCTGCCGTCGACGTGTGTAAACGGAGTAGGGTCCTCGTCAAGCCAGCGTCTGCACTGGCTTTTTGACTACACTCCTTGCAACGTGACATGTAAATGCTTGAACGAATAAATCTGAATTTTGAATTTTACTTTTAATTTTAATCTGACTACGGCCCGGATGGTGTCGCGTAGTGTATCGGAGCTAATAGCCCCGGCCCCGCTCACCTCCAAAACCCGCGCATTGACTGGGCGGTCGTACTGTCACGTTCGAATTTCCAGCGTCTTCTTCAGTGCGGCGGCCTGAGACACGAATTGGGACACGGTCTTGGGGGGGGGGGGGGGGGGGGGGGTTACGAACAAGGCACGCGAAGAACGCTTGCTCAGAAACCTTAGCTTCTTTTCCTCCGTCATTTTAGCGTCCGCACGGCGAAAAAGTCGCTTATCCCCTCGATGAAGATCATGACCCCTTTGTTGGGGTGGTGCGTTCGAGTTTCAAGTAAAAGCGCAGCTCATTCTTTTCTCACCACGGCAGTAACGGTCTTAAAAAACTCGCTTTTGAATTGAGTCCACTTGGTCAAAGAGCTCTTGTGGTTCTCGAACCGAGTGCGAGCTGAGTCTTCTAAGTAAAAGAAAACATGTCGTCGGTAAGTTTCTTTGTCGTCCCACCTGTTCAAGATTCGGACGCGCTCCAGTTTCTCCAACCATTCTTCTGCGTCTTCTGCGGGGACTCCTTGGAATGATGGCGGTTCCGTTGGTGAGCTACGAGTACGGCAATTTCACGACGCCTGACTTTCTTGCCGAGCTTCACGGCACGCATACCACGACGCTCGCCTTCGGGCCGCGAGGCGGACGGTCGCGACGGCGGCAGCCGGTATCGCGAGCACAACAGCTGTGAAGCGCACTACACGAAATTAAAAGTCTCGAATCGGGGAAGAGAGAGAGAGAGAGAGAGAGAGAGATTTCACAACGCCCACAAGGCGACAGCCAATTTTTTACATGGGCCTGGCAGTGAGTGGCGCGCCGCCGCAGCGACGACGCCTGCAAGGCGCCCACATTCACTCGCACGCGATTCTTCCTTGTCATTCACAACATTCCAAAGTGTCAGCGAAGCTCTTCCTAAAACTCATGGCACAACGGGAAAGCTTCACGCAAAAACGCGGTCATGCGAAGTGCTCTGATAAATAACTAGCAGGTCGATCGCTGAATCAGCTGCATATCAGAACACAAAAAGCTCAAGGTGAACAGTCCCGCGTGCGTATATCAAAGCAAGCACCACAAGCTACCTGGCTACTTCGCCCTTCATCCAAGCTCAAACAATACACGCGCACAGGCACCAGCAAGCGAATCTTAAACCTCGCTATGAGTTGAACACCGTTTCAATCGCGACGGAAGAGTAAATACAATTTCGTATTATCCGCCGCCTGCGGAGTGGGAACCTGCAAGCGGGGCCAAAGTGAGATAAACTTGATAACTCTCCGTTTATCCACACTCCGACGAGTGCAGATGATACGCGTTAAAACGTATTTTCACTCAGAGTGCGAATCGGTCTATCCCGCTCTTCGTCACACCGCTTTAATTAAGGGGAATAACTTTAAGGGGAATAACTACGTTGACTAAACAGTAGGCATGGCATTACCATTTGGTAACTGCAGTTTTAAACTACGTAGTAAATTACGAGAAAAGCGGCACTAACGCCAAACAGCTTACCTGAGGAACACCACGCATGAGGCAGCCATTGATGCTCAAAAATGGTGTACCGAGGCATTGTTGAACACGCTTCAAAAACGATGGGCCGCCTGTAGACTGCAGGAGTGGTCACATATTTCATCTCGGAGTCAAACACGACAGACCTCACTCAGTAACGATTTAACCCCCCAAAAATTGGGCCCATCTCCCCGCGAGGGGGACTCGAGTAAATGCGTAGGGGGTGGGTGTGTTGCGTTAACGTTTAGTGTTTGGGGAGTTGGTGGTAGTGAATGCGTTGTATCAGCAGCTTCTTGACGTAGTTTGAATAAGTCAAGGATATAAGGCGCGTTCGTAGCCTCCCATTCTGTGTCGGCTTTGTGGCGCAGTGGGTAGAGCCCCATGTACATTGCGTTCCACCCGCAAGGTCGAGGGATCAAAACCAGGCGCCGGATAGTATTTTTTTATATAGTGTAGGGGGAGGGGTGCGGACTACGACTACGGACGTCAACGCGGGTGACATCGTGAGTGACTGAAATGCTCTGCATTTAAAACGCTGCATTAGCTCAACGACAGGACTTGCCACAAGCGTTTTACCATGACCATGCGCACGGCTGTATCCATGACCGTCGCCCTCTCCGCATTCCGCGCGGGGCCTGCGCATACCTGCCGGCCGCCAGCCGCACGGCGGAAAGCGGCTGATTCGGCCGCGCTTACACCGCGGGTTCGCCGTAGACAAAAAAGAGAAAAAAGTACTAATGTATTCCCGCTTTCACTGATTTAGAAATTAATTTAGAGAATGAGCCTGTGAATATAGTAAAATGTTTATTTTTGTACATTAGTATTATTTTGACCTGGCCAGAGCGCCATGGCACTCGATTTGAACCAGAAGAAACGGCAGAGAACTCGGGTAAAAGCGCAATGTTGTTTCTTCGGAGCACAGAACTGGACATAGTTTTGTGATTGAAAATTTTGGGCTCGTCAATTTACATGCTTTCATTTTATAGTTATTTTGTTTGTTTTCTTTCTGCTTTTGCTTTATGCTTTCTTTCTCTGTTTCTTCTATCATCTAGCGTAGCAAGCCAGTGCGACGGCTCAGTTGACCTCGCTGGTCTTAATTGAAATTTCTCTCTCTCCCCTCCCTCTCTCTCCCTCTCTCTCTATATGTGTTTCTCTCTCTAGTTTTGGTGTAAAATAGTGTGAAACCAATTTTTTTTTATTGGTTGTGACAACTCCTTTGTGCCTCGGTATTGCCGTAGTGTTCGCTGTTAGCGACTGTTTGCCTAATTTGTACGTGAGCACGGACGGTCTATATAGAATTGCCGTTATTTGGTTGCTTTATTGCGTTGAAAGCAAAGGATTTATTGTAATAGTCATGGACAGTTTTTCTATTCTGTCTGTGGGCTTAATAAAAAGGGTTCCCTTTCTGAGCTTCTTCGTTTTCGTTTTTTTTTATTTCCCATTTGTGCAGCGACGTTTTTCTTTTAGATTTGAGCGCACTTTTTATTTTATTTTCTGCCATTTGTCAAAGCGTGTATACAGCTGATACAGCTGTTACTGATAAATAAATTAAACTAAGCCTTTAAACTACGTGCCGTTCAGGCGCTATTTTGAACCTGGTGCATACTCCTGTATACTAGAACCAACTTTCTCGAGACTGAGATCCTAAATAAGAACGATATAGTCATGCACGATTTCATTTTGTGTAATGAACACATATCAACATCAAGGTAGGTATAACCGGAAGCAAGTAAGGTGAAACTGCTTCGCTCTGCAATATATATGCCGCTGTAAACTTGAGTGGAAAGTGGAGCGCATGTAGTCGTACACGGATCGTACAAAGTAGAAAAGGTACACGTGCATCCCTCTCGGTGGTATTCCCATCCGAATATTGGCGGAGACCGCAGTTAGCGCTCTCCGCCAAATTGAACAAAAATCGGGGACAAACTGTAACAGAGTAGTGAGCTCGGCAAGTTGGTATGGCGTCATTCTGGGCAACAGCGCGAAAAAAGACGCGGACGAAAGAAACGGACAGGACGAGCGCTGATTCACAACTGGTTTATTCACGCAAACCGTGCGGAAAATAAACGTTTACAACAGAAGAGAGGGAGAAAAAAACACATAAAAAACACAAAAACATTCGAATCCAAAACACTCCCCCGGACCCCTCTCTGCTACATTTGTATGCACTCAACACCTTAACATGATACTCATGAAGAATAAGACAGTGGGCAGCACCCGACTGATAAGAAGGATACAAAACAACTGAACACCGAACCACAGCACGTGCTAGCCAAATACGCATATTCTTTGTCACTCAGCGCAATCGACGTCTGGCTAACACATCTGGCTCCCAATCTCCTGATGTGAAAAGCTTCAATGATTTCCCGGCCTGTCTGCCTGGCGTGTCTAGAAAGAACGGTTGTTTCTTTAAGCAAAGGATAGCAGGCGCTCCTGCATGGGCGGCAGTGGTCTTCCAGCCTGGACTAGGTGGTCGCTTTTAGCGACCTTCTATGCTAGCCTAGGCAAGTGTTAACATATCGGCCACTCTGGCCTACGTAGCTCTTGCCACAAGACAGAGGAAGCCGATAAACAACACCCGTCTTGCACGGAACAAACCTTGACCTGTGGTTCACACTACAGCCACCCTCTGTGCGATTTCCCTCGCGGCTGCGCATTTGAGCACACATCTTGGAAAGCTTATGAGGCGCAGAAAAAAACCACACTGACACCATAGCGTTGGGCTACGTTTTTTAGCCCATGGGACAGCCTATGTGCGTAGGGAGCAACAGCAAACCGATCAGGCTTCACTGCCGGGCCCAGAGCGTCAGCCAAGCCCAAAGCCGGGAGGCGCTTAACCAGTCTTTCACATGCGCGTGAGAGTACATGGCGTGGGAAACCTGCACATTGTAGCCGATAAACTTGCTATTGAAAGCTTTCTGGAATGCTGTGCGGGCACAACTTCGTTAGTGCAGCTTTGAGTGATGAAAAAGCTATACCTTGCTTAATTACCTTCGAGTGGCTAGAGGCGAATGGGAGCAGGGGTTTCGTAGCACGTGGCTTATAGCACCAGCACATACGGGACGGCAGGAAGGACAGGCTCAAGTCAAGAAACTGAAGCACCCCTTCTTGCAGAAATTCAACTGTAACTTGAAGCCCAAGGCCACACTCATGAAAAAAGGCAAGAAAAGAGCGTGCTGAAGTGGCGTAGTCCGCTGTTTTAAACATTACCAGAAAATCATCAACGTAGCGGAGCACGTGACCAACGTGAGCACGTGAGCACGGAGTGCTCGTCCTGTCCGTTTCTTTCGTCCACGTCTTTTTTAGCGCTGTTGCCCAGAATCGGGGACAAATTTAATTGTCATAAATTAAATTTGTCATAAATATCTAAATTGCCAAAATATCTAATATCTAAATTCCCTGTGTGTATATGTACGTCGGACGTACCCTGATCCAAGGATCTAAAAGTGCGTCGGTCATAACGTCGAACGATGCAACGGGCCTTTCATTCGTCTGGTGACTTCAAAAGACCGACAAGTATACAGTGAGCACACCTCCCGTGTGATCTCATGCGATTTACATCGGAGGAGATTATCGTAACGCAGGGGTAGCTAATGTAGAATAATTTCCCACTGATCCTTAAGCAAACTACTATAGCCAAGAGCGGCGCACGATAGTGCATCTTGTTGACCGTGTGTTAGCATCACAATTCTCTTCTTTTATATGTTTCTCTATAGTTGAATTCAATGCTTACGAATAAAAAGGTTTGTGGCGACAAGTTATACTTCAAGCTTGTGTACGGAAATCATGTAGGTTCGACTTCCCTGCTCGTGAATGGGTTTTTTTATTTCCACAGTGTTGGCTCTTTGTCAAAAAACCCAACCCATATTTAGAACCCAGTAATTTAGGAAGAGTAACTTAAGAAAAATAAAACGTCTACATAGTGCACATTACTGAAAAAAAAAATTCGCTTGGCAATGTAGTTTCATCGATGGAAACAACCTGAATAGTACGGGATCATGTTTATTTACAGAGAATAAATGAAAAATGGGGCATTACAGAACAAAGTTTCAAAAAAGTTTACAGAACACAATCAAGACACTTCTGTTTGAAGTTTTGAAACTGCTTGAGGACAGTTCGCACTTTAGGGTGCATTGAAGACACCTTTCGGGAAGGTTGCCTTGTTCCTCCTTCTGGGTGCATATTTACCAGCATTCTGAAAAGAGGAAAAAACACAGACGCGATAATTATTTGTCTGGAACTACGCTGAAAATAACCCATATTGCTTTTGCTTTCTATGGATGATTTGGAATACTAGAACGGCATTTAAAATGTAACAAATTGAACTCACGGCAAAAGGCGAGTCGCTATACAGGATTGTTTGACCCTGAATATAGAGTATAGAGTTCGCAGGCGACAAAAACCTGTAATCTTGGCGTACAAAATGGTTCATTTTTGCTACAACTTGATGAAATAATTTATTTGCTTGCAATCGTAACAGACAAATATAATTGGACAAAAGCAGTTATTAGCAGGCACTAGCACGTATTGGTTAATTTAGTGACAGTGGGTTCCGTGGAACCCACTGTCACTAAGCTGAATTATTCCGTGGAACTTCTACGGAATACGGAATACGGAACTTCTACGAAAAAGTGCCAGAGGTTCGGTCACAGCACTAACGCTTGTCCCGGAAGACTAACCTGCGCCAAATGCGCCCAGAACGATCACCCCACTGATGATTGCAACACACAGGTCTTCACCTGTGCCAACTGCCAGGGACCCCACCCAGCATACTCCCGCACCTGCGAAAAATTCCAAGTAGAAAAGAAAATCACAAACATAAAAGTAACCGAGAACATTTCCTTCCCGGAGGCGCGAAAGAGGTTCGCCTCTTTCCCCCTGGGGAGGTACGCAGACGCAGCTCGCCGGGGGGCGGAGCGGCGTTCTGCTTCGGCAGGGACACAGTACTGCGGCGCAGACTGTGCCCGGCCCGAGCCCCCCGCTGAGTTGCTGTTGGCAGCTCAATCCGTCACCGTGCCGCAGGGGGAACCTTAAGCGGTTGCGGTGGCAACCAACACGGTTGGGAGTGGTGCCGCTCCTTCCGGTTCCACTCCTCTGGCCCCCAGTTCAGCTGATGGCACAGAGGAAATGGACGCGGAGGGACCGGCAGGTGCTTCCACCTCCGCCCCACCGCCTGTGCCACCCTTGGCACCCCTGGCGGTCGTGGCCCCAGAAAAGGGCCCCCGAAAGGGTCCACAGTCCAAGGAGCCCGACAAGTCCGCAACTCCGAGGACATCTGAAGAGAAAATGGACGTCAATCCGTTCGTCGCTGCTGCGCAGCGGAGGGGACGGGATCGGACGTCACAATCCCAAGAAAGAAAGAAGCCAGCCAGAGTAACCGCCCCGAACGACACATAACCACACATTCCAGTCG
This sequence comes from Haemaphysalis longicornis, assembly GCF_048455015.1. NCBI lineage: Eukaryota > Metazoa > Arthropoda > Arachnida > Ixodida > Ixodidae > Haemaphysalis > Haemaphysalis longicornis. The sequence goes on along the minus strand of NW_027526203.1, from coordinate 151,904,028 downwards.
CTCCTAACATAAAATAATGGGAAAAGAAAATTTAATACAATGGAACTGTAGAGGCCTGTTCAAGAATCTGGATGATGTATGCGAGTTACTGCACTCCAATCAGCCAAGTGTCATGTGTCTCCAGGAAACACACTTGAATAAAAAACACACAAATTTCTTAAATATTTACCTGGTGTTCCGAAAGGACAGAGACGGCTGCACATACTCTTCTGGTGGTTTGGCCATCGTTGCCCGCAAATCCTTGGCATGTCACACCATCCAGCTGAACACTGTCCTAGAGGCTGTTGCAATCCGAGTAATAAGTTTTAATAGGCTAATCACGGTGTGCTCCCTCTACATCCCACCAGACTATCACTTGTTGAGCTCCGAGTTCGAGGCTCTTCTGGATCAGTTACCTGAACCCTTCATTTTAATGGGTGACCTCAATGCACACAATCCTCTGTGGGGCTCTTCTAGAACAGATGCCCAAGGTCGCCTCATCGAAAAGTTCTTAACATCATCGGGAGCATGCCTGTTTAACAAGCAACAGCCTACATACTATAATATAGCGCACAACACCTACTCACACCTTGACCTTGCTATTGGCTCTGCAGTACTCTTTCCATTTCTTGAATGGGGAGTGGACACAAACCCCAATGGTAGTGACCACTTCCCAACATCCTTAACATATATAGGTAAAGGGCCAAACAGTTCTCTTTCCCATAGTAGGTTCAACGAAGCTAGAGCGAACTGGAACACATTCACAGAAACATCTCAACTGCACTACACAGACATTAGACAGCTACACGTAGAGGAGGCAACCGAGCTGGTCACGGCGCACATCCTCGACGTCGCCGAAAAGTCCATTCCCCAGTCCTCCGGAGCCGTGCGGCACCCAAGGAGGCCCTGGTGGAATGACGACTGTCGCCGGCCGCGAGAGGCCCAGAACAAAGCTTGGGGTATCCTTCGCCGGTACCCCACATCAGAAAACATGATTTCTTTTAAACGGGCAAAGGCTTTCGGGAAGCGTGCGCGCCGTGAGGCAAAACAAGAGAGTTGGCGCGCTTTTCTTACATCAATAAACTCTTACACAGACACACGTAAAGTATAGACAAGGATACGTAAACTGAAAGGACAAAATACACATAGCCTGCCCCTGGTCAGCACAACAGGGGACACACTAGAAGACCAGGCTAATGCACTTGCACAACACTTCGAACACGTCTCCAGTTCATCACACTACACAGACACTTTCATGAAACACAAAACATCTGCCGAAAAGAACTCTCTACGTGACAAGAACAGATCAACTACGTCTTACAACTCTGAGTTCTCACTTTTTGAGCTGAGGGCCGCTCTCAACACTTGTAAGACTTCAGCTCCAGGCGCAGACAACATCACATACACTATGATACAACACTTACATAGAGACACTTTAGAAACACTTTTACACCTATACAATAGAATATGGATTTCGGGGCGGTTACCTAGGTCTTGGAGGGAGGCTATAGTAGTGGCCTTCCTCAAGGAGGGGAAGGATCCCACCTCCCCTGCAAGTTATCGTCCCATAGCCCTGACAAGCTGCCTCTGCAAGCTTCTCGAGAAGATGATAAACAAGAGACTTGTATATTTCCTGGAATACAACGGTCTTCTCGAGAGCTGCCAGGCAGGCTTCCGGGCAGGGCGATCTACAAATGATCAACTCGTTGGCTTAGAATCATATATAAAGGATGCATTCGTTCATAAGCAGTACTGCATTACACTGTTCTTTTATCTTGAAAAAGCCTACGACACCGCTTGGCGCTACGGCATCCTCAGCGATCTGAAGTCGTTAGGTTTGTCGGGCAACATGCTAAACACACTTGGCAGTTACATGTCCAAGCGAACCTTTCGTGTGAGAGTTGGGTCTGGACTCTCTAGGGTTCATGTCCAAGAAAATGGCGTGCCTCAAGGTGGAGTTTTGAGCTGCACATTGTTTATAGTGAAGATGAACTCGCTTGGAAAGGCATTGCCACCAACAATTTCCTGTTTTATGTATGTAGATGATGTTCAAATATCTTTTAAATCATGTAACATGTCTATCTGTGAACGGCAAATTCAGCTTGGTGCCAATAAACTAGCTAGCTGGGCAGACCGAAATGGGTTTAAACTTAATCCAGCTAAAAGCACCTGTGTTGTGTTGTCTAAATTGCGCGCGATCCGGCCCGATCCTGAGATCAAGCTGAACGGCCTATCAATTCCTGTTAAAAAGGAACACAAGTTTTTAGGAGTAGTGTTTGACGAAAAACTAACATATATATCTCACATTAAACAACTTAAACATAAATGCCTAAAAACAATGAACATTTTAAAGGTCCTCTCACACCAAGCATACGGTGCAGACAAACAACTCCTGCTGCGTGTATTTACCAGCTTAATAGGTTCAAGATTGGACTACGGGAGTGTGGTGTATGGGTCAGCAACAAAAACCACATTGAAAATGCTGGACCCATTGCTGCACTTGGGGCTTCGGCTCGCGTCAGGTGCGTTTCGCACTAGCCCGGTTCAGAGCCTGTACGCCGAGTGTGATAAATGGTGCCTTGAACATCAGCGAATCTACATAGACCTATTATATGCTTTTAAAATTTCATCAATTAGTAACCATCCTTTTAAACCAGTATTGAACGATACTTCATCATTGCAACTGTTTTTAAATCGTCCATCTGTTTCTGTACCTTTCTCCCTTAGAGCGAGGAAGGAAGCTTCTGACTTTGACTTCTCGTTTTAGACTTATACAATTCATCGTTTACGGACCTTTTACCACCGTGGCATCTCCGCCCAGTTTCTTGTGATACATCTTTTACACAAATCCAGAAGAACCGGGTTCCACAAAGTGCGATTCTGCAGCACTTTTTGTCCCTACAGCAAAAGTATCAGTGTTTAGAATTTTATAGCGATGCCTCAAAGACTGCTTCCGCTGTGTCCTCTGCGGCACACGGACCAAACTTAAGCATCTCTAAGACTATGAATTTACTTAGTAGTATCTTCACGGCAGAGGCGTATGGCGTGCTCCTCATTCTGAATCACATCCTTCAACATAAAATACCCAAATCCATCGTTTACACAGATTTTTTGAGTGTTGTGCGCGCGCTATCATCTGGAAAGTCGTCTAAAAATTATGTGATCAATCTTCTTTTTAAGACCATTATGTCCGAGTACGCCTCAAATCTCGAAGTGATTGTGTGCTGGGTTTCGGGCCACTGTGGGATACGCGGAAATGAGCTGGCGGATGAAAGTGCCGCCGCTGCTGCACTGACGAACACAGTGGACATAACAACACTACCTGACACAGACCTCAAGCCACACATGAGAGAACAACTTCGTAAAACATGGCAAACACAGTGGAGCGAACTGACAGACAACAACTTACACCTAATAAAACCACACTTGGGACGATACACAACAGACACACACAACAGATTCAATGAAGCTACACTAGCCAGATTACGGATAGGCCACACACATGCTACACACTCCCACCTGCTCACTGGATCCCCAAGACCTCTGTGTAGCAGGTGTGGAGAACACCTATCCGTAATTTACATCCTAATTCAATGTAACGCACTCACCACAACTCGACGCAAACACTTTCCACAACTATACAGACAACACATCCCACTCCACCCCTCACATTTTTTAGCCCACAATGCTACAATTCCTTTTAAGTATGTTTCGAAGTTTTTAAAAGAGATTAATTTTTTACAGCTCATTTCATACTGCGCGTAATTACAACCTGGCCCTCTACACCAGCCATCTCATTTGTTTTTAAACAGCTTCTGCTTCACTTTAGTTTACAATTGTAATTTTAATTCTCATCGCTTTTATTAAATCACAATTGTTTCTGGCGCTCTTTGCCCTCGTTGGCCTTGCGCCATAAAAAGACAATCATCATCATACATCCATTAACTCATACACAGATGCACATAAGGTATCGACAAGAATACGCAAACTTAAAGGACAACATACACATAGCCTGCCCATGGTCAGCACAAAAGGGGACAAACTCGAAGACAAGGCTAACACTCTTGCACAACACTTCCAACACGTTTCCAGCTCTGCACACTACACAAACACTTTCCTGAAGCATAAAAATACTTGTGAAAAGAAGTCCCTACATGACAATAACAGGTCAAAATCTGGTTACAATTCTGAATTTACACTCTATGAGTTGAGGGCTGCACTGAGCACGTGTAAACCCTCAGCTCCAGGCCCAGACAACATTACATACACAATGATACAACACCTACACGCAGACACACTTGAAGCACTTCTACATCTATATAATAAAATATGGCTTTCGGGGCACATCCCAAAATCTTGGAGGGAGGCTATTGTAGTGGCATGACGGAATCTTGAAGCGCTAGGACACAGGGACAAGCGAGTGGGACAACACAAGGCGCTACTTCCAACCACTGTCAAGCGAGTGTTGTCCCACTCGCTTGTCCCTGTGTCCTAGCGCTTCAAGATTCCGTCATGTCATACCAACAGGCCCAAAGCAGCACCCTCGTGAATTGTAGTGGCGTTCCTGAAGGAGGGTAAGGACCCTTCTTCTCCCGCCAGTTATCGACCCATCGCCCTCACAAGCTGCCTGGGCAAGCTTCTCGAGAAGATGATCAACAGGAGACTTGTGTACTTCTTAGAGTTCAATTATCTTCTCGAGAGCTGCCAGGCCGGCTTCAGGGTGCGGCGATCCAGAAACGACCAACTCGTCGCCCTTGAGTCGTATACAAAGGATGCGTTTGTCCATAAACAGTTTTGTGCTACCGTTTTTTTTGATCTCGAGAAAGCCTACGATACCGCTTGGCGATACGGGATACTTTGCGACCTAAAAGCCTTCGGTGTCTCGGGAAATATGTTTAATACACTTCATAGCTACCTGGCGGAGCGAACCTTTCGTGTGAGAGTTGGCACTGCTCTTTCAAATGTTTTCCTGCAGGAAAACGGCGTGCCTCAAGGCGGCGTTTTGAGCTGCACATTGTTCATTGTCAACATGAACTCACTTCAAAAGGCGTTGCCACGAACCATTTCCTGTACAATATATGTAGATGATGTGCAAATATCTTTTAAATCATGCAATATGTCAATCTGCGAACGCCCAGTCCAGCTTGGTGTCAACAAACTAGCAGGCTGGGCAGATCAGAATGGTTTTAAGCTGAACCCAGTCAAGAGCACTTGTGTTGTGTTTTCCAAAAGGCGTGGGATCAGGCCAGATCCAGACATCAAACTCGATTCCGGTCAAAAAAGAACACAAGTTCCTTGGTATAATTCTTGATGAAAAACTTTCCTTTATCCCTCATATGAAACAACTAAAACGAAAATGTCTTAAAACAATGAATATCCTTAAGGTTCTCTCCCACCAATCCTATGGTTCCGATAAAGAACTCCTGCTGCGCTTGTATACTGCTTTGGTTGGGTCGCGTTTGGACTATGGCAGTGTGGTGTATGGGTCGGCGAGCAAAACGGCGTTACGAATGCTTGACCCAGTGCTACACTTGGGGCTTCGTCTCGCCTCGGGTGCTTTTCGCACTAGCCCTGTGGAGAGTCTGTATGTCGAGTGTGATAAGTGGAGCCTTGAGAACCAACGAACGTATATGGACTTGCTTTATGCTTTTAAAATTTCATCACTCAATAATCATCCTTTTTATCCTGTCTTTACCGACACATCCACATCTGTGCTTTTTGTAAATCGCCCATCCGTTCCTCCGCCCTTTTCATTTAGAGTGAGAGAGCGAGCCTCGGATCTGAGCGCTTCGTTTTTAGATGTGTACAGGTCATCCTTTGCTAACAGTTTACCGCCTTGGCAAGTTCGCCCTGTGTCGTGCTACCTTTCTTTTATGAGACTTGACAAAAATCGTGTACCACGAGCTGCAATACTGCAGCACTTTCTGTCTTTGCAGTTTAAATACACATGTGCAGAATTTTATAGTGACGCTTCTAAAACCTCCACTATGGTGTCGTGCGCTGCTCATGGTCCAAATTTCAATGCAGCCAGAACCATGAGCGTGCACACAACAATTTTTTCAGCAGAAGCGTATGGAATTTTACTGATTGTACGACACATTCTTGAAACTCAAATTCCCAATTCCATCATTTATACAGATTCTTTGAGTGTTGTTCGCGCACTGTCATCGCACAAGCCCCCCAAAAACCACATAGTTAATCTTCTATTCAACACTATCATGTCCGTGTATGCACAAAAGCATGAGCTGGTCCTCTGCTGGGTCCCAGGACACGCAGTGATCGCTGGGAATGAGTTGGCAGACGAGAGGGCCACTGCTGCTGCACTTAGGAACACTGTAGACATTACAACGATACCCTACACAGACCTCACACCACACATAAGACAACACCTGCGCAGAACATGGCAAACACACTGGGACGAACAGACAGACAACAAACTACATGTAATAAAGCCACACTTGGGACGGTACACATCTGACTCACACAACAGACACACGGAAGTCGCTTTGGGTAGGCTACGGATAGGGCACACGCATGCAACTCACTCGTATCTGCTGACGCGATCTCCTAGGCCCCAGTGCAGCAGGTGCGGAGAGGCCCTATCCGTAGTACACATACTAATAATATGCAAGGCACTTCACACAACACGACACAAACACTTCAGAGAACTCTACAGACAACATATCCCCCTACATCCATCTTTGTTTCTGGGTGACGATGCCATGTTTTCCGTTAAACGTGTGTTTGAGTACTTGTCAGATGTGAATTTTTTAAACCTCATTTCCTATCACGCATAATCAAATCTGGCCCTATACACCAGCCATCACCATTGCCGTTAATTGATTTTATTGTTCCTTTGGCTTTAGTACCCACTATTTCATTTTAGATACTTTTGTTTGGCACTCTTTGCCCCAGGTGGCCTTGCGCCAAAAAACTCCAACCATCATCATAGACTCACTGCCGGGTCTCAACAAGCGCTGAAGAAGTCCCGTTCAGCTGTGCCACGGGTGATCTTAGCAGAAGTTGCTAAGACTGCCATGGCAAGGTGTCTTTGAATACCTCATGACTCAAGTAATAAATATAAAGCGCCTCTTGATCATACAAGACTCAAGTAATAAATATAAAGCGCCTCTTGATCTGACAAATCGAAGGGATTGTTGTATCATTGTAAATTACTTGCTGTGGCTTTGTTTAGTGTATATCGTTGGAGGCAATTCTGCCGAGTACAAAATACTGTTTATTTGCATGATTCAGTGCTAAGAAATGTTCACTTTCCAGGTGTAAGTGCATCAGGTTAGTTATCGGTGCGACTTTGTCATTATAACAAAAAAGCTTCCAGTAATGCATGTTTTTAGCAGCTACGCGATGTTTACTGACTACTAACATTGCATAACAGTAGGTTCGGGGGTGCTGCCAATAAACTGCACTGAAGACATAATGTGCTTGGAAATTTTAATGTGATCACTGTTATTCAATGCGATCCTGATAGTGTGGAAATGTTCGCATAGCATTGTGTTTTCTACAAGGTAGTGAAGTGGTGGTCAATGTGTGGTTTCCATTTATTTAATTAATGACCTAAATAAGTTATCGGTTTCTTTTTGAAGCCATCAAAGAGCCTTTCACAAAAATAAAAGAACTCAAAGAGGAAGCTGGCTGCGAAGAAAGAGCTAAGCACCATCATTGAAGCTTTTAAAGCCTCCGACAGCAGCCCAGAACTTCCGAACGTAAGTTTCACTGCAACTTATGTGTATTGCAATATTTATCTATTCTACCGGAATTCGACCTACATTTAATGTGGGTAGGGCTGAACTCCGGTTTGATGGAAGAAAGCCCATTTGGTCGGGACAGGTCATTGTATAATGGAATAGCAAATTAACACCCACCAAAATATTTCACTAATTACATATATTTTGGCTCGTACATGAGATTCATTCCTGTTCACTACAGAAGCATCAGTACATAGGGCCCATTTAAGCACGGCCAAAAATATAACATGCAGAGCATTAGTAAAGAGGAGGCAGATTGCCTTCTTTCATCTTAGCTTTCGTTGGGGAGCCTACATGTATCTTATACTAGCAAAGTATTTTGGTTGCTGTTTCTATTGTTTTATTGTGGCTACTTTAATTATGACTATTATTTGAGCACTGTTTAAGTTAGAGCTCGAATAATGTTAAAGCTCGAATACGTCATAACAAACCTTTTTATTTTTAGCCAGCAAACATGCTTGAGAAAAAAAGGTTTTTATTGCAGCAATATCTCATTAGCATGATCACGACTGATCAATGTGATATAAATTTTATAAGATTTTTCGCCAGTGCGTTTAAAATGGGTGATATTTTGGGTGTTACAAATGTGTTTCTGTCCACGGTGGATGGTGAGAGAGACAGAATCATTTTGCCGACTGCAAACCGCCGTGGCTTCCTTGCAGTGACAATCAACGAAGTTTGGTTAACAACAGAAGTAAGCTCCTATCCCCCTTCAGTTGTAACTGTAGAAGGTTTATTTAAATTCCACAGTTTGGCAGATGCCGTCTTATAGCTTTTGTAATTTCACCTTGCTTTTCACTTTAAAAACAAAATATTTTTTCTTTATTTATTTTTTAAGCAGGACATCTTCTGCATCGAGGTGCAATGTCTAACTCACGTGTTTGGCTGCTATCGCGCGTGGCAGAAAATAAAAGGCTGAGACCTGATTGGTACTGGCTTGGCTTAGCCCAGCCAGGAGCCTGCATCGCGCAGTCTAGGATGTTGATTTGATTGATTGATTGTGGGGTTTAACGCGCCGACGCAATGCAGGCGATGAGGCGCGCCATAGTGGAGGGCTCCGGATTAATTTTTACCACCTGGGAATCTATATCGTGCGCCGAAATCTCGTACACACTGGCGTTTTTATTTTTCGCCTCCATCAGAAAAGCGGCCACCGCGGCCGGAGTCTAGGATGTTGGCCGACATGGTTGTTCTCATTCAATAAAAGGGCAGGCCATAAATCGGATGCTTACTGTGTAGAAGTAGAAATTTAGGCATTAATAAAAACAAACTTTGCTTTGAATTTATACAGCTGTAATATAAAGTCCCATAAATCTGAGCGTTTATCGCTGTAGCTTTTCCAACCTAAAATGTGGGTGACCAAGAGACGCAAAAAGGGATAATTTGTAATAAAAGCTTGTTGAAGCTAAATTATCAGGCATTACATTCTGCACTGAAACAATACACGCCAATGTAAAGCAGGTAAACCCCTGTAATATTTTAGTGGTACTGCGTTCATTACAATGCTGAGCCTAGGTTTCAGTATTGTTTCTAAAGTAGATATTTATGACGTGATTTTTTGTTTAGTGAGATGATCCAGTCGTGGCGGGGCCATCCATGGCTCAAGGGGCCACGATGGAGCATGAGGATGGTGTGGAGCTGAAAAGGCTTCAAGAAAAGATTGCCGAACTTGAGGCAGCCCTCCATGAGCAGCGTGAGGGCCACAAAAAAGAAATCGCTGCACTGGAGGTGCAGCTGCGCGAGCAGCAACGCCGGGGTTAGAGGCTTTGGGATGCCCTCTTGGCAATGATTGGTAGGTGGCAGCCATTCTCAAATGATTGTCATGCTTATAAATAGACATTTAAAATGTTATTCTTTAAAATACCACAAACATTTTCTGACTTTTGCAGAAATCGCTTTGGACACTGTTGGGCCGGAGATGGTGGCGCAATTTTCGCTGCCCGACAACGAGCCCACAGGTTAGTTTGGCACTTCCCTTTATTTTGGAGACATTTTATTCATTGAAATCTTTCTGTCTTGCTTATATTACCTTTGCTTAATTTGCAGTTCGCAGTTCGAAACCAACTGCACAAACACAAGGTAATGAATGACAATGTTTCTGTGCTTGTCAGTCCTATGTTGTAAGAGAGGAAATCCTTAAAACTTACACCTCAGCTTGTAGATCAGGTTTGATAAACAAGCACAACATGATGCAGGCCAAGATAAAGGACAACATTCTGGACAAGGGCCAACCAGTTTAGTCAGAGAACAATGTTGCCTGCAAAACAATACTGAAGTGCTGCTTAAGGCTACCGAATGTCCAAATAATTTCGGCTGATATGTTGCACATGTAAAAGAAAAAATGGTCTCACATGTCGAATCAGCGCGAAAACGTGCCTGTTATGTCAGTCGTAAACCTAATACCGTTCTCTGCTTGTTAATGGGTGAATTTCGGGTTGTGGATACCGTGCAGTGAGAGGGGGGGGGTGCTTTCCCGCAACGGCCCAGAAATTTATAATTCGCAGTGGATTTAGTGGGGACCCTCACATGGGTGGGAGGATTTGTTCGGAATTTCACGGTAGTCTATGCCAAGGCCAAGTACCAGGCCTCGCCTTGCAGTGCTTTGTTTGCCCCTGCATTTGGTCCTTCAAGAGTACATGTGTTATCTTCTCACTCAAATGCGGGCTGAGCTAAAGAGATTGAATTGCTAAGCATTCCAAAGAAGGTGAGAACTGTGTGAGCCAGGTGTAGCAAGCCCATGTCTGGGTGCTAATGCAGTGGGTTGTCTGCTTTTATTTTTGCAACTTTTTGTTCTCGTATGTGGGGCAGATATGAAATGAGTGTACATGGCTTGTTAGAAGGTTAGTGCCATACAATACATCCACAAGTTGTCGCCAGTGCTGAAGTGGCAGTTGGTATGACGGGCAGGTTCTGTTTTCACCTTAAATAAGTTAGGTAGAATCTGCCCAAAAGTGAATATGTAGGAGGCACCTAGTTGCAGAGCTTACAGTCTTAAAGCATCCTTGGAACGGTTTTTTTTTCATTCGGTAGTTTCTGTTGCACAAACGGACACAAAAAGAATGATCATAATCTGTGCAGAAATGAGGGAGGTATTCAATCTGTAAATTTAAAAAACACAAGCAAATGCATCGCAGCCCTCTTCTAAAAAGTTGGGGGACTGCCGCTTGCTTTTCTACCCACCCCGGTGGCGTGTTGCAGTGCCAGTGATGATTGTGAAACATGAGAAGTTCTGGAAGTTTAAGCCCACAATGGCCTGACTTGGGAAGCTCCTTTCCATGCTTGACGGCATTATTGGCAGCACCACGCCGACAAGAGAGAACAAGTAACTACAAGAGGCTGGCATATTCATGTGCGTTCTCTGAATTGATGTGTTTTGCTAGGCTTATTTCTCTGAACTCCCTACCACCCCTCAAGTTATTTTGGGCTAACTAGGCTTCTATTTATAGGGAGACCTGTTTTGGGCTTGTCCACTGAGTGCTGCTTTAATTCAAAGTGCAAAGCTAAGTTTTATGCTGAGGCTGCACGTGACATGACAATTCTTTTGCAAACTCATAGAAAGGCAAAAAACTCACACACACTGGTTAAAAAGCAAATAAAAGCGCACACTGCAAAAAAAAAATTTGGTGGGGTTACAACTACCAACCTTCGAAAGTAATCGGGTGCGTTACCACTAATTTGATTCTGGCAACAGAAGATGCTTTAAAAATTCAGTGTATCAAGCCAAGGGGTCAACACATATTTTCAGGTGTGTATTTTTTGTCATATTAGAGAAGTTCTGGCAGTGATAGCACTTCTCAAGCAGCAATATTAACAGACAGGCCCCATCATACTAGCGCTATAACAGTGTAGCCAGAGCTTGCTATATAGAAAGATTATAAAGCAAAACAAAGTGATTGCAGATTTGCAATCCTCCTTATGCAAACCAAGGTAGCCATGGATGGGAAGCGTCACTAGTATTGCAGTTGTCTTGGGTAACAGGTTTCCACCTGAAATAGCTTGGTTGACATGGTCTCAAGACAGCCGACTGCCGCTATAGAAACAAAATGGGCCCATCTCCCCGCGAGGGGGACTCGAGTAAATGCGTCGCATAGGGGGTGGGTGCATTGCGTTAAAGTTTAGTGTTTGGGGGTTGGTGCTATCACGTGTACACCACTAAGTTATCACGCCGCTAGCACGCCGCTGAGTCGCCAACGCACGCCGTTGACGACGTACCTTGAATGAGTCAAGGATATAAGGCGCGTTCGTAGCCTTTCATTCTGTGTCGGTTTTGTGGCGCAGTGGGTAGACCACCATGTACCTTGCGTTCCGCCCGCAGGGTCGTGAGATCGAAACCAGGCGCCGGTAAGTGTTATTTCTTTTTATAGTGTAGGGGGAGGCTGGCTGCTGCGGACGCCGACGCACGGGTGACATCGTGAGTTATACAAATGCTTTGCATTTAAAAGGATTGTTTTTCTGGGAATAGAATTGAGTTTGCCATTCCTAAAGCATGTCCCCTAACCTCAAAATAGGCTGAACTGGCGTACACTTTGTGATGCTTACCATCTGCACCACTTCTGGCATCAATGCTGGTATATGCCGAGAATGGACATCCATGTAAAACTAGTAAATGGGCAAGTTCTCGTGTATGCATCTTGGCAAAGTGCACAGACGCCGAATGCTGCTCAATCCGTTCATTGCAACACGCGAAGGAAAAGCAGACAAGCTCTCAGAGCGAGCAAGCCCCTTATTACTATCTCCATTGGTTTTCTTTTTTGAGTCGATGGTCAAGTTTTTATGGTTACTTTAAAGAATACAAAATAAAGCATTCCTTGTTTAGGCCTTTTCGGTCAATACAGTGGCACGTATAAAATACTGGGAGCTCAGCCAGTCATAAAGTCCCCGTTTTTGTTGCCATATCTCGAGGCATCGGGTGTGGCATAGCCAGTGCCACATTTTCTTGTGTTTTACCCGATTATAATTGAATAGCTTTTACTATTTCTGCACTGATTATTGGGTGGGGAGAGGGGGGGTGAGCACAGGAAGAAGACTGTCCCTTGCTGGGCTAGGACTGTTCATCAAACCTCATTGGCTTGTGGCAAAGTGTGCATTGTCCAGACAGGGGTGTTGCATGAACATGTCTTACCATTGCTGCACATGGGGGGGCTTTGACACACTTCTGTTTGTGCACCACTTGTATATACTGATTGCATTGTTAAATGAAACTAGTTTAAAGTCAGCAGTGAGGGTGCTTTATGTCTCATTTTTATTTTGTGCTGTTTTTGACCGAGAAAACAAGTATCTATTGAGCAGTAATTATTCCTAACAAAAGCTAATACATTCATTGCACATCAAGGCATGATAGTTTTCCTCTTTGCCTTACTAAATTTTCATTTCAGCGACGTTTTTCTCTATGTGTACCATCAGTTATTGGAGTGCATTGGTTGCTGTGGCAACCTTCATCACTGCCCCTGATGCCCTTCCATGTGGCAGAAAAATTTCGCATACCACAAGCCCACTGTATTCATGGTATTTACCTACATGGGGAACTGTTACGGCTTGTGTGCATGCACGTCATACAGGTGACATGTAGATGGGATCCTTCATATTTCGCATACCAATGCATATTGAAATGTTCCATGTACAGAGCCCGGCCCGTACGACGTTCTTGCCAGCTGCTCCTTTGAAGGCAAGTTCCTCTATAGCTGTTTTGCGTTTGTGCTGTGTATTCTGTGCCTTGCTGTCTGGCAATTTTTTGCGCCATTTGTGTCATCTTTCATGTATTGGCTTAGATGGTTAAGAGGAGAACTTCTTTTCAGAGGTTTAGAGTGCATCGATGTTTAAAAAGCCACTGTACATTATCGCTGCTCACCAGGTCTAGAAATAATGCTTTGGCGTGTATGAAGAACCCTTTTTGAGGCAAATGGCCAATCGCTGCAGTTTGCACTATCATTAGAAAGATGAAGCCGACCAGATACTGCAGTAAAACAGTATCTGAAAGCAAAAGCCTTAACTTCCCTAGCTATCTGCCGATGCTGCTGGCAACAGAACAAAGTTTCTTTTTTCTTGCATATATCTGCTGGGGGGGATGGCCACGAATCGGGAGATTTGAGGGGCTAATGTGCCCAGTTCACAAAACTGATAGGTGTTGTGATTTTGTTAAACGTATTAGTGTAGGCATTATAAAAAAGCAATGGAAACAATTTTTGATATACAATTTGCCCTTCTAATTTGTATACTTTGGTACCTGCCTACAGCCCGGTCTTTATCTCCACTGTGCATCTTTGTAAAAAGTGGTATACTGGGTATTTTTATAAACCTTCGTGTCAGCTTTCAGGAAATACCCTGCTGATGTTGTCCTTAATCGTAAATACTGTGACTCCTTGTATAAATGGCGGAGGCTTGGAAGTAGCTAAAAGGTTTGGGAAGGTTTTGCAAGCTAAAAAATTCTATTCCTTGCACTGACTCATTTTGTAAGCTTCATTTGAACTGAACGATGCTTTTGGCCTGGGTAAACGTTTACCGAGGAGTATTTTTGATGTGAAAAACGAAACCCTGAATTGACGGAACCCGTAAGGCAGATCTCGTTTGCAGCTGTTAATAGGGTAATTTTTTGTCCCCTAATTAAAAAAAATGTATAAATACACCAGCTGAAAATTAATGGTTCCGATGACTGCAAGCAACTTACTGACTTAAAAGTACACAGGCCACTGGAAGGACCATTGGCCACTGAGTTACGTTTCTTTTGTGTGAGCAGAGCAATCTTGGTGACGGTACTGGCGATACCGCGGACCCCGAGCCCCCAAACATAAGCTGGATCCAACCGTGGCGATGTGTTTATAGGTGGAGGGTTAGAAACCACGAACGGTGGCCGTCGGAGCCCAGGTCAAGCTCCGGCGAATGGGCTCCCTGTCTGTTTACCAGGCAGGGAGCTCCGGGACCGCTTTGGCTACCAGGGTAAGGTCAAAGAAGAAAGTACCCCCGTCTCCCTGCTTTTTCCTATGCTATATAGATAATTCAAACCCCCCCCAAAAACGTGATCGGCCCCCGAAAAGGGGCCGCACCGAAGTCTCCTTTCCTCCCTTGACAGAGTTGACATTTCCAAAACCTGACAATTTTTCCCGCTTTCTAATAATGGAATCCCTTGACAAGTCAAAGCCCGTCACTGCACAGTCTGTTTTTCTCATCTCCAAGTTCCTTGAGGGTATTGTAGGGAAATCCTACAAAGCCAAGAAACACAGAACAGGGGAAATCCTGGTAGAAATTAACAACAGGCAGCAATCTATCAACCTCCTCAAACAAACCCGCATGGTAGATACAGACATAAACATCACACCCCACCGCACGCTTAACAGTTCCCAGGGCGTCATCTCCGATCCTGACCTGATGAACGAAACAGAGACAGATCTGCTCGATGGCCTTCGAGATCAGGGCGTGACGGCAGTGCGAAGGATAATCATGCGTCGAAATGACACCGAAATTCGTACGAAACACTTGATCTTGACATTTGACTGCTCAACGCTCCCCGAGTCGGTCAATGCAGGCTTCATACGATGTCCAGTCCGACCGTACATACCAAACCCGCGCCGCTGCTTCAAATGCCAGCGGTTCGGGCAACGTACCAACTCTTGCCGCGGCAAAACGACCTGTGCCAAATGCGCCGCACAGGACCACCCGACAGATAACTGCAACTCCACCACCTTCACTTGTGTTAACTGCGGGGGACCGCACGCGGCGTACTCCCGCAAATGTGAGAAATTCCAACAAGAAAAGAAAATCATCAATGTCAAAGTAACAGAGAACATCACCTTCCCAGAGGCGCGGAAGAGGTTCGCCTCTTTCCCCCTGGGGAGGTACGCCGACGCGGCTCGCCGGGGGGCGGAGCGGCGTCTGGTGTCCACAGGGACCCAGTTCAGCGAGTCTGACCTGGTCCCTCCTCCGCCCCCCCCTGGGGTGCCTCAGGCAGCCGAATCCGTTGCCACGCCACTTGCTGAGGCAGCAGCGGTTGTGGTGACAACCTCTTCTGTGGGGACCGGTGCCGCTCCCGCCTCTGCCTCCCCGTCCTCCAGTGCGTTAGAGGTTGCCGACCGGATGGACACCGGGGGCCCCGCATCGGCTCCCGCCGCCACCGCCCCTCCCGTGCCACCTCTGGTACCCCGGACGCCCTCCGCGGTGACGGCTCAAACGAAGGGCTCCCGAAAGGGGGCCAAGTCCGGGGGGCCTGGTCCACCGGGCACCCTTCTGGCATCCGACGAGGAGGTGGATGTCACGCCGTTCCTGCCTGCTACGCAGCGCAAGGAGCGGCCTCCGATGTCCAAGCAGACAGAAAAGCCTAAAAATCCTAGAATAACAGCCCCGAAAGACGACACATGAACAAACACATACACACACACTCCAGTTATTCTTAAACTTAAATAATGGGAACAGAAAACATCATCCAATGGAACTGCAGAGGCCTCCTTAAAAATCTTGACGATGTGTATGAGATTCTGCATGCCAGTCAGCCAAGTATCATGTGTCTCCAGGAAACCCACCTCAATTCTAAACACACAAATTTCTTAAATAGGTACATGGTATTCAGAAAGGACAGGGTTGGCTGCACACACTCTTCAGGAGGTGTGGCAATTGTCGCCCGGAAATCCTTAGCCTGCCACCCTGTCACTCTGAACACTGTCCTTGAGGCTGTAGCAATCCGTACGATAATATTTAATAGGTTAATAACGGTATGCTCCATTTACATCTCTCCTGATTTTGCACTTCTGAGCTCTGACTTCGAGGCGCTGGTCGACCAGCTGCCCGAACCATACATCATAACAGGCGACCTTAATGCGCACAACTCTCTTTGGGGCTCCTCTAGAACGGATGCCCGAGGTCGCCTGATAGAGAAGTTTCTTACATCCTCCGGAGCATGCCTTTTCAACAAAAAACAGCCTACATACCATAACTTAGGACACAATACATACTCGTATCTTGACTTGGCTATTGGTTCCGCAGTTCTCTTTCCATGTCTTGAGTGGGGTGTGGGCACGGACCCAAATGGTAGTGACCATTTCCCCACTTCATTAACGTATATAGGTATAGGCCCGAGCAGTCCATCTTCCCATAAAAGGTTTAATGAATCAAAAGCAAACTGGAGCACATTCACACAAACATCTCAACAATACCACACATCCATAAAACACCTACACGTGGAGGAAGCCGCCCAACTCGTCACGGCGCACATCCTCGACGCCGCCGAAAAGTCCATTCCCCAGGCCTCCAGTGGGTCCTGCAGCCCAAGGAGGCCCTGGTGTAACGAGGACTGCAGGCGGGCGCGAGAGGCCCAGAACAAGGCGTGGGGTGTCCTTCGCCGGTTTCCCACGTCAGATAACCTCATTTGTTTTAAACGGGCAAAGGCTGTTGGGAAGCGAGTGCGTCGTGAGGCGAAAAGGGAGAGTTGGCGCACCTTCCTCACTTCCATCAACTCATACACTGACACACACAAAGTCTGGACACGAATACGAAAACTAAAAGGACAAGAGACACACAGCCTGCCCCTGGTTAGTACAACAGGGGACACACTGGAAGACCAGGCTAACACACTTGCACAACACTTCGAACACGTGTCCAGCTCTGCACACTACACAAACACTTTCCTGAAACATAAAAATACTTCTGAAAAAAAGTCCCTACATGACAATAACAGGTCAAAATGTGGTTATAATTCTGAATTTACACTGTATGAGTTGAGGGCTGCCCTGAGCACATGTAAACCTTCAGCTCCAGGCGCAGATCAGATTACATACACCATGATACAACACCTACACCCAGATACACTTGAAACACTCCTACACCTATACAATAACATATGGCTTTCGGGGCACATCCCAAAATCTTGGAAGGAGGCTATTGTAGTGGCGTTTCGGAAGGAGGGTAAAGAACCTTCTTCTCCTGCCAGTTATACACCTATCGCCCTCACAAGCTGCCTGGGCAAGCTTCTCGAGAAGATGATCAACAGGAGACTCGTGTACTTCCTTGGGTACAATGGTCTTCTCGAGAGCTGCCAGGCGGGCTTCAGGGCGGGTCGGTCTACAAATGACCAACTAGTAGCGCTACAATCTTACATTAAAGATGCCTATCTTCATAGGCAGTATTGCATGACCGTGTTCTTTGATATTGAAAAGGCATATGATACTACATGGCGCTATGGCATCCTTAGAGACCTCAAATCCTTTGGTATATCTGGTAACATGCTGAACACTCTGTCCAGCTACCTATCTTTACGAACATTTCGTGTCAGAGTTGGTTCGGCACTCTCAAACGTTCACGTGCAGGAGAATGGCGTGCCTCAAGGTGGTGTTTTGAGCTGCACTTTGTTTATAGTCAAAATGAATTCAGTTCGGAAGGCATTGCCACCAACAATCTCCTGTTCGATGTATGTGGACGACATACAAATATCATTTAAATCGTGTAATATGTCCATATGTGAACGACAGATCCAGCTTGGGGCAAACAAGCTTGCTCGCTGGGCGGATCAAAACGGTTTTAGGGTTAATCCTGGAAAGAGTACCTGCGTCGTTTTCTCAAGGAGGCGCGGTATCCAACCCGACCCTGAAATTAAATTGAATGGTGACTTGATTCCTGTAAAAAAGGAACACAAATTTCTAGGGGTCGTATTAGACGAGAAACTAACATTCATCCCTCACATCACACAACTAAAACATAAATGCATCAAAGCAATAAACATACTTAAGGTCCTTTCACACCACTCCTATGGCGCGGACAAGCAACTCCTCTTACGTGTATTCACAAGCTTGGTGGGGTCCCGCTTGGACTATGGGAGCGTGGTTTATGGGTCAGCAACAAAAACAGCGCTGAAAATGCTAGACCCAGTGCTTCACTTAGGCCTCCGCCTCGCGTCGGGCGCTTTCCGTACAACCCCGTACAAAGCCTATACGTCGAGTGCGATAAATGGTCCCTAGATCATCAGCGAACATACATAGATCTTCTGTACCCTTTTAAAATTTCGTCTATAACCGACCATCCTTTCAAACCATTTATTTGTGATGCACCCATGTCCCAACTTCTTCTTAATCGTCCATCTATCTCTGCTCCGTTCTCACATAGGGTGAGACAGGAAGTGTCAGAATTATCTATCATCTTTTCAGACACCTACAAATCAACCCTTTCCGACTTTTTACCACCGTGGCAGCTTCGCCCCGTGTCGTGCGATTTGTCGTTTGTAGCAATTGACAAAAAACGAGTACCCACAATTGTAATTCTTCAGCACTTCATGTTCCTTCAAGAGAAATACAAGTGTGCAGAAGTTTTTAGCGACGCGTCACAAACAGCCCGTACGGTTTCGTGTGCTGCGCACGGACCTGATTTTATGGTATCTAACACCCTAAACTCGAAAAGCAGCATTTTTACGGCTGAAGCCTATGGCATATTTCTGGTTTTAAAGCACATAGTTCATCATAAAATTCCCAAGTCCATCATCTTTACAGATTCCTTGAGTGCAGTACGTGCATTGTCATCTAAGCAGCTTTGTAAAAACCATGTTATTCATTTAGTTTACAAAACCATTATGTCAGCATATGCATTAAGTCTTGAAGTGACCGTATGCTGGGTGCCAGGTCACTCGGGTATCACCGGAAACGAGACAGCAGATCAAATTGCCGCTGCTGCTGCACTTGCAAACACAGTGGACATAAGAACAATACCGTACACTGACCTTAAGTCACTCATTAGACAGCACCTTCGCAATACATGGCAAGCACACTGGAATGAACAGGCAGACAACAAACTACACGTTATAAAGACAGTCGCGGGAGCATACACCACTGACACACATAACAGGCACAATGAAGTTACCCTGGTTCGATTACGGATAGGCCACACGCATGCAACACACTCATACCTGCTCACGGGATCTCCAAGACCCTTGTGTAGCAGGTGTGGAGATGGCCTATCCGTGATCCATGTGCTACTTCAATGTAAAGCACTCCACACAACACGACAGAAACACTTCGCCGACCTCTACAGACAACACATTCCACTACACCCAGCATTGTTTTTAGGGGATGACCCCATGATTCCTGTACAACGCACCTTTAAGTTTCTTAGTGACATCAAGTTTTTACACCTCGTTTCCTATCACGCGTAGTTGCTTTTAAACACGATTTCATGCCACGCACAATCACAACCTGGCCTTTTACACCAGCCATCCTCATTGTCTTTTACTGAATTCACTTGTTTTTTTGTTGAACGGTTTTAGCGTTTACGGTTACATCCTTCATACCTAACCACCGTTTTGGCGCTCTTTGCCCTCGTCGGCCTTGCGCCATAAAACACCAAACATCATCATCATCATTTTGTGTGAGCATAATTAGTAGTTGCTTGGCGTTTAGTTTCTTTTCGATTAATCTAGGAGCATGTTTATTGGTGACTTTTAAATTTCAGGGGAGGACGTCATCCTGACAGATGGCCACAGTGCGGCGTCATGGAATGAGTGTAGTGAGAAAGGTTAGTCCTAGTTTCTGCCTTTTCTGTTTTATCTTTTTGTTACAGTTTGAAGTTGAAGAACTGTCTTCACTGTATGAGCAGTGTCTTAAAGCTCCCCCACTTACAGAGTATAGTGCTAATGGCATGATGAATGAGAATTGTTGCCCAGCATTACTGACACGCTACAGTGCAACACTTTCTCGTGACAATGGACAAGCCAGTTGTACTGCCTGTTTTTTTTTTTTTTTTTGCTTTATAGAGTGTTTTTTCGAACCGAGTCCAGGGAAGCAACAGTTTCTTTGGCGCCTGCGAGTTTCATGCACGATTACATGAGCGTACTAGGGCAAGTCGAACTTCTGGGATGAGCATAATGCAAAAGTTGTGTCATACACATTAGTCACCGCATCACACTGACAGGCATTGCCCAAGAGTGTGCAGCCGTCGTTATAAGGCATTGAAATGAAAATGTGGAACTTTGTTCTCATTGTTGTGGGGTGCAAGGACAGGTGTTTTTTGTACGCTGGACAAATCATAAACTTATGCAGAAATAAAATAGGCAGGGTCCCAGTTTCTACCGCAAAGTATAGATTACATGATGTGGTATGTGATTGCTATTGCAGACAGGAGGAAATTAGCCAATTAGCTGCTAAGGAGAGCTAAGAAGGAGAGGGTCATATTTTCAGGCACAATGGCGGGAGGGGGTGCAGCCTGCCAAGAGAGCAAAGTGAATTCAGGGGGCGAGGGGGGTTGTGATTCAGTTTTCAGGAAAACACAAGAAGAAAGTGATGGGGGTATTATTGAGCTCATCAGAAAGTTCATCTGCATGCAATCGAGTCCTTGGGAAGGGTAGTGGGACCCGCCGCGGTGGCTCAGTGGCTGAGGCGTTGCGCTGCTAAGCACAAGGTCGCGAGTTCGATTCCTGGCCGCGGCGGCCACTTTTCTGATGGAGGCGAAAAGAAAAACGCGCGTGTGTACGAGGTTTCGACGCACGATAAATATCCTCAGGTGGTCAAAATTAATCTGGAGCCCTCCACTACGGCAAGCGTCATAGCCTGCGTTGCTTCGGCGCGTTAACCCCTACAATCAATCAATCAATCAATCAATCAATCAATCAAGGGGAGTGGGGGATTGAAGGGGTATCAAGAAGAGTGAAAGGAACAGAAGAGGAAGGAGAGAGGCGTGCAGTTAGGTCTCGGTCACCACATCGGCAGAGGGCTACGAATGCAGGGAGCACCGCATCATGGAGGCACTACTAAAGCACGTGAATAATTTTTGGAGGCCACAGTTGGCTGCCCTCTTTTACCTTCCCTTCAGGTTCACTACTGTTGAAGCATGTCATGGTTACACCACTACATGTTGCCAGGCCAGCCATGTGTTATGTGTAATAGCTTGTTGTGCTCGCACATTCTCTTCACGAAGGAAAATCTGATTGGCTTAGTTGCACCAATGTGGTGTGCCAGCAGTGGCTGTACTGGGAGGCGGTGTTCGTAGGTATCGCTCTTGTAGATGATGTGGTGGTATAGTTAGATATACAATGTATAACCTGTGTTGATATTTTCTAGGCCAATCCTGAGCCTTCTCAACCACAAATAATTCAAAAAAAAAAGCTTTATATTTTAATTTGACAAATATTTTCTGACAGTAAAAAAGAAGGGTGTTTTCTCTAGCTTTGTGTTATAAAATGTTTCAGCCTCGCTTGGGACATAAGCTTGTATAGTGAATTTATTGTGCGCAGCACACTTTCGGCTTGGCCTAGAAAATTCTTACAGACTGTACTTAGTTTTTAAAAGCATGCTATGATAAGCCCCTAATTTTCCGATCAAGATGCTGTTGCGGCCAAGGCAAGCACTCATCTGCATGGTGGTGGTGAGCCATAATTTCTGCATTTTTCTGCACCTTTTGATTATTTTCTTGTTTGAAAAAAAATCAGTCCGCTTTGCTGCAAAAGCTTCTACATTCAAAAATTGTTCTTGCACAGACAAGCAAGATGTGATATTGATACATTACATTTTGCTTGGCCTCAAATATGCTTTTACTGCATGTATAAAGGTAGAACATGGCAGTAACGACAGTTTTATGCTGGGCTTTGTAACCAGTCTAGGAGCAAAAGTGCCTGATACATTCTTTCATTTGTTTTGTCATGTAATTTGATGTATTCAACTTTTACGTTGTGTACATGCTTGATTCCGGTTTTCTTTTGGATGACAACTGCTTCAGGTCACTTTTGTACACCCAGCAGGGTATTTAGAAGTGGTAAATTAAGGAGACTTGCTGTAATTAAGTGGCTGCAGGCAAAAATGTGAGATATAACTTGTCTATCTAGGAAAGCATTGTCTGCTGGCAGCGCACGGCCTTGTCTTTTATGTGGGGTGAGTGCTAGAGTTGACATACCACTACAGCACTAATGAAATATGTGTTTTTCACCAGGCAGAGACATTCCAGTGGCTGAAACATTCCACTTTGAGGATGCAAATGTGCAGTGTGGTCCAGTATTAAAGGGAATTGATTGTGTGGCCATTGCGCTCTACGAAGCGCTGACGCTGAGAAATGGCGAGTTTCGGAAGCAGCAAGCACAAATGCACTGATCCCACAAGGCAGGAGCAGTCGCGCATCGTCTGCTGCGTATGTGTTATCTAAACTTGTTATAAATTGAGTGCATAGTAATGGTTTGGCCAAGATCTCTGTTCTATGGCACATTTGAGGTACATAAAATTGTAAGGCACACAGAATCACAGAAAATTGGGGCACAAGGCGGGCAGCACAGGCTGGAAAGGAAAACAGGAGCCGCCAGATGAGAGCTCGTAGAAAGGGCGACAGTGGAATGTTCTGGACATGCTTGCATACGTCACTGCGTGGGCATTAGACCCTAATCACCAGTGCGGAAGGCCGAGAAAGTATGCAATGGCAGAAGAGGCTAAAGCAGCTTCAAATTCTGCTTATTGTAATTGCCATCGCGAGGAAGCGGCGGCTACAGAAGCTCCATGAGAGCAACATGAAAGTTTAACAGTAGATTAGTAGAACGTCCAACTAAGCTTTCATTTTCACAATCTTAGGAAGTTCCCCCGCACTTTTCTTGCTTTAAATAATACTAATACAATTTGTAAAAGAAAGACATTGCACACAATGCATGGTGGAAAAGAAATGCGAATCTGGAATTTGCCTACGGCCAATGAAGTTCTGTTGATGTCAACAGCAGTGCATGTTCTCACCTGCATTATATATAAGCTAGATAGTGCAGTGCTTTTCCCTAGCTGTGCACTCCACAGTTCGTGATGTTTTGTCATTACGTAATGTGTCATTAGTGTCTTTTTTTCTTCAGGTTCCAGTGCTGAAGCAGCGGGACTACCTGCCGCCAGCAGGACAGCCTCAGTTGAGAGGCAGCGGGAGAGCCTGCCACCACTGTTTGCAGCTAAAGATGGCGAGGTGTGTATATGCTGAGAAACGTAGTCCATCAGTTGAAAGCATGATTTCAGCCGCGCACATTGAAGTCCTGGTCTTGAACAGCATAAGCCTCAGTACGCATGTGCTCTTTGTCGAATGCTTACGTGATTTTTATTTAGACATTATGCGTTTTTGTTCTCCTGAGGCACGCATTTTTTACTAGTAAAATGACTGTACCATACCATCTTTTTTGGAATTTTATTTTAAAGCTTAAGCAGACCTATGCTCCAAGGGTGCAAAAATGAACAGCTACAGCTGCTGGTATTACCTGAATTTTGTTTCTGCTATGTTAACCAATTTCTGTTGTTGACTTCCTGCAACCTATTTCCAATCCTGCTGGTAAAAGCTCCTGGTAGATTTCGCCCAAATTTGGGAATAGCCTTTGTTCCTATGTTGTGTGTATTTTGCTGTTGCAGGTTCACCTTGGGTCCGGCAACCGGGTGAAAGAGGCCAAATTTGCCTACAATATGGCAAGTCGGGCGCCGGCACGTGTGGCTCGGGAGCTGGCCAAAACTTGTGGATGGCCAAGCAGCTGCAGGCTCGCACATTGACTGGGCAGTCCCACCACTAGGAGCCGGGCGGAGTGGACTCTCTGCCAGCCCCACCATCCAAAGGGGAGGCCATAATGTGTAAGGGGGCATTTTGAAGGAGGGAAGGTTGATTCGCATCAGTGAAATGTTAGCATGCAGGTAGTGCAGTTATGTAGCAAGCTGGTTTGGCCATATCAGGCGGCCAAAAAACTACCGTACCATTTCGAGTAGGTGCCCCCCTGCATGCAAATCGAGATCACTGGCAGAGTGGGGAGGGTGCACTATCCCAAAACGACACAAAAATTCACGATTTCGGCGGCAACGATTACTCGCCTGGAAAAATATGTGGAACCCACATTCGCCTAACATTTTGCCAAGGAGTGTTAGTCATCAATCTCAAAAATATAAAAAAAATCCTCTGAGTCAGTCCGAGAGAAAAGTTTTCAGAATTCTGCTTGAAGTCTGCCCTGGTCTCCTGGTGGCCTGGCTCCATAATCTGCCAGTCCTCCATGCAGGTCGCCTTCCCCCGAGCCATCTAGTGCATTCTTATGCCACAGCCCCTGAAGGACCTTGCCGCGGTATCCTCGGGTACAGCGCCACGACTCGGCAACAAAATCGAGCATATGCTGTCCCCCAAAAAACCCACCACAAAAAAAGGGAAATCGCGTGCAGTGATCGGGCTATTGGGCTGCCAACCACAGTTGGATTGAATTATAGACTGTCCATCACATGCCGATGTTGCCTGTATGCAGTGTAGTTCCGGGTGTGGACACTAGGGCAAAGGGAGAATCCCAGAACAGCACGGGAATTTCAAATTACCTGTTGATCCAGGGGAGAAGGGCCTTGACAGAGGAGGGGGGAAGGGGGTGCTTGCTTGTTTGGGATCTTGCGGTAGGTGTCACATGCCGCCAGCGTGTCCTCCAAGATTTTGCAGAACCATTGGGGTAAATGTGAGATTATATACCTGATATGAATTACATGAAAACAAAACAAGCTCTGCTTGCTTATTTCTTCATTATGAAAATGAAACTCAAAACAGGCAACATACAGTTTGCATTCAATCAATTTGGTTTGTTTGTGGTTTCGCTTTGTCGAAGCTTAATGGTACGAACTGCAAAAATATGAAATGCAGGTCACTGACCAAGCAAAAAAATAAAAATTTATGTTTGGAAGCAGTGCGGCTTCTTTTACGCAATGAACTTGAAAGCACTGATTTGTGTGGCCTTCAGTGATCTTGTCAAAGTTTTGGCATCTCTGGGGAATTTGCAGCCACGAGTCCTATTGATTTTGTGTAGTGCAGTATGTATAACCAAGAACTCCAGATGAAGGCATGCTTATACGTTATGCTCTGTGGACAGAATCTGGGCAACATCCCAGTTTATCTTGCGCCCTGTTTTTGTTGCTTACTCAGTGGTGGCATTGGTGACCGCTTTCACTTTTTGGAATGGCAGTGCAGGGAGAGTAAATTCCTGTTTTTAACGAAGCTTTCTGAGAGCGGAGGGAATTTTATGTCTTGAGGACTTTGTATAAGGTTTTGTGTATGTGCCTCGGGTGCGCCTGTCTCGACAGTGTCGTACCCTACAACCAAAGTACTTCAATGCTTGTTTGGTCACGAAACTCCTGGCCAAGTTTCGTACAGGGACAAAGTCTACCGCGAGGGGCACCACCACAGATCCGAGGGCATCGGGCGCGGCCGCTGCTGCTCTGTAGCCAGTCCGGCAGGCAGGAACGCAGTAGCAGCATGTCTGTTCACGCCAAATGTTTTCGTCACTCACGAAATGATAAGTCCATTTCAGCAGCCCACGACACGTGAAGCGAAAGCGCACTGCTGATAAGGCGCCGAGCGTCTGTTCCCTGCAAAACGCGCTCTGACCATTTCCCCTGCTGCCCTCCGATCAACACCATCGCCGCGGTGCGGCCTCCCTGGGCAGCGCACGAAGCTCTCGCATAGCATGACGGCAGATTCTCATGACCAGAAAAGCACTGAAGGACTCTGCTATCACTGTATATGTCAGTTTAGTGCAACTCCCACCACGGTGGCTCAGTGGCTAAGGCGTTGTGCTGCTCAGCCCAAGAATGTGGATGCGATTCGCGACCTTGGCAGCCGCTCTTTTGATAGAGGTGAAAAGCAATAATGCCTCTGTGTTTGAAATTTCGGCACACGTTACGGATCTCCAGGGGGTCAAAATTATCCGGAATCCTCAAGTATGGCGTGCCTCATCACTTGTGTAGCACCGACACGTTAAACCTCAATCTCTCAGTTAGTGCACAGTCCCAAAGTGGGTCAGCAAACTGGCTATGTAACTGTAGACAGTCCCTAAATGCTTCACGTTTTGTTGTGAGCACCCCAAGGTTTTGAAAATGCTTCTGAGACTTTTTGATCTATGTTCATTTTCAATTCCAGTACTATTGCTTCAACTACGGAGCATCTGGAGCCGTTTTGCGGGTGCCGTGCAGAAGGTCATGCACGACAACCCTTCTGAGGAACCTCCCGCGAAGAGGATTGAGCGTGGAAGGAAGGCCCTTCGGGACCTCTTTGCTGAGAGGGGGAGACTCTTCCTCTTGAAGACGCCTGCCGTGCCAACCGAAAAAGCTCAAGAGGATACTCTTCGAGATGGAAGTGCCGAATAAATCGGCATAAATCACCTCTTGGACAACTAAAGCGGAGAGTTGGGCGAGTTGGTTACTGACTAATGAACTCGTACTTCTAGCGAACTTTGACATAGGACGAAGAAAGAAAAGACGAAACACACGCTAGACTTCAACTTGGTTTATGCAAAAGGGAGCAGGAAAACACGCATATATGTATATGATTCGAAAAAACAAACAAACAAGCCCATGATTCCACGGAAATGAAACGCCGCAATGTTCGCACTCGCTCTTATCACTTTTACACTGAATCACAAACACCGCCTGGCACATCACAGTGCCTGTTCTTTACCGACACGTGTGCACACCAGTCGCCGAATGCGCATGATAAAGGGACACCCCTTCTCTCACCAAAAAGTGGATTTCTCTTGTTGAAAGTGCCAAAGATGGGGCACTGATGCAGTTCTCGTACTCCCTGTTAATCACAAAAGCCTCAAAGACTTCTCTATCAGTTTGAGCACAAAATTTAAACAAAACGCTCGTCTTCATGAATTTGGGCGTGCACCCGCACCTACGGCAATGGTCAGAAAGGTGGCCAGCTCCCATTTGCGCACTCACTGCTGCGCGGTTCTCCCTCAGCCGATCATTGAGGCACCTGCCGGTTTGACCGACGTAGCATCGTTTGCACTCCAGAGGGATTTGGTAAACCACACCCGTCGCGCATGCCACAAACTTTGTTGCCACCTTGAGTAATCTTGGTGACGGTACTGGCGATACCGCGCACTCCGAGCCCCCCAAAATAAGCTGTGTCCTACCGTGGTGATGTGTTTTTAAGGTGAAGGGTAGAAACCTCTAACGGTGGCCGTCGGAGCCTTGGTCAAGCTCCGGCCGATGGGCTCCCTGCCTGTCTACTAGGCAGGGAGCTCCGGGACCTCTTTGACTACCAGGGTAAGGTCAAAGAAGAAAGTACCCCAGGCTCCCTGCTTTCCAATGTATCATATGGCATTTTAAAATCCTCCCTCCAAACGTGATCGGTCCCTGAAAAGGGGCCGCACCAAAGTATCTTTTCCTCCTTTGTCTTCGATCTCTATTCCAAAGCCCGATAATTTCTCGCGCTTCCTGGTAATGGAATCCCTAGATAAATCAAAACCCGTCACATCCCAGTCTGTCTTTCTCATTTCCAAGTTTCTTGAAAGCCTTGTAGGCAAATCGTACAAGGCTAAAAAGCTCACAACCGGAGAAGTCCTAATTGAAGTCCAAAACAAACAACAGTCCTGTAACCTATTAAAGCAAACGCGCATGGTCGATGTCGACATCAAGATCACGCCCCATCGCAGTCTGAATAGCTGCCAGGGCGCCATCTCTGATAGAGATCTAATAAATGAGACTGAAGCAGATCTGCTTGACGGCCTTCGCGATCAGGGCGTGACAGCAGTGCGGCGAATCACGATACGCCGAAACGACCAAATAATGGCTACTAAACACATAATCTTGACATTTGACCGCTCAACACTTCCTGAGTCGGTCAGCGCAGGTTTCCTGAGATGTCCGGTCCGACCCTACGTGCCGAACCCACGCCGCTGCTACAAGTGTCAGCGGTTTGCACATGGCACTAATGCTTGTCGTGGTCGACTAACATGCGCCAAGTGTGCACAAAGTGATCATGCATCTGACAACTGCCCATCGCAAACCCTCATCTGTGCTAACTGCAAGGGACCCCACGGGGCCTACTCTAGAACATGCGAGAAATTCAAACAGGAGGAGATCATCAAGGTTAAAGTGACTGAGAATCTTACCTTCCCAGAGGCGCGAAAGAGGTTCGCCTCTTTCCCCCTGGGGAGGTATGCCGACGCAGCTCGCCGGGGGGCGGAGCGGCGTCTAGTTTCGGCGGGGACCCAGTACCGCGAGTCGGACCTGGTCCCGCCGCCGCCCCCCCTGGGTTGCCTCTGGCAGCCCAACCCGCCACCACGCCGCTTGCTGAGGCAGCAGCGGTTGTGGTGGCAACCTCTTCCGTCGGGACCGGTGCCGCTCCCGTCCGTGCCTCCCCATCGTCCAGTGCGTTGGAGTGTGCCATAGACACCACGAGCCCCGCACCGGCTCCCACCGCCACCGCACCGCCCGTGCCACTTCTGGTGCCTCCGACACCACCGGCGGTGGCGAGTCAAACGAAGGGCCCCCGAAGGGGGGCCAAGTCCGGGGGGCCCGGTTCGACGGGCACACCCAGGACATCGGACGACGAGATGGACGTCGTGCCGTTCTTGCCTGCAACGCAACGCAAGGAGCGGCCTCCGACGTCCAAGCCTACAGATAGGCCGCCCAAAAAGCCCAATCCAAGAGTCACAGCCCCGAAAGACGACACATAAACAACACAGTCCAGTAGCTCCGAACACTTCATAATGGGAAGAGAGAACATACTACAATGGAACTGCAGAGGCCTTCCGAATAATCTTGACGACGTGTATGAGATTCTGCACACCAATCAGCCAAATGTAATGTGTGTTCAGGAAACACATTTGAATTCTAAACACACAAATTTCTTGAATAGTTACCTGGTATACAGGAAAGACAGGGATGGCTGCACACACTCTTCTGGCAGTGTGGCCATAATCGTCCGGAAATCCTTAGCATGCCACCCTGTCACCTTGAACACTATCCTTGAGGCTGTAGCAATACGCTTAATAATATTTAATAAGTTGATAACGGTATGCTTCATATACATTCCTCCTGATGTTTCACTTACGACCTCCGACTTCGAGGCGCTGGTTGACCAGCTGCCCGAACCATACATTCTTACAGGCGACCTTAATGCTCACAACTCTCTTTGGGGCTCTTCCAGAACGGATGCCCGAGGTCGCCTGATAGAAAAATTCCTTACATCTTCTGGAGCATGCCTTTTCAACAATAAACAGCCTACATACCATAATATAGGTCATAACACACACTCATGTCTTGACTTGGCTATTGGCTCCGCAGTTCTCTTTCCTCTTGTCGAGTGGGGAGTGGGAACTGACCCATATGGCAGTGACCACTTCCCCACCTCACTCACATACATAGGTAAAGGCCCAAGCAGTCCATCTTCCCATAATAGGTTCAATGAAGCACGAGCTAACTGGAATACATTTACAGAGACATCCAAACTACACCACACATCCATAGGACACCTACACGTTGAAGAAGCTACCCAAATCCTCACGGCGCACATCCTCGACGCCGCCGAAAAGTCCATTCCCCACGCCTCTGGAGCCCCGCGCAACCAGCGGAGACCGTGGTGGAATGAGGACTGTAGGCGGACGCGAGAGGCCCAGAACAAGGCGTGGGGTATCCTTCGTCGGTACCCCACGTTGGGTAACCTCATTTTGTTCAAACGGGCCAAGGCGTTCGGAAAACGTGTGCGCCGTGAGGCAAAACGAGAGAGTTGGCGCACCTTCCTTACATCCATTAACTCATACACAGATGCACACAAGGTATGGACAAGAATACGCAAACTTAAAGGACAACATACACATATCCTGCCCCTGGTCAGTACAACAGGGGACACACTCGAAGACCAGGCTAACACTCTTGCACAACACTTCCAACACGTTTCCAGCTCTGCACACTACACAAACACTTTCCTGAAACATAAAATTACTTGTGAAAAGAAGTCCCTACATGACAATAACAGGTCAAAATCTGGTTACCATTCTGAATTTACACTCTATGAGTTGAGGGCTGCACTGAGCACGTGTAAACCTTCAGCTCCCGGCGCAGATAAGATTACATACACCATGATACAACACCTACACCCGGACACTCTTGAAACACTCCTACACCTATACAACAACATATGGCTTTCGGGGCACATCCCAAAATCTTGGAGGGAGGCTATTGTAGTGGCGTTCCTGAAGGAGGGTAAGGACCCTTCTTCTCCCGCCAGTTATCGACCTATCGCCCTCACAAGCTGCCTGGGCAAGCTTCTCGAGAAGATGATCAACAGGAGACTTGTGTACTTCTTAGAGTTCAATGGTCTTCTCGAGAGCTGCCAGGCCGGCTTCAGGGTGGGGCGATCCACAAACGACCAACTCGTCGCCCTTGAGTCGTATATCAAGGATACGTTTGTCCATAAACAGTTTTGTGCTACCGTGTTTTTTGATCTTGAGAAAGCCTACGATACCGCTTGGCGATACGGGATACTTTGCGACCTAAAAGCCTTCGGTGTCTCGGGAAATATGTTTAATACACTTCGTAGCTACCTGGCGGAGCGAACCTTTCGTGTGAGAGTTGGCACTGCCCTTTCAAATGTTTTCCTGCAGGAAAACGGCGTGCCTCAAGGCGGCGTTTTGAGCTGCACATTGTTCATTTTCAAGATGAACTCACTTCGAAAGGCGTTGCCACGAACCATTTCCTGTACAATATATGTAGATGATGTGCAAATATCTTTTAAATCATGCAATATGTCAATCTGCGAACGCCAAGTCCAGCTTGGTGTCAACAAACTAGCAGGCTGGGCAGATCAGAACGGTTTTAAGCTGAACCCAGTCAAGAGCACTTGTGTTGTGTTTTCCAAAAGGCGTGGGATCTGGCCAGATCTAGACATCAAACTGAATGGTGTCTCGATTCCGGTCAAAAAAGAACACAAGTTCCTCGGTATAATTCTTGATGAAAAACTTTCCTTTATCCCTCATATGAAACAACTAAAACAAAAATGTGTTAAAACAATTAATATCCTTAAGGTTCTCTCCCACCAATCCTATGGTTCCGATAAAGAACTCCTGCTGCGCTTGTATACTGCTTTGGTTGGGTCTCGTTTGGACTATGGCAGTGTGGTGTATGGGTCGGCGAGTAAAACAGCGTTACGAATGCTTGACCCAGTGCTACACTTGGGGCTTCGTCTCGCCTCGGGTGCTTTTCGCACTAGCCCTGTCGAGAGTCTATATGTTGAATGTAATAAGTGGAGCCTTGAGAACCAGCGAACGTACATGGACTTACTTTATGCTTTTAAAATTTCGTCTCAGGATAACCACCCTTTTTATCCTGTCCTTAACGATATATCCACATCTGTGCTGTTTGTAAATTGCCCGTCCGTTACTCCGCCTTTTTCACTTCGAGCGAGAGAGCGAGCCTCGGATCTGAGTGCTTCGTTTTTAGACGTGTACAGGTCATCCTCTTTAAACATTTTACCGCCTTGGCAAGTTCGCCCTGTGTCGTGCGACCTTTCTTTTATGAGACTTGACAAAAATCGTGTACCACGAGCTGCAATACTGCAGCACTTTCTGTCTTTGCAGTTTAAATACACATGTGCAGAATTTTATAGTGACGCTTCTAAAACCTCCACTATGGTGTCGTGCGCTGCTCATGGTCCAAATTTCAATGCAGCCAGAACCATGAGCGTGCACACAACAATTTTTTCAGCAGAAGCGTATGGAATTTTACTGATTGTACGGCACATTCTTGAAACTCAAATTCCCAATTCCATCCTTTATACAGATTCTTTGAGTGTTGCTCGCACACTGTCATCGCACAAGCCCCCCAAAAACCACATAGTTAATCTTGTATTCAACACTATCATGTCTGTGTATGCACAAAAGCATGAGCTGGTCCTCTGCTGGGTCCCAGGACACGCAGGGATCGCTGGGAATGAGTTGGCAGACGAGAGGGCCACTGCTGCTGCACTCAGGAACACTGTAGACATTACAACGATACCCTACACAGACCTCAAGCCACACTAAGATAACACCTGCGCAGAACATGGCAAACACACTGGGACGAACAGACAGACAACAAACTACATGTAATAAAGCCACACTTGGGACGGTACACATCTGATGCACACAACAGACACACGGAAGTCGCTTTGGGTAGGCTACGGATAGGGCACACGCATGCAACTCACTCGTATCTGCTGACGGGATCTCCTAGGCCCCAGTGCAGCAGGTGCGGAGAGGCCCTATCCGTAGTACACATACTAATAACATGCAAGGCACTTCACACAACACGACACAAACACTTCAGAGAACTCTACAGACAACATATCCCCCTTCATCCATCTCTGTTTCTGGGTGACGATGCCATGTTTTCCGTTAAACGTGTGTTTGAGTACTTGTCAGACGCCGAGTTTTTAAACCTCATTTCCTATCACGCATAATCAAATCTGGCCCTATACACCAGCCATCACTATTGCCGTTAATTGATTTTATTGTTGTTTTGGCTTTAGTAGCCACTATTTTATTATAGATACTTTTAGATGCAGAGCATCTGATTCACTCGCCTTGTCCCTCCGGCGTCGTCGTCGTTGTTGTCGGCGTTGTCCACCCCTCTGCCATTCTCCTCGCCGCGCGAGCTGCGCTCTCCGCCGCTCTCCGCCGCTCCCCCCCTCTCCTCTCCGATAACGAACACTCTCTTGCGAGGGGCTTTGGATTGGATTTGATTGGATTGGATTGGATTGGACTGGATTGGCTTGGCTTGGATTCGGTTGGATTGGATTTGGATTGGATTGGATTAAAGTGGATTGTGTTGGATTGTGTTGCGTCATAGCCGCGGCACGTTGCGTCAAAGCCGCGGCAGACGCGCTGGGGCCGGCGCATGTGCAGTACTCTCTCTTCCGCGGTTTCCTCTCCTTCGGGCGCGCTGCGCATATAACCGGTGTGCCGTTCTCCGGCGAAGCAACATCCACGCTTGGCTCAAACACCTAGATTCCACGCCGCTTTACAAGTACGCCAACGTCGTCATCGACTGGGACCAGCTTACGCAGTCCCCTCAACGTTATGCGCGCTATAAAACGCGTTCCCTTCGCCGCTCCGCCTATGCGTCGCATCTACACAGGGGTTCCCGCGAGGGGAGGTGGGAGTTTTTTGTTTGGCGCTCTTTGCCCCAGCTGGCCTTGCGCCAAAAAACTCTAACCATCATCATCATCATCACAAACTTTGTTGCATGTTTTGTGACGCAGCAGGGCTCATTGCATGGCTCATTGATCTTTCTCACCATCCTCGAAAGCTTCTCAGGAGCCGAGAAAACCACCTGCACAGCACTTTTGCAACCGACCTTCTCCAGGCAGTGGGACACCTGGTGGACCAGCAAGCTGAAAGATTGCAAATGGCTGGCTATCTATCAGAAATGGTGGTTTCTGTGGCCGAGACCCTTTTGAAGGAGGTGAAGAGCGCAAGAGCACCAGGCGTGGATGGCCTAAGAGAGAAAATCCTGTCGTGGCTGTGCCATACGTGCACCAGGTGTCCCACTGCCTGAAGAAGGTCGGTGGCAAATCAAGTGTGCAGGTGGATTTCTCGGCTCCTGAGAAGCTTTCGAGGATGGTGAGAAAGGTCAATGAGCCATGAAATGAGCCCTGCTGCGTCACAAAACATGCAACAGAGTTTGTGGAGTGCGCGACGGGTGGGGTTTACCAAATCCCTCTGGACTGCAAACGGTGCTACGTCAGTCAAACCGGCAGGTGCCTCAATGATCGGCTGAGGGAGAACCGCGCAGCAGTGAGTGCGCAAATGGGAGCTGGCCACCTTGCGGACCATTGCCGTAGGTGCGGGTGAACGCCCAAATTCATGCAGACGAGCGTCTTGTTGAAATAATCGTGCTCCAACTGATAGGGAAGGCTTTGATGCTTTTGTGATTAACAGGGAGGTCGAGAACTGCATCAGTGCCCCATCTTTGGGACTTTCAACAAGAGAAATCCACTTTTTGCTGATAGAAGGGGTGTCCCTTGTTCATGCGCAATCGGCGACTGGTGTGCACACGTGTCGGTAAAGAACAGGCACTGTGATGTGACCAGGCGGTGTTTGTGATTCACTGTAAAAGTGATAAGATCGAGTGCGAACATTGCGGCGTTTCATTTACGCGGAATCATGTGCTTGTTCGTTTGCTCGTTTTTTCGAATCATGTACATATGTGTGTTTCCCTGTTCCCTTTTGCACAAAGCAAGTTGAAGTCTAGCGGGAGTTTCGTCTTCTCTTTCTTCGTCCTGTGTTAACGTTCGCTAGAAGTATGAGTTCACCGTTTGGAGTGCTAATAAAATTTTGTTTCAACAACTGCAGTAGGTTTTGTAATGCCTGCATGATGGCTTCTAGGGATGGTCTGTGCTTGGTATAAAGCACAGCCAGCTCTAGCTGCTAGTGTGCGTGCTTTCAGAGGACTGCGTGCGCAAATTTCGGCGCTAGCGCGCGCGAATTTCAGCGCCATCGCGAGCGAATTTCAGCGCCAGCTCACGTGAATTTAAGCGCCAGCGCACGCGTTTTTCAGCGGGCAGCGCCGCTCGAAAGCGCTTGCGTTGATCCGGAAATCAGGCGCGTGCTGCTCGCTGCCTGCCAGCGCGCTGCCTTTTCGGATAGGGGCCTCATCGCCTGCGTTGCGTCGGCGCGTTAAACCGTACAGTCAGTCAGTCAGTCAGACTGGTAATTATTTACAGTTTGGAAAGCTCTCACCTATAATAAACAGATGACACGATGACATTGTCTGCCCGCTGTTGAGTCGCTGCACATGATCCTTACAGGAAATCGAAACTAGCTAGCCGCCGCACATGATCTTGGTTTGTGAAATTGTAAGAGGAGCCTAGCAGGAACTACACTTGTTTAAATGTTCTTGGTTCTTTGTTTTAATTGTTTGTAACGTGGATGTAACTAATTAAATGTAAATAATGTGTGATTATGTTGTTCCTGGGAGTTCAGTATGCAGTTTTAAAATGGTCACGCAGTAAAATGATGCCGTGTGGCTTGGTGCTTTTCTGGGAATTGCGGTCGCGAATCCTGTATTTGCACGCTTTTCGTTGACTTGACTGAAGTTTTAAGACATGTGTCATGTGTTCTGCGTGGGTAAAATTTGGAAAACGACAACGTAATCGTTTGCGTACGCACGACGCTGTTTGCTCGGTATGCAAAAATTGATAGAAAAATCAGAAAAAAATGAAGACCAAAGCAGAAACATTGACGTACGCTGGCCAGCCTAAAGCACGCCGCTGATCCCTCTGTTCACACAACACAATAGGAGATCATCAAACAACGAAGAAAAAAGTACCTGCACGCAAGCCTCGATGGCTAAAGCACTGCGCGCGCGGTCTGCTCGGTTTTTCCAAATGTGATGAAAAAAGAGCAAACAGTAAATACCCGACGCAAGTACCTTTCCTATAAAAACCCTGGTACATTAATAGCGTTCTCTACTATTTTTACACGAAAAAGAACTGTCGCTCCTCGGACACTGACCCGCCGTACGCTTGCCCGCCGCTTCCCGTGGCTAAAAAGCGCTCGGGCGGGGCTCGCGAGCGCCACCCCGTGGGGTTGATAGGAAGTGCCTCACTCGGAGGCGGCCGCTTTTTCCACTACCCAAGTATTCTAGTTCACTGTAACTCCGTGCACCCGGAAGCGTCTCGGGCCATTTTGTTTCTGGCTTGCAGTGTTATCATCTCTGCCAACGAAACCGCCGCCGGTTGTGACGGGCAGTGTGTGACTGGCCGCTCTAGCGTCTGCGCAGCAGAGATAGAGGCGCCCAGAAGCAAAATGGGTGCACCCCTACGTAAACAAATATCACGTGGTGCCGACCGACCAATGAAAATCCTGGCGGCACGTAATAATGAGAGAAAAGAGTGCCTATACTCTAAAAGCCTTTATTTAGTGACGCCAGGAGCCCCGTCTGGCGTTCTGCGAGCTGTGGGGTGATCTCAGAGGCCGTAATCCGGATCACTCCCGGTGGTGTTCCCACTATCTTTTTGCTGCCTCTCAAAGACCGCCTGCACTTGCGCGGTAATTTACACGATCTAGACTTCTTTCAGGCTTTCGTGAGCGTTCTCAATTATATTCATGTGAGCGTAATTGGACGTCCATCGAAATAACCATACTTCCTGTTCTTGCAGCTAGGCTTTCACTACCCTTGCCGTGTGCACCGGGCTATAATTTTATAATTTTCCAGAGCAAGAAAAGTGGACTTTCTGAGATACCAATGTATTTAGGATTGTTTCTACCGTGTAATAAAGTCAATTTGTGTTGAAGAAGAGCTAAAATCGATAGGCTCGCTCTCGTTTAAGCACCTGTTTTGCGGTAAAAGCAAATGAACCAATACCCGCATGCATTTTTTTCTTGTAAATTCGTCGAGACAAGCAATCTTTCGGCCGCGCTTGGGAAATTCATCCACAAGCGTCTAGACCACATGGCGGAACAAAATCACCGCCGAGCTATTCGCGGACCACGGCAGTCCCGCAGAAGAAAAAGGGTGACCTTAATGACGAAGTAGAAAGCCCACACCGCCGAAGACGCTGTTGTCTTCACATCGCGGGAGGCATTGAAAGCGTTTCTACCCGCCGCGGTGGCTCAGTGGCTAAGGCGTTGCGCTGTTCAGCACGATGTCGCGGGTTCGATTCCCGGCCGCGGCGGCCGCTTTTCTGATGGAGGCGAAAAACAGAAACGCCCGTGTGTACGAGTATAGTGCCTAGAATATACAGTATATTCTAGGCACTATAGTACGAGATTTCGGCGCACGCTAAAGATCCCTAGGTGGTCACAATTAATCCGGATCCCCCGCTACGGCGCGCCTCATCGCCTGCGTTGCGTCGGCGAGTTAAACCGAACAATCAAATCAAAATCATTCAAAGCGTTCCTGACGAGCAGAGCTATAGCGTGATTTCGCTGGAACCTGCGATAAGACGAGCGTCAGAACAGCAAGACGGGGCAGCCCGATTTGCCCCCGCACTCGTTATCTACGGCGCATATTTTCCTCGATCGCGCTTGCATGCAGCTTTGACCAGTTTCCGCATCTTTCAAAGCGTTCCTGAGGAGCAGAGCTATAGCGCGATTTCGCTCGAACCTGAAATAAGACGAGCGTCAGAACAGCGAGACGGGGCAGCCCCATGTGCCCACGCACTCGTTATCTACGGCGCATATACTCCTCGATCGCGCTTGCATGCAGCTTTGACCAGTTTGCCCACAGATCGCGTGCTCCGTTTAACTTTTGAAGCGCTGTTCGTATTTCATGCATCGGGATAGAACGAGCGTCACCGGCCCTTTTTCCAGGCCAAGTCGACAGGACGGCCCTGCAACGGGGCCTGCAAACAGCGGAGAATCAAGCTTCTGAGTATCGAAAACGACGGCAAGCGTGAGAAGACCGGGACGGGGCCCGCCTACCCGTGGTTGCATCGTCGCCGTGTGCCACCGAGGCACGGAGCTCCGAGAGTGCCGGCCGGAGGGTTATTGAAGGCGCAGTTGTTGCATCGTCCACACGTGAGTCCCCGCTCATCTCTTAACACGCCAGACGTCAGGACGTGCAGTGGTGGTTGCCCCTGGCTGGGCTAGCCCTGCAAAATATACCGGCGACTGCTCCGCCCATGGCTCTGGTCCTGTAGGTAGTACAGGCACGTTGCACAATGCAGAGGCCGCTAGATGGAAGCTCACCACTCTCCGTTCTACACCTTTTTGCACTTCGGTCAGCAAGCTCCAATTTCTTGACCAGCTACCACCCAAAGTCCGACGCGCCGTAGCAACATTTTGTGCCGCCCACACTGAATTGAGTTTCGCGTCGTAGGACAAGCCGAGACTAAAAAAAATTACACCACCTTCCCGCTAGGGGAACCCTGTGGAGATGCGACGCATCTTGGGGGTTCACTTGGTGTTTCCGTTTGGTTGATTCTCTAATTGCGTGAAACGTGTGAGGAACGCGTATGATGTATTCTTTATTTCTTTGGCCAGTGCTGGAACGACCGCGGCTATGACGCAACGTGGCGCGGCTATGACGCAACACAATCCACTTTAATCCAATCCAAGCCAAGCCAACCCAATCGAATCCAATCCAATGCCCCTCGCGAGAGAGTGTTCGCTATCGGAGAGGAGAGGGGGTGAGCGGCGGAAGGCGCAGCTCGCGCGGCGAGGAGAATGGGGGAGGGGTGTGGACGGACAAAAACAACGCCGTATGGAGGGACAAGGCGAGTGAATGAGATGCAGTCCATCTAAAATGAAGGAAGCTCACACTAACGCGCAAGACTTGAAGGTAATGAGACTGCACGCTACCTTCATGACGATCACGACGGCTTTAGTCAACGATTGCATTCAATTTGCTTCTTCGCTGCCGCAACCACCTTTACGCCATCACTGTTGCTATAAGTAGAGTGTACTAGAAGGATTTGAGTGGGACGAACGGAGTGCTCCACCTGAAGCGGCGCTTGTAAATTGAATAGAGGGCGCAGCGGGCGAAGTGGACTCTTGCGAGTTGCGCTCGCCCAAGCGCAGGTATCGCGCGGGCCGCTCTTTTTTGCGTTTCGCCCAATTTCGATGTTACCAGGAATGTAAAGCGACAGCGGGGTAGAAAACACGTCAGAATAAATTAAAAGGCATTTTAGAGGCTCTCTGGCGAAAGCGTGCCCTGTTCTTTTTATTCTATTTTTTCAACGAAGTGCTTACGACGCGGAAAGAACTACAAACGAACTGAGGTGACAGGGACAATCGTTGGAATACCACCATCCACTATTTTTTTTCGTTGTTCCCCCCTCTCTCCCGGCCTTATATGCAATGAATAGAAGAAACATGTTCAGTGCTGCATTAAATTTTGCTTCGTCTTTTTAATGACACTGCAGCATCAATGAAGCCAAACGAGGAATTTGGCTATATTTTCATTTTACACTAACTTTCCAGAATGTTCTCTCCGAAATAATGATTTTTAAAATATCGCAGTCGCAACCCTTAGATTGACGCCTATATTGCTGAAGTGTGTGGGCCAGTTAATCAGACGTGAATGCCGCATCAGTCCACTTTCTATTAAACATATTCCTAGCTGCGGCCTTCGATTTTACTGTGGCATTACTGTGGATTTTACTTCGATTTAGCTGCGGCCTTCGATTTATGCGAAGCTTTCCGCAAACTCTCCGAAACTTGAGTCAGATTTATGATTGATTCAATTCATTCATTACGGGGTTTACGCGCCGAAACTGTATAATGCGCGCGTAGTGGAATGCTCCCGATTAATTTTGGCCATGGAGATCTTTAACATGCGCCGAGATCTCGAATACAAGGGAGTTTTGGCTTTTCGTCTGCAGAAAAGCGGCCGCCGCGGCCGAGAATCGAACCCGCGTCCTTGTGCTCAGCAGCAGAACATCTTAGCCTCTGAGCCACCGCGGCGGGTTAGTCAGATTTTTGCACCTTATTTGCTCTTCGCAGAACACCGCGAATAGACGCGCTATTTTGTGGATATTCTAAGAATACGCCATACAGACCAGACCTGATATTTTATTAGAGCGTTTAAGACTCTTATTCGGGCTTTGAATAAGCAAGCTTCTGTCTAGCGTACTCAATTATAGTTGGGAGTGCAGACACAACTAATGATAGGGAAGACTGCTTCGCCGGGATTAAAGGTCGAAGGGACGAGATTGCTAGCAAATGCATCCGTCCAGACTCGAAAAATACAAGCCCTTTGCCCAAACATTGGCACTGGACCGAGCCTACCAACTTTTAAGTGCGAATGCACTTCTTAAGCGAGCCTGAAGCGTCCGCCGCCGTCCGCATTCCGCCGCCGTCCGCATAGCAACAGCTGCGGGTGCGCGCGCTCCTCGTCTTCCTTGGCAACGGGGGGAAATGGGCGCGCGCTGCCTGGCCGCTGACATGGCACATACCCACGTGGGGGATTGGCCAGGAATCTCCTCGTCTTCCTTGGCAACGGGGGGAGATGGGCGCGCGCTGCCTGGCCGCTGACATGGCACATACCCACGTGGGGGATTGGCCAGGAATCGGGCGTGAGAAGGGCTAATGCACCCGCTTAAAGGAGTACTGACACGAAATTTCAAAGCTGAGATCCGCTCTAGCAATCAAGTACAACGACAACACAAATAGGTGTCTGTGCATGGCACATACCCACGTGGGGGATTGGCCAGGAATCGGGCGTGAGAAGGGCTAATGCACCCGCTTAAAGGAGGGTATTAGTCGAGCGCGCGCCGTCGTCGAGAGCGGTCGCTGGTCCTGCATCTCGATAACGATGATGGCGGAACGGGCAACGGTACCAGCAATAATGAGTGAAATATCTTTCTTTGTAGTTGTGTGCGTGTGTGGGATCTCTCGACTACTCATTAAGATCACGATATCCACCGTAATCGCGCAATCAACAACCGTGCATTCGCACTTACACACTCTCCCCCTCGGGGAAGTGCGAGGGAATTTTTTGATCAGTAACAGCAGCATATCCCGTGATAAGGAAGAACCGCCACTTAGCAGAACAAGCGGCTGCTGGTCAACATTTTTGTTCATGGAAACTTAATGTTACGCCACTTGGAAACCAATGCGATCTGTAATGACTAATGCGAGTGGCGCATCCTCGCTTGCAATACTTCTATACGTCGGGCGTCACACCGGACACAACTCGGGCGGACGATTCTCACTTCTTTACCATCGATAACGTGCGTGCAGTCACGCTGTATGTAGCAGTACAGGAAGTGCAGCTCGCACACCACGCAGTTTTGTTTCTTAGATTGAACCTCGAGCTTCATCTCTCGGACTCGGAAAGTTAAGGTGTGATAAGACAGTTTTGTAGCCGGCGCGGCATCCCAGCGCGCAGAAGTGCCGAAGGCTATAGGCATGCCGAGGACGGTCAAATTGAGCACTAAAGCCTCATCGCATTTACAACACATAACGGAGAGGGATGAACAGCAGCGGCGGTTCCGCACAGTTCTAAAACAAATGATCGTCCATAATCGTCCTGAATAATCGTCCATAATCGTCCATAATCGCCTTTACCCCTAATCAGTTTTGCATAACAGTTTTCTTCGATATGGAAAAGGCCTATGACACTGCCTGGCGGTACGGCACCTTGAGTGACCGCAAGTCGTTTGGTGTCTCCGGCAACATGCTGAACACCCTCGCTAGCTACATGTCGGAAAGGACCTTTCGAGTGAGGGTTGGCAGTGCACTTTCCAATGTATACGTGCAGGAAAATGGCGTTCCTCAAGGCGGTGTCCTGAGCTGCACACTATTCATTGTTAAGATGAACTCGCTCCGGAAGGCATTGCCACCAACTATGTCCTGTTCTGTATATGTAGATGGCGTCCAAACATCTTTTAAGTCCTGTAACTTTTCAGTTTGTGAACGCCAATTCCAGCTTGGGGTGAACCAACTTGCTCGCTGGGCGGACACAAACGGTTTTAAACTGAACCCTGGAAAGAGTACTTGTGTTGTGTTCTCCCGGAAGCGCGGAATTCATGCGGACCGTGATGTCTCTATTAATGGTGTAGTAATCCCTGTCAGAGGGGAACAGAAGTTTATGGGAATAATATTCGACAGTAAACTCACATTTATCCCTCACTTGAAACACCTTAAACACAAATGCCTAAAAACAATGAACATTCTTAAAGCCCTGTCACACCAATCTTATGGTGCTGACAAGCAGCTCCTCCTGCGGCTGTATACTGCAGTGGTAGGATCTCGCTTGGATTATGGCAGTGTTGTTTATGGGTCCGCGACGAAGACGGCGCTAAAAATGCTTGACCCGGTACTTCATTTGGTGCTTCGTCTTGCCTGTGGCGCCTTTCGCACTATCCCCGTTGAAAGCCTCTATGCAGAGTGTGACAAAGGGTCCCTGTATTACCAGAGGACATACACTAACTTGTTGTATGCCTCTAAAATCATGTCTATGACAAATCATCCTTTTAATTCAACCAATCATGATGCATCATCAGAGCAGCCATTTGCAAATCGTCCATCTATTTGCATGCCGGTCCCTCTCAGAGTGAGAGCAGAAGCTTCTGAGCTGGCTGTGTCATTTTCACACATCCACAACACACCCATTACTGATTTTATTGCGCCGTGGCAACTCCGGGCAGTTTGTTGTGACTTGTCCTTTCTGCAATTTGACAAAAGCAGGGCACCAAGGGTAGCCATTATTCAGCATTTCTTCTTCCTGAAGGAGAAGTATCAATGCGCAGAGTATTACTGCGACGCATCAAAGACAGCTACGGCTGTGTCTTGTGCTGCGCATGGAGTGAACTTTAACATGGCAAAAAGAATGAACTCCCACAACAGCATTTTTACAGCTGAAGCACACGGCATTTTACTTGTTTTACATCACATTGTTCAACATCAAATTTCAAAGTCCATAGTGTTCACAGATTCTCTTAGTGTTGTAGGTGCACTTTTGTCAAGAAAACGCTCAAAAAATTATGTAATCAATCTTGTTTTTAAGGCCCTTATGTCGGCATACGCCTCAAGTCTTGGAATAACAATATGTTGGTTCCTGGCCACTGTGGAATAGCCGGGAATGAAATCGCAGATCAAATGGCCACTGCTGGTACACTCTTGAGTACAGTGGACATAGCAACAGTGCCGTACACGGACATGAAGCCACACGTTAGACACCAACTTCGCAACGCTTCCCGGCCGCGGCGGCCGCTTTTCTGATGGAGGCGAAAAGCAAAAACGCCCGTGTGTACGAAATTTCGGCGCACGATAAAGATCCCCAGGTGGTCAAAATTAATCCGTAGCCCTCCACTACGGCGCGCCTCATCGCCTGCGTTGCGTCGGCGCGTTAAACCCCACAATCAATCAATCAAACTTCGCAACGCATGGCAAACACACTGGAGTGAACAGACAGATAACAAGTTACCCGTAATAAAACCACACTTGGGAGCATACACTACTGACTCACACAACAGACACATTGAAGTTACCTTAGCTAGGTTGCGGATAGGCCATACACATGTAACCTACTCACACCTGCTCACTGGCTCTCCAAGACCCATGTGTAGCAGGTGTGGGGGGGGGGGGGGGCTATCCGTAGTCCACATCTTAATTACATGCAAGGCACTCGACACAACAAGACACAGACACTTCAAGGAACTATACAGACAACACATTCCGCTACACCCTTCCTTGTTTTTGTGTGGCAATGCCATCGTCTCGGTGCAACGCGTTTTTAAATATTTGTCTGATAACTTTTTAAACATCATATCCTATCATGCTTAATCAACACTGGCCCTATACACCAGCCATATCCATTGGTTTATTTGATTTTACTGTTATTCTGGCTTACACATTTTAGTAGCCACTGTTTTCTCTTGTATAATTTTGTTTGGCTCTCTTTGCCCCAGCTGGCCTTGGGCCAAAAAAAAA
Source organism: Haemaphysalis longicornis (assembly GCF_048455015.1). Classification (NCBI taxonomy): domain Eukaryota; kingdom Metazoa; phylum Arthropoda; class Arachnida; order Ixodida; family Ixodidae; genus Haemaphysalis; species Haemaphysalis longicornis. Next base: position 151,860,219 of record NW_027526203.1, on the reverse strand, counting down.
AACCCAACCATCAACCAAAACCGCAGTTTGCGATAACCGCGGTTAAAGTTTAGCAACCACGGTTAAACTTAAGTGCGGTTACTTTAGCCGTGTTACTAGGGTATAAGTTTGCCACCCAACGCCGGTATAAATCCGGCTTAGAGCGAGAAAATCTGCCTAAAGAGAGCCGCAGCTTAAAAAAATTCCCTCGCACTTCCCCGAGGGGGAGAGTGTGTAAGTGCGAATGCACGGTTGTTGATTGCGCGATTACGGTGGATATCATGATCTTAATGAGTAGTCGAGAGATCACACACACGCACACAACTACAAAGAAAGATATTTCACTCGTTATTGCTGGTACCGTTGCCCGGTCCGCCATCATCGTTATCGAGATGCAGGACCAGCGACCGCTCTCGACGACGGCGCGCGCTCGACTAATACCCTCCTTTAAGCGGGTGCATTAGCCCTTCTCACGCCCGATTCCTGGCCAATCCCCCACGTGGGTATGTGCCATGCACAGACACCTATTTGTGTTGTCGTTGTACTTGATTGCTAGAGCGGATCTCAGCTTTGAAATTTCGTGTCAGTACTCCTTTAAGCGGGTGCATTAGCCCTTCTCGCGCCCGATTCCTGGCCAATCCCCCACGTGGGTATGTGCCATGTCAGCGGCCAGGCAGCGCGCGCCCATCTCCCCCCGTTGCCAAGGAAGACGAGGAGCGCGCGCACCCGCAGCTGTTGCTATGCGGACGGCGGCAGAATGCGGACGGCGGCGGACGCTTCAGGCTCGCTTAAGAAGTGCATTCGCACTTAAAACGACAGATATGACATTTGCGTTTCGCTGCGTGTCACGCACGTCGTACAGAATATTGTAATACTTCCAAGTGGAACGTCTTCCCAGACGACTTCTCTGGTCTGCTTGTGCAGTTGACGACGCAGCAAGCAGGCATTTCTGGCAGAATGTGCGCGAAACCAGCCCATACGTAGCATGCGCTATGCTGGAACGGCGGCCGTTTGCCCGACTTCCGGCGGTCGCGCGCTGAGAGCTCGAAGCGCCATCCAGCAACTCTAGTGGAGATCAGTGCTTATAACACCACAGGACAGGCAAAAGAAACGCAGCGAAGGCAGACAAAACGTGAAGGATGGGTGCGCCGCTCAACTCGCGCCGCAGGTGCCGTGCACAGAGGAGGAGGTAGTCAGCGGCAGTGATAGGCGCCGAGCTGCTCGCCCTCGCAAGCATAGCCAGGGTTGTCCATCTAAGGCGAATACTTTTCGGAAGAAGAAAATTTTCAAAGCCTCCCCAGCGATGCCGTCGTAACAACGCTGGCAAAGTGCAAGTGTTTTTGTATCTCAGTACGTCTATTCATTTGAGATGTATATTATCCGGCACTTCAGATATGCTTTACGTGAATCTTATTATTCAGCAACTGAAGCAGCGCCTGTAGTGCACTCGAAATCTATTTTGGCAAAGCTTTAGGAATACATTTAAAATGTATTTTCAATAAATATTTTTCATGCATTGAGAGTGTATTTCTACCATGTTCGTTCCACAAACGTAAAAGGCATTTGAAATGTATTTCGAATATATTCGGAGTATATTTCCATGCTTCAGCACACTTTTAAGTATATTTCAGAGTGGTGCTCTAAATGTAGTTAGGTAAGTGTATTTTTATAATATTTACAGTGCATTTACAACATGATCGTTTGGCGGGAAGAAATACATTTTCAATATATTCTGAATGCCTTAAGCGCACATTGGGGAGGTTCAGTGCATTCTTAATCTATTTGGAGGGTACTTAAAAGTAATGTATTTTTCCCGCATTTTTAATAATGTATTTTCAATAGTTACTAAATATTAAGAAAATTCAATTTTTAATGCACTTAAAATACATTTACAAATACAAAGCATATTTGAAGTGCACTTCAAGCGTACTGGTACGTATTTCAAACGTATTACTTTTCGCTAAGGGTCATTCACAGCTGCGACATTGTTAACAGAGCATAATTACAAAATTCCCCTGCCGTATATTGCAGTTAGTCTTAAAATGTGTAATGCGCACATTTTCTATCACAATTTAGGCATAAGTGCCGCAATCCTACAACACAACCAACCAATATCACACCACAGACAGGTCTTTCTGTTGACAAAAAGTAAGGGAAGTGTAGGCCAGTGTCGAGGAATGATCATCATTAGAATTCGGGCTAGGACAGAGTGATGCACAAAGGTATTACGGAACGCGCACATTTAGAACATGAAGAAATATTTACAAAGGTAACTCAGATCGAATGCATTTAATGAATCAGCCAGGGCAGCCCGCTCAGAACGATTCCTATTTGAACTGTTTATATGCCTGAAGCATATAAAGCCTTCAGGCAATAGGACTGAAGCATACAGCATATATTCTTTTATAGAGCTCACAGGTTCAGCTTCGTGCGCTCTGTTGGAAGCATAGGACAAATATGAGCTATGCTATTAGTTCAGTCTTTAGCTGGATGAAATTCGTCATTTGATTTTTGAAGTCTTAACAAAAAGGTGAAAGGACCTCAACTTTGCTGGTACACTTGCTTCTGGCAAAGCGTGCTTTCTTGACTTACTAAAACAATTTATGGGTTTTCCAGGACCTCCTTCCTCCTGATTTGAAATAATAATGAGATCACTCACGCCAACAATTCAGAGTAGTCTTAGTACTTGCACAACCTCCACAAATCAAGTACAAGATCTTAAAATTCATGTATGTCATCTAAGAATTATTCTGGAAGACAGGAGCGCTAGTGTGTGAGCAATGAATGTCTGCAGACCGACAATACGCCGCACGTTGTTGGTGCCAACATGGAAATGCGCTGATGTGTTTTTTTTATATACACTATTCAGGAGGCTGCCCAAATCAACGCGCTGCACTTGCGTTTTTGCTTGTCGCCTCCATCAGAAAAGCGGCCGCCGCGGCTGAGAATCGAACCCGCGACCTCGTGCTCAGGAACGCAACGCCTTAGCCAATGAGCCACCGCGGCGGGTCAGAAACAATACACTATTAGTAAGGCAGTTTTCCCTAATTTTGAAGCTTCGGAAGCTTCCTTTTTGCAGCGGACTTCCTCTCGCGCTGTTTCTTAAGGACCCGATTTATGTCTTTAATGTGCAACATAAGCCGTGCATAGCGAAATTGCCGCAGCAGGTCTGTGCGACACGTTTCAGAGCAAAAGAGTTCTTTGGGCAGACTGCTGTTTAGCTTATCTTTCAGTACAGTAGTCACCTGACACAAATGCGCGACAACGCCTGTGTGTTCCCCATAACATTTCTCCATGTCCTTGACTGCCTTGAAAAAAGCAGAAGGCAGCGTCATATTGGCAACAAGCCCGCCTTGCTTACCATGAGACTGAAGCATGGCTAAGGTTTGGTGGGAACCTGAGTATGCCGGATCACCGCTCCTTAGTAATGGCTCCCAGGCACAATCTGCCGGCCTATTCTCAAGGAATCGCTGCGCGATGCCCCCCGCAAAGCAGTACAACGCATTCTCCTCCGTGACGTCAAGGAGGTCATCATCCGATGACTCAATTGGGAAAAGCCTTTCTGTTACTGTGGAAAACGTCCAGGGAGGCAAGCGAGGAGGCCGTCGTCTGGGAAAATGCAATATATTTACATTATGTACAGGGAACCGTTCTCAAAGCAGCCATCTCGTCGCCTCGCTTGGTCGTCTTCGTCTTCTTCGTCTGAGTGCCTGCTGAGCTGGGTGCGAGCTTCTTCGTCTTCCATGAAAGTTCCAACATCTTCCCGCCCCACAAGCGTTCGTGTATGCTGGATAAGACCAATCGATGAAGGTACTGTCCGAGTCCTTGCAATGGTATTTCGTCCATTCATGTCCAGCCGTTGTCTCAGGATCGTTTTTTTTCTTATCTTCGGCCGTCTCTTTCTTCTTGACTTTGCCTTTTTTCTCACTTTTGCCCTATGTTTTCTTTTGATATCTGTGTCAGGCGACTGGTCGCTGTCGTATCTTCCTTTGCAGTTCGGAATGGGCAAAGACTGAGGATGTAGTTTCTTTGACATATTGCCTTTGCACCCAATGCCCCGGTAGAAACCGCGAACGTTGACATCTTGTTCTGTGTGAACCTTCTCACGACCACGCTGTCCAGACCACGCTGTCCAGGTTTCTTCACTTTGTGAACACGTCTGGTGGTCTGCTTAGTCGTACATGCGATCATGCCGACGACAGCGTTGTCATCTAGCCTGTTTCCTGGAAAAGGGGATGCGTAGTCTGCAGCAGTGGCGAAGTCGACATAAAGGTGTGCGGTCATCGAGGAATCCGAGTCTTTACGGGCAGCGCGTTGATACAGTTCGTTCCTTGTAGCACTGATATCATGTGGTTGTAGCCGCTGCACTAATATCTCGGCCGTAACTCTCACTCCCTTAACGCACTCCTGTCGCAGACACACATCCGGAACATGGTCGCGCTTCTGTCTCAGTGATGACTCGTTATTGTCCTGTGTAGTTCCTTGCACTTTTGGCGGTAGCCCACCAGTATCTGGATTCACTTCTTCCGTCTTCAGAAAATCCTCCTGGATACAGTCTCAACGTACATATTTTGTGTCCGCAGGGCGGGTCTCAAGCATTTCAGGCGCGTAGGCTTCGCCGGTAATGCCTTCGGCAGCCGGTTCGTCGTCCACAATTTTCTCTTCGGGCACGGATGTGGTGGACGTAGATTGCGATGATTTCAATTGATTCTGGCTATCCTTCGGTGGCTGGTGTGGTGTATCCAGTATTACGGCGTCTTCATTTCTGAGCGAGGGATGCACCGTTGTCTGGGGTGTCGTCTCAGCCGAGTGGTCATTAATAGAGGCACATGTCAGGGTTGGGGCTGGTGATGCAAGTATGCTTGATGGTTTTTGTGGTTCATGAGCGATTACCGAAATGCCCATCGATGTTGTCGAAGCCGTTGGCTTCCTGCAGGTTTCGGTTCCCTCCTCAGGCTCGTTACTCTCGCTTACAGGACTCGATTTATAATGTGGTAGTTGTTGCCTTCTGTCCTCTTTTGCGAGATGTCGCTCCTGAGGGGCGAGGGCTTCTCGTCCGTAAAGTCTTTTTTCCAGGTAACAAATAATTCTGTATGCTTCTCTGACCGAATCTAGAGCGTGGTCGTGTTGGCCATCGACACTGGTTCCGCATGCAAGGGCATCCAGCTTCGCGCTGATTGCAGCAAGCCGGTCGGCACTGTGCTGGAGCCTTGCTATCGAAACTGCGGCCTCCACGTCTTTGTTGTGTCCTAGGGTAGTCGTTATCTCGACAATAAGCTTCCGATTGAATTTGAGAAGGCTGTTCTGGGCAATCCGGAGCCGGTTCCGCTGTCTCGACGTCTCCTCCTCGCTTCGGGGTGAGCATGGCGCTCGAAGAATTGAATTACGCTGCATGGCTCACCTCGTCGTGTCGCTTGATGTCCAGGGTTTCGGCACCATGTGGAAAACGTCCAGGGAGGCAAGGGAGGAGGCCGTCGTCTGGGAAAAGGCAATATATTTACATTATGTGCAGGGAACCGTTCTCAAAGCAGCCATCTCGTCGCCTCGCTTGGTCGTCTTCGTCTGAGTGCCTGCTGAGCTGGGTGCGAGCTTCTTCGTCTTCCATGAAAGTTCCAGCAGTTACAACGGCATGCTGAGCTTCAGGCTCACCTAAGGAGAGCCGTGTAAGAAGATGCGAATCGACAACTTCGCAATTCCCCCGAGACGACAGGTTATGCGCTTTTCCAACAAAAACGTGTTTCAACGCAGCAATAAATTGAAACACGTTTGGATGCTCATTGCAGCCATGCTTCTGTCTCAAAGTGCCGAAAAGATTCTCCAGCGGGTCTTGCTGCAGGTTACGGGTCAGGAGGCAAATGAAGTTAAAATTATGATGGTCTTCCCACAGCATAAGGGTAGCCTGTGTGGTGACTAGCCAGCCACCGATGGTGTGCGGCTGCCTAGGGCTGTCAAATCTCCAGCACGATATCCATTTGATTGCCTCTCGCAAAAAATCCAGGTAGTCTGAGGTGGCACTTACAGCATAATTCATTTTGCCAGGAGTACTGGCAGCGGCCGTTTTGCTATTAAGGCAATCAAATAGCTTGTCCATATTTTCAATGAAGTCTGCAGTAGATTTGGCAGCCGTAGGCAGCTTGCCAAGAGCAATCATGACTGACATCGCTACCGACACAGACTCGCTCAGGACTTGCGTCACGAACTTGACCTTCATACTGTTGAAAGGCCTCTTATAAATATGATCGAATGTTAATTTTCTGGCCAATTTCACTGTAAGGGGGTCGGAGCGCTCGTGTAGTTCAGGAATGTAGCTCCAGTTCACAATTTCAGAGCCAATGAAAAGCTTGTGAGGGGCAACACAGATTGAAGGCGGGCCATTTGGTACATAACTGAGTTATAAAACAGCGCTAGAAACAGGACTACAGAAAGGGCACACAGACAGTCAGCGCCCTGTCTGTGTGCCCTTTCTGTAGTCCTGTTTCTAGCGCTTTTTTATAATTCACTTGCGATGGGCTCGAAGGTTATTTCTTGTGCACTTCAATAGGTGCGGAGTGTCGAAGAAAAAATAAACTTTGTGCCCATTCACTTCAAAGTATGGCTTTTGTGGTGTCGCGGCAAATTCATGAAATAATTTTGTTATTTGAACCCTGATCACACACCACGGCTTTAACATACAGCTCACATTCTGCAAGCTGTGCTATGAAGACCAGCAGTAGTCTCTGAATCTTTTCCGCACGCAGAGAAGTTTGGCAACCGCGAACGCGACTGGCATCACCCACGATCGCGAGATTCCAGAAAGAGAGTGCAACAAACGCTACATTGGCCACCGCGGTTGTCCTCTCCCAGCCATCTGAAAATCGAATGACTACATCACGCTTTGTGTCGTACTGTAAATTTGGTCTCACTGACATTTCATCAAATGCAATAATGCACGCCCGATCTTCTATTGGCCAATTTTCTACTACGTCTTTAAGAATGTCTAATACATTTGAAATAATTGCTGGTGTCATTGGAATGCCAGATAACCACCTACGGAGGGACCTCGGTGATGGCAAAGCGAACACTTTCGGGAGTTGGCGGTAAGAGCTTGGCCCATGAAAATACATATTCAAGGCGAACTCCACCTCTCGAGACCACCTCCTTCCTTACTCTTGCGACAATGTAGTGCCACTTGGCTACTCAAGAATTTGTGAAAATCTGGGGTCACATGAAGCTTCAATTTCTCCAGTGCTTCCCGTGTAGTCATTTTTCGGCGGCTTTTTAACTTAGCTGCCTTCCGATACCTTCGGGCGTCCTTCCTTCGCCGCTTGATGACGGCTGCGGTTTTCGGCGCATATACTTTCCTCCTGCGACCTCGGTGAGCTGGTGTAGAAGCTGTAAAGAGATTTGATTGATTGATTGTGGTGTTTATCGCGCCGACGCAACGCAGGCGATGAGGCGCGCCGTAGTGGAGGGCTCCGGATTAATTTTGACCACCTGGGGATCTTTAACGTGCGCCGAAATCTCGTACACACGGGCATTTTTGCTTTTCGCCTCCATCAGAAAAGCGGCCGCCGCGGCCGGGAATCGAACCCGGGACCTCGTGCTCAGCAGCGCAACGCCAAGCTGTAAAGAGAGATGGATACACTATAATTGTGGGTTAGCACTAGTACACAGGTCGCCATGTCTATGAGCAAGTGTCGTGTTCTTTAGTAAAGGGAATTTTGTTGGCTACAGACGAAGACTAAATAACATCGCGTAATATGTACGGATGCATGTCATAAACGTCCTTGGCACAAATCGTTCGCAATTCATGCACCGTTCAGGCACCTCTAAGAAATTTACGCTCGATTCAATCCACATAGATGCAGCTATCATCAAAATCAACATTGACAGTGCCGCGACCTTTCCATCAGTTTTTAATGTATGTGTTGTGTTTTACCGCCAGGCTGTGCCTGACTGTGTTAGGTATCTGTGTGCCAAGCAAAGTGCGTGAGCCATTCTTTCTTTCTGTGCCGCACGGGTTATCTCATTTGATAGGGAGTGTTTTGACCTGTCGTTACTGGATTGGAATAATCTTCTGTGATCTTCAGTGTTCTTTATGTCATTCGACGGTTCGAGAAACGATCATGCCGAAATGTAAACGCTAGGAAAGCAGACGCCGCGGCACCCGATTCGCCGACACTCGTCTACGCACGTCATTGTGTTGACTGGTGCTCCACCGCTTGTGTATTCTTTGAGTTGTTAAGGGAGCACAAGTTCGTTCCAATAAACTTACTTTTTCTTCAAGACAGCTGCGTCGTCTTTGGCTACGTGGCAATAGCGAGTTTTAGCTGACCATTTTTCACGGTCCGCTCCGCTTCGATGGCAAACGGGAGCGCTATTGCGTATGCGTGGCGCGCTTGGCTGCGAACGGCATTGGCTCCGGTTGCGCTGATCGGGCCGCCGATGCCTGAGCGGACCGTCGAAACGTTCAGCTAAAACTTTCTATTATTAACAGCACTTCATGCTATGGCATCTCATGAGCGATAGCATGAGATGTTAAGTGTTGGCATATCGCATATGTTCATTCCAAATGAACTTCTCTTCACATGCGAGGTATCACATGTGGAACATGTAATGTCGTTGTATATAATTTTTGTAATGTGAATAATAGCCTTATATTCTATGTAAAATGAAAAGGGGGACACCCTGATTTAGGATACAGAAAGAGATAAGAGTGAACATATATAACAGAACAACGAAAAAGCGTCATCAAAACGTGTGTTCTTACGTGGTCTTTCTTGGCCGGATGTTTCCGGGCACGGCGCTCACTCATCCGAACGGCCATACGCGGCAAGGCCAGATGGTCAAGGCTCTGGGGATTAGGGGCGGACCGGCGTCTGGCTGGAATCTATAAAAAGAGATAATATAGCGGGCTAGGTATTTATATTTGTTGAAATACTGAATTATTCGGGGTCACAGCACTGGAATGCATACAAAGAACCGCAGATTACGGAAGCTTAAGGTATACAAGTTAAGGGCCGCAGTACTAAAAGAAACTGAAGAAAGAGCACACACAGACAAGCGCATACTCGCAACTGCAATTTTATTGAATTAAAGGCACATCAGAAAGACAAAGGTGGATTTCTTTTGAATAAAATTGCAGTTGCGCGTATGCTGTTCAGTGTACGTTAGTGTTGCGCTACCAAGGCATCATGACATGCAACCCAACGAGAAAAAATTTACACCATCTTCCCGCGAGGAGAACCATGGGGTAGATGCAACGCATCGGGGGTTGCCGTTGCGTATCCGTTATGTTAGCAAAGTCAGCGTGTGGATTGCTGTTGTTGTGTATCCTATTTATGCAGCATGTTCACCCCCGATGCGTCGCATCTACCCCATGGTTCCCCTCGCGGGAAGATGGTGTAAATTTTTAACCGAGCGCAAGCTGCGCGCTGACCGCGCTGACGCACAGATGGCGCTGCGGTGAGAGCGGCGGAGCGCGCAGCTGCCGCGGCGAGGAGAATGGGGGAAGGATGCGGACTACGCCGGGACAACGACGCCGGACTAGGCGAGTTAAAAAGATGCGTTGCATCTAAAATGCGTTGTACCAAAGCAAAAAAAAAATAACTGTAAAGCAACAGCGGAAGGTTTTTCGATTCGCCCTGCAGCTTTTCTGGTAAGGATTGCTGTTCCTTCTTCATATTGACTAAAAAAATTTGCTTACTTGTCCGCTGGGAAGCGGAAAAATTTCGCTGTGCTATTCCTCCCCGAGTTGTTGTATCATACAGCTGCGCAGCACGCCTTGTGTCTTTTTCTTGATTTTTGTGACATTTTGAGCCCCTTAGCACTCAGACACAAAAATTATCACCTTCAAGTCATACTGCAAAATTTCTGCACGTGCACACAGTGAAAGCGACAGGAGCAGACGAACAGGATGGCAGCCGAAGAGATAAGAGCGAAAGCGCCGCCCGTCGGCGCAACAAATGAATCGACTAAAGAAATATATAGGGTGTCAAAAAAAAGGAAACAGCCAAGAACAGATTTTATTTCTACACATAATGGCATCACTTTGCTGGGTATGTTGAAAAGATAAAGCCACATATGCAAAGTTGCTGAATTTTCGCTTGGCTACCAGCGTCATGGCGGCACTTAATTTAGCGATACCGAAACTAGCCGAAGTGTCGGGCCCCTGCTTACGACACTTCTCGAGGCGTGCGGCTAGTTCTTCCTCCGTCTCCTCGCTTCACTGCCTCCTCTTGGTTTCGTTCCGACGACGAAGCCTGTCTCCTTTCTCGCTTTCCATATCTGACGACGAATCCCACCGATCCGCCCCTTCTATATACATATACGATGCAACGCCGGATAATAGGATGCTCAGTGGCGACAGAGCACAAAAAAGATGCCCTAAAGTAAATGATCGGCGTCGCTTCTTTATCAAACATTTCCCCTAACAGTTGGCCACACTCAAATGCTCGAAAAGAACTGCGCATGCGCGGAGTTTACTGACAGTGCAGCCAGACGGTGGGGCATGCGTCGGAGGCTGTGGGCTCGGTTGTTCGTATTTCTTTTAACCCCCCCCCCCCCCCCCGTACGTACTGTACTGTCAGATTGAAACGCGACATTGCGGGTGAGTGGCCGCCGGTACATGCAGCGCCGCCCTTGGACGCCTGTGAAAGCAAGGTGTTGCTTTGTGGTTTTCCGCGAGGGTGAGAAGGTTTTGCCCGTAGGTTTAGTGCTTCCTATTTCCAATGAGCGGGACTTTGGTTTCCCGCAGCGAAAGCGGGGTGCTCCAAGCCTGCAGCGCTGGAAATCATAATGAAATGAGCCATCACGAACATAACGTATGAGCACTGTGTCCACGATGTCGCAGTAGCACACTGAAGTGAGCGGGCTGATGGCACGATGCAGTGGGCTCAGGCCACGCCTGGATATGTTGCCCCGCACGTTACTCACGTTCTGACACTCGCTGCCATTCGCTGTACGTATTCGGGGTCATTTCTGCGTGGAAGTTATGAAAAAAAAGTATGGCATGAAATATGGGCACAAAAGCACAGAAAGCTTCTGTTCAAACCCCTATTTCCGCAAAGAAATAATGGTCACCTGACACGCACTCGCTCATCTTGTCGAGTTGAAAATGTCTACTCATCGGAGAACACTACTCGGCTGCTGGCTTCAGCGGTCCACAAGGCGTGTTTGAACAGTTTGGAACAGTTAGTTTTGGTGAGTGGATCATACCCAGTTTTGGCTTATACAATGACTGTAAGCAAGGCTTTTTATTTTAGGAGCTTACCTTATTAGGTTCCGCCTCAAAGACCGTAGGGCTTTAAGTGATTTATTCCATACATTTTCTGTGTGCGTATTCCAGCGTAGATTTGATGTGAAACCTAAAACCAAGTATTTGTGCGGCTGGACGTTTTCAAGCTTTTCTTCATCAATGCAGTACGAGTGTCCCTGATGTTATGCTTTCTGCACGGAATAGACATGCAGACAGATTTTGAGGGTTTATAACCGCTTGCCAATCATCGCACCACTTCTTAATTCTTTGTAGGTTCAAGTTAGGTTCCTGTTGGTCCTTGCTTGACTGAACTTTATTGTAAATGACGGAGTCGTCGGCAAGGAAGCGCAGTGGTACAGTGATGTTGGTAGGTATATCATTGATAAATATAAGAAATAATAGTGTTCCTAGTACCGTACCCTGGGGTACTCCGACACTACAGGTGAGCGTGCAGTGACAGTTTCTGATTTGAACATACTGCTTTCTCAGGTGAAGGTGAGACGTGACCCATTATGCAGCTGTGCTATTTTTAAATGTCGGCTGTATTTTATGTAATAACTTCGCATGAGAGACTTTATGAAATGCCTTCGCAAAGTCTAGGAACAATATATCAGTTTGGCTTTGGTCTGAGAGAGGTCATGTACAATTTCGATAAGTTGAGTTTCCTTTTGAATCCATGCTGTAGTCAAGGGTTCGACGAAAGTTAGTCTGGTCAGGCATTGTATGAAGAAACAGTTATTCAGTCACAGACCAAGTCAGAGAAACTATAATGACGTTTCGGAACCAGTATGGGTCCTTGGTCACAATGAGGCAAAAATGGACCTCTTTAAATGGGAAGTTTGCGACGCAATGACCGCAAGTATATCAATGGCAACGTTCCTTCCTTTCGATTAATCGTGTCGGAGTGCGTTTGTATGAACGATGATTCCAATCCGGTTTTTTTTTTACGTAGCCTTGGTGCTCTTTAATCCTTCTGGGGAAATTTCCTGTATCACCGATGTAAACTTCGTTGCAATCGGCGCAGGGGGTGCGATAGACAACGCCGGGGAAAAAGATTATCTGCCAGTGGGTCCTTGACTTTCACGAGGTCATTCCGAAGCTTTCTGGAGAGCACGTGCCCAATGCGTAGGCCACAATCCGCAAAAATACGGGCCAAAGCTTCGCTTATACCACGTAAATACAGAATGCCGGCAGTAAAGTCCTTACGATTAACCAAAGGCTGCCAATCGTAAGGTCTTCACCACGGCTGCTCGCATTAGTTATATATTCGCATAAATAATTAACGAGTACGCATTAATGATTTATTTAATGCACACTCGTTGACTATTTGCCTGTACAATGGCATGTATAAAATAAAAATGAGGCCGCAAGGCGCAATAAACTCCATCAACTTTCCGAAGCAATGCTTGACTTGCCAAAAACAATTGAGCAACGCAACACATCACGTCTCTGCTTACTTTTTTTATTATGCACACCAAATTTACAACGAGAAACTTGGCTTAGCAGTGGCAAGAATACGAAATAAGCATGTTCAAAACACAAACATGAAAGCAGACACAAACACAACACAATAGTCGAGAAAAATTAAAAAGCGCTGCTCATGAAGCGCGAACCGGTCTATGCTTCGTTTACCTGTATGAGATTACTACAAAACAGGCGCATTCAGGTAAATGAAAACAAGACCCTCCTCCCCGGTAATTCGCCGACCTGCCAAGATCAAAGTATGTAGTTCAACAGCACTATTGCAGAATAGTCCAGCTTGGAAGGCTTGTTCTCTCTGCTGCATCCGCCACTTGTCCAGGGGAAACACCTTTACGTTGTAGCGCCTGTAATAAGTAACAAAAAAACGTTCACTACAATGGTAAACACACGCTTTTTACCAAATACAGCACCTAGCACCATCCTTAACGCAGACACATGCGAAAATATTCAGCCTAAACTTTTGTCTTGTTAGCACTCGCTAGGAAACATGAAACGTACTGCACCATTTATTTTTCAAAACTGCGTTTTACGGTAGCAGTTACTTGGCTCCTTCTTGAGAAAAGTGTCCGGAATTTCACCGAAAAGGGGCTTCACACTTGTCCAATAGACAAAGCAGCACGCCAGCGGTTCCGTGAAATTTTGTTGTGGCTACTATAGTAACAAAACAATTATTCGCGACTGAAATGTCGTGCCGTCAACGTTTTATTAGCGTAAGTTTTGTTTTCTAGCAACGCGGGGTCAGACTACAGGGCAACGCACTACACAATGGGTTCGGAACGCACAAACTTAGGTGTAGATGAGAAGCCTTGTGACCTTTTAATGCGCTCTATTTTTAAGGGGTAATCAAATAAAGCGACCATTAAAGCGACGCTACAAACCTAACTGATTGGGTATTAAACTGGTTACGGTGTTGCTGTCGCCGTCTCTCACTTCTGCCTCGTCAGACGCGCCAGATGCGAGCGGAAACGACGGAGAAGACCATCCGCAGTGTAATTACTTTATCCCCAGGCAATATCCTCACGTTGCTGAAGAAAATAATTAAACGAAAGCTGCATTTATAGCTAGAGTTAATGAAGCCAGCTCAATACATCCGTAATTCTTATACTGCACACGAGGCTTGTTTCAATGCATGCTTAACGTCGTGAACCTGCAGTGGGAGCACGGCCGCTTGTTCCGAAAACATTAAGCCGGAAAGAGGATAGCTAGAACTGGCGTCAGAAAAATGGAAGCCCATGTATGTGACCACTTAACTCTTCGCAGCACTCACTGAGTAGCGTCACTAAATAAAAGTTTTTAGAGTATCGCCACCCTTTTCTCTCATTGTTGTGTGCCGCCGGGATTTTGATTGGTCGGTCGGCACCACGTGGTATTTGTTTATATATGGGCGCGGCCATTTTGTTTCTGGACTTTTCTCTTCTCTTTCTCTCTGCAGCGCGGACGCTAGAGCGTCCGGTCACACTCTGCCCGTCACAACCGGCGGCGGTTTCGTTGGGAGAGATGGCAACACTAAAATGGCCCCCAGACGGTTCTGAATGCACGAAGTGGCGGTACTCTCAAGTGTAGCTTATTTAGTGACGCTATCACTAAGCACTCGCACACTAAGCAGCACTCACGCGTGCCAATTGTTATAAACGACAGCTGAAGTTTTGGCGGGAACGAGCGCGAGCCCTTCCGTACCGAGCAAGGAAAAATGAAATGGTGACACGTTTTCTGCGGCCGGCAGCAGCAGGCAAACGGTGTTATTCCACCAGTCAGGTATACTTCAAACGCAGTCAACGACACCAAAACGCATATTACAGACACGTGCAGGAGTACCACGGCGGTTTCAATGCCACAAAAGCCAGTCGCAGACGTCGTATCGACGCGACCGTCCGCCAGCCCAGCCGCGGAGAAAAAGAACGGGCAAAGGCACAACGATCAAGTAGTCCGACGGACACCGTTGCGTTAGAACACAAAAATGACCCATTCCTAGACAACGGGTAACGCTATCTCGCACGACTCTATTTTGAATACGCTGTACTTATTTTGAGTACGCTTTGTTTCGTGGTACGGAGCTGTGGCTCTTTAGGTAACTACGTTTTACTGCGTTGTGGCCTGTTTACCGCTCTAACCGTCGTCGCCACGGGAAGCGCAAGGCGAAAATGCGCTTTTATCCGTCTGCTGAAGCTCACCTGTAGTGCCTAGAAAATACTGGCTAGTGTGTCGAGCGGAGCGCTTCACTGTGGGACACACTAAACTTTTTTACACCCTTTTTGGCCGAAAAGGGTGTAAAAATCTTGTCCCATGGCTAACACCCTTAAAAGGTGTTCTGGCAAAAAAGGGTGTGTGGATGAAAAAAGGGTGTTGAGCTCAACACCTTTAAAAAAAGGTGTTGAGGATGCTCAACACCCTAAAAAAGGGGTGTTGAGTCTCACACCCTTTTTTTGAAGTGATGGCATGCGCAGAGGCAATGTCAAACTGCGGAGCGCGCAGCATTCAACCCAAACAGCCAATACGTACAGGTTAGAGTTGGAACACGGGATGCAAGGGATGCAAGCGGTACAGGGAGTGCATACTTACTTAGCAATACATGTGCTGTTCTTGCTTTTATACCCAGCAGAGGAAAGCCCCCAGATGGAGTCGGTGGGCTTGTCGCAAAAAACTGATATTTTAGCGCTAATTTTGGAAGTATGGATTTTACTACGAGAATATACAAATCAACACGCGGATTTGCAAAAACTTTTTAATTACGCGGTAGTTGTTCTGATCCGTAACTTATAGAATTTTATTAAATACCACACAAATCTTCCCTACCACCTCAACACCTTTCAAAAAGGGTGTTCATAATTTCAACACCCTTTTTCCCAGAAGGGTGTGAAGCTACAAATTAGGGTGTTCGAAACTAAGAAAAAGGGCGTAAAGAAAAAAAGGGTGCAAGAAAAGACCGCCAACGAAGAAAAAAGGTGGAGCGACCTCCAATTTTGGAGGCATTTTGTACCTGTTTACACGGGTGGACTGAACATTCTCTACAAGTGGGCGGGGGGGGGGTTGTACCTTACGATGTTTACAGCAATATTAATTGGCATAATTTATTACCAGTGAAGCTCTTTAAGCTTCAGGAGGTAGTTTCGGTGGCATTAGCAAAAAAATACAAAGAAAAAGAACTGGGGCACCTGTAAAGGGTGCACCACCGCAGATAAGGTATTTTAACAGTGAAGTCTGCTTTCGAGCTTGTTAGAGTGTGAGCACAAGGGGCGTATGCGTATCCGCACCTCTTACTGTACCATTTCAAAGGTACTAGTCTTTTTTGAATTCTAAAAGGTAAAAAAATTCGCGCAGCTTGCAATAGTGGTGCAAGGCTGGAGGAACAGCAACGCTGGGGGCCGACCTACCTTGTTTCTCTCTTGGATCTCCTGGAAATGGGGAGGGGGGGGGTGAAGGGGGGCATACTGGAACAGCCTTGTGAAATCCGGTTAAATTTGGCCTCATCCCTGAGCGGTCATCCTGGATTAGCAAGAACAATGTAAAGCTTAACAAACATAACAAAACTTAGCAACACCGGAAGAAACTGGGTCGACCCCCAGCTCCGCTGTTCTTTTTTTTGCAACTGAACACCTATTTCACACCATTTCAACAACCTACAGAAAGCCAAGCGTGTTGCAGTTGGTAAACATCCTTTTCGCCACACGACTAGTCTTCTTAATTTTGAAGGTTTAAATTGGTGTTTCACGTGCCAAAGCTAAACTTGGGGCATGTGGTGCACCGAATAAGGAAACGAGCGATCATTGCATAAGAGCAATTATTTTTTTTTATGTTTGGAAATTTCTTGCGAGTAGAGGAGTATATGAGGGTATGTCTTCTTTACAGTGCTATTATGCATCCGAACATGGCCTTATTCAATAAACAGCTGAACACCTTTTCCACACCCTTTCAACACCCTAAGAAAAACCAAGGGTGTTGAAGTTGATCAACACCCTTTTTTTTAAACAAAAAGGGCGTAGAGCTAGGAAAAGGGTGTTGAGACAAGAAAAAGGGTGTGAAGGCCTCCCAACACCCTTTTTCCACTTATGCTACACCCTTTTTGGCTAAAAGGGTGTAAAAAAGTTTAGTGTGGAGAGTGGCGCCATTTGCAATGAAAGCGCACCGATGCCGCCAGATGGCGCCGCATGGCGAGAGGGTGCTGCCTCAGCAGACGATGCAGTTTTTTCGCTTCGCAAGGCTTGTGGACGGTTTTTTTCTTCGCCGAGATGCACCCTTTATTGTTCTCTGTGGGTGCTTGCACATGCAAGGCATTCCGTTAGCCTCTCCCAGCAGTTTCGGGCTGACATTGAAACGGTTCTGCAGGCGCGCGCGAGCATCCGTGCCGTGTCAAATCGCGGATAGGATCCGGGTTGTTTTCCCGTGCCTGTCACTAAAACCGCTTTCTGTAACTGTAAAACCAGCTTACAATGTCAAAGTGATGCTGCAAATCGACATCGTGCTGACCGCCGCTGTGTTAAAGCGGTTACCGCCCAAAACAACATCTTTGCCGATTCAGCGGATGCTACGCGGCTTGCGGAATAGGAGCGAACCATCAGAAAAAATACAGAAGGGTGAAGCCGGCTGCAGTTATTTGCGAAAAGTATGTTCAGAGCAGTTGTACCGAGCGAATGCTTGCATAACTTCACGCATGATCCGTACGTATCACCGGCACGTTTACAACCAGCCTCCGTGGTGATGCGATATTTACGATAATCACATAATATCTAAACATATCGTGCTGGGAGTGTCAACAAAGAGAAAACCTAGAAATATTCGTGAGCGAAAGACTCCAACAAAGTGTCACAAGCGCGTTGCGTCGGATGTCGTTCATTCTCTCTCTCTCTCTCTCTCTCTCTCTCTCTCTCGATCCTCTCTCCGAGTTTGGCGCAGCGCGCGTTAATCGGTGAACCTTGAAAAATTTGGTGCCGGCAACGAATTGAAAAGGGCACCATACGCCGTGGTTACTTCTGAAGCAGCAAGGGCTGGTAGATCGGATAACGGCGTTGCGCACATGCAACGGCGGCTACGATATCCAGTGACATGGATCTTGCAACCTGTGCCAGTGGTTTTATTAGGTAACGCCTACTGTGGTGCCGAAGGCAATAACTTCGCCAACATTTTTATTGGAAAGATGCCAATGTTTGGAACGCCTTTGCTTGGTGTGCAAAGCGGTTGCCACGGTGTACCCGAACGTAGGTGCTAAACATGTGCACTCTTGAAAAAGACTGGTTAATAAAACGATGTTTCTTTGACAAATGCTGGAAAGGATGCTTCAGGAACGCAAGCTTCTTACAGAAGCACGATTTTCCAGAGAAGTCCCTTCTATTTACCAAGACCGCTGGGGAGTTTGAGGGGCCTGCTTTTTTTTCAAGCAGCAAAGCTTAGGAACAAAACATGCATCTGTTTCAGAGTCGACGAAATCAACTGACTCAGTTCACCTGCTGTGCCTGAAACTGAGGTTAGCTGAAGAGCACTACAAAGACAACCTATACTGTTGACACGGCGCTAGAGCGTACCTTCGGGAGCATGTGATGTTTGAAACCCGATAGATTTGCTGAACTACATACATGCTTTCGCGCAAGGAACATTCTCTAAATATGCCACTCTTACTCGAAGACTCACAATAAACCCCGAAAGCTGTCATCAGCTCCCTCAATAACAGAAGTGGTCTGCTGAACAAAAGCAAAAATGCAGCACTGCTCTTGCCGAGGTTGTGAACAAGGCGGCGCGGCCCGCACCCTTCCGCCCGGCAGCCCCCCTCGCGGCTGCCGGCAGCATTCATCGCTCGCAGTTCCACCCGGGAGGCTGCGGTCCGCACTCTAGTCAGTATCAGGCTTCCAATGTGCTTTCTGTGTGACGTTATTTCCGGTAGCCGTTTGCTTGGCGCTCTATCAATCTTTCATCCGAGTTACCGACGAGTGGCCGATAGCTGCGAGGCCAGTGGGGACCCATGGGATTTCCAATCATAGGAAATCGGCCTCTGCTGCTTAGGGCGCTACGCCATCAGCATCCATCAACCATCGAAATCATCGTTCCAGTTGCCGAGGCAAGAACAATACAACCAGCGCCGATCTGCACGAAGAGTGGCATGCTAGAGGTCATTGTCCCGGCAGGGTTGATTGATTGATTGTGGGGTTTAACGCGCCGACGCAATGCAGGCGATGAGGCGCGCCGTAGTGGAGGGCTCCGGATTAATTTTGACCACCTGGGGATCTTTATCGTGCGCCGAAATTTCGTACACACGGGCATTTTTGCTTTTCGCCTGTCACGGCAGGGTTGCCGTGTCCACTGTTACCACATTCTTTCCGTGAAATGCTACCTTCCCCTTGGACGTAGATAGTATTGAAAGGTTGTACGCGTGACAGCGGTCCTCAGGTTGGCAGAAAGGAGAATGTAACGGGAAAACCGGTGCGTTGTGTCAGCTTTCCCTTCCAACGGAACATAAAACAATCTTGCACTAACTATAGGGGTTGCAAACCATATGATGCAGCTAGAAAAAGCTTGGTGATAAACACGCCAAAAAGCGCAGCAATTTTGAAGGCAGCGTCTCCGGCATATATCACAATTTTCGTCTTTTTTTATTTCAAGCAAACAAAATTGCATATCTCTTACTTAGACATTCGCTGCGTGACCGGTAATTTCAATGAAACGAACAAGGTGTTGTAAGCAATGCAACTGAATAGTTTCACAACGCAGTGGATTTCTTGGCTCGCCCAACCAATGAGCAGAGAGCAGACGACAATCGCATAACACATGACAAGCTAGCGTCTTGGTGACGTGATGCGCGCGGTGACCGCATACTCTCGTTCAGTGTTGCGGAGTTACCAGTGAGTTACCAGTCCGGAATCGGAATGAATCCGGAATCATTCCACATTTTCCCGACCCCGGAATGGAATGGGAATGGAATGGCGACAATACTTGAAGGAATGGAATGGGAATGGAATTAAGCGCCTTTTGCCCGGAATGGAATGGGAATGGAATTACATGTATTTTCCCAAAATAAACCGCCCTTTTCCTTCTACGCGCTCTTTTTGTCGAAATATGCAAAAATACGCAAAAGATCCCACAAGCCCAAGTTCAAACATTAGTAAGCCGGAGCCTTGAATTTAACAATAACTCAGTACTGTTAAAATCGATTGGCTGATTACAAGCACGGTATATTTATAAGCAGCGATTCTACTACAATTAAATACAGCGCTGCTACGAAGTTCATCGCGGTTCTCCGCCTAATAAACGCGGCTCTAAGCCGTTGGTATCCGTCGTGGGGAACTACCGCAATGGCATCCCCCCCTATCTCTCCCACCGACTTCGCCTTGTGATTTTTTACCTTGGCGGCGCCTTCGCCCTGGCTGCGAGCTGTCTCCCCACGCTTCACTTTTGTTTTTTGCGTCCGGAACCGTCGGTGATCGCATCCCACCTCGCTGTCATCGGGACGCTGGCGCGGTGCTTGGGTCCACTGCGAAATTTCGCATATCAGCTTACGCCACATCTCCCTTCGCGCTCCCCCCTTCTCCCCCAGGACGTTTTGCAATACTGGCCCTCCTGTCTAGACACTCGGACGCCTTTGCCCGAAGCAGCGTCTACGAAGGCCTAAAATATTGGTTCGAGAATCCACCCGAAACAGGAGAGCCCGTGTGATAGGAACTGCGGTCACGCCTGAGCCTGCAAGCTGCACGCTGCAAGCTTTGTTCCTAAACTGTTCCGACCTAACGGAAAGCGAACGCTAGCCACTTTCACTTGCTTTCCAGACTCACAAGGGCAGTTTCCGTTGTAAATGGGACGTCAGCTGACGTGGAACGCGTGTTTTCAACGGCATCTCTTGATTGATTGATTGTAGGGTTTAACGCGCCGACGCAACGCAGGCGATGAGGCGCGCCGTATGTGGATGGCTCCGGATTAATTTTGACCTCCTGGGGATCTTTAACGTGCGCCGAAATCTCGTACACACGGGCATTTTTGCTTTTCGCCTCCATCAGAAAAGCGACCGCCACGGCCGGGAATCGAACCCGCGGCCTCGTGCCCAGCAGCGCAACGCCTTAGCCACTGAGCCACCGCGGTGGGTCCACGGCATCTCTTTTAGTGACAGACAGCGAAGCGAAACCGGCTCTCAAACACCTCTTTTAAGCAGCTCGTTTGTCAAGCGCAACACACAGGCAGGAGGCAACTGTATTAGTTTAATTTTTTTTTGGGGGGGGGGGGGGGGGTTTAGAACTGATCGTTGAAGCAGCCGCCATTTACACTTCATGTTTTCAGAACTGAACGGCGAAGCGCCTATTTGGCTCACACCATTTTGTTACGTAATTTTGATGAATGAAACCAAAATAAACTTTTTTCGACCTTTCACGGCAGCTTGAGACCTTTATTGCAGCATATAAAATTCACGAGGAGACCTAATTGCGCTGCTGAGCACGAGATCGCGGTTCGATTCCCGGCCGCGGCGGCCGCTTTCCTGATGGAGGCAAAAAGCAAAAACACCCGTGTGTACGACGTTTCGGCCTAATGTGGTAAAAATTATCCGGAGCCCTCCACTACGGCGCGCCTCATTGCCTGCGTTGCGTCGGCGCGTTAAACCCTACAATATATCAACGAGGACACCTACGCACTTTTTTCTGGCGTAGGGATTTCCACAACACTACACTGACCGGCTGCCGAACGTGTCGTTCTATTATTATCGTTGTCATTTTTTTTACATCTTTTCTTTCCGTTGATCGCCCAGACCAGAGGACACTTGGGGGAACCTTCATTGCTACTACACTGCATGCAACTCCTCAAATTAGTTATACAGGCCTCAGTTATACAATTAGTTACGCCGGCCTTGGACTCAGTTTTGCTGAGTCCAAGGCCGCAACGCATTTTCTAAGTCCTTCTTCAGTTAGCTGGAGCCAAAGGTTGCGTGGTGCTAAAGTGTGAACAATCTCACAATTTCTAAAAGAAAAAAAAACAAGACGCAGATTAGTATACGAACCAATGTACCATCCCAGTATACACTAACGAGAGAAAAAAGAATTCTCCCTGCGCATTGGTTCTCATCGAGACACCCATACAAAGATCGCGCATACTCTAAGCACAGCCTGAACTTTCGCTCTTGCGCAGTTGATGATACCTGACGCACGTAACTAAGCTTTTCGGCAAGGGCGACATTGCATACCTGCGCACACGCAAACATAGGAAGTTCTGAACCTATCTTGTGCTTTCAAGGCGTACTTTACATGCGTGAGTGCTAACGACCTGTGTGGCCCGTGATCTGTATTTGGTGCAAAGGCAGGATGAGGTGTTCGAGCGGTAATTCTTCCAACTGATACCACCAGATCTGGAGGTTCTGTTCCTGGTTAAGAAAATTATAGTTCTTATCATGCTCACGTCCGCTCCATACGCGTGTTAACTGCTTAAGGAATATAATGCCTTCTTCAACCATAATTTTGTCAGCACAAAAATAGAACATGTAGTCACGTTAGCATTAACACATTCACACTTAAACAATATTAAAACATCACAACTCGTAAAGACGTGCTGACCATGCAAATACTATAATAACTACCTGGAGAACTGCCCCTGTGGGAATTAGTAGGGTGATTGCACTGAACGAGATATGTCACAAAGCCACTATCCCTTCACCTTGGTTACGTGTTTTGCGTATTTTAGCAGTTCTTAACGCGTTTAATAACATCAGCTTAATGGTGGGTTCGTTGGTAACTTGGTAATCACCCGATAAAACGTTGAGGAATTAGAGGAATGGAATTAAACTACCCGGTAATTCCCGGAGTGGGAATGGGCGATGTTGCGGCATTCCGAGGAATTGAAAGGAATGGAATTTAGGCAACTTGTAATTCCCCGGAATGGAATTGGAATGGAATGGGGACGCCCATTCCGCAACACTGCTCTCGTTGCAAACGAACTGCGCATGCGTGCGAATTTAATTGGAACGCCGGTAGGGTGCTCCCGCGTACGGAATGGCACGCGCAACCGTGTTCGCCCCAACCGTGATCAAGGTAGTACCTTGTCAGATACGAAACTTTGAGCCTGCAACTGGCTTTTTTGCTTAGCTGAGCAGTGGTGTTGAAATGTGAAACTAGATAATTATACAGCGTGGCTTCACTGAGCAGGCGTACGTTCAACAATTCAGGCCGCACTATCAAATGCACGAATGCCAAGCACATGAGCGGAGCTTTGGAAGCGATATTGCGCCGCATGTTTCGGAGGCGAGGCGCTCCGATGTTCGTCATACTTGTCTGTTTTCGTGGAACTTTTACATTGTGCCTTCATTGCTGAAAGTTTGGCCAAGACCCTTGTCCGCTCAGAACTCCAGTACTCCACTTCGGTATGGAATTCATTATGGAATTCATTGTGGTATGAAATCCATGGAATCCAACGATTGTATTTCAAACACATTAGAATCGGTCTAGAGTTGCAGCACACACGTTATATTACCAGCGACCTTCCATGGCATCATCCATAAAGTGTAGCCCAGCTTGCCTATTGTTTCTTAACGTAGAAAATCGTTTCGCCTTGGCTTGTTTTTAAAAATTTACCACTGGAACACCAACCTTGAACGCGAGCTCTTTTCTGCGCCATCACACCTATCCTCGCGTACTAATCCCGCGCACAAAGTATGTGCATTTCGCCCGTAATAAACCTTCCTTACTCGCGAAGGAAGGAAACATTCATTAATATAGGAAAAGGCAGCTTCTGAAATTACTTCCCAGAATGCGCGTGCCATTCTGTCATCGATGGTGGGTGCAGGCCCGTTCGTTACATGGCGTTTCGTCAAGCCGGTACGCAATAGGCAGTGTGGTCACATACAAACATTATCGTAGGTCAGTTTGTCACTTGGGAAAGTTCGTCAAAGGGGCGGAAAAGCGAAGTAAGTTCGGGGTGTTTTCTTTTAGTTTTTAAGGGGTGATAAGGCAAAGCTCATTTTGGCTTGATTATACTGTGTAATGATTTTTACGTAAGAAAGTGTAATTAATAATTTTCACCCTCTTTAATTTAATAATCAGTTTTAACGCTCGTAACCAACAACCAATGAACGACAACGGAAAGGCCCATGTGAACACCTGGAAAGAAATTATTCCACTTTTTTTCATTTATTTCAAAACACAATATTCCTGGCGGACGTCCTCGACGTTACCAACTGATTGGCGTTGCTGTAGCGGCTGATCACAGCTTGAAGCCCCTTGTCGCAGTCAGCTGGCTTTATTGCAACCGTAAAAAAAGTGCTTAGCTGGGCTAGTTGGTATGGGGTCACCTTAACAGCACAGCGATTTTGATGGGGACCAAGGAAGCAGGCAAGACGACCGCTGCAAGGAAACAGACAAGACAAGACGAAGGTTTACTGACATCCTCGGTTAGGCCGTGCTCGCCCCTACTTGAGTCAGCTTCATCTCAGTGAAGGCTGCTACCTCTTCAGGTAGACCAGGAAGCTCCAAATGTTTGGTAAGCAGTAGCCCGCATTGCTCTGAATAAAAAACCATGCTCAGAGACTGAAACGTATACTTCATGCTGTTGCGATTCCGGGGTTCGGGAATTCATCTTGGTAGCGTTAATCGTGACTATAGACGTTGATCAAGAGACCGATGCTTGCTGAAGAAGTGGAGAAAAACTTTAAACATGCCTTTGCATGATCAGTACAAGTTTGGATGCCGTACCAGAGGGGTAGGCCCGTTCGTCACATGGCGTTTCGTCATAGGCCGGTTCGTAATAGACCATTTCGTCACATAGGATCATCCGTCATAGGCCGTTTGGTCACATAGGATCATTCGTCATAGGCTAGATTGTCACTTAGGAAAGTTCGTCACAGAAATGCAAAAACAAAATTCGTGGCTTTTTTTAGCCGTAAGTGGTGATGAGGCATGACTATAACTACTTTGCACACCTTGATCAGAGCAACCCCCCAAATACCTTTTAAGATAACAGAGAGAAAAAAGTGCGAACGGCGAATAGCGGGCGGCATAGGTCGTCGCAGTTGGAAAAACGCCACCACAATTTTATGTTCGCCACGTAAAAGTTTGCGCGCTTCTACTGTACCTCAAACTCTGGAGGGAGTTGTATGCCAGCCCTGCAGGAATTGGCACACTGTAAACGAAATTCGCACGTTGCTTCTGCTTTCGGATTGTGCGCCGAAGCGTGGAAACAGCAGGCATCAGGCATGCGGTGTCGTCAGTGACAGACGCAGCGGCATGTGGAGGTATTTGGTGTGGTACAATTCGGCCTTCTACTGCAAAACAAAAATCAAGAGGAGGCGCAATACTACTCGTAGAAAGATAAAAATTACAGGATCACTTCCAGAGTACTTATCTGCCATCCTCTTCATGTCATATCGAACTCGCAGAGCGTTCAGTTCGCTTGGGTCTCCCGCATGCGTATGTTCGCAAGAAATGGCTAGGATACGACTTGTGGCAAGATCAGTCGTTTCTTTCGCTTTACAAAGGCCTCTTTGCCGGCAGGTCCAATAGAGCGTAGATTCATTGACTTTGATACGAGTATATGAATACCCATGATGTAAAAGCATCGCACCCCCTCTCGTAGTGCCTATTACTTCCATGTCGAAATAAAGAAGAAAATCATGAGCAAACACACCTCTTTTATACCGCGCAGACACCTACCCAATCCTTTCTCAGAAGCATGTGGAGCTAAAAAGTTTTTTACTATAGCTTTCCTTACCCTTTCCTTTAGAAAAGGAAAGGTCAACCCACTAACTGGGAAAAGGTCAACCTGGTGCGAATTACCAGATTTGAAGCCGTTCATCCCTCCTCCCCCCACACTGATTCCCTCTTCACGACATCTGAAAAATGACACTTACAGACGAAATTTCCAAGAACGAGAAAGGTCGGTGCTACCCCTTTCCCTGTTACGGGACCACTTCGAACCAGATGCCTGGCCCGCCTTCCAAGAACTTTGTTGGGCTACGTCCCTGACTAACTTTTCTCTCTTGGGTTGTTGAACTCGTATCTATAATCTTGTCCGAACACGTCACCCTACTTGCCCACTCTGGCTTGCATTCTTTGTTGAGCTTTGGTAGATGTACGGCTCAAAGTAAAAAAAAAACTAACTAAACCAGTGCCTCGCTTCTATTTTTCGAGTCGGAAAAAAAACATGTGGACATTCATTTTGTGCATCTGTGACCAACTTTCCTAAGTGACGAACTGGCCTATGACGAATGATCCCATGTGACCAAACGGCCTATTACGAACCGGCTTTTGACGAAAGAACCTATGTAACCAAACGGCCTATTACGAACCGGCCTATGACGAAGCGTCATGTGACGAACGGGCCGTATCCCCTGTGCCAGCAGCAACACTCAGCGGCTCGCAACACCGCCTTTTGGTCAAGCAAAAGTCCCTACAATCGTCCTAGGGAATTCACCTCCCAAATGTCTGGTCCAATCACAGACCCACAATCCCACGCACATCGGCACCGACGTCGCGCGAAGCAGTTCTGGTTTCTTTCCCACCAGGGAGAGGAGACGATGGCGCCGCCGGTACGAGAAGACCCTTTTTTCCAAGTACGAGGCTCGCTTAGGGGGCTTGAGTCACGATGCTCGCCGATGACCGCTCAAGTCGTCTCCTGTGATTTCATCAAAATCGCCCGGACGGGGATGGCTCAGGGAGGCGCGTGCCAGTCCTCGCCTGCTGGTTTCCTCTCTGTCACTGAGAGTTGAAGGGGCTCGGTTGACGCAGGGTTGATGAACCGGTGTATTCAATGCGGATTGACACGTGGCACGGGCCGATACCGACGAACGTGGAATTAGCGCCTAGGTCCGTGCTTGGGAGCGCTTTGTCCGCAGCTGGTCATAACAGCTCCTCCGCCGCTCAAAACTCGCGCACGTAGTGGAGGGTAATACAGGAGAGTTTGTTGCTGGGCTAGTTGGGGCATTTTAAGTTTAGAAGGAACCAGCTGAACATGGAAACAAGGGACTAAATGTTAAAAGTGCCAGCATTGTCCCTGTCAGTTTTTGTTAACATGTAGTGGAGGGGTTCGACACCGCTTCACGCAGAGCCGAGGCCTGGATCCGGAAAATTTCTGCAGCTGGTTCTCCAGGCTGCACCATGGGTCGACGTTCTGGCTTTGGTGGGTGGGGGCTGTCAGGAGTTTCGCACAGAAAAAAACTTGTGAGACTCTTCAACAAACAGCCAGCAAGCACTGAGAACTTCCACAATGAAATCTACCAGGCTCTAGGTTGAACACATTAAAAACTTTGATCTCACAAGGAAGGCAAGAGTTAGCCGTGTTAAGGCCTCATGGATCAAAACTCGCCGACAAATTTTGAGGCGGTGAATTTGGCGCAGATATATTGTACTATGGGCTACTACAAAAGAGTAGACATATCAATCTCAATTACTGCAGCTGGCACACTCCTGAAAGCAGCGACTCGAGCCATCGCCATTGCAGTTCAATTTACATCTTTTGTAACGCACTTCGAATGAAAATTGCTGGAGAGCAAGGCTACAGCGCAGAAGACGTCCATTTTTGCCCGAAATATTCTTCAACCAAGTGAGGGGGCAATGGTCAGTTTCCACGATGGTCTTCGAGCCGGACGCATGGCAAGAAAGTTTCTGAACTGGCGAAACTAAACAAGCGCACTCCTTTTCTGAAGCGCTGTACGCATCTTCTTTGCATGTGAGTTTTTTACTCGCGAACTAGATATGGTGCTCGTTTCCCTGATCGTCCTTGTGGCACCGTACGGCACCCATTCGCGGGTTGCTAGCATCGCACTGGATGATGAACTCTCTAGAGTAATCCGGGGATCGGAGAACCGGATCACTCAGTAGGGCACCCTTCAACGCCTGAAACGCTTGTTCACGGGTACCATCCCTGGCTACGCGTTCGGGTTCTATTTTGTGCAGACCATCAGTGAGCGGACTCGCCAGCTCGGAAAACCCCCCTATATACTGACGGTAGTATCTTACATCCGAAAAATGTTCTTGTGTCAGTTTTTGTGGTAGGATGGGGATAACCAGAAAATGCGAGCAGCTTGATCTTCTGAGGGCCGGCGGAGTCTGCTTCACACTACATGACCCAAGTAGCTCACTTCACGGTAGCCAAGCTGACACTTTCAGGTTCTACAGTAAGGCCAGCTTATTGCAGTCACGTTAAGACCGTGTTAATACGGGCTTATTGGTACATACTTAGTTTGATAACAGCGCTAGGACAGGACACAGAAAACGCGACACGAGACTGGGTGCCCAGTCTCGTGTCGTCTTCCCTGTGTCCTGTCCTAGCGCTGTTATCAAACTAAGCACGTTAAGACCCTTCTCAAGTGCTCCAGGTGTTCTTCCCAACTATTGGAAACAACACCACGTCGTCCAAGTATGGCACTGCGAAGTCGTCCATGCCCCTGAGCACCTTACTCATCAAACTAGAGAAACAAAAGGTAGCGTTTTTCAGTCCGAAGCTCAGGACCATAGGGGTGAACATGCCAAACGGCTCAATAAAGGCGGCGTAGCGCTGAGCTCTCTCCGAAAGGGGTACCTGCTAGTAGCCGCATACCAGGTCTGAGGTCGATATGTAGCCAGCGGCACTCACCTTCCCTATTCTCTCGTTAAAGGAGCCATGAAGAGAAAACAAAAGTTTGTTTTATTCGAACGATTAGGTGTTTCATAGTACCCCAAGCGCTTTCCCGGAAGCAAATGATGCTTTATTCACTGAGAAATAAGGCAATTTAAGCCAAAATTTTAAATCTCCCGCTAAAATTGAACATTCCGTGACGTGTACAATGGAGTCATAGAGCCGGTCCATGAAACAGATACTTAGTATGTCGACTCCATATAGCACCCACACGCGGGAGTCGATCGAGACGGCGGCCATTTTAAAAATACTAGTAAAACCTAGTGCACCCGCAGCCCTAGTCATGGAATCGCCTGATCCCGAGAACAAAACTCTCGCCGAGGAGCTCGGGCTTGCATTTAACAACCTCACACCACAAAAACGCTCAATGCTTCTAAGTGCACGAGCGGCAAGAGTTGTGGGATACGCGGTGGACGGGAAAGCGACCATTCCGCGATAGCCACAACAGACGAACGCCCAGCCGTCGGCACCGCTGCCTCGTCAGCCCCGTCGCGACGGACGAATATAGACTGGTACGTATGTGCCGTATTTTGATTACGGTTAATAATAGTTCAATTTCAGTAGCAGTATCACTTATGCCAGTTGGCCGGTGTCGTGTATGGAAAGCCGTTCGAAAGTACTCGAACAAACTGAAGTTTTCAGTGGTTGTAAACTGGAAACGAGCTCGTAACGACAGCAGCAAGCCAACACCATTCGAAACTTACGCGACGACTGGCACTATCTCGTCGCTTCTTGCTGTTCCTTACTCCCCTCGTTTCTATTTTTACCTTTGCTGGTTGGCGATATGACGGCCAACCTCCTGTGAAGGGATTACGATACGAAGCAAGGTCGCGGCTGTGCGTGCTGGAACGGTTCGTTGGCCCCGAAGAGCCTCGAACCCGAAAATTCGTCTGCGCGACGGCGAGATGTCGAGCTCGGCCGGCGCTAGTTTCGTATGCATTGGCGCACACGCTTGCGAGTTCGTTCGGACCTTCAACCGTTTACTCCACCGTTCTTTGTCATAAAAAGAATGTGCAGTATGTTTCACGGGCATTTAGCTCGCTACGCAAACTGTAAGCCCTGCCTAACATGCGTTTGCTATTGCCGGCCTCCGCCAATCGCAGAGCATTCCCAAGTGACATCACAGGTTCTGTTGCGGAAAATGAGCTGGTGGGTCGCATGGTAATTTCCTTTTTTCCTAATTATGTAGCTTATTTGAGCGAAGCTTGCGTTATAAGTGGTGTCGTTATGGTTCTAACGAGGCAATCTTTCGAATGAATCAAACTTGTGTTTTCTCTTCATGGCTCCTTTAATGTTTGGGATTGGGAAAACTTGATCATCTGTCACCGCGTTCTACTTTCAGTAGTCAATACACGACCTAGGATCTCTCCCTGGCACTTCTACAATGATCGCAGGAGGGCAATAGTCGCTTTCGCTCTCCTTGATCACCCCCAGTCCTTGCATTCTCTTTACCTCCTCCTCTAGGATGGCCAGTCGCTTCGGAGGCATCCTGTATGGCTTAGAGTTGATGGGGTTAGTGTTTGTTACTTCTATGTCATGCGTCACAAGGCTAGTTCTTCCCGGACCCTTCGAAAACAAACACCTGAACTAATGGATCACGCCATCGAGGCTCTCTATCTGCGTCGTATCGAGAAGTTCGGCCTGAGTGGTCAACTTTTCGATATCCTCTGTAGAAAAATCGTGTGGATCGATTTCCAGTTCCGGGATCTCTACGGATATCTCTTCCGGCATGTTGAGGGTGAGGTTGAATAAAGACTTGCGTTGGCGGTATGGTTTAGGAAGGTTGGCGTGACAAATTTTGCACACCTTCTTTTAGATGCGACTGCATCTCATTCACTCGCCTTGTCCCTCCATACGGCGTTGTTGTCTGTCCACACCCCTCCCCCTACACTATAAAAAATAATAGTTAGCGGCGCCCGGTTTCGATCCCACGACCCTCTGGGCGGAACGCGAGGTACATGGTGCTCTTCCCACTGCGCCACAAAACCGAGACAGAATCAAATGCTACAAAGCTCCTTATATCCTTGACTCATTCAAACTACGTCAAGATGCTACAGATACAACGCATGATGGGGCAATGATTAACACATGCAATAAAAGAAAAGAAGCTCCCACTTACAGCAACAATGATGGAGTAAAGGTCGTTGCGACAGCGAAGCCCCAAGCATACCACTTAGAGAGATTGACCAAGATTGGCCAATAAAACATAATAATAATCATAAACATAATAATCATACGCGTTCCCGACACGTTTCACGCGATTTCAGAATCAATCCAACGGAAACACCAAGTGAACCCCACGATGTGTCGCATCTACACAGGGTTCCCCTCGCGGGGAGGTGGGCTCAATTTTTGCCGTGTAGCTGAACCACATAGTTCGTAGCGGACAACTTCTGCAAAACTAGAACTGGGCCCTCCCATTGAATTTCTAGTTTATTCACCCGTGGTGGCTTAAGAACCATGACTTGGCCATTTGGGTTGGAAGACCTCTCTGTTGCACTGCGTTCGTAGTACGCTTTTGAGTTTTTTCTAGAGGCTTTCATTCTCTCTTCCGCGAGTTTCTCTGCCTTGTTTAGTCCTTCCAAGAGCTTTAGTACGTATTCCACGAATGACTCGCCGCGGTGGCTCAGTGGCTAAGTTGTTGAGCTGCTGAGCACGATGTCGCGGGTTCGATTCGCGGCCGCGGCGGCCGCTTTTATAATGAAGGGGAAAAGCAAAACGCCCGTGTGTACGAGATGTCGGCACACGTTAAAGATCCCCAGGTGGTCAAGATCAATCCGTAGCCCTCCACTACGGCGCGCCTCATCGCCTGCGTTGCGTCGGCGAGTTAAACCCCACAATCAATCAATCACGTATTCCACGAATGTAGGGTTTTCTCCCAGACCTTTCCACACTTCTCTTAGCATGAGCCATTATTTTACACGTTCATTTAAAATAGGAACGAAAGCTCGTTCTTCGTTCCTTCCCAATTTTGAAACGAGTTCCCGTTATAAGTTGCTTTATTTCGAAACGAACGCGTTCCAGTTTCAGGTAAAAAATTAGAACGTATCGTTACTTTAACGTTATATTCAATTTTTTTAATTAAAATTTAGGGTCTGATAATCCTGAGACAAAAAAAGAGTTCGAATTTTAAAACTATCATAGAACTACGTATAATATACGAATATGAACACCGCCTGCAGCAGATTATCTGGAGATAAAAATAATCCAAAGAGCGCTCCCTGACAATTTTTTTAGGAAGCACCGGACAAACTCGAGACATGTCCAACTGCGTTTTGGTGCTCGTCTATTATAGGTGCAACACATATAATCGACGCAGTATGGTTCCTGCGCGTCAGATGTGCAAATACACAGTTACTCACATGCAGTAAGATAATTAAATTTCTTGCATTAGAAACCGCGTCGAAAGCAACAAGACATAGATCTTTAATGAAGGCTGATTCAATATTACAGTTTATTTAAAATACTTTACAAGACCCTTTGCAGGATTTGATTGAGGGGGTTACAAAAATGAAGCATTGCGGATCATACAGCACAAATTTGTGGGTAAGAAAACACAGAACAAGTAATGATTACGAGGTTGGCAATACAAGTTTAAGTCGGAAGATGATAACAAGAAGAAAAAATTATTCAACAGTGTAGTCACATAAGAAACATATCCACAAGAATTACAAAGTATACCGAACGCAATGAGGGTAGTACATAAAGGAAACAACCAAAGATAGCCAAATATGTGGACGCGGCGCACAAAAAAGCTGCTGTGGGTAGGAATACGCATAAGGACAAACGTAGCCCTAATCATATGCGGTATAAAAAATGTAGCCGGACACAAAGTGCGACATTAAAAAGCAAAATAAACAACAATAGATACAAAATAATACAAATGATATTACACATAATACAAAATAAATACAAATACACACTAAAACACAGGCTGTGGTAGAGAAACGACCGATGCTTTGGTTCATCAAGCAGTAAAATATTAAGTACACAACAAAGCTACAGGACTTGCAGATGAGAAAAAAATATAGGCTGAATGAAAACATCTGAAAACAATTACTGGGAAAAAATGCCGGAATACATAGTCGAAACTTTGTCGAAACTCAGCAAGAGTTGAACCTCTATGTTTGAGTCAGTCCGATGAACCCGTTTTTTTGTCAGCACTTCGTTGGCAATGCTAAGGAGCCGTTCCACGGAAGCACTTGAGGGTACTGATGTGTTGTGCTTGAGGAAGAGTTGGTGCAATCCCTCGAAGTTTTTTATCCTCGACAGAGGGTACTCAACTGGTACCAGCAGGTACCGCGACAGCTCGTCGTGCCCCTTGGCTTGAAGCGTTAGGTGTTAGGTAGTTCTGCCTACCGAGGGGGGTTCAGGCAACGGCCTCGTCAAAACATCACGCACAGAACATTGCAAGAGCAACAATTGCGCTTTACTCAAGCAGTGGAAAATGAAATATAAATGGAACAGGGGATACAATCAACCAAGCACATAACAAAAGCACTTCAGGGTCCCAAGGCTTACGGTACGGCGGGACGAACGGCGGGCCTTGCTGACGTGCGTCTTCTTCGAGGTGGCTGACGGCGGTGGCTTCTCTCTTGTCACCGGCGGCGCTCCCGGCCGGCAACTCCCCCCGCTACCAAGCACCGCTGCCCTTATCTAGCGTGCCCAAAGATGTGCCACGCCCCCCCTCCATCGCACAGTCTTTCTGCCGTGTGTTCCCAGATGGCAGGAGAGGTGGCGCGCGGCAGTTTGAAACGGCCTAACGTGGGCGCTCACAGGGGAGAATCCCCACACTCCCCCCCCCCCCCCCCTTGGAAAAAAAAAGTTCTTGGTTCTTTGCTACACGAAGAGAGAGAAAAAAAAAATAAACGAAAGAAAATGGAGGAAAAAAAATGTCCGAGACTCGTTTACACACAGTCCTCGGAGTCCAGGATTGCGTCCATTGCTTGGCGCCGCTGGTCTGGGCGCAACCGCCGCAACATTGCCAAGGCTTCTTCCAGGGCGTCCTGGCTGTTGTTGCCCTCCGGGCGGTTGGCGCGCAAGGCTCTTGAACGCTCTCTGTGGAGAGCCCCAGCACGGTGGTGACGCCAGCTGATTTCCGGCACTTGGCACACTTCACACAGCGCAGCCAGTTCTTCCTGGGTGTATACCGGCCGTGGTTCTACCGGGTGACGTTCTGCGATTGTGAGCCCCTGAAAGGGGGCCGGGACGGAGGTGCGCGGCGTGCCGACGAGCACTTGAGGCTGGTCGGACCACTCGAGACGAGAGTGCCAGCCCACCGGGTGGCCCGAAGGTGACAGCACCGTCCACGTGGCCACCTCTTCCGTAGGTCGTGCTGGACGGTACGGTGGCGGGAACGGGCGGCGCCGTGAACCCTGGGGCGGGGCCGAGCGTTCGGGTTGCCGACGGTGGTAGGGGCGGGCCCGACTGCTGTTCCGAGACATCTTCTGCAGGCAAAAGCAAAGAAAACACAAATGAGCCAGTAGTTAGTAACGCATGCGCAGATTGTATCGTGGTGACGGGGAATACTGATGTGTCGCGCGCTTTCCGCGGCAGTCTTCTCGCTGATTCCCGTTGGCTGTATCCTCGCGCGAAAAATACCGCTTTAGTTCGGACACGTGCACCGGACCGTACGATGCACCTGTGGAAGAGTTTTTCAGCACATATGACAGGTTAGACTTACCCACCACGGTGTACGGGCCATCCCACCTGTGTGCAAGTGAGGCGGTGAAGCCCTTCGACGCATCACTAAGTGGATGTGTTCGCTTCAACACAAGATCACCCATAGAAAATTGTACGTCCCGTCGGCGCTTGTCGTACTGGGACGTCTGGTCGAGTCGGGAGATGTCGAGATGTTCGCGGGCCTCCCGGACGGACTCTGTTAGCCGCTTGCGAAGGTCAGCCGCGAATGTCGCGGGGGATTTATCAGTGCGATTCTGCGTGGGTTGGAGCGAAGTGTCGAGAGGAAACTTGAGGTCATTGCCAAAATTCAGTTGCGCTGCAGTGAAACCGGTAGATCTGTTAATCGTTGTCCGCGTTGCGAAGCCCATCTCGGAAAGCTTGTTGTCCCAGTCCTTGTGACGGCCAGTGTGAGCAATGAGCATCGATTTAAGGTTTCGGTTGACCCGTTCCGTAATGTTCGCTTGCGGGTGGTAAGCCGAGGTGCGGGTGTGACGTATTCCCAAGGCGTGGCAAGAATCTCGGAAAACCTTACTGGTGAAATACGTCGCGTTGTCCGTGATTAACTGCGAGGGGAAACCAAACCTCGTGAACACTTCCAGGAGGCATTCCCACACCTTTTGAGAGGTTAGCTTCCGCAAAGGAAACAACTCGACCCACTTTGAGAAGTGGTCTGTAATTACCAACAAGAACTGGTTGCCTCGAGGACTTCGAGGAAACGGCCCCATCACGTCGCATGCAACGATTTGCCACGGCGAGGTGCTATGGACGGATGTCATTGTTCCAAGCGGCAGGCCTCCACGTGGTTTGGTCTTCTGGCATATGGGGCAGGAGCGAGCGTACCGAAGTACATCTTGTCGCATTCCCGGCCAAGTTGCTGTGCGACATAACTTTTCATATGTTTTTTGCCCAGACGAGTGACCCGCCAGAGCGGAGTCATGGTAGTAGCCGATGAACAACTTACGCAACTTGCGGGGAACGACAACTCGGAAAGGAGTTTGTGTTGAGTCGTCGTCTGCCTGGGGAATGTATCGCAGCAGAATACCATGATTTCCAAGCAAGTAGCTGTCAACCTCGTCGTTCCGGGAAGCTTCTGGAGAGTCTGTTGTCGAGAGCTTGTCGATGACTTTGCGACATAGACCATCGCTCCGCTGTGCCGCAACCAAGTCCTGCTGGCTCACCAACGATCCCCAACGGTCGTTCGTGGGGGCCTGCACTGCTGCAACCACCATACTTTCTTCGTTTTCCACCTGTGTATCAGTAAAAAGGGGAGTGCGTGACAGCGCGTCAGCAACTGTATTAGTGGTGCCTTTCTTGTATTCGATGGAGTAGTCATAACGTTGCAGCGCGAGTGCCCAACGAGCGAGTCGTCCTGCTGGGTTTTGAAGCCTCTGAAGCCAGGAGAGAGCTTGGTGGTCAGTCTGAATGGTGAAGCATGCTCCGTCTAGAAACATGTCAAATTTTTTCAGCGCGAACACAATCGCAAGGCATTCCTTTTCGGTGACGGAATAATTGCGTTCGGCTGGCGTCAGAGTGTGACTGGCGAAAGCCACTGGTCTCAACACTTGATCCCACTCTTGCAGAAGTACCGCCCCCAAGCCGAATTCACTGGCGTCTGTTTGTACCACAAACGGCTTGTTTAGGTTAGGGAGTTGCAAAGACGCATTTTCTGCTAATGCTGTCAGCAAGGTTTGAAAAGCGGTCTGTTGTTCGGACGCCCAACACCACTTCTTGCCTTTGCGAAGTAGTTCATTGACTAACAACTGTTGTTAGTCCAGCGGTGTTGTGTGTGTGCCTCCTCCTCTTGTCCTGCGTTCTGCTCGCTGGTTTCCCCTTTTCTGAACATTATGAACCAACTAGCCCAGCAATTCACTCTCTTGAACTAGTTCATTGAGCGGTACAGAGATGTTCGCGCACTGGGGAATGAACTGGCGATAAAACGCAATCATGCCAAGAAACCGTTGCAAGCTTTTGACGTCGCTCGGCGGCGGGTATTGGAGTATGGCTTGCAGTTTCTCTGGATTTGGTCGCAGAACGCCCTTGTCAACAACAAATCCGAGTAAGTTGATTTTTTCCCCGGCCAGCTGTACTTTGCCGGGATGTATAGTCAGCCCGGCTGCGCGCATGCGCTGTAGCACTATCTGCAAATGTTCCACATGTTCCTCGAACGAGCGTGAAAAGACAGTGACGTCGTCGAGATAACACAAAGCGAATTCGTGTTTCGCGTCACCCAGAACAATGTCCATCATCCTTTGATATGAACTGGGGCTATTGCTTAGACCGAAAGGCATACGCACGAATTCAAACAACCCTCGGTGACATGTAAACGCGGTCTTCGGTACATCGTCTGGGTGCATTTCTATTTGTAAATAGCCACGTGAACA
This sequence comes from Haemaphysalis longicornis, assembly GCF_048455015.1. Taxonomy (NCBI): domain Eukaryota; kingdom Metazoa; phylum Arthropoda; class Arachnida; order Ixodida; family Ixodidae; genus Haemaphysalis; species Haemaphysalis longicornis. The sequence goes on along the minus strand of NW_027526203.1, from coordinate 151,823,895 downwards.
ATCCAAGGTCGTGAAATACTTCGCGCCTGCCACGGCATACGTTATTTCGGTCACCGACGGGAACGGATAGGCATCTCGTTCCGTCATGGCATTCAGTTTTCGGTAGTCGACACAGATTCGCATAGATCCATCTTTCTTACCGACTGGGACGACGGGGAACGCCCAAGGACTCTTTGATGGACGAATGACGCTGGTGTCGAGCATCTCGTCCAAGGCTTTGTCGAAAAGCGCTCTCTTGGGGGCGTTCATTGGTCGTGGGCTGCATCGCCATGGTTTTGCGTTCCCAGTGTCGATTCGATGCTGCAAGACATCCGTTTTTCCTGGTTTTTCCGTGAACATGTCCGCATACTGGCGCAGGAGGTCTTCGAGCTGTTTGCGCTGAGACGACGTTCCTTTGAAATTCTGCAGCTCCTGTAACAGGTCTGCCGGCAGGCTTTCAGTCGACAAAGCAGCGCGAGACCTGCAGGGTAACGGGGGACCCGCCGAGGTCCCAAACGGGAAAAAACCTGGGTCGTCGCCAAGGTAGTACCCGCCAGCTCTGATGTCCAACCGCATAGCAACATCTGCGATAAAATCTGTGCCTAGGATCATGGCAACCGACAAGCCCTTGAGATACAAAAACCTTTGTCTCTTAGCGCGGGAGCTAACCGATATGCGTAACCGAACAGCGTTTGTGCTCTCCGCGGCCGCGCTCGACGCCATCCTAAGCATAACTTCGGTATGGCGAAATTTTACCCGCTTTGCCTTGCAGTGTTCGAAAAGCATATCGCCGATAAGGGAAACTGTGGAACCGGTATCAAGGAGTGCAGTTAAGATCTTGCCGAGCACTTTGACACGAATGGTTGGTGACACTAGCTTGGGGGGATACTGCATGCGATCCACCGAAGGCACAAGAAACGATTTACCAGGTGTGTTGGCCCGCTGCGACTCGCTGCCTGGCTTCAGCGACGCCGGGACGTGAAGTTTCCCGAACGCGGAAATCTGTCCTCGGTGGCGGGCCCCTGCTGACGGGCCTGGTTGCGTTCGTACCACATTCGTCCGCCGGATGGCTCGTCTTCGTGTGGGACCGGGCGGCCCACGGCCCCGTAGCCCACGTTGGCTGGGACCGGGTGGCCCACGGCCCCGTAGCCCACGTTGTCTGGGACCGGGTGGCCCACGGCCCCGTAGCCCACGTTGTCTGGGACCGGGTGGCCCACGGCCCCGTAGCCCACGTTGGCTGGGACCGGGTGGCCCACGGCCCCGTAGCCCGCGTTGGCTGGAGTGCGGTCACGGTATCGGTTCTGCGGCCGCCTTCTTGGTGCAAATTCGCCCGGATCCAAAGCCCGGTGTGTCGCGGACTGCGGCGCCCACGACTGGAAAGCGCCAGGCCCGTTCCAGGCACAGCTGGGCTCCAAGGATTGGCTCGGCGTTGGCGGTGGTGCATACTGCAATTTGGCGAGCAGGCACTCCTGAATAGCGCGCGCGTTCGAAGCAACTGCATTCAAATCCGCGTACGTTTGAGCATACAAATACGGCTGGAACCGAGGATGGCACTGCCGTAACACACGGGCAACTTGCTCAGCTGAAGTGGTCTCTGGGGCCGCTCTCCTGTATAGTTCCTGCATAGCGCGTACATACTCTAACTGGCTTTCGTTAGGGTGTTGCGTCCTGAGATCTAACTCACGGAGAAGGTGAGTCTCGTATCCAGGCGGAAGGAACTCAGTCCGAAAGCTTACCACAAAGGTGGCCCACGACGCAAACGGGGACTGCAGGCGCCACCAGCAGGCTGCAGGCCCTTGGAAAACCAGTGGCAATAGCCTGGTTAGCATATGAGTGTCCGACGCTCCGACGGCGGCCTTGTAGACATCGAGCTTGTCAAGGAAATCCGCGACGGACAGACGGTCGTCATAGCCGCGGTAGGTTGGGATGTCAGGCTGAAGACGGGGCGCCGGGTCTTGTAGAGTGCCCAGGTGTTGCGTAAGAGCTTGACATAAGCCGGCCACTGTGGTGAGAGCTTCGCTGAAGGCGGTGTCGGGGGCCGTGGCCCCGACGACTGTTCCCGAACGAAGTTCCTTTCCGTCGGCAGCGGACTTCATTGCTGGACGCCAACGAAACTCCGAGAACCAACGACGCACCAGCACAAAGTCAACTGCGGGTAATGCTTATCAGTTGCGGCGCTCGCCGGAAAACTGGACATTCGGTGCCGCGGAAAAGAAAGCTGGGTAGTGCGCAGGCTCGTTGAAAAGAAATGAAGTCGGGCGTAAGAGCAACAACATTATACCCGGCTTTCAGCAGCAAAATACATTTCGCTAAGCTGAAGTGCTAAGTTCCAGAAACAGCTGCCACTTGCAAACAAATGCACGAAAGTTTTAGTCGCAATTTGCTCCTGTGCGTAAGCGTCTTGCTGACAAAGGACTGTGCTAGCCTAAATACACGTTGGGCGCCACTGTAGGTAGTTCTGCCTACCGAGGGGGGTTCAGGCAACGGCCTCGTCAAAACATCACGCACAGAACATTGCAAGAGGAACAATTGCGCTTTACTCAAGCAGTGGAAAATGAAATATAAATGGAACAGGGGATACAATCAACCAAGCACATAACAAAAGCACTTCAGGGTCCCAGGGCTTACGGTACGGCGGGACGAACGGCGGGCCTTGCTGACGTGCGTCTTCTTCGAGGTGGCTGACGGCGGTGGCTTGTCTCTTGTCACCGGCGGCGCTCCCGGCCGGCAACTCCCCCCGCTACCAAGCACCGCTGCCCTTATCTAGCGTGCCCAAAGATGTGCCACGCCCCCCCTCCTTCGCACAGTCTTTCTGCCGTGTGTTCCCAGATGGCAGGAGAGGTGGCGCGCGGCAGTTTGAAACGGCCTAACGTGGGCGCTCACAGGGGAGAATCCCCACAGTGTTAAAAAGTAAGAATAGCTCGCGCGTGGACGAGGTGGCAAAATCTGCGCTGGATGGCTTGGTCACCGCAGCCAGCTCTGTCTCGATGTCGTTGGTCACCTTGTCTCGCATTGAACTGTCGGGCATCTATGATAACTAAAACCTTGGAAGTAGGCAACTGGCGACAACGAGCTCGCGCTTTCCTTTGAGGTGTCCAAACCTGGAATCTCCAACAATTCATTAGAAAAGAAGCATATTCAATTCAAGATGCTGACATCGCTTACCTCTTTTCGATCCCGTTGAGAACTGCACTTGCCAGAGGGTTACAATATGTCAGTCCTTTCATATCCTCGTAGTTCCTTCGCTTCTCCAGGATGAACAGGGTGAGAAGAAGGTAACCAATGAACATGTGTGCCTGTCACTGAAGTACGTCCAGCACGCAAAAGAGTGGCTTCATGACCTGTGAATGACACGAAGTATTGTGCTTCGTTAACCACGGGTTTATTGACCACGCGTCGGCCTGGGGGATCGCGATGTTTCACGTTTCTCGTTACGTGTCGTATTTATTTAAACACCGTTTTGCGTAAACATCACTGAAAGCTTTGCTGTACGTCGTTTCCCACCTATGCGTGGAATGCACATATTTTTTCCTCCCACAATTTTCCCGCTTAGTATATTCCAATAAACGTTCTCTCTATCTCCCTCTCTCTCTCTCAGCTTATCTGGCAGACCAACCTCGTTTCACTCGCGCCGTTCTCCCGTGGTTTTCTGCTGGCATACAATTTGATCTCTGGCTCTGCGTTGTGGGCGCCGAAGCCGTCGCAGCTGCCGTGAAGCGCTCAGCTATATTTTTGGAATTTTTGGCGTGCTTGTAACTCACAGCTTTATACCTCGCCGATTTCAAGCAATCATTAACTTACATTGCAGTATTCCTCCATGCATTTGTATTCCGCAGGCCTTTGAAGGTCCTGCAGTTTCATGGTGCAGTCAGTCAAGGTCTTTTCCTTCGTTGTGCAGCTTAAGCAGATGCTCTATGGCATCATAAAGTGAATTCCACCTCGTTTGAACTGGTCGTCGTAGGTAGACTCCGCAGTGACTTTGATCACGTCGGCTGAGACGTTGGACTGACCTTGCTTGCTCCGCAGGGCAGAACACTTCCTGAACACAGATTTCGCGATTCGCGAATACTGGGTGTCGCTTTCAGTGACAGCGGAGTCTGATTATGCAACCAAGCTCAGAGTATGAGCTGCGCATCTAATGTGCGGAGGAAGCACGAAATCAGATCCGTCCGACGAATTCAAAATGCCTGTCAGTTCCACTGGTCAGATTTTACTTTCATCGTCTGTTTCATGGTCCCATTTTTGCCGAACACCCTTAAAGGCATAAAAAAATACGAACGTTAATAATGCAACAACACTACAAGTGTCTCAACGTTTCCATCATAATTTTTTGCTTGGAGATTTACCTGAACGCTTTAACGAAGTTCGACTTCTTGTCGGTTACTACGGTGGTTACCATACTCTTGATGCTGTATTCTGCAAACACCGAAGACAACACCTCTGCCAGCTTATCATAAGTTGCGTGGCCGATGACACGTCTGAACGCGAGCACGGCAGTTTTTCTCTCGAGAGTGCTCGGATTTAGCCGCAAGGCAACAATGCCAATGAAGCTCCTGCAAAAATAAATGAGTAGACAAACAAATATAGGCTTCAGACAGTACTGTATAACGCCCAAGTAATGAACCGCCGTGGTAGTCAAATCTCAATATAACGAATTACGCGGGACCGTTAAAAATCGTTCGTTATTTTGAAATATCGTCCTAATGTAAAACTTGGGGTTAAAAGCCAGTGCCCTAACCTAGGAATGAGAATGACGCACGTAAGCAGTAGATTCATGTGGAGACAGCCAAACTCTCAAATAAAATGTTGCACTCACTTCAAAGCTGCTTTATTTGAAGAAATCAGTTATTTTCTTTTCGCACGTGCAGCACGCTAGACTGAATATGAATGCCTCTGCATATTCCACATTGCACAATATCTCATCAGTTACGTCATTGCACTGAGCAATGAAAGTGCCGAATTTGATCATGCGCAATAAAACAATATTGTTCGTTGCAATCTCATCTTCTTCTGTATTCGGTGAACCACAGTCGTAACCCTTCGCGTCGTTGTCGTTCGAAGATTGTGATGATATTGGTATCATTGTTAACAGGACTATGCAGTCTTCCTAATAAACCCAACCTGTATTTTGCCTTCATGGCTCCTTTAAGACCACTAAGTCGGTAAGTTGGGCGAGTTGGTTACTGACTAAGGAAATCATCGCACTAGCAAACACTAAACAGAAACAGAGGTAAAAGAGGCGACGAAACACACGCTAGAACTTCAACTCAGTTTATGCAACAGAAACACCAAAAGGCTATATGTACATGAAGCCTGGAAAGGGTAAAAAGCAGTGAACACAAACCAAATAAAATAAACTAGTATCGCACTCGTCACACTTGCTCATATAACAGAGCCACCTCACAGTGCCCGCCAATATCACTCGGCGTAAATTAGACTTACACATGTGTTCGGCTATCACCCCTCACCCGTGCACAACCTGCTCCCCTTCTCCAAAAAACCGATTTCCTTTTCAGTCAGTGCCAAGGATGGTGAACTGATGCACCTGTCCCTTTCTCTGTTTATCATGAAGGCCTCAAAAATTTCTCGTTCTATCTGCGAGGAAGACCTGTACAGGATGCGCGTGGGCAGAAAATCTGGAATGCAATCATTACACCTCCGGCCTTCATTTTTTTGAGGCCTTCATGATAAACAGAGAAAGGGAAAGGTGCATCAGTTCACCATCCTTGGCACTGTCTGAAAAGGAAATCGGTTTTTTGGAGAGGGGGAGCAGGTTGTGCACGGGTGAGGGGTGATAGCCGAACACATGTGTACGTTAATTTACGCCAAGTGATATTGGCGGGCACTGTGAGGTGGCTATGTTATATGAGCAAGTGTGACGAGTGTGATACTATTTTATTTGATTTGGTTTGTGTTCACTGCTTTTTACCCTTTCCACGCTTCATGTACATATAGCCTTTTCGTGTTTCTGTTGCATAAACTGAGTTGAAGTTCTAGCGTGTTTCGTCGCCTCTTTTACCTCTGTCGCTGTTTAGCGTTCGCTAGTACGATGATTTCCTTTAAGATCGTTGTTAAAGCTTTTGATTTGCCTTCTCCTAAAAAACCTGTGCGGAACTTGTTATTATACTGGAATCAAGAAAGAAGATGACCAGAGCACAAGTTAGCCATCAGAGAAAAGCTAACAATAACGTGTCGCTGTTTTCTTGTTTTTCGTGCGCATACTATGAATAAGTTGTAATTTTCTGGTAAATTTGTATAGCCACCCACCTTTATCTAATGGCGAAAGGTGATTGAGGTGTAGTAAAAAAATAAACTCTCCTCATCTACACAATTTTATGGGAAGCCAACCAAAAATGACGCATCACAAACAAGAAATGTACAATGCATATAGTTATCAGCGAATGAGGCTATCCAGGGAGGTGGGCGGGGTTTGGTGCATTGAAGTTTTTTAATATTCCTGAGTGGTTAACCTTTTGGTCTCGTAGCAAACAAGCTACAGTTTTTATTGTAAACAAGCTGGCAATCACAGAACATAATTAACGAGGTTCGTGTTAAAACGATGTTAACCTCGCTCAGTATTATAAGCACGCACGCACGCATACGAGCCTAAACGCTTGAATACAAAAAAACGTTCTATGGGAACTATAGGGCTTGAAGCATCATGTTTTCGTCAGGAAACGTACGTTTGAACGTTCGGATGTTTTCGAGACTTTCTGGTTATTCCTTTTTCTTGTTCCTTTGTCCAATGTTCTCACGTTTTCGGTTGCAGTCTCAAAGTTCACCATTATGTTAATATACGGCAGGTTACCTGCATTTCATGGTTTTTTATACCTCTTACCTGCAATTTTGTGAAGTGCACAGACGTGCGTGCTTTTTTAACAGCGCATATTGGACTAACTACCGCTAAAAATAAACCACCGACCACAATGTAACCAAAATTCTGCAACTTGAGAAGAGCACAACCCAAGCAGCGAAAACGTGCACGCATGCATTTACTGAGCGTTCGTTTAGTTTGTGGAGATGAAAACTTGGTAAACACAATGTTTAACGTGAATGACCAACTAATGTGTGACTGTGTACACTTAAAATGCAGAACTCCTTTTCCCGTATGCGAATATAAATGATCAATAAATAAAACTTACCTGCACATGCTTCTTCAAGTTTGCCGCCGACGTCGTGGACGCCGAAATCGTCTTGCTTGATGGAGCACAAGTCAAGCATTGGTAGGCGATGTTTCGATTTCTTTTGTCTTCAATTGGTTTGGACATCGGTGACAGCCAGGGCCAGGGGCAATCTACAGCGACACTTATTGCAGCAGGTACAGTACGAAGCGTAAACAAGGTGGCCGGCAAGTAGGCGTCCCACTCTCGTTGGTGCTCGAAACAAAGGGAGCGAAGAACCCCCTTCAACGTGGAATTGCATCGCTCAACATTGTTTGATTGAGGGTGACAGACACAGCTATGAATGAGCTTCATCCCGCCGCGTTCTAGGAATGTCGTGGTTAAAGCACTGGTGAACACGCTCCCCTGATCGCTTTGTATTTTCACGGGAAAACCCACTCGCGCGAACACTGACAGAAAGCCGTCAACCACTTCGGCAAAAGAGAACTCTCTGTGAGGTACTGTTTCGGGGAATTCAGTGCCTGGGCGCAGCATTGTCAGCAAGTACTTGTTGTGTCTCTCTGTGTGTGGAAGTGGCCTCACAATATCTGTCACTAACCGCTCAAAAGGCTCCGTGATTGTAGGGACAAGTGCCATCGGAACTTCGCATTTGTCATGTGGTTTGCCCACGCGTTGACAACTGTCGCAGAGCGAACAAACTGCTCTACATCGTGAAAACAAGACGGCCAGTAAAATTCCTGGAGGAGGCGGTGGGCCTTAAGTCTTTTTACACCCAAATGACTCGACCAGCCGCCATCATGGGAGAGCTGAAGCAGATCTTGCCGGTACTTCGTAAGCACTATTAGCCGATCAAAGATGACCCCTCGCCTATCCTGATATCAGTATCGTGGTACGTTGTAGCCAGGTCAACAAAAGGTTTCACTCAAGTTCGGCAATGTGCCACTAGCTGCAAAGCACAATGGCACGCAGAACGGACTCACCCAGAGGATCGGCGTTTATGGTCTTGGGCAGGGTGCCGTCTAAAAGCTCGGGTAAGAGGAGGCCGCTATCGCCAGAAGGGAAGTCTTTGTCCAAGTCACCATCCAGGTTACTGTCGTGACTGCCAAGAGACGTCGCCACACGCCAAGTGGAGAAATGAGGCAAACACCCGTTCGTTGCGACGTCAAACAACGTGGGACCTAAGAGCAAATGTGCCCCAGCATTTATTGGAGGGAGAAAACATTGTCTAACGCAAACTTTAAGCTTCGCTACGGCAGCGTGCTCAATTCCCAGAAAAGAACGATATTGGAGCCATCGAAAATTCGCACGCTGCTGAAACAGCTAACTCCCGAGTATGTGTGGCTACTTAAATGGTATGTGTGGTGGTCTGAGGAGAGCCATGGCTCTTACTAAATAACAAGCAGGAGACTAAAATGTTGAGGAAGCGGCAAGCAGTGCAGCGCTAATATTTCTGAAAGGAAATTTTGTTCATTTCTCTAATGTGACAATTAGACCCTTGTGGAAAAGCTAGTGGCACTAGCACAGTGGATATGGTGTTATGGGACCAGTGTTGCACACTAGCACCCACTGGACACTGGCCATACTGCATGCTAGCCATTCTGTCCACTAGCCATATTGGATGGTAGCCACTGGGCACTAGCAATGGTGGATACTAGCCACACAGGACGCTAGCCACACTGGATGGTAGCCATACTGGTTACTCACACCACTGGAGACAGTGGGGCACTAGATTGGGATGTCAGATCGACAATCCCAACGCCTAGCACACCCTACGGGGAATATGCATCTCGAACCCACCCAAAGACAACCAATGGTTGCCACATGCAACTACGCACATTTCCTAAATGTTTTCAAGAAGGTTACACACACAAGAACTTTTATTTGGATGACTTTCGATGTGACAGGCTGCGTGTGACAGGCTGGGCTAGTCCTTTTCTTTTGCGGCCGCCACATCTTTCATTGATTTGTGTCGGATGCGGGCCATGTCGGCGAAAATGTCCCTCAGGGCTTTCCTCGCCGACGCCACTCTCTTCTGAGCAGGACACTCACATGGGGTCTGGTTAATTAATTTATTGAGCACATTTGCAAAAAAGAATATTGAAACAATTTCAGTTGGAATAATAAATCCAGTAGTATATTTTCAGTTCCTTGATGTGTAGTGTTTGTTTTTTTGTGAAGGCTCTCTGCTTAATTTTCTTCCTGTCCATCCTATGCCAACACTGCCGACTGCGTGCAAGAACAGCGCTGCTGGTTTATAGTGACATGACTGCTTGAATATATACAAAATTGACCGAATGAAACTACAGGCATTATTTTTCACAACCCTGAAATCACTCTTTATATTTGATTATTTTCACTTAGGTCTTTGAAATTTCTAACGTTAAGTAAACTGATGACTTCAATGCCTGAATGCCCCAACAAATACGATAGAATATTAACATGACTATATGCAAAACTTTAAGTAAGCCTGGAAAAAAAACAGCATTTCTTTCCACTCTCATTTGTTTTAAAAACTTTGAGCCATATATGTATATTCTAGAAACACTGAATACTACTCACTCATACTGGCCCCCACTTTTTCCGATGTTCCCTGTAATTTGGCAACACTGTCGCTCATTCGTCGACAAGGCTGCCCCGTCAGGCACCGCAGCTTCATTTCACTCGCGGTCCAAAAATGCTGCGCCAAATTCCTTGTGACTCTTAAGTCATCCTTGGCCTTGGTGATACAGGAAAACTTGGCCTCCGGAATGTGTATTCCGCTATCTAAATGCACCTACAGCAAAGAAAATAAGCAGAAAAACACAAAAAATTAACTCATTGCAGGGCTATAAAAACTGCAAATTGCTACTCAATAAAAGGGTGCCATACATAAATTGGCCAGGGGTGATGTGCTCATACAGATATGAAAATAAAAGGAAAGTTGAAAGGCATTTCGTTGAGTTGGAGGATGGTGTTAACCATTTCTTTTCAGAAAAAACCTAATTGCCACATCTCAATTTTGTATAGTTGGGTGAAAATTAGGGCTGTTTGTTATTTTATGTAAAAAAGGTTTGTTTATTGCAGTGCAAGGCTGCTATACTATTCCCGTGCTGAATTTTCTTTGTGTTGATGTATACAAGGCTTGTCTACCGAAAACTCATCACAAAGAATACTTTAAAAAGAGAAATGAAGTACCAGCATATTTTTTTCTGTTCTGCAAACAAAATGATGAACTAAACGCTGTATCTCTGATTTTAAGTTGAGTTTGTTTAGGTGATGGCAAAAAAGAATGCTGAAATGGGAAAAGACAGGTTGCAGTTTGGCTTGCTTGTACATGTTTTCTTTACACTGCAGTACTGCTCGTTGTTAGGGTTGTTGCGGATCCCGTGATGTACGTTATAAGTGGTGTACATGTAGTGTGTAAGGCACATAAAATAGTGGAGTAAAGTGGAAGTATGTGCCTGTTGGTTCATTATCTTTAAGGAAAAGCCATTGGAAACACGCTAACACAAGAGGCGAGACAAGACAAGGACAGTCAGGGGACTTGCAACAAAATGGCATTGAAAGAACTCCCATAGATACCTATTCACCAAAACGACGCAGGCCAAATGACCACGCAAAACGTCGCACGCCATCAAAAAACCCAAGATCGCCACAGAACTCGCTCTCTCCTTATCAGTTAATGCCACCGAAGGCTCAGTGGTGCAATTCTCTCCTCCTTTCTTGATCAAGAAGGCCTCTACCAGTTCTTGCTCCTTCTTCGAAGCGCCCCGCCTTACAATGAAGACATTTTTCAAATCTGGAATGCACTTGCAGTCGCGCACGTGCTGCACCAAGGGACTTCCTGTGCCATTAATCAGGCTCATAGAGTACTCGCACATGCGGTCGTTAAGACACTGGCCTGTTTGGCCGATGTAAACCTTTTTGCATGACAAGGGGATGAAATAAACCACCCCTTCTGCGCATTCAGCGAATTCTGTGTGGTGCTGCGTGTGACAGGCACCTTCCTTCCTCTGCTTGTCAATGGAAGCACACAAGCCTGCAAGCTTTCTGGGGGCAAAAAATACCAAACGTACGTGATGCCTTAGTGCTACCCTTTTCCAGTTTTTGACAAAGCATGGTAGTAAGGCATTCCTACGGGTTCTTTCCCACATTATCACGAGATTCAGGCACTGTTGGGTTGCTGCGGGTTTACTTTAACTTTTACTTTAACTTCAAGGCATTCAAAGCACACCACTACATTGATGTCTTTTGATGTGAACAGGTTATTTTTCTGTGAATAATTGAAAAACACATAAGACCTCACTGTTAAGAACCTCAACTGTGGTGAGCAGTTCTGTCATGGGTCATTTGGGTGAACATCACACCCCGTTTAAAGCCACGTTTCAAATTCTCATCACAGCATTCTCTAGTGCTTTTGCGCTTGTGAATACGAAGTTACAATGTTGTGCTTTCAGAGCGATGCCAACTCCCCGTGTGTTGCTTTCATTGCTACCGTATCTGGTAACAGACATCTTGAAGAAATAGGCTTCTGACAGGTAGGGCGTCAATGAGCACCTGCAGTGAAAACCATGATCTTACTGAGCATGCCGAGGACAGATATGGGCACATAGTTGTGATTTCAAATGACTTATTGTGGCCAAACTACAGCAGGACCCCGAGTATACAACCTTCATAGGACCCTGTGAAAAAGTGTCGTAAAATGGGGGCGCCGTAAAATCTGAACCACAACAGTTACGCCTATAAATAGTTTTGTGCGACAGATTTACAACAAACCTTAATGTAACAAAAACTAACGTTGTAGGAAACCCACATCACAAAAAAGGTAAATGCGAAAAGAATAATGCAGTGCAGGTGCCAATCACACCCTATCAAACTTTGTACTGCAGTCCACTGCTGCGATTCCCGCTAGCCAATGCCAATCATGGCGCACATGGCATGATCAGTGCAAACACATGTAGAAGCCTAGGCCTGTCAGCGTAACCTTGTTAGCGATTCACTGCTGAGCGGGAGAAATAAACACCGGCACACTGCCCCCGTGACCGTTGCGCAACAAAAAAGATGCCAGCAAAGAGAGGGGAAAGCAATTCTGCAGAGAAGCGGGAGGCTGCTGGAGAGCAGAGAAACAAAAATTTTGGCGGAGAAGAAAGCTACGCGAAAGAGAACCGATTGTGCGGGCTCAAGAACCCTGGAACAGGCGTGCATCACTTTGAATTTGTCCGTCGGTCAGTCGCGCACTTTGCGACGGTCATGAGAAAGCGCAGGTCAGGCATAAAATTGCGTCGGATAACCAATGATAGTTTTGTGGCTGCTGTGGTCCTCGTCTATTTTGGCTTGCTTAATTACATTTGGAAAAATGCCTCTTTCCTTTTTTTCATTTTCTGGCCTTCAGAATTTCAGTGTTCGGCGTAGAATCGTGGCTGGCCAAGGTTCGAGCAAACATGGAGTTACACCCAACAGGTCCTCTTAACCACTTCATGGTTCTTTCCCTATTGCTCGTACAGAGTGAGGTAAAAAAATCGATGTGCTCACTTCTTCCAGCGGGTAGTTCCCCTGAAACGTTTGACGGGCCAGCTCCTGTCGTGCCCCTGCCAAGTTCCGGGGCAGCTACAGCTGCTGCAGGGCTGACCTCCTCACGAATGCATGTGCCGACCGCTGCAAGAGGAGCATCACCTAAAAAGCACCAATAATTTACCCGAACAAGAAAAGTGTGGCTGTAATCTTAACTGAGAACTCATAACTTTTATTTCCTGCCTTAGCCAAACCTTAGAATAGAGTTCATTGCCACATTCTGCTTGTTGTCATTTTGCTAACTTGTCCCCTTTTGATATATGTTCATCTGCTTCTATACGCGCTTCTCAAGCGCGGTCTCATTTTTTGCAATTCGAGTTACGAGAACTAGCGACTAATACCACCACAAGCCTGCTTAGTAGTCTATGAAGTCCAATTAGCTTTAAGCAAGCACACATGAGATGCTTCAATAACTGGTATGCTAGTAGAAAATATAAGTCGAATTAAAGTCGGAGAACAGTCATAGATGTTAATATAAGAAAATCGTGGCTGGCCAAGATTTGAGCGAACACGGAGTCACACCCAACAGCTCCTCTTAACCACTTCATGGCTCTTTCCCTACTACTCGTACAGAGTGAGGTAAAAAAATTGGTGTGCTTACTTGTTGCAGCGGGCAGTTCCCACGAAACATTTCACGGGCCAGCTCCTGTCGTGCTCCTGCCAGGGTCCGGGGCAGCTACAGCCGCTGAAGAGCTGACCTTCCCAGGAAGGCATGTGCCGACCGTGTGTTAAGCACCTTCGCAAAGTGAAAAGCACAACCAGGAATCTTGAAGAGAAATTAAATAAATGCAATAAAATTGCACATGGCGTTATGCTGATATTTATAACTGGCTGGTGCTGCTGCCCATTGTGAGCAAAACCGGACGATAGTTGTTCATAAGGATCTGTGTGCCAGCTTTGAATACAGGTTTCGCCATCAACTTGCGCAAGTTTTGGAGTAATAAAGATCTTCGCAGAGACTTTCTAATAACTATTGTAAATGCAATGAGACTCATTCAGCCTACTTTTGTAAAAAATCGCTAGGAATTCCTTCTGGTCGCTTTTTTCGTGTCTAGGCCTAACATTTGATAAAAGGATTCATTACACAACCGCACGAATAAGCCTGGCAAGCATCAAGATAATCGGATTAGTTTTTCGTAAAAACTGGCCGAATAAATGCTTGAAACCATTTGCTACCTCTGCTTGCCGCTGTTTCAGATTCAGTTTTTATCTGTTCAATTTCCTCAGCTTAGTCCTCAAGTGAAGCCATCTTGGAGCGAACTCTTCCAGGATTTTATTGTAACTTGTTACGCACTTGAACAAAAGAACAAAAAATATGCCATCGCAGTCCCAACGTGTTATTTGTTGTCCGGATTTCACCCGTCTTTCAAGCACAGACAAAGTCTGCTGTAGGTTATTACGTGCGATTTCCGGACATCAGCTGACACCCACGGTTGTTAGTGCGAGGGGCCGATAGAGATTAAAAGCGCAGTTCTGCACCGATCGGTTCTAGAAAATTGACCGAGCCGTATTGGGCAACTTATAATGATACGACTCAATTTACCAAGTTATTTTATTTGATTAACGCAATTATTTTTGAAATTTTTCATTAGTTGCTGTTTTTCTGTGCACGACCTGCAAAGTATCTCGAGCGAAAACTGGCATGCTGAGGGATTCTGGAGGCGTAAAGAAATAATATTACTAGTGGTGTGTAGAGAGGACGCTTTCAATGTAGTGACTCGGAATCGTGGTGATGCGACGCACCTTAATTCATTTCCAACCTCATTTGGTGCCTTCAACACATTTGGTTCCCCCTGGAGCGTTATCGACCAATGTCTTCTTGAGCATGTAAAAATGGTGCGCAATAGCGGATGGACTTCTATCATGATTTAGGTGTCACTTATGCTTGAAATGAACTTTAAGTGGCACTTGTACGCATTATGTACCGATTTTAGCTTCACGCGTGTACGCGCGGCTTTTGAGAAAACTTTATTCAAACTGTTTGTTCGCAACATGGCTTATTGTCTTTGTACAGCTACATAAAATTATGCAGTCACAAATACATGCAGTTACAAATACAGTTACACATAAGTAAGTACAGTTGCAACACATGCACTAACAGTTATGTCCAATTACGGCTATAGGTTTTTGAGCTACTTGACTCTCGGGGTCATAAGCACCACCTGTGGCAGTACTCCAACAATTGCTACCCTGTCGACGTAGTTGCAGACGTACTGAAATCTAGGTGCTCCAATCCCCTAAAATGCAGCCATCTCGTCTCGCAACAACCGATTCCGGTGTCTCACATGAGCCGCCGGCGAACATGCAACTGTGAGGGGATCGCGGAGCAGCGCAATCCTGTTTGGAGCAGAGTATTGAGTCACTTGCCGGAATTGTATAAACTCTTCCAACTCTGGATGATGGCTTGTGAGCCCGATGTGTAGGCCATTGTACCATCCTTCGACAATGTTGGTCGTGCGCGGTCCATCGTTGTCAAATTGTCCCCAAATGGCTTTGACAACTTTGATTGTGAACCAAAATACCTCAGAATACTTGGCAAGATTTTAGCACTCTAGAAAGATAGTTCCTGCCACATACCAGCATAACGGCCAATTTGATGTAGTGTGTACCTTTCGATAGTAACGTTGGTGACTGCGCCAAAATTTTCATCTCTACCGACTGCGCCAATATATGATTTAGAACGGTTTGTGAAGAAGCATTTCTTGTGCACTGAGTTTAGTAAACGTTCGGCAGCCTATTCTGAATGAGTGGACATAACTCTTAACGCGCCCAAGACATGCCAAACTGGGCAACACGTCGGACGGCGAGAAACGGTAGTTAACGGGATTGATAAATTTTGGAAGTAGCTCCTAAAAAGCGAAACGAAAAACCATTGTTGAACTTTTTTTCACGGTTCCGAGAGCTGTCGGTCCAGTCGGTGCCGGGTTTTTAGTTTTCTTCGTCCTTTGCAGGCTCACAGGAAAACTACTCAGACATGCTGGTAGATGCCGTGGCTCGCGTCTCTCGCAATCACACCTGAGAACTGCACTCCTGGGAGTTTGGTGCGCCTTCCTTGTGTACAAAAACAGGCTTGGGCGCACGCTGATGGGAGAAGTCCTTTCATCTCTTAGTATCGACAAAAAAACTTCGCTATAAAACCAATTCCGGCGCGCAGTCATCAGTACACCCAGAAATGATAGGATTATCACGATGCAGACATTTCCAGTCACCGAACATAAACGTCTCGCTAGTTATACTACGATGTTCCCCAGCAGGGTCAAACCATCATTCACTTCCTCAAACCAATCTCTCCACAACAGGCAGAGATGACGCCGTGGAGGGGGGCGCACTGAGGGCGTCCACTTAAAGGCCTTGAAGCAGCGCTACGCATTCGTTGAGTACACCCGCATCCAGCAGGGTGTCGTCTTTCGCCGCCGCCGTCATTGGTGTTCTTTTTCTTGCCTGGTCGTAGGAGGGCTAGTGTCATTTGCTGGGTTCAACGTTGAAGCCAGCAATCCGTCGTCTCTGCTCCGCGGTGTGCAGTGCATGTCCGAGCGATGGAGGTTCGAGCGGTGACAGGGCAGTCAAGCTGCCGGTAGTTCTGGACCCTCGACTCTAGTTTTGTCAGCGCAAAATTCCAACTGCTACGACAGGGGACGTTTGGACCAAACCGATAGCCTAGCACTTTAACTTCAGAGGCGACTGGAAGGCCATGTTGCGGACTCGATGGAGGGTGGCGCAAGTACATAATAGAGCTCTTGGCAGCATTCAGCCTACCTCCGCTCGCCTGCCCATACAGTTGAATGATGTGCATTGCTTTATTGAGGGAGCGCTCATCAGGCACGATAAGGGTGAAGTCATCTGCACAGGCAAAGATGGCGGCCGGGGGTGCACCTGGTGGAAGTGGGATCCTGCCAACTTTTGGATCGCTCGCAAGCCGTTGCAGCAAGTGTTCAATTGCTAGGATTAGAGGACAGGGCTTAGAGGGCAACCCTGGTGAACTCCACGCCCCACAGAAAATCTCCGACACGCGGCCCCAAACGGTGACAACAAAAGTGGGTGCCCTGTATAGTGCATGCACCATCTCCTGAACGTTTGTCCCTATGTCAGACCGTTGGGGGTGATGTATAACTATGGCTTACGACATCGAAGTCTTTTTCTTGATCGAATGAGCAGAGGATGCGCTGCAAGTTCCTCGACTCGGCCCACGGTAGCAAATCGGGAATGCCAAAGCCGTGGAGTTGTCCCTAACGGCCCGGCACGCAACAAGCCTGGTAGGGTGCGAGGATTACGTTCAAAGCGTCAGTGAGTCTTGTGGCAATGTATTTTGCGATCATTTTATAGTCGCAGTTGAGCAGCGTGATTGGCCGCCATGCTCGCAGTTTGGAGAGCCTCGCCTTGTCCTTACAATGGCGAGTGATAAGCCCTTCCCGTTGAGAAACAGTGAGGCATCCGCTGCTCGGCGTTTTGTTTACCAGCAAAGTGGATGGCTTACCAAGCCTTCCCCAGAATTTGAGGTAAAAGTCGGGGGTGAGCCCATCTGAGCCTGCACTTAGCGACAACATGGATTGTTTTAATGCCTCGAAGAGCTTGCCCTCCTTCAGGAGTGTATTAGTCACCTCAAACGGTTCCTGATACCCAACTACAGGGACGAGCTCGGGGGTCGTAGCCTGTTGCTCGTACATTTTGCTATAGAAGAGGTGTACCGCATCTAGAACTGCCTCTGGAGTGCTAGCTACACGACCAGTTCGTGGATCGATAACTAACGAAAGAGCGGGTGCGCAAAGGCGAGGCGGCGACGAAGTATATTGCGTGCGCAGCATGCTCCAACTACCAGCGCTCCGCTGGTGCCACAGCCCTCATACATCCAAACGGCGCCTCAGAAGGCGTCGATGTTCGTTGCGAAGCTCAGTCAAGACTGCTGCGACATCAGAACCACCGAAGACAGGTGACGAAAGTAGGAGAATATCATCGGAAACAACGGCGATCTCGGCACGTTCCTCACAAGCTCATTTTTGGCGCCACATTCGGAGATACTCCCTCACTTTGTCTTTCAGCTCATCTCAGACTGTGCGTTCGGGCTCCGTGGTCAAGAGGTTATCGATAACCATTCCCACATCAGCAGCGATTTCTGAATTGGGCAGAAGCCGTGCGTTGAGGCGCTAGGTTCCTCGTTCACGCGGTGTCCACTCTGGGTCCGCAAAGCGCAAGACAGCGAGGTGGTAATCGCTGAGCGCCGATGCCGTGATCCAGAAGGAGTGCATGCTGACTGCCCACGACGGAGACACAGAGAATCGGTCGATTCGGCTCTGCGAACCCCGGCCGGTCCAAGTCATCCCCGCTTGTCCCGCCCGTAATGCACGCCAGGCGTCGACCAAGTGCAGTTCCTTCACTAACACCCGAAGTGCCCTTGTACCAACGTAGCCTCTAGAGACCGGTTTCCCGATTGGAACTGCGATCGTCCGAGTCCAGGACAACATTGAAGTCCGCGCGACGATCACGCGGGAAGGACCTGTCATGATGTCGTCTGGGGTTTGGAAGAACCCAGCCTGTTTGGACCGAGGCTTTACGGGAGCAGATATGTTGATGACACGGATGTAGAGTCAAGATCGATCCAAAGCGTGCGGCCTTTTCAGTCTCGGGGGTGGCGAAGGACAGAGCCCTTAAAATGCGGCATTATCACAAGCGCCACACCACAGGAGCTTTTCTGACAAAACTCCACAGGGATCTTGTTCCAAAACTGCTATCAAAACGGCGAATTTGAGCTGCGGAGTGGATGTATGTTTCTGGAAACAGGAGAATGTCGACTTGTTTTGAAAGTTGTCATGTTTTGAAATTTGTATTCTCCTGACACAAAGAAGCCCTCGTCGTGCAGGTGCAAGCGCAGACTGAGGGCATAAAGCCGCGGGAACTGTCGACCACAAAAGCAGCACAAGTGAGGCTTGTGCCCGCATTGGGTCACTAGGTAAGGAGGGTCCAAGCTTCAACCGAACGATTGAGTTCAAACCTGGCATATGAAATCGTCTTGCTGCAACTTTTCGTGGTACGGAGGCGTCCTGTAGCCGCCGCCGGTGCCTTGCTCCAATTATCGACGGACGTATTGCGAAAACGGTGCTCCGGCGAAATTCATGACTGGCACTCTGCGACATGGTCATTCAGTTGCGGAAGGACCGGGGTCTTTCACGAGCGCGAAGTCGTGCGTTGTCATACGCCATACCAACCGTCATCCTCGTTGGAAAGAACTCGTAAGTGGGATCGTAATAAAGACTACAAGTGTAGGCCAGTTCGCCACATGGTGTTTCGTCATATGCCGGTTCGTAATAGGCCATTTGGTCACATAGGATCATTCGTCATATGACATTTTGTCACTTAGGAAAGTTCGCCACAGGAACGCTAAAACAAAATTTGCGGTGTGTTTCTAGAAGTAAGTGTTGATAAGGAATCACTCATTATCGTTTGTACATGTTGAATTATGGTTACTGAGTGAGAAAGTGTAATCATAACGAATTTGCACACGTTGTGCTCACAAATTATGTGATTCTCGCAATCCTTTTTCTGCAATGTGGAGTAATAGGTTTTGTACTATATCTTTCCCTACCCATGTGGCACATTTCTTTTAGGGGGAGAAGTATAGATAAGAAAGAGAGCGTGGTAAACCAAAAAAATAAATTACAACCACCACCTGCAAAAAAGCAAGAGGGGAGGCCAACGCACGAACTGCGAAAGGGTCAACCTTTCGACTTTCGACAGACACGGACGGCACTGGACTTACAACTGATTTATTGGAAACAAACTCCCCTGGCAAAATACAAAATTTCCTTCGCTTTGGCATGCCCAGAAAAGCCACACCTTACGCACAAAGGAGGCAAGTAAGGCACAAAACCCAATCTTACAGGTGTTGCAGTCCGCTAAGAAAAGAAATTTCTTTTTCGGTGATTGCCACATAGGGTTCACTCACACATTTTTCACCATATCATATATGACACGGTGATGTAATCCTTCTTGCAGGACAAAGGAATCGAATATATGACAGTGTCTGCGTAGTCAACCAATCTTGTTCTATGCTGCGTTTTGCAAGACTTTTTCTTGGACTGCTTGTTGTATATACGAGCGCACAAGCCCGAAAGCTTGCGTGGGGCGGAAAATACCCTTTTTACACCATGTTTCTGGGCTACCCTTTTAATATCAGAAATTGCGTGGAAATAGGCCATGACTTGCATCTTGCAGAGCTCATTTTCCGGGGATTCGGGATTTGCGGGGGGCTGTTTTAACTTCCTGGAGAAGGTTTCGGCCACCGCATGCAAAATTGTCTCAGGGAACCCTGCGCTAAGAAGGCGCTCGACTTGCTGGCGAAAGTTTTGTTCCAACGTGTGACAACAGCTCTTTTTTTAACGAGTTAGAAAAGCACATATGGGCAATGCTGCGTTTTACCAAATTTGAATCAGCGGAGGCAAATGGTAAAAGACCTTTCTTTGAGCGGGGTTCATGCATCCAAAACAGATGTTCGTCAATGCAAAAAGTCTCAAATCCAGAAACCTAATGGTGTTGTCCGGGGTATCCCTCGCGTGAAGTTTAGTTGCTTGGAACAGTTTTTAAAAACGGTCATGATGTTATCAGCAACACGTAAAAGCACGTCATTAGTACTCAAATTTAAAGTTATCAATAAATCAACATATCTAAAAATTTTGTTCATCCCTGTTTCATAGGAATCGGCAAAACACAAAAGTGAAAGGGGCCTTCACAGGAGCAGTGGAATGTTAAAGGAATTTCCTTCTTGCGCGAAGGGTTCGCGAGCCTGACCCCGCCAGACGAAGTGACACCGACACGCAAGAAACAACAACAAAAAAAAAGGGGAGGGTGCCTCAATTCACGCGCGTCCCCCGTACACGAAGGCGCCGGCATCGAAGCGCCAAGTGTTGGCGCTCATTAGCGTCATGATGGGCTACTTCGCTTCGCCTCTTCTAGACGGCGCGCACCAACTGAATGAGTCATAGGGAAGGCGCGTTCGTAGCATATGCTCACGTCTCCGTTCGTAGCGCAATGGGAAGAGCGACATGTGCCTCCCGTTGCGGCCAGGGCGGCCAGAGAGTCGTGGGATCGAAACCGGGCGCCGCCGCGTCAAGGGCACTTTTCTGCCGAGGTCACTTCCGTGACGGATATCACGTCAGCAAAAACCTTTCTGTAGCTGGGCATAAAACACTTTCGTGTTAAAAATGTGGTTGTTCTCTCTTTCATAGGAACCGCGGGGAAACACGAAAGTGAAATGTGCCTTCACAGGAGCAGTTGAATGTTTATGGTGCATCAGTATGAACTTGCACGTCGCTATCTTTATTTCGTCGGTATTGCACCGTTAGACGCATCAACGTTAGACACTGGATTGTACGCGTCGGAGCATTGCGTAAATCCTGACTGAACCCATAGGCGATCGCAAACCGTCCGTGCCAACGAAACAAAACGAGTTATCAGCGAATCGTTTGGTGAACACGCTGCAGAGGACCTCGTCACGTCACGACACGAGGGTGACATCAGCAAGTCGGCTTCTCCGCAGCTTACGCTGCGCGTCCCCCGTACACGTAAGCGCTGGCATCGAGGCGCCGACTGTCGGCGCTTCTGCTAGATAAGGCGCGGTTGTCGCCCTATTCACGCGTCTGCTCATAGCGTAGTCGGGAGCGCGATTCGTACCTCCCGTCGCGACGGAAGAGTACATGGATCGAATCTTGGCGCCGCAGCGTCAATCGGAAGTTTTTCTGGTGATGTCATTTCCATTACGGATATGACGTCAGTTAGATCTTGGTGAACCCCGGCATAAAACACTTTCGTGTTAAAAGAACAAGTGCCGACTGCAACCATCGCCTCCTGTATTTACAATGCCAAACGCATTGCGCGCTTCTCAATGGAATTGAGTGGTACGCTTGCAGTGCCCACATGCTTCAAGGTGGGGCCCCGAACTGAACCGGGATCACCCAAGCGTAACTGAATTCAATAACGACTTGCGCCTGTTTGCCAAGGCAACCGATGTTTGAGATTGCCAGAGTAATGGCGCTCGCGCCAGCGTTAGAAAACTCAGAGCCGCAGCGAAGCACATTTTGCCAACGTTGCCGCTTTTTACCACGCGTCGCCCAAGATGAACCGGTCACGTGACTAAAGCGCTGGGAAGGCTACCGATTGGGGCAGAGGGGCCGCAGTAGGAGAGGGCTTGGTTGGCCGGTCCGGGCTGATGCATTTGGCATTGTAAAAATACGAGAGGCGGTGCTGCAATAGGCACGCTTCCGGTGGAAGCAAACAACCCAAAGTGTAACACAGCGCTACTACTCCGAGGGATACAAAGTGTAACACTTCAGCGCTACTACTCCGACCGATAATTTGTTTCTAACCGCAGTATTAATTTTTTTCATTTAGTTCATAAGATAGGTATTTAATTTGTTAACAGCACAGAAGCGCTGTTAGCTCCTAGTAAATATTTTCCGCAGCAATCACGCACGTCAATACAGCGTCCACGAATACTTTGGATCGCGCCTCACTGGTGCTTTTATAGCTCACATTATCAACTTTTGTGAAAATGATTGTCGCGACTCAGCAAAAATATTTTAAATAATGTCTCTAATTAAATGGTTATTTCCCAGGGAATTTATAACAACGGCAAATAAATGAAAATCAAGGAACGATTCTTAATAGATAATTACGAGAAAATTTGTTTAACAAATATGCGGATTCATAAATTATGCGATAAAGGATCACAATTACAGCACAGACACCGTCTTCATAAAAATAGATCGTTGAGATCTTTACTCAAAACAAATCAATACAATGGGATCGAGGAACCATCTTTAACACAAAATTAATGGAGAAATCGTTTCAAAGAAATTGAGTGCACTTTTGATCACGCCTGAAAAAGAAAATAATACGAACAAGCAAAATCTGCAAGTGATATCAACTGCTGTTGTGCTGTTTCAGCCTATCACAGCCTATGGGGGCCAAGTCTTTTCGGTACAGGGCGTTTCGCCACGGTCTTTTTGAAAAAGTACGCGGTATTTTTTGGTACACGGACGTTTCGGGACACGGGCGGTTCGGTACATAAACGAATTCGGGTGAGCGTTTGAGGCAGCAAAATTCGTGTGTGTTAAAACAGCTTTAGCAATCCGTATGCTACTTGTTTTACGTGTGTATCGTGTTGACCGGGACCCGCCTGGTCCCGGTCTCGCGGGCCAGCCCTCGCCATGCCAGCGCATTCGTTACGGTGGGGTGCGTCCTCCTCGCCGTGCCTGCGCGTGCAGGCGCAGTCGGGACCCGGTAAACACGGTAACTAAGGAATGGACGGAGCATACGGAGTGCTAAAACCCCCATGTGAATAGAGAGTTTTAGTACTCCGTATGGTCCGTGTTGTACATGGTTACCGTGTTGACCGCGACCGCCGGGGCACTTGCGCATTCGTCGCGGTAGGAGGGATTAGTTCCATGAACCGGCCCTCGCCATGCCCATGCATTCGTCACGGTGAGGTGCACCTCCTCGCCCTTCGTCCTCGCCCTTGCGCACGCGCAGGCGCAGTCGGGTCCCGGTCAACACGGCAACTGCGTAAACGACGGAACAGAAGGACTGCTAAACCTCTAGGAGTTCCAAGCCCGCAAATCGAACGTGTTTATTACAACTGTTGTTGCTCGTATTTCCGCGTGATTTTAGGCCAGTAACACTTGCCAAAAAATGCGAATCTATTTTCGTAACACTAGCCAGAAAATGTGTAGCTCCTTCATTACTTCGTTTCTTTAGCGATCTACCATCACCAGTTGTTTATAAACAGATCAGCAACAGTATCATTATGTATTTTCTCTCATTTTTTATCGAAAATTAGCGATAGTAACTATTTTTTTCACTTTCCAGGAACTATAGCTGCGTAATTAAGCACCACCACGGGGGCAAAGGAACCTGTGTCTTTAGAACGTAATGACGAAGATCTTGCAATGTTTTGGCATTGCGTTTTCGTGGGCGTCACTTTCTCCTGATAACGCAATGCAAATACCGCGTCATTACCAACTCATTATCGAAGGCGCCAGTTTTACCTTGCCGTACGCTTCTGTCCCAGCCTTATCGTCGTTCACAGTTACTATGCTAGGTTTACTGTGTTTGTGAATTGGAAATTGAAAAGGCTCTTGTATAATATTCCAAGCTGTCTGCAATGTTTTTTGCAACGTACATAGATATATTTTGCAAAGACTTTTCGCTTGTGATTTTCAGCGATCTGCCGGAAATTATACTTGTTATAATTTGGTGTGGTTTTAATACTATCAGGCATAAATGGCACCTGCAGCTCCCCACCATCAGTATAAAAGACGATAGTTTTTCTTGGTCTCATTAAACGCGGAAATTTTGTTCTCGCGGTATGTCTGTTTGCCTGTCGGTCTGCCCCTCGATTCAGCCAGCCAGACAAAGTTAATGCACAGGTTTAACGGTACGTTTACATACCTACAACCATTTTGAAGCATATAAGTTCGGTGGCAATGTCAACAATTTCAATACTTGTCATCATTGTTTAACCAAAACAAAACATTATGCATATTTGCGGCAAAACGTCATTACATTGCTGATATTTGCAGTGTTCTTTTATTAAAAATGCATGGATGCTTGATTTTCTGAAAGATACGCCCAAGTAACCACAAAAGCGGTCGCTGGCCGAGGCCCTAGCGGCATTCTAAGTAAAATATCAACAGTAACGAAAGGTTTTTAATCACGCACAGTCACTCATGAAAACGAAGTTCGCAGAAGCACGTGTTGCGCGGTAAACCGGTGCCTTCGGTAACCCATTGCCAATAATGCATTATCCCCGCACGGGGCACCTTGAGTATTCCTGGTGACGGTGTTGGCGACACCGCGGACCCCGAGCCCCCAACATAAACTGTAACCTACCGTGGTGATGTGTTTAAAGGTGAAGGGTAGAAGCCTCAAACGGTGGCCGTCGGAGCCCAGGTCAAGCTCCGGCGGATGGGCTCCCTGTCTGTCTACCAGGCAGGGAGCTCCGGGACCTCTCAGGCTATCAGGGTAAGGTTTGAGAAGAAAGTACCCCCGTCCCCTGCTTCTATTACATGCCATATGGTAAATCGTAAAACCCCCCCCAAACATGATCGGCCCCTGAAAAGGGGCCGCACCGAAGGTTCATTTCCACCACTCCCAACCCTCAGTCTTCCAAAGCCCGATAACTACCCCCGTTTTTTGGTGTTGGAATCCAGTAACCAAGAAAAGCCTCTTGCATCACAGTCCGTGTTCCTAATATCAAAATTTCTGGAGGGCATCATTGGTGACAAATATAAGGCCAAAAAACAAAGAACTGGAGAAATCCTGGTTGAAGTACACAACCAACAGCATGCAAAGATCCTCCTTGAACAAACTCGCATAGCCAATCTTGAAATCAGGGTGACACCCCACCGGAGACTGAACAGTACTCAAGGTGTCATCTCCGAAGTAGACCTGATGAATGAGACAGATGCTGACCTGCTGGAGGGCCTGAGAAATCAGGGCGTGACAGCTGTGAGGCGCATAACTATGAGGAGGGATGACAAAGTAATTTCGACCAAGCACATTATCCTTACTTTTGACCGGTCCACACTCCCGGAGTACGTCAATGCAGGTTTTGAACATTGTAATGTCAGGCCCTACATTCCAAACCCGCGCCGCTGCTTTAAGTGCCAGCGGTTCGGGCACGGAACCAACTCCTGCCGTGGTCGTCTGACCTGCGCAAAATGCGCTCAGCATGATCATCCATCCGATAATTGTCCATCGTCAACACTCACCTGCGCCAAGGATACGTCACTCTTGGTGTTGGCCTGAAGATGTAGGCCGAGGATCTTCATGCTCGGGTTTGGAGTGATGGCCTGGCCATCAAGGAGTATTTGAATGTGTTCCTTGAGGTGTCGTTTGGCGTGAGGGCAGACTATAAGAAGCTGAGATTTTTTACGTGAGCACTGGAAGCCACCGGCTTAGCAAATTGGCGTACTGGAAGTGAGATGCCATGGGTTGGTGTGAGCGTCCTTTATTCGCTATCGCGTGGCATTCACCGAGAATGCAGGTGTTAACCCCGTAGATGTGCTTGGTGAGTGCACCACTTGCTTCCCCATCGCGGCGTGGGCTTGTAGCTAAATCGGTAAGACAACGGGCTCTGGCTTTGTTACTCTATTAGTTCCAGGTTCGATTCTTGGTGGTTGCAGTAAATTCTTTTATTTGTTCGCCGGAGTTTTCTGTTGACACCAACGGTCGCGAAAGAACCCTTGAGGGGTAGAGGTAAAAAGGTTTGCTTTAAAACAATTAATTTAATCAGATGTACAAGGGGTGCATCTTCGTTTGGTGCTTAGATGGCAACTGCCTCTCCGGCCGCCGCCACCGATCGCCTTTCTCACGCCTTCGGCTAGAGCTCCAGGCTCTGTTTGCGTTTGCCGCTGCGCGGCAAGAATTTCAAGTGTCTCATCCCGTGAAACATGAATCACACGGTGGAGGAGCAGGGGGCCGTGTATGCGTTCCAATTCTGGGCTTTCTGGACGACGTGAATAACACAGTGAGTGTTCGTTAATTTTCCGCCTTGCACGTCTCTGCGCTCTTCCGGGTACGGGGTTCCCCGTAGCCAAAGTAAAATGAGCGCCATGAAGACAGAAGTTTGAAGTATACCAAAAAATTATGAACACTTATTTACTTACATCCTGACAAAATACTAGTAAAAAGGCAGAAGCACTGTGATAGACTAGCAGGGAAAGAATCCCTCGTCGGCGAAGCCGATGGGGCAGCGCAGGGTACACAAAAATACCGAAATACTCAAATATTCGTCCTTTCGCGGGAAAAGGATTTTTTATCCACACCCTGGCGTTTCCAATCCCGTCGTCGCCCACGTTATCTTTGTGTCGCTTTCCAGTGTTCCTCGAAAAACAAAAACAGTGCCTTGGCACCCCGAATGGGTTGCCTTGGCTAGCCCAAGTTGCAGGACGTAAGTGACACGAATGGCAGCGCTGGTCCCGTCCAAGCGCGAGCGTTTTTGGCGAGCTCCCACGCAAGCAGGCGCCATGTACGCTCCTTCTCCACTTCGCGTGCGTCGAGAGGAATTTGGGTAAGCCAGGTGGCTGACGTCCAAGGCGAACGTCCATCGGGATTCTGCATTCCCTTCGGTCCGAAATCTCGCTCCAGAGTCCGAAATTTACCGGTTTTAAGGAGTTTTTCGGTGCTCCTACTTATCAGTTTGTTTGATTTTGTTTTTGTTTTGATTTGTTTTTGAACAGGATCTCCAGGGTCTATTTGCTGAAGATGGTATCTGGGCTCTTTTTGTGATTTTTAACGCTTTATTAAGAATCCGCATACTTTCAAGATATTATTCATGTAAATATTTGTTGGGGATGGTTCTGCGATATTTTTTCATTTGTATACTTTTCTGATAAATGTTTTTTGAAGTTATAATTCAATTACTTAGACATTGTATTAATTTTTTATGAGTAGCAAAGTTCTTATTCACAAAAGTATGGTGAGCTTCAGAGATACCAATGAGCCGCGATCCACCGCCGCTTATATTCGGTGTCCCTGCTTGGACGTGCATGATTGCTGCGGAAAATATTTCTTACGCACTAAGTGCTCTTTCATGCTGTGCACTCACAGCCTGATAGTGCGGTCTATTCTTCTTGCAGGGACTCTGCAACGCTTCCGATAAACGCTTTCACTCTTTCCTTCACGTCTCAAAAGCACTGCGAAAGCGATAGTTATCGCTAGCACGGAGTGACACTGCGTGATCTGATCGTCACAGCAGACACGCGTTGTTACTGCTTTGCTTGTGTGGATTTATTTTTCAAGTGACCATCGAATCCACTTATTGCTGCATATTGTTGCTTATGCGAACAACGTCGAGACCAGGACAGAGATATTAATATTTTGAGCAATGTTGTATGTTATCTGATGGGCATCTACTCGTAATTCTTGGCTGAGGCACATTGCGACCCCGTAATCGAAGTAGTAAATTTGTTGGTTGACTACGTTCTGCAACCAATTATGAATTCTGAAATATAGTTGAAAAAAGTGTTGCAGGGCCTCTTTTAAGCCAAGAAAATCACATCAGTTATTTTCTGCATTTTCTCTCAATTTCTAGAAATGACAACATAAAAAGGAAGAAAAAGGAATGAGCGCGGGAACTCGGGAACATAATACCACATTTTTATTTAAAGAAACCCCCATCAACTCGCCATGCATTTGATCCGGATGTATTGCCATAAGCCATGCACTTTATTTGTTTATTTGTTTTTTGCTTTTACCACCCGACTGCACCGGTTTGTTTTATCTGGGTGTCGAGTGAAGCACATGTTTCATTCATTCTTATGCCGCACGGATAATCTCATTTGACAGGGAGTATGTTTCGCCCTAACGCCACTAGCCTGGAATAGCCGTATTTTATCTTCTGTGTTCTGGATGTAATTCGACGGTTCGAGAGACACCCGCGCGGAAAGATAAGTGCCCGGGGAGCAAACGCCGCGGCATTCGATTCGCCGACACTTGCCTGCGCACGTCACTTTGTTCACTTCTGCTTCGACGCCTGTGTGTTTTTCGAGTTGTTAGGGGAGCACAAGTTCGCTCCAACAATCCTTTTCCCTTCAAGACAAACTGCGCCATCTTTGGCTTCGTCACAGTATAAAACTTGCCTCCGTTCCTGAGGTGTGAACTCGACAAAAAGTTTCATGTGCAGTAGCGTTTACGCGCAGCTTTACTAATACTCTATGAGCCGCACTAGAACCACTGAATAAGCTCTAGGCCACACTAGGGCTATTGGTATTTCGCGTGAGCGTGAGCGGACCCATCTGTCTTCGGTGGCCCCCTCATCGACGGCCGCTGTATAAAAGGCACTTGCGTGCGTTCTCATCCAGCGGCCGTGCCTCAGCATACGGTGGTGCGTTGTGACGTTCGGTCACGTTATGGGAGCTTGAGAGCTTCTAGGTCAGCATGCTGCAGGGCAAGCTGTGAAGCTAACAAAACATTTCTAAAACTAATGCGAATAACTCTGACCCTCCAAGCAGTTTTCCACGGCGAAGCGTGATAGTTAAGCCACATGTGCACAGTCCACCACTGCATTTATTAGTTTTCAAACCAGATGTTGAAAGTACTGCAGATAATGACGCCGCAGCGCTGCATTGCTGACATCAGGCGAAGAAAACGGGTTAACGTGAATGAATAGATGAAGTTATTGTCACAATGGAAAGGAAAGACCACCAGCCGGCGTAGTTTGTTTCACCTAAAGGTGAACACCGGAACGCCTGCTGGTGTGGGCGTGTGGGGAATGGAGAACACAGGCAGACAGGAAAGGAAGGAGAGCTAAGAGAAAGGGAGGATACATATATACATACCTAAAGGAATATTAAGGACATATATGTACAGTGTATACAAAACTAAACGCTAGGAACACTAAGAGAAAAAAGAAAAAGCAATCGCGCGCACACACGCGCGCACGCAAACAAAAAAGCAGACAAGCAAGCAAACAAGCAAGGAAACAGACAGACAGACAGACACAAACAAAGAATCAGGCGACGGTTCAGTTTAACTGGCAAGGAAGCGGAGATCCTGGAGGAGTCTCGGGGCGTCCAGGAAGGACCCCAGGGCCTCATGGACTCCGTCCCGCTCTTTCGCAACACTTGTAAAACAGCTTGCCCAAGAAATGACACAATACATTTACTGGGCAGTGTGTGACGACATGGATGAGTACATACAAGCGTAAAGAACAAAATCTTTCTACAAGTTTTGTATAAATACAAAAGTTCTATAAATACATTAATAATCGAAGTTCTTGCAATGTTGACATACGCATATACATCCAGAAACCGTCGGCAGTGTTCAAACAATTAGGCATATCAAAAAGCAATATGTCTTATCATCTGTGAAGTGTTATTGCTAGATTTACATTTTTATAAAAAGAACAATACCCCACATTGGCGTAGCCATGTAAAAGGAACAACCATTAATGGATGTTGCGACTTATAAGCTATTCTCATAGCACAAAATACTGATTGGTGTTAATTCTTTCGCACAATGTGCACTGAATAAATATTCCAGAAATATTGCAGAACTGAACATGACATTATGGCACTTTATACGTGGTGCAGCTCATAGCAATATCACGATAACGAGAAAAAATTTGCAAAGACATGGTTGAGCAACTAATGCCAGGAAGAAAAAATGCGTGTAATTCCACCCTTGAAGGTAGTTGGAAGGGGAAGCTCTAAACGACACCCACAACGATTACCCATGCGACGTCACTTGAATTCACACACGTGGCTCTACAAAAAGTGAAACCAGAGACAAGAGAAATGCACTTAACCACACCTTGTATTACTTCATAGAGATACTCTTTGCTAAGGTCAAATCAATTCATGATCAATGAATGGTGGTTGGTTGAGTTGTATTGGTAAAGCATATGAGTGGAAACTCTTTTATAATAAAATGAACTAGGCTCAAACCCGGTGTTTCTTTGTTTTTTCATTCTTCCACATAGTGAATCGGACTCCGCAGCTCTTTAATGCGCACACAAGGGTGTCTAGGTGAGCACTCTTACCTCCGATATTGAGGACTTTGTCCCGGTTGTCTCTACCCTCGACATCATCAAGAAAACTGCCTATCATGCGATTTACTATCCTGATTCTCATGTGCAGGATGTCAGTGATGACAAAGTCGGGGTCTACATCGAACAAAGGAATGGTCTTCATGCCACATTCACCAACGCGGCAGTCCTCCCTCCCATTTGCGAGAGAACAGAGACGAGGACCGTCATTAAATCCTAAACGCTAGCTCCAACACTGCAATTCTGCTTCGGAGTAGCTCGGTAGAAGTGCAGGGATACTTGAATAATGCGGATTGCATGCCTTGAACTAGCAGCGAAAGTTTGAGATCTGATCCCAAGCATATAGAAACCGGAACCTCATATCCCTGCACAGTGGCGGATCCCTGTTGGACGACGCTGTTAACTTCAATCAAATCCCTCGAAAATAATGTTCCGATATTTTGAAGACCGCTAAAATTCCATGTTTCTGGTTCTGAAGTTTGTCGTCGAGAAGAACAGATCATAATGTTTTCCAGTTAGCTTGCTTGCTTATCACGCAGCCATCTTGTTCTATTTTAACTAAGATGGGTTGGTATATCAGCTCCTGAATGGTGACATCTTTCCCTGCAGCGAACTGTTCAATGGCCGATTGGAGTTCTTCCGCAAAAGAAACTTGGCACCAGGATGCTCCCCTGGTGTCTTGAACTGTCCAGTCTATCTCTAGGAATTGATAACACGCAGAGAGGATAGGTCGGCCGCCAAAAGCTTCTCCCAACATGTGCGGCTAACGAAACGATTGTCCAGCATCACGGTTACTTCACGGACACTCATTTTGTCAGGTGAAGAAACGATTTCATAACTAGTCCTCTGCCTTGATATTGCTCCTTCACATTGTGTGTAACAGATATGTTCCCCGTTTCAGGTAGCGGTATCTTGTGAAGAAGACCCTGAATATCAGTAACAAGTTCAGTAACATGTTGCCTTTGAATATCAATAACAAGTTGGAAGAACTGCGCACCATAGCTCTCTAAAATGCCTTCTAGCGCTTGCACGAATGCGCTGCCTACGGCGAAGTTTCCTTTGGTTGTTACTTCTAGAGCCTTCGCCAATTATTTTGCCGCTGTTTTGTTGCATGCGACACTTTTCCACTTTGCATGGCTAGTTTTTGCCTTCCTGCTCCAAACGCAAACATTTAGTTTCGAAAGCGTGAGTGGATACCTGCAATTCGTTGGCACCTTCCCAGTTGCACCTTCCATTCTCATAACTTCCTCCTCCAAAGCGCTAAGGATGATGTCCTTGATAGACAGTCTTCGGTAGCTTTCAAGGAGCAGCCGGCTTTGACACAATTTTCTACCTACACTCTCTTTCGAGGAACTGCTCTTTCACGCGACCTCCAGCCTTTCTGTATTGCAAGTCGGCGGACGTGCACAAACTCCTGAATCTTCACTCTAAAGAGAACTGAGGTTGGTTGGCAAGTTTCTTTCAAGAAATGTTAGATTCAACCGCATCGCAAAAAAGTCTTCCCTAAGAGCCCCTTCTCACGCAAAAT
Source organism: Haemaphysalis longicornis (assembly GCF_048455015.1). Taxonomy (NCBI): domain Eukaryota; kingdom Metazoa; phylum Arthropoda; class Arachnida; order Ixodida; family Ixodidae; genus Haemaphysalis; species Haemaphysalis longicornis. The sequence continues at coordinate 151,792,181 of NW_027526203.1, read as the reverse complement.
ACGTAGGACTTCATCATTCGTCAGCCTAAATGCAATGCAGCAATTACATATGTCAACATGCAGCGTTCCAGAAATCACCTTTGCAAACCAGTGCAGCGAAAACACTAATAATAATCACGAAAGCATATAGTAGAACCGGCAAAAATATACAGAAAATAAAACACAGCTCGAAGACAATTGCACTAGACGGAACCATCAGTGAGCCAAAGAGTGAAACAGCACCAAATGACGAAAAGGGCGATGGTTTGCTTAGTTCGTGTTCGCATGTGGTCACTTTGGTTACCGCATGTGGTCACTTTAGTTGCAAAGAACAAATACATTCTTTCAACAGGATAGCCACCGGGGAACTGCTTGGAAGCTTTCTGCCGTGTGACAACGCTCTTCCCGGGCACTGGGAACTCGAGAGAAACAACACTTCCTACCTTGGTTTCACGACTGTACCATTTAACTGGCAGATTTGGCCTCGAAAAGGCCAGTTCCTGCCCAAAAGCCATCCTTTTTCAAACTCACATTTGTTGCCTTTGAAATCGTAACGAAAACGTCTGCGTCTACATTCACCTTAACAAGTTGCCGTTCGGGAGTCGTGCTTGGACCTCACTGCGCGGAAGGAAGCAAAGATATAGAAGGAATCCACAAAAATTAACCTGCTTAGAGCCTAGTTTGCTATCCTGCACTTCGGAAAGGGAACAGAGGCAAAAAAGAGAAAAGAAACACTGAATAAAAGTGGCAGCAGTCAGGTTTGCCTTGCGATGAAGCACTAAACGTTCAGGTTCAGTGATTGCCAGTGGAGTGTTTTACGTTCGTCGCCCGTAGGAAGCATAAGAGTTCCTTAGTCACCTTTCGAGTGGATGACAGAGGAGGCCAATGACAGAATCTTCTCCTGCGAAAATGGCCGCAGACAGCCCAGGTTGCTCAGTGCTGACGACCGCAGAGAGTTTTACACTCCGTATGTTCCGGGTTGTACGTGGTTACCGTGTTGACCGGGACCCGTCTGGGCACTTGCGCATTAGTCGCGGTAGGGATAATTAGTTCCACGTAACGGCACTAGCCATGCCCGTGCATTCGTCACGGTGGGGTGCGCCTCCTCGCCCTTCCTCCTCGCCCTTCCGCGCGCGCAGGCGCAGTCGGGTCCCGGTCACCAAGGTAACTATGTAAACGACGGAACAGACGGACTGCAAAAAACTCTCTAGCTTCTTTCTTTGAGGCAAGTAGCATGGGTACTTGCACAAAACGTGGCGTATTGTCTCCGGCGTGCCGCACGTTTCGCACTCCTCACTTGCTGCCATTCCTACCAAGTATGAGTGCATTTGTGAATGCCACCCCCAGCCAGAGACGGCAAAGAGTTGCGTCAGACCATGCGAAAGGGGAAGATGCAGGTGGGTCAAGGGTACCAATACGTGCACATCTGAGTGCTTCTGTAGTCCGTTGAGGGATTGTTGTTTCCCGGGCAAGTATTCGGACGGCCCTAGCTGCGTCCATCCTAGACAATAGAATGTGTACAGTCGTCGCTGTTTGTGGCGCCAAGCAAGTCGCAGCGTCCGCACTTTCGTTGCCGACAATGCCGCAGTGACTGGGAAGCCACTGCAGGGTGACACGAACTGCCTGGGCAGCACGGTCGTACAACATTCTTATTTCTTCAGTAGCTGTTCGTGAGGTACCCGTCACAGGGCTGACAGGAGGAACGGAAGTGCAGGCTTCGGATCACAGAAGGTCGCCCGTCTTCGGCAGGAACTATGCTCGATGGTGTGAAGAACGCTACGGATGACCGTAAGTTCTGTAGCCAGGAAAATTTCAAGAATGCCTATCTTGAATTCGCTGCACAGAGACATTCGTGGTATAATAACAGCGCCGACAGAACCCGACAGTGTTACCTTGCCATCGGTGTATTAGGGGTTCGGTCAGGGTATGTATCTCTCGTGCAGGTACGTCGGGGTTAGCTGATGCAGGACCGGTATTGTAAGATCACATTTTTTACTCCTGGAATATCTGAGCACGTTTGGGACTACATCGCACACCACAGCGCAAGGAGCAGCCTCATCGCCGGCGTATAGTTCGATGGCATGCTGGTGCTGTGGGCTGCTACTACCTTTGCGAACGACGCCCGGGGACGGGTCGTTGGCATACCCGCAAAGTGATGATCAGGCAGGCGGGTGAGGTGCCAGATATGTGATATGAGTATTTCAGCTGCCATGAAGGCTGCCACAGGGTGATTCCGAGCCAAGCAATTGTCGCTGCTGTGGACGGACAGTCGGGATCAATTTGAAGGTTATCGCGGGAGCACCGACCAAGCAAGACGACAGTGCCGTTGAGTGGCACTTTTTTTTTCATTCGCGAGGATGAGATTATGCTACCCCCCCTCACCACTTGGCTGTTGCATGGAATTCTCCCATTCCCTTCTGCAAAGGCCAGCTGCCACACTTTTTTGTTCATTTCTTTTTGGATGACGTATCCATGTTTCGTTCGCCGGCTGTTGTTGATTTTGATAACACCGCGGATAGCTCGGAATTGTGGCATATATCGAAAGCAAATTATCTTGACCCTCTAGCACGAAGTTGCGAGCGCTGCCTATTTTCTTTTTATTGTGGGGTTTAACGCGCCGACGCAACGTAGGCGATGAGGCGCGCCGTAGTCAATAGCTAAGGATTAATTTTGACCACCTGGGCATCTTTAACGTGCGCCGAAATCCCGAACACACGGGCGTTTTTGCTTTTCGCCTCCATCAGAAAAAAGGCCGCCGCGGCCGGGAAACGAAGCTGCCTATCTGGGCAGCATTTGTGAAAGCTGAATTGTAACAACAGTTTTCCCTGACCGAGTTCCTCGCACCGAAGCTACATTAATGCTATGCGGCGGGTTTAAATGTGAAGGATAGGGAATGACTGTTTATGACCGCTGATCTTTTATCTTCTTTTAAAAGGTGCGCAACAGAAGCTCCCTATAAAAATCACTTCTGCCGGAGTCAAATGAAAACATCTATTTTTCAATGAGGTTTTTACTCATACAAATAAGGTTCATACAGAATATGGGGTTTTTACCCGTTGCGCGTTTGGGGTTTAAGGCGGAGGATGCCACAGCATACAGTTCGTATTTGATGGAGCCACTAGCTCGCTTCTTCACTTCGGCAATCCTTCTGGGCAAAGTTTCGTACAAAGATTCCACAAGGGTGGTGTCTTCCAGAATCCTATCCCATTCGGCGAGAACGGCTTCCCTCAAGACTTCTTGGTCGCATCTATCTAGCTACAGACGAGGCAGTTCAGCCTTCATGATACCCCATACATAATCAATTATATGAGGGTCCGGGCTCCGCGATGCCCACTCGAGCTGTGCTATGCTGCTGTTGGTAAGATTTTCTCGCACAGCACAGCTGCGGTGTATACGGGGCACCCGTCGTGCTGGAAGTAGAAGCAGCCGTCCGGAAAAGTCCCGTTGACAGCATAAGGGAGAAGAACGTTGTCGCAGATTTCTTTGCAGCCTTCCGCTGTCAGCCCCCCAGGGATACGGTACAACGGACCGATACCCGCATAGCTAATGGCACCACACACATTTATGGAGACACGTCCGCTGGCGCTGAAATTGCGTACTTTTCTCTCGTCGTAGCTGCAGAAAACACAAAAGGGTAACATATAAAGCATGATATTCGTGCATACATTCACCTTACCGAGATTCATTGACTCGTCAGACGCGAAGTCGCTGATTCAAGCATGTGGAAAAAAGTCGACACATCACTGAAGATGACCTGTCGCCACTGGTCTGACGTCCAGTTTATGTGACGGTCAGCGAACGCCAGTCGTCTCTCAGGATGCACTGTCGTCAAAAGCGGCTTCCTGGCGGCTACAAAAAACTCTTTAGCCCGCAGCAGCGACTAATATTAACCCATCTTCGTCTTTCGTTGTTTTTCGGGGTCTACTCGGATGAAGGGCATCCTCTACACGGTTTTCCCTGAAATAAGCCTCCAAGATTCGATTCACCGTTTTTTTTTGAGGGCGACACACTCGATTAGCTATTTCCCTCTGAGAAAACGACGCTTTTCTCCGAGCAATTATTTCACGTCGCTCGTCGAGCATTAACCGTCGTGGCATCGCGTTTCCAAATGAAACAAGCTGTGCAGGGCGCCCCCGTTTTTATTTTCAGCCTGATATTGTAGCTTGCCAATACCAAGCGGCATCTGCGAAAAGTGATAACGAACAGTAGCATCGGCTGCACTTTTTTTTCGTTCCATTTTTTTGTACTTGAATGCCTCGGCAGGCCGCCATCGTTGCTCTGAGAACGCTGCCTATCAATGTTAAGTATATCGATGGCGGGAGAAAAGAATAAAAAGAACACAAGACGACCATGGCCGTTATCATGTATGAGGGCAGTGCGCGCACTGCATGGAACAGTCTATGGCGAAGCAAACCTAGCATAATCTCCTTGTGTTTCGGCTCGACCTGTTTCTGTTTGTGTCTCGTTGTGTTTGTGTTTCGACCTGTTTCGGCTCCTCTGTCGTAGTGAAGATGTCGCAAACTTATTTCCCTTTGCGATGTCTTCGGTGGTGGCATCGGTGAAGATATCAGTTCGTCTGTGCCTCTAAACCTCTTCGTGAATACGGTTGCTCACTTTCTTTTTATGTCACCGGGCGTTCCCAAACGGCTAGGGTGTAGCCTCTGCCTGCTTGGACGAGGGCGGATACCTTGTTTTTCGAGAAAGTGTCCTACAGAAGGGCTCAAATGCCTTCCACGAGTGCGTCACCCCGTGGGGCATGCTTACCTGACCGGAAATGTTGGAGCATGCAGGTGTCCTCTAGGGCCCACAACGCCTGACTGATTTCATTCGCGCACGCGTCGCAGCCTTGGCGGTAATTGCATCACAACTAAGCGAGAGAAGAAGACAACCCCTGGCTGCCATCATCGAGCGTTGCGTCTCTTTCGCGTTTTCGTCGCCGCATCTGGGGCATCCAGGAAGCAGGGCTGCGTAAGCACAGCCGCTCTCGAGTCTGCTTCCCCACCCAAAATACGCGGCGCACTCGTCTGTGATTTCAGACTCAAGCTCTTCGTCTAAACCGCCTAATCCGAAAGAATGTGCGCGTTATTACGCGCCTTCGCACTACGCACTCGTTGCATGTCTTCACACGGGCTGACACTAACTCAATGCCCTTCAGGATTTGGCGGAGCGGCTATCGCACGCCCGGTCCGCTCCTCTCTAGGACGACGGCTGGCAGCCAGATTCGGAGTACATTGGGGCATTCCAGTCGCAATCTCGCATTTTTAGGAAACCGCGCCGCCTCTCAGAAGTCCGACATTTTATGCACGGGCAACTACTGCCGAAACAGGCGAGCTGCAAGAACTGCTCACCACACAGGCGCTGCTCCCGCGGTCCCGGCGGCTACATGTTGCCACTGTCTTACTCTACACCGACGCTGCTCATTCCAACAGGAGTTCATCTGTTGCCTGCGACGTCTTACCTGGCACCAGTGGCGTGCGAACGATCCAATTTCGGTGGGGGGGAAGGAGTGAGTGCATAAAACGGGTGGAAATTAACAACAAAAATATGGCTGATCCTTCTTTCATAGGAATCGGTAAAACACGTAAGTGAAATGTGCCTTCACAGGGGCATTTCAATGTTTATTGTGCATCGATATGAACTTGCACATCTCCATTTCCACAACGGACAACTCCTACCGATACATGGGGGCTGCACGAACTGCTTGTCACACGGGAGATGCCTCGTGTAGGCTTGCTGACAAGCCAAGATGAGGCATTCCAGCAAAACTTGTCCATTCGTGCAGATAGCACGAATTTGTCGAAGAAGTGCTTCTTGACTGGCTCACAAAGCTCGCCTCGAAGCCATCGTCAGAAAGCTCCCTCAACGCCTTTGGATGCAATAGAAGTAAAGCAAATGCTGGCGTCTTCTGCACTCCAAAATTTTCTTCCAGTGCTGACATCAGGGTCCAAGTAAGGGATGAAGACCTACCTAACACCATGATAAAGACGTTGCGATGGTAGTACTCTTTTGGAGTTCCTGCTGCTTTAAAGGCGGCAATTGGCGCGCAACCAATCCCTGAACACTGAGTTCCGTGTTAAGTTGCTCGTCCGTTTCCTCGGTCTCTAATGCTGTATTCGGGTGGTCGCTCTGATACTCTGGCTCGGATTGCGCCGATGCGGATGCTTCCCCCAATTCGAGCAAGAGTCACTGCTTCAAACTGAACATGAAACCGACCTTGGAGCAGCACGCGACCGTGACGCCGCGGTGCGGTCAGCACGGCTACTGGAAACGGCCAGGCCGGCCGAGGTGTTTCAACAAGTGTTTCAACAAGCTGCTGTCCTCCTCGGCGTCGATTTCGGGCTGCAGAAGCAGCGGAGACGGTTCCCCCACACTCAATAGGTTCCCCACCCATTGTTTAGTCTGATCTACTATATCCCCCCTTTTCCTTGTTTTCGGGGCACCTACTCCATTGTGCTGCTTGCCGTCGTCGACAGCGACTACAAGTTTGTCGTTGTAGATGTCGGGGCATACAGCAAGCAGAGCGATGGAGGGGTGCTCCAAAACTCCCGTTTCGGGAAACGCCTCGACGAGGGCCGCCTTCAGCTCCCACGAAACCTGCCGCTGCCAGGCACCAGTCTCCCGGCCCCATGCGGGTTCGTGGGCGATGAAGCGTTCCGTTGAGAACGAACATCTTGCGGCCATACCCGGGAAGGCTGTTGGACGACTGCAAGAGGATCTTCAACTACCGTCTCAGCAGGGCGAGGTGAACTCATCTATCATCTTTGCTTTCAACTGCATTATTAGTTACCTTATTTATTTCAAAACTAAACCTGTGAAAATACGAAATTTGGGACTGCATATCGAAATATGGGAATCAAATATTCTAGAATAAGATTAACTTTAACTGTATGTGAATCGAATCGATATTTTCAAATATGAACATATTTGCTTTAGTGTGTATTGAGCTTCTAAAACATTGCAAAAAAATAAAATAAAACTTATTCTTTTGGGACTCTACACGTGAATGTTCACTGCTTAACACTTTCCTGTCCACCGGAAAATGAATCGTTTTGGGTACTCTAGCATACACTTTTTTCCAGTCGCAAAAGTATGTAGTATATCAGTGTATGCTATCGAATTGTAGTAGAGTAAATTTTCTTTGCAGCAGTAATTGTTTCAAACAGGAATTTTTATTCTAAAAAGAAAGAAAAGCTGCACAGGAAAGTTTTGGAACAGACAAACACACACAGCAAAATGGTGTTGCTCCACACAAAAAAAGCGCACAAAAAAGTCCGGCAAACATCAAATGAACTGTGAAGCTTTTTGAGTTACAATAAAAACGTTAGCACTAGTGGGTTTTATGCCACTATGCAAAGCAGTTCTTCCAGACATAGGTTGGCTACACATGCATTGCAGAAAACATTGGTTTTCTGCTCCAACAAGAAATAACTCTTGATTCATCACTCATATCATTATAATGAATGAGAGGTATGGTTATAAATTTAACGTAAATAGCATTGAACTTCAGCTAACATGCATCAGAGTTATACCCCCTCTACACTAGGGTACGAATGTCATTTGAACCAAATGCCATTTGACTGAAATGGGGTGCTTCGAATGCCATTCAGAATCCACCGAGCTACACTGCAGTTTCGATGGAATTTGAAAGCTTTCACAATTGCTCGACGCGTGCTGTAGTGGCGCTGTTATAGTCCCATCCGTCGTACACTAATGCAACAATCAAATTTAGGAGCAGTCAGCGTCGTGTATGGGTCGGCATCAAAAACCGCACTAAAAATGCTTGACCCAGTACTCCACTTGGGCCTCCGCCTTGCGTCGGGTGCGTTCCGCACTAGCCCGGCAAAGAGTATATACGTTGAATGTAACAAATGGTGCCTTGAGGACCAACGAACATACATGGACTTGCTCTACGCTTTCAAAATTTCATCGATGAATAACCATCCTTTTAAACCTGTTTTTAATGATGCATCCACATCACTAGTGTTTGTAAATCGCCCGTCCGTTCCTTTGCCATTCTCACTTAGAGTGAGACAGGAAGCTTTTCGACAATACCTTCGTAGGAAATGGCAAGCACAGTGGAATGAACAGACAGATAACAAACAACACGTGATAAAGCCACACTTGGGACGATACACAACTGACTCACACAACAGACACACGGAAGTCGCCTTGGGTAGGCTGCGGATAGGGCACACCCATGCAACGCACTCGTATCTGCTGACGGGATCTTCTAGACCCCAGTGCAGCAGATGCGGAGAGGCCCTATCCGTAGTGCACATACTAATCACGTGCAAGGCACTTCACACAACACGACACAAACACTTCAGAGAACTCTACAGACAACATATTCCCCTACATCCATCGTTTTTCCTAGGTGACGATGCCATTGTTTCAGTGAAACGTGTGTTTGAGTATTTGTCAGAAGTCAAGTTTTTAAACCTCATTTCCTATCATGCATAATGAAATCTGGCCCTATACACCAGCCATGCCCATTTTCGTTTTGTGATTTTACTTTTGTTTTAGCTGACTTTACTTAGTGGTTAAGGTTTCACCCTCATATGACTATTGTTTTGGCGCTCTTTGCCCCAGTTAGCCTTGCGCCATAAACATCCAACCATCATCATCATCATCATCAAATTTAGGAGCAGTGAAAGGCAGTAAAATGATATCAAATTAGAAAAGGCACCAGTTTTGACTCTAACGTGGTGGCGGTTTGCGTAGTGTTATTTTTTTGCAACTGACCCACTGGTTTTGAGAGTATAAAAATTGAGTATGTTGATTTTCATATTTTAAGTAAATGAACAATCAACAAAAATATTTTGTTTGTTTTACGTACAGAAGTATTATATTTTTATTGCCGATCAAAGACGCTGCGTGCGAGAGAGCTAGAAATGGCATTTGAAACCCGAAATGTCTCCCTCGGTGCTCGTTTGGCTCGAATGTCATTTGAGCCGAATGGCATTTCAAAACCTAGTGTAGCAGCACAACTTGGCATTTGAGTCAAATGACATTCGGACGCTAGTGGTGTAGCAGGGGTATTACCAGAGTCCTTCAAACCTTCTCTGGTCATGAAACTCCCGGCCAAGTTTTGTATGGGGACAAAGGCTACCGCGAGGGGCGCCACCGCAGATCGGAGGGCATCGGGTGGCCGCCGCTGCTCTGTAGCCAAACCGGCAGGCACGAACGCAGTAGCAGCATGCCCGTTGACACCAAATTTTTTCGCCACTCACAAAATGACAAGTCCATTCGAGCGGCACACGACACGTAAAGCGAAAGCGCACTGCTGATAAGGCGGCGAGCGTCTGTTTTATCTTACTCCGTGGTCCGTTCCCTGCCAAACGCGCTCTAACCACGCCCTCGGCTGCCCTCCAATCAACACCAGCGCCGCAGTGCGGCCTCCCTGACAACGTACGAAGCTTTCCCATAGCGTGACGACGAAGTTTCATGACCAGAAAAGCATTGAAGGACTCTGGTATTACACACAATTGTTTCCCACAAGGTTTGCATGTGTTGGGCTTCTTTGGGCTGCTTCAGTGTCGTAAAAGAAGTCAACCCTATGAAGCACACCGCGCCGTGGAGCTTGAAAATTTGTATGTCTTGCAGCAGCCAATTTTTAGGGCTCTGTTGTACGTGAATTTTGAATTTTTGAAAGCTTTGAACACTTGAAATAGTAAAACAGCTCCACAATTTGGATCAAATTCTGGGTGAAAGTGGTTCAGAGATGAATACTAAAAAAGAAGGGACTATTGATGGTTTTATATATTTTCAAATCAACATCTATGGATACCACTTGTGTTTATGCCAATCTATTGGGCAGCCCTTCGGTGTGATCCTGCTGTATGATCGCATTCAAGCTGTTCAAGCTTTGTTCTGTCCATGAGGATCGTTGACAGAAAACTATTATCGGCAAAGTGTCTTGAGAGGGGGGGAAATGCTAGGCCAAGAAGTGTGAGGGGGCAAGGAGCCCACCAACACGTGTGGGGAGTGTGCGCCTCAAGAAAAAAAACGTGGTTAGGGAGGTCCCTGCAATTGAGCCCGGCACCTTTAAGCCATGAAACTGCCAACCTAACCAATTGGCCACACCGAAGGCCTGACGGGTAAGGGGTTAGCAGCGGCGGGAATCGATAACATGTGCAGCCAATTGGAAAGAAAAAAAGGTTCCTGTGGTCGGAATCGAACCTGGGTCCCTCGCGTTATGAAAATTGCGTCTATCCAATTTTGCTATCGTCACATTCGGGATGCGCAATATTGTCTTCGGATTCATAGTGCGGGCATTGGCTTGCGAATTCGGTTGACTTGAAGTGGACTTTGGCTTCTAAATTTGGCAGTCTAGATTTTGGAGTTTAAAAGGGTGGATTGGGGACTTCGATTTCACTCAGTTGGCATGTGCAAAGTTCCGCTTTTTAACTAGCTCTACTGTTTCCTCAGTCTTCACATCTCGATTGCAAAGGTGACCGAATTTTTGTTTGTAGCAATAGAAGAAACACGTCCTGTCCTGCTTTTGTAGTCTATTACTTGCTGCATGTGTTGTTTTGTAGTAACGCTTGTAATAGTGCACAAAAGAAGAGAAAAAAGGGCTTGGGCCATCAGTGCATCAGTGAATTGGAAACCTCTACTTAAGAGAAAATGCAAGTACAAAATGGGCCAGGTGAACATGTGGCATTTTTCCTTCTCCCCCTCTTTCAGTGCACTTCTGAAACTTGGCTGTATGGCTTCAAATTTCAGCCACACGGCTTTTTCACTTCAGTATGTGCACGAAAAATATATCAGGTGGTTGTGGGTATTCAATGCAATTTATTCAGAGTGAACTAGCCCTCTCCCCTCTCCCCCTCCTCAATGTTTCCAACAGGAGGTGCGCAGAAAATGCCTTTGGCATTCTTGTCACCCGCTGGCGAATCCTCGAGCGGAAAATTGGGGAACGACCAAAAAATGCCGAGGCGATGGTGAAAGCCCTCTGCGTGCTGCACAACATTTTGATGATCAGGCAGCATGCTGATCATGAGGACGGCTACTTCAGTGCTGGCTAGGTGGACCCAGTGAGTGGGATCTGTGAAAGGCGGAACGCCTTGTGGCGGCAAAACCTTGTCCAGCCGCCTTTGCAGCTGGCACGTACACAAGCCAGGAACTTTGCACAAATGGCACGGTATGTGGGGGACTTGTTCGCAAAGTATTTCTGCAGTGCCGCAGGCAGTGTGGCCTGGCAGCGAAATGTCCTGCATGCCTGAGAGAAAATCCGCTACTACTAGGAGTGTTTTAGTTTCTTTTTTTTCATTTGGTATGCATTACTTTTCTCAGCAATGGTATGTATTCTCAGCAATTTGTGTTAGTAATCTTTGGAAGATGATGATGTGTATGCTTTGTATTTATTTCTTTTCTCGACAATTGTATATAATGCTTAGGCATTTGTGTGAGCAAGTTTTGCAAGATGATGATGATTTTTTTAAATTTATTACTATTCTCAGCAATAGCATGCACGCTCAGCAATTAGTGTTAGCAAGCTTTGCAAGATGATGATGTTAAAGGGGTCATGAAGAAGAAATCTACTTGCTTAATTTTGCCTGGTTGAACAATCTTTAAATAACTTGAATTCCAATTGTAATCACAATTCATTACATCGGGAATTAAGGGGAGGTCCTTCAAATGCTCATTTTTAGGTGCACGTCAAGAAACCATGCGATACCCTCAGTCGGCAGTGCAACTAGAAGTGACGTCACGTTACGAACATTACGCAGTTAAGGGCTCATGAACAGAAAATGCATTTACCCGCCGCGGTGGCTCAGTGCCTAAGGCGTTGCGCTGCTGAGCACGAGGTCGTGGGTTCGATTCCCGGCCGCGGCGGCCGCTTTTCTGATGGAGGCGAAAAGCAAAAACGCCCGTGTGTACGAGATTTCGGCGCACGATAAAGATCCCCAGGTGGTCAAAATTAACCCGGAGCCCTCCACTACGGCGCGCCTCATCGCCTGCGTTGTGTCGGCGCGTTAAACCCCCCAATCAATCAAACAAGAAAATGCATTTGTCTTTGCCTAATTTTGTCTGCTTGAACGATCTTTTAGGAACGTAAATCCCAAATATTTTCACAATTTCTTGCCTGTGTAATTTAGGAGAGGCCTTTGAAATTCTCATTTTTAGGCACATCGCAAGGAGCCATGCGCGTATCATAGGTTGCCAGCGCAACTATTGGTGATGCCACGTTAAGAACATCCGAGAGTTAAACGCTTTTGCGTATATTGTTCTGTACAGCTGCAAACTCAATATAAAAAATAATAAATCCTTATTCTTTGCCATAAACAGCTTTCTATCAACGTGACCGGTATCGCGACCGCTTTCAGTTACCTGGCAGCCATTGTAGCAGAACTGAGACCTCCTGTTTGTATGATTTGTAGCTACTTTCTCTGCTGAAGTTCACGTTATTTTGCTGAATTCTCTTCAGAATTTTACCATTTTTGTATCAAAGGGCATAAATCCACTCAAGCTAAAACAAAAAACAGAATGCGCTCAGTGTGATTTGAACTTCCGGCCACCTGCCCAGCCCACTGTTATGGCCAGCCTGCATTGAAGTCGGACACTTTACCCACTACGCAACACTATTTGTAACCCAGCACTCTGGTGTGTTATCATAAATTGTAATGGGCCCAGAGCTTTAACCGTCTACTCACTGTTGAACGGTTCTGCAGTAAGCCAAAAAAGCATATCCAATCAATGAAACAACTTTAACAACATTGTTTACTGGAGGAAGCAGGAAAGCAATTGAACTGCGTGATGGTGGGGCTGAAATGTGGACTCAGCAACTCGATGTTCTATCACTGCTTCTCGCTGGTGATGATTTTTGTGCTTGAGCAAATGATGGGTTCGTTTTTGTGAGTTCAGACTACTCCAATTTCCTTCGATAAATGTGTTCATGTAGTTAAATCTCATTTTAAGCTTTCGGTCATTCATCTTATCAGGTCAGAAGTTTCACATTCGCGCAACTCTCATTACACGGTACGCGAGACAGATGTAGGCAAGTTTGTTCAAGAATGCCAACAAGCAGAATGACAGTTTAGACTTGTCCGAAACAGCGTACAATCAGCCTTTGTGGTTATGTGCCGGCAACATGTCGCCACAAGTGAACCTGCAGAATATCTGGACTTATAAAAGTGACGGAATTCGATCATGGCAGCTGATGCAGCATAGTTGAATCGGGGGAGCAATGGTTCAGAAGGCTGCGTGCAAAGATGCGGTAGCGGTCAGCAGGACACCCGGAGAGCCAGCCAGGCTGCAGTGCCAGCCATTTCTACTACCTAATTGCTGACCGCCCATTGAATTGCCAGCTTCAGCTGTGTGACGCGGTGTTTCCCGTGCCAATCTACCAGCGCCCGCTGACAACCAGGACTGTTTCAGCGCCTCAGCATCGAGTGCGGGAGCCGTTTAATCTATCACGAGCAGGTTTCCAGACTGAACTGTGAACTGTTATTTTTTTCACCTTCACAGAACGTGTCGTTACAGCCGAGTTCAGTATTGCATTGTGCTTGTCAATGTATCGACAATCTTGTTAACTCGCCCGTTTCAATAAACGTTCATCTCTGTCTTCGTAGTACTTTTCAAGCGCCTGTCTCATTTCTGCAACATGAGTTGCGATTACTAGCCACGAATTACTAGCATGCTTTATTGGTTGCCATAGTTCTTTCTCCTCGGATTGGTGGTGCAACCACTTCAGTTGTCTGGCAACCATTGTTGTAAAACTCAGACCTGCTGGCTGTTTGTACAGAGTTTTCATGCTGAAGTTCACGATCGTTGCAAATTCTCTTCAGAATCTTACTTTTGTACCAATGACACTAAGCCACACAAACAAAAGAAAGGAAGAACGAAAGGCCCTGCATGCGATTTCAACTTGCCGCTGCCAAGCTGTCTTGCTTGGGAAGCAGTTACCTTAGCCACTCGACCACAGACGCACATTTTTTTGTCTTTATCGCATGAAATTCAAACATCACTCTCAAAACATGCATCTTCACATCTAAAGATGAAAATTGGCCATATTTGCAACACATACATACATAAAAAGTGAAATGCTCTTTCTGCATACAAAATTATGTAGAATGCGGGAAAATATGTACAGTGAATATAAAATGTGTGTACAATGTAAAATACTGGCTTATAGGTACATGACCAAGTATTTTAAACTCCACTGAAAGAACAGAAAAAACCACAAATGGTTTCTTTTTTACCTCTATCTGACCCTTGGCAAACACCAGCGAAAGCGTTACTGCACTTTTTACCTGTTTTACCTGATATCGTACAACGAAACGGGTATTCGCAGTTTGTACATTAATGGCTCACAGCTCTGAATACCCCCACAGCATAATTTTTCTGAACATTCCTTCTCGGCCTCTTCAACATAAAAGGAAGCAGTGGTAATTCTTTGCTTAGTGCGAAATTTATGTTAGTAAGCATTGCACAAAGATGAAATTAGTATGTCAGCAAGCACTGGTGATTGTGTAATAAAAGGTTTGGTTTGGGCATTAAAAAAAACCTGCCACAGGGACTAGGGTGTCGTGCAGCTGAGCCCAAGGGCATGGGTTTGATGCTGGTAGCAGTGGCTTCTTTCCAGATGGAGGCTAAAGCTGAAAGGAAAGATGGAGGCTAAAGCGGGTGAGCCTGGTTGGCACCCGCCCTTTGCGTAGAGGCGAACGACATCGCGCAGGTGCATGTCGCAGCATCCCTGAAGGTGCTCGGGCACTTTGTTCATCGGTCCATCTAGAGAGAGCAGGAAGTGATGCCTCGACGTGAGCCTTTCGCCTAGCTGCTCATTGATTTGCTGAATTATAAAGTCCTCTTCAGACTCCCCCCATGTTCTCTTTGTCCTGCGTGCTCTGCGGAAAGGTGTCGCGGGGGAGTTAGCGTTCTTGGAAAGAGTGGAAGAAATCTCGTTAGGCGAAGGCAGGGAGTTGCAGGGAGAAGCGTTGGAAGAGGGGAAGGAAGCTGGGGCAGAAGAGGTAAAGTGGGCAGCTGAAGGACGGCGAAATGTTGGAGACGGGAAGCTGCTAGGGGGCGATGGGCAACTGTTGTCTCTGTGTTCCTGTACCATTGGCAGCAGCAGCCCGTCCACCGTGACACGGTCTTCATCCTCCTCCGCTATTATGTGGAACTGCAGCACCTCGTGCACAGAGTTGGAGCAGCCAGCCACATCGGGGTCCATATTGTGGTGGTCCTCAGAAAGGGCCGGAGATTTCATATGGTACAGGCCGACTGAGCTGAAAATTGTGACCTTCGGAAAAGTTTCTAGAGTGTGAATAAAAAATCCCGAATGTGAGGGCTGAAACCTGCAACTCTGCAAACGATTGTCCAAAATTGGCCATTCTGAAACAAATGTTGCGAAAAGAGCAGTCATTAAGCAAAGTGGAGGTGACATTGCAGCCAGCCAAGCAAATGCTACAAGCGAGCCTAGCTGGCCAGGGCCTCAGTGGAAATGCATGAAGCACATGACCACACGGGTGTTTGACTGGGGCTGAAGCAGGCCAGCGGTGATGCCACCAGTGCATGCCTCTTGGCGTATGACTTAGGCAGTCCCAGCTACAAATCTGTTTTAAGTGCACAGAATTGGTCCACTGGGCACTTTACACAGCTACCCGTTCCGCTTGGCCACAGAATGTATAATGGCAATTGTTTCGGACATTCTACACATAAAATGTTGTATTTTTCACGCACGTGTAAATAAATGCTATGAACTGTTATTTTCTCTACAAGTCTGTTGGTACACTTTCATCCATACTAAGATGCAACGAAATCTTGTTGCTCTACCTGCTTTGAAATCGTAGTGTTCTCTCAAAAAGGCAATAACGTTTACAAAAGTGTAAATAAGGGTCAAAAACTTGCTCTAGCAGCTCCGTGTGTTGTTTTGAAATCCCATGCTTCGCCACTGCCTTTCTTGCTGTCTAGCGTGGTGTAATGTGAATGGCCTCACTACGACTACAATATATTGGCAAGTTTCTGGCTGCCTAGTTACACCTCTAATGTCCATAAAGGTAAGCACATTTCGTATGTGCTGTACACACACTTTGTTCCAGCCCCGAAATAAAACCAAAATAAAAGTTTCTCATACTTCCGTGGTTCGATGGCGTTTTTTAGGAAAAGCAGCTCATTAAAATGGGCCCACGACGATGAAAGCTCCTCCGGCTCGTCTTCAGCGGCTGCACCGCTCACTTTCTTCGCTTCTTTCAGCTTGCGGGTGAACGTATCCTGCAGGCTCCTCCACCGCTCGCCCACTTCTTTAATGTCGACTGCGTAAATATTCACACTGTTACAGCACTTATGTCACTTACTGCAAAGGGTTATTTTGAAAGAATATTTGTCAACAGCAGCTAGATATGTCAGTTGTTCAAGCATGCAAAGGTTTTTTTGTAGCGGTAGAATTAAGAGCACCAATTAATTAGGCGCACCATAATGAAGCGCTCTGGATTATTAATTTTGACTACTTTAGCACCGTTCACGTGCGGCCAAACACACGGGCGTGGGCTTATATCCGGACAAGCATTGTGGTGTGACATGCACAGCTGCAAAGCCAGAGCGCCAATGGCCAACACAATGTACATAGTGGCCCTTTCGGTCTGGCATGTGTTCAATTGACTAACGCATGTGGTAATTGCTTTGAAGTATTATTGAAACACTGTTTGGAAAACCAACAACGGCGTAAATTTGGCCTTGGTGTACTGTTGACAGAGTGAAATAAAACAGCGCGAAGCCACCGCTAGACGTGACGTCGCGTTCGCGGGTAGCCCGGGCCCAGCGCTGTTCCGTGCAAGCCACTGCGCTGGGCATGATAATCGCACGCTTATTTGAGGCACCAAGTTTGGTCATAGTTTAGTCGCTTATTTAAACCGGCCGGGCAAGTTGACAAGTCCCTGTGTTTACATCCATTTACTATGATCTTACTAGAAATAGTGGATTTTGTAAATGCGAGCTACATCCATCTTGGCTGTAAAGTCATCCGCTGATAACATCTGCGCCTGAACGACGAGATACTACAAAACAACGTAATAGTGAGGAAGGATTCACACTAGTTGGTACAGCGATATGCACAGAAAAAGTAGACGTACCTTTAGTTCCTTCCAATTCCATGCCCCTGGCGACACGTTTCCAACTTGACGTTCGTAAGTCGAGAATCTATTCAGCGCACCTCAGGTCCCAGATCGCGGGCTCCCTGTATATGAGGGCAATCAGTCTAATTTTCTTGCGCTCGTGTCGATTGCGCGTCCATGTTCTTGGGTCGTCGGTCAACAAAGAGGGAAGATGCCTGGAACCGCTCAGGGACCAGCGCACCTTCGCTACCGTGCGAAGTGACGTCGTTGTGACGATAGCTTATGACGACATCTTCGGGCTCTCATTGTCTGGGGCCCCACGATGATCGCAACCATGGCACGACTGCATCTAGCTTGCACCTCGCACGTCGTGAGCCTCCTCCGACCAGCGATTGACGCCAAAACAGGTCCTAACGATCAATCTAACGATCAGTCGCATGCGAATCGCGTGTACCAATCGTACATGTGGCCAGCGCTTAAAGCCATGTGACGCTTCACTTCTAACTTTGTTATCATATGTACGTCCAGAGCCCTTTTTGATGACATTTTACTGACTACATTGTTGCCACGGCAGCAAGTTGACGATAAAGCTTCATGCATGATTAGACCAAGTTGCCTTTTGTTATGCGACGAATATACGTCTAATTTTGAGCACTGGAAACGACTGCCATCGTCTATTCACTCCCCTCCCAGAAAAAAGAATCCTAAGCCAGCCACACCTCCTACTCAGTGCGGCATAAGCGCTGTACTTATTTGTAGAAACGCTTGAACGAGGAGGTGACGGTGAGCAGCGACACCGCGGACCCCGAGCTCCCAACATAAGCCGTGTCCAACCGTGGCGAGGTGTTTAAAGGTGAAGGGCAGAAGCCGTAAACGGTGGCCGTCGGAGCCTTGGTCAAGCTCCGGCGGATGGGCTCCCTGTCTGTTTACCAGGCAGGGAGCTCCGGGACCTCTTTGACTACCAGGGTAAGGTCAAAGGAGAAAGTACCCCCGCCTCCCTGCTTTTATACTATGCTTTATGGAATTGTCTAAACCCCCCCCCAACCGTGATCGGCCCCCTAGAAGGTGCCGCACCGAAGTATCGTTTCCCCCATTGCCATCTTTGACATTTCCTGAACGAGATCATTACTCTCGATTTCTTGTCATGGAGTCCCTCAATCCAACCCACCGTCTTGCATCTCAGTCAGTCTTCTTGATCGCCAAGTATCTTGAAGCAATAATAGGAAAATCGTATAGGCGCAAAAAACAAAGGTCTTGTGAACTCCTAATCGAAATAAATGACAAGCAGCAGTCTGCAAAGCTTCTAGCTCAGACTAGACTGGCTGATCTCGACATCAGGGTCACACCCCATCGGAGCCTCAACAGCTCGCAGGGTGTGATATCCGAGACAGATCTCTTGAACGAAACGGATGCGGATCTCCTTGCTGGGTTGAAGGATCAGGGCGTCACTGCCGTGAGACGCATCATTATCTGCAGACGACAAGGAGATTCCCACCAAGCACATTATCTTGACTTTTGACCGCGCAGTACTTCCACAACACATAAATGCAGGTTTTATCCGTTGCTCCATCCGTCCGCACATACCGAACCCGCGGCGCTGTTTTAAGTGCCAGCGGTTCGGGCATGGTACAAACTCTTGCCGTGGCCGAACGACGTGTGCGAAATGCGCGGCGCATGATCATCCAAGCGAATATTGTCCATCCGATACCCTGTCTTGTGTGAACTGCGGCGGGCCGCATGCAGCGTACTCCCGCAAGTGTGAAAAGTTCCAACTGGAAAAAAAGATATTCAACATCAAGGTAACTGAGAACATCACCTTCCCGGAGGCGCGAAAGAGGTTCGCCTCTTTCCCCCTGGGGAGGTACGCTGACGCGGCTCTCCGGGGGGCGGAGCGGCGTCTGGTGTCCACAGGGACCCAGTTCAGCGAGTGTGACCTGGTCCCGCCCCCCGCCCCCCGCTGGGTTACCTCACGCAGCCCAACCCGGCACCACGCCGCTTGCTGAGACAGCAGCGGTTGTGGTGCAAACCACTTCTCTTGGGACCAGTGCCGCTCCCGCCTCCACCTACCCTTCCTCCAGTACGTTGGAGGGTACCGTGGTGATTGACACCACAGGCCCCGCATCGGCTCCCACGGCCACCGCACCACCCGTGCCACGTTTGGCGTCCCCGACGCCCGCGGCGGTGGCGGCTCAAACGAAGGGCTCCCGAAGGGGGGCCAAGTCCGGGGGGCCCGGTCCGTCGGGCACCCCTCGGACATCCGACGACGAGATGAATGTCGGGCCGTTCCTGCCTGCAACGCAGCGCAAGGAGCGGCCTCCGATGCCCAAGCCACCACCAGATAAGCCCAAAAGCCAAAGCCCCGAAAGACGCAGGAACACACATACACACAGACTTTAGTAGCTTCTAAATCTCCATATTGGGAAGAGAAAATATTACTCAATGAAACTGTAGAGGCCTCATTAAAAATCTTGATGTCCATGAGATATTGCATTCGAACCAGCCAAGTGTGATGTGTCTTCAGGAGACGCATTTGAATCCCAATCACACAATCTTCTTAAATAGGTACATGATATTCAGAAAAGATAGGGTTGGCTGCACACACTCTTCGGGCGGTGTAGCCATAATAGCCCGGAAATCCCTACCATGCCACCCTATCGCTCTCAACACCGTCCTTGAGGCTGTAGCAAAACGCACAATAATTTTTAATTGGTTGATAACGGTATGCTCAATTTACATTCGTCCTGATTACGCACCTTCCAGCTCTGACTTCGAGGCGCTGGTCGACCAGCTGCCCGAACCGTACATCCTAACAGACTACTTTATGCACACAACTCTCTTTGGGGCTCCTCCACAACGGATGCCCGGGGTCGCCTGATAGAGAGCTTTCTTACATCCTCTGGAGCATGCCTTTTCAACAATAAACAGCCTACATACCATAACATAGGGCACAACACATACTCGTATCTTGACTTGGCTATTGGATCTGCAGTTCTATTTCCTCTTCACGAGTAGGGTGTGGGCACTGACCCATATGGCAGTGACCACTTCCCCACCTCACTAACATACATAGGTAAAGGCAAACGCAGTCCATCTTCCCATAATAGGTTCAATGAAGCACGAGCTAACTGGAATACATTTACAGAGACATCCAAACAACACCGCACATCCTTAGGACACCTACACGTTGAAGAAGCTACCCAATTCCTCACGGCGCACATCCTCGACGCCGTCGAAAAGTCCATTCCCCACGCCTCTGGTGCACCGCGCAAACAGAGGACGCCGTGGTGGAATGAGGACTGTAGGCGGGCGCGGGAGGCCCAGAACAAGGCGTGGGGTATCCTCCGTCGGTACCCCACGTCGGGTAACCTCATTTTGTTCAAACGGGCCAAGGCGTTCGGAAAACGTGTGCGCCGTGAGGCAAAACGAGAGAGTTGGCGCACCTTCCTTACATCCATTAACTCATACACAGACGCACATAAGGTATGGGATAGAATACGCAAACTCAAAGGACAACATACACATACCCTGCCCCTGGTTAGCACAACCGGGGACACTCTCGAAGACCAGGCTAGCACACTTGCACAACACTTCGCACACGTTTCCAGTTCAGCACACTACACAAACACTTTCATGAAACACAAAACATCTGCGGAGAAGTCACTGCGTGATAGCAACAAGTCGCACACTTCTTACAGTTCTCCTTTTCCATTTTATGAGCTGAAGGCTGCTTTGACCACATGTAAACCTGCAGCTCCAGGTGCAGATAAGATTACTTACACAATGATACAATTCTTACACTCAGACACCCTTGAAACACTCCTACACCTATACAACAAAATATGGCTTTCGGGGCACATTCCACGCTCTTGAAGAGAGGCCATAGTAGTGGCTGTCCTAAAGGAAGCAAAGGACCCTTTCTCCCTGCCAGTTATCGTCCCATTGCCCTGGCAAGCTGCTTGTGTAAGGTCTTTGAGAAGATGATAAACAGGAGACTCGTGTACTTTGGAGTACAATGGTCTTCTCGAGAGCTGCCAGGCAGGCTTCAGGGCGGGGTGATCTACTAACGATCAACTCGTTGCATTAGAGGGGTATATAAAAGATGCTTTCCTCCATAAGCAGGACTGTATCACAGTATTCCTTGATCTAGAAAAGGCGTATGATACTGCTTGGAGGTATGGTATCCTCATCGATCTGAAGTCCTTTGGCGTAACAGGTAACATGATGAACACGCTTGCGAGTTACATGTCCGAAAGAACGTTTTGCGTGCTAGTTGGAACTGCACTGTCTAGGGTTCATGTGCAGGAAAATGGAGTGCCACAAGGTGGAGTTTTAAGTTGCACCCTTTTTATTGTGAAAATGAATTCCCTTAGGAAGGCATTGCCACCGTCGATTTCCTGCTCAATTTATGTAGACGACGTACAATTATCCTTTATATCTTGTAACCTGTCTGTTTGCGAGCGCCAAGTCCAGCTTGGTGTTAACAAGCTAGCTGGTTGGGCAGATAGCAACGGCTTTAAATTTAATCTAGGGAAGTGCACTTGTGTCTTGTTTTCCAAGAGGCGTGGCATCCGGCCGGATCCAGACATTCATCTCAATTATGTCCCGATTCCTGTCAAAAAGGAACACAAGTTTTTAGGTATAACCTTTGACGAAAAGCTCACATTTATCGCACACATAAAACAACTAAAACATAAATGCTTAAAAACACTGACTATCCTGAAGGTTCTGTCGCACATTTCTTTTGGTGCTGACAAACAACTTCTTTTACGTGTTTTTACCAGCTTGATAGGTTCACGATTGGACTATGGTAGCGTTGTTTATGGGTCAGCGAGTAAAACATCCCTCAAAATGCTGGACCCAGTGCTCCATCTCGGGCTCCGCCTGGCGTGTGGCGCCTTCCGCACTAGCCAACCTGCTTATAACAATATATTGGATTTAACAGCGAACCGTAGTGTACCATCAACTTTGCTATATGTTACATCATTGTAAAATAAACAGCTCATAATCAATAATGACAAAATTGACCACCGTTATAACAGTTGAGCCTGACAGTGTGATCCTGTGCAAGGGATAGTATTTGGAGGTCTGCGAGAGATCATGGTTGTGTATGACCAAGCATGACTTTAAAGACAAAAGTCTTTGTTGGGCTACTTAAACCCAGAACTATTGGTCTGTCTGTCTGTGTGACTCGATTCAGCCACCCAGACAAAGTAAAATAGATATTTCGCAATAGTCTTACATACAGCCAAACGTAAACGTCTAAGCCCGGTTTATATGCTCATACTTGTCAAATTTGTTGAACAAGAACAAGACATTACTCGAATATAAGACAAGAAATTAGTACACAATGAATATTTACAGTGTTCCTTCATTAAAATTCATGTATGCTTGTTTTTTTCATTGCAAATGATATTCTACATCTACTGCAGAGAACCGCCGCCTGCTGTTACCCGCGCCCCCGCCTGGCGGCATAAAAAATTCACGCTGCAACCGCAACTAAAGGTTCAACTAGCTAGGTTACACGTTCTGCTTCGAACGCACGTGGAGCATGGCCACGCGGTTCTATAAACCTTGTTGTCGGCCACCTCAATTCACGCGCGTCTCCGCCGTACTGCAGCGCTGGCATCGAGGAACCCTGCCTGTAGCAGTGGAACAAGGTAAATTCAAATCACCTTGCACAAACATTTATTGTATTTACCTTGGGATGAGCGCGACGGTACAGCAACAGCATGAGAGGTGAGCGGGAAAGCAAAGGGGGGCATTTCCTTGGTAAATGTAAAAGACTGTCGTCTTTTGAAAGCATTTGAAACGAAAGCAGCAGATACGCAGCCATTTTTTAAAGCATCGAATAGGTTGTGGCATTTTCTATCTCTCTAATACTCAGAAAAAGATGGTGCCCTTTAAGTTGCCATTCTATACTTGAAGGAGGAAACTTCTGACGGCTCCTCTACTCCTGCTGTCAGCTGGCCCAGGAAATAAGAGGCAGGGGGCACCTCTTCAACACTGTCTATATTAAAATAAAGCTACAGTTGGGTAAAGGCGATCCTTTAGGCTACTGTTGATTATTGATGTTAAAAAGGCAGAAAGCAACACAACTTTATAAACAGGCTATTTGCCAATCGTTAGAAAAAAACAACAGTCAAGGATTTCATGCCGAGACATTCCCCTATGACAAAGACGGTGGTCTTTCCTAGGGGATCTGTGGAGTGAGTTGGTACATGCGTGGCTAAGACTGGGTGGTCGGCCGTACAATTACATTTCTGTTTTGTAAATACAGGGTGAAAGCCCCTAAACGCTTGGAAAAGTAAGTTTCGGCCCAACACTGTTATAACAATTACTAGTTATAACAATGGCTTTTTCGTGGCACTTCAATATTATTATAAGTGGGTTAGACTATATAACCAAGCAATTTCTTTCTACATTCCACGTTACTTGTACAGCGCTACCTTGTGACGTGAAAGTCTGACACATCAAGCATAGTGGACAGGTTTTCTCGTTAAGTCCACTGAGTAATGCTTGCACGCTTAAAAGCAAGTAAGGGCTAGGATTGGCATATATTGCATCAACTGTAGCAGCGTACTCCAGGATTTTCCATTTAGTGCATCAAACAAACCACTAATAAAGCACTAAAAAAGCTCTTGTTCTACTCGTTTTAAGTAAGCCTCAATAGACCCTTGTGAAGCCTATTTCTAAGCAAGAAAGGAATAACTCACTCTAACATATCCTTTTAAACACATCGTACTTGTTATACACACAAACATGAACAACAGTGCAGCTAAAAATTAAAATAAAAAAGGAAGAAGGTACACAGCGAAGAAGGCTGATTACAAACTAAAAACACAAGAAAAACTAATGGCAGCACCTCCTCGCGACCCTGTTTACAAACACCATCATAACCAATTAAAACCAGGAGCTGGAAATGCAGGTTAAAACCGAAGCTGATAAGAACACAGACTATTTACAAGCGTTCATTTCCAACTGAAAATGGTCACGTGTTCGAGAGTAAGCTAGGGTGACAACACAGCCTATTGTTTAGAGGTTTATTTTCAGTCGTTAGGGCCGTTTTGTCAATCCTCATTGGATATTTTCTGTGGAATGTAATGCTTACTGAGAGCATTGAGCAACTTTTCAACCGGGACAGCTGACCCCCCTGCCGTTGGCCCAGTTATGGCAGTACAAAGGAATCAACAGAGATGCCACATGCTTTGAACATACGAGCTGAATTAGGTGTTCGAAATGTGCAGCACAAAACAATGCACAGTATAAAAAACTTGAAGCAGACATGCATGAATTTT
This sequence comes from Haemaphysalis longicornis, assembly GCF_048455015.1. Classification (NCBI taxonomy): domain Eukaryota; kingdom Metazoa; phylum Arthropoda; class Arachnida; order Ixodida; family Ixodidae; genus Haemaphysalis; species Haemaphysalis longicornis. Next base: position 151,767,853 of record NW_027526203.1, on the reverse strand, counting down.
GTAATTTTAGGGTTCAGGGATTCGACAATTAAGATAAAGTACGCATTGCAGTGCCATTTTCATCCGTGGGTAAAAAAAGAGAACTGGCCTAACACGATCTATATAAAAATCAGCTGCAGTTCAGTATGAAATACCAGGTCACTGCACCCGTGTCATAAAAATACAATCTCAGTCACTTACAATGTCCCTTTGGGCCATGAGCAGGTCGAACCGGCGGTTCGACCGAGACCTGCCTAGAATTCGGCGGTACTCAGTCTGCCGCACTGCGGCACGCTCGCCGGTCTCAACTCGAGCTCGGATCGGATTCCGCAGCGGCTCTGTCTTGGCTTTGGCAAGCAGCAGCCGCGGAATCCGCGACGCCGCTGGCTTGGGGGTCTGCGGGTTGGCTGCAGCGTCGAGCAGGACGGAGCGTTTGGCCACACAGTCCACAATAGAGTTCATCTTTGCGAACTGCACGGCATGCAGCTTGGTGAACTGTGGAATTTCTTTCACCCCCGACTTCGTTGCAATAGATGGCGTCTTGGAGGGACCTGGCTCTGGAGATTTCTGTGGCCTTCGAGTCTCCTCTTCGGGGGGTGCCGATGGAGGCACGGCCGGAGGACAAGGTTCATCGGGCGGCACCATGGCAAAGCGCACGGAATCTGCTGAGGCTGAAAAAAAGCGAGAGAAGGGTTGATTTCTGCTGATAAAGAACATGTAACTGAGGCGTATCATCACAGATCATGAAAGTTATCCAACTTGGCAGCCACACCCTTCAGTGTGGAGCGGTCGTAGGAAGAAGAGCACTTGTCCCATCGTTCTTCCTTTGTGTCGTTGCGAAGTCGCGCTCTCTTTTTCAAGCACTACATCTTCACCTTTCAATGCCCTATGTGTTTAGGGTGTACTGCATCGTCGTGCCTTTGCTTGGACCTGCCACCAATACCAATGTGCTATCAGTGTCACACACATACAACAGAGTGTTCATAAAACGCCTGCTCAGAAAAAAGGCACCGTGTTTGAATGCCATGCTTACAAAATTGTTATGGCTCCATTCACCAGAAACCCCCAATATGACAGATGTACATATTGCCGCGAACCATACATTGGGTTTGTTTATTTGTGTTTTGCTTTTACCGCCGGCTGCGCCGGTCTGTGTTATCTCTGCGCCAAGGGAAGCGCGTGTTCCATTCTTTCTTTCTGTGACGCATGTGTTATCTGTTGTGATAGGGAGAGCATTCCGATCTAACGTGAACAGCCCAGAATAATATTCTTGGATCTACTATGTTCTCGATGCGAATCGACGTTTCGAGAACCACGCGCGCCAAAAGATAAAAAGCCTGCAGTGCGGACGCCGGGGCATTCGATTCTGCGATGCTCGCCGACGCACGTACAGTCGTGAGCTGAAGTAAACGGACCACGGGAGCGGTGGCCAAAACTAATCGCTGCGCCGTCTGGTTGTGCGGCGCCTGCTGTCGAGACCGCGCACAGCGCAAGCGCGGCCTCTCAGTACAGCACGCATGCCGGCATCGGTCGCTTTTTCGCGATGGCATCGCGCTCCGATAAATTGGCGCCAGGGGAACATCGCCGATTTTTTGCTGTCTGTAGATCAACCCGCCTTCTCTGGAAACGGCATGCTCTCGCAATCGGCGGCAGCAGTTCGGACAACGCTGCTCCGCTGATAAAGTTGGCGCACCACTGATTATCTCGTGCTAGTAGATTCTTTCACCGACTCATCCCCATCAACAAATGAAGTAAAAAAATCACAGTGTATTTGAAGAAAGGAAGACAAAACACCATCTTTTCCCGTCTTTCAGCATAGTTGCGAGATTTTAGCGCTCTGAGAATATAAGCGAACTTGAAAAGTTATTCCTGCCAATCTTTACACACTAAGGTTTCAACGAATACTGTAGTGTTTACGTATGTGCTGCATTCATTTATGAAACTTCGTTGCCTTACGCAGCATATGTGCCATTTCACAATCGCTCGGGAAAATCAAGTATCGTAATTTTAAGTTTAAGGCAGCCATCCATACATTTAGTGTTCGAAAACTCTATTGCGATATGCGATACCATTGAACGGGGTTTTGGATACACAGTGACTACCGAAACGCAGCCAAACCACATTCTTGATTTCGATTTATTTTCACATGAAAACAATATGTTCGTACGCACTTTTAGTAACAGGATTTGAAATCGATGCATGTGATACAAATGGAGATGACTACCTCATGGTCGGTGACATGCGGTAAACAGACGACGTTATAATTCAAAAAAAGCCCAATTTATTTACACATTTATTTGCAAAACAGAGCACAGAACAGCCGTACTCAGATGAGGGTTCGCAGAAAAAAAGAGATGCGTGAGGGCACCTCGGAGGGTCCATGGGTGCCCCCGCGGCACTGTCAAACTTTGTTTTTTCTAACCTTGTCGCCAACTCGAAAAGTGTATTTGCCGCATGGCATGTTCGAACAAAAAAAAGTCAAAGCTGGCTTTTTTACACAACGTTTTATTTATGCGAGAAAAAACACACACAAAAGGCTGGCATAGAAATATGTAATGAACGACTTTGGTTGCAAGGGTTCATTGTCGGACAACACGACACGCATCAAAATGTTCCGTCGTGGTGTACCGCATCACTGTTTCAATTCCAAAAGGGGTCTTGGCACGCTAACGGCCTAGTACTACTGGCATAAAAAAATCAGAGATAGTACAAATATCCCGTCCTGTGGGCTCCACTATCTTCTTCAAAACACTGAACACTTTAGCTTCATTACAAAAGTCCCGCCTCCCAAAGGCACGTCAAAACAGAGAGGGAGGAGGACCTATCGATTAAACCATACCACACCGCTGATCGGCCACGACAATCAATCTTTGCTGTGCACACGAATAGCCACGTGACGCAACTCTCTCACTCTCATGCGGAAACCCCAAGGTGTTTATAGAAAACAAGCTAACGAACAAACAGCAAAACAACAGAACTCCACTCAGAAACTCGCAGCGTTGAAATATCAAACCTCGTGTTCTCAGTGTAAAGCAGAGCGAAGCAATGCACGCCGAAAATGATGTTTAGCGCAGATTTCCTTTTTTGATAGCCCATTCCGGTATTCCAAGAAGTCGCGTCGTGCACGAATTATAAACGATCCATCACGTACTCACTCGTCAACATATATCTGCCGTCGTGGCGACAGCCTTACACCCCCGAGAAACCGAAACACGGCTGCGTAGTTTTAACATCAGCCCCAAAGACCCACCCTCACGGTCTCCCCATTCAAACATCCTGACCTCTCGACTGACCTCACAGTTCTCGTCTCTCTTCTGGTGGCTTCTATCAAACATGACCCATATAACACCCTCAAAGACAGCGGAAACAATTTTACCTATCGGCCAGCACCCCTCCGCCTGTTTCTTTCATGTAGCGTGCATGCCAGAGTGGGACATCCCAACTTTCCTACACACGATGAAAAGCGAAACGCTTCCCCATACGCGCGCTGCGCACCGCTCCGCACCGCCCATCAGCCCAGCCGGCATTGAATCGAGGAAATAAAAAAGACCAAACAAGGTAAACGGCACTAATAAATGAGATTCTGGCGGTTTTCAGGATTTAAGTGAAGCACTCGAACATAACAGCAGGTTCGTGCAACATTGCATTTGTCTATGCAAAAATGAAAAATGTAAAGGTAATGATTTCCTTACAGTATAAAAAATTAAAAGCACTGCAGATAACTTCCGCATGAAAACAAAAAGTAATAGGCGTAGCTTGCATTTTAATTAAATGTTCATCAATAGGTTGACACAACACTAGTGGCCGGAGTGGTTGCCGTCAATGGCAATTACTTCGCGAATACGATCTGGCATTGATCCGTAAAGGGGGGCCACCACATCTGCGCGTCTTCGAAGGCGCTCCCACTCCTCCTTTACGGCATCCACAAAGCGTCCGCCGTAGTGTGGACAACGTTTGCACGGGCTAGTTGGGATTTCATCACACCCCAAACATTTTCTATGGGGTTCAAGTCAGCGGCGTTGGGCGGCCACTCCAGCTGGGGCACTTGTCTGTCATCCAAAAGCTGGATGACACAGCGCGCCTTGTGGATGGGGCTGCAGTCGTGCTGCAGCAGGAAGCACCCGTCCTTGAATGGTCCGTCGTATACGTACGGCAGAAGCACGTCGTCGACGATGCCGCAGTAGTAGGACGCATTGAAACGCCCGCTAATGCGGACCAGGGGACCAAGTCCGTCTTTGCTGATGGCTCCCCAGACGCTCACTGCACAGCGACCACTGGAGAGCACCTTTTGGGTGTATCCCGGCTTGTATCTGCATAGAAATAAATGCAATGCGTCAATAGGTGCAAAAAATACTAATTCGGTGGTGCCAGTTAATTATAGCTCCAGAGTCATTACCTTTAAATGCGACTTCTAGAGCAACAAAAAGCGTGCAATTGTGTGACTTACAACAATATGTTCCAACCCAAACAACCAATCATAGTGCTGCTCACAAGAAGTCCCCATAAAGAACTGCTGCTAATTATTGAAAGAAACGGCTATAGTAAAGATAAGTCACTCAATACGATGGGCAGTTAACAAGGACAATTGTAGCTTTATCTGGCGAGTTGTAACAGTTTTTAACCCAGCATGATATTTTATAAACGATTAATATTGGAGTGAATTGCAGCTGTGTTCTTACCTCGACTTAGGAGGGCGCCAGACGGGCCGCTTCTGCTCCGTTCGCGTAGAAAATGTGGATTCGTCGGTGAAAATAACTTCTTTCCATTCTTCGACTGTCCAATTTTCCACGCTTCTGGCGAACTCCAGTCTCTGCTGCCGCTGAGACTCCGTGAGGAACGGCTTTTGTGCTGCCACGCAGCTTTTTAGGCCAGCCTCCCGGAGTCTCCTTCTAACTGTGGTGCACGAAACGTTAAGGTCTAGTTCAGCCCTCAGTTCCGGCGCACTCATAAATGGCTCTTCAACGGAAGAAGCAACAATTAACATATCTTCCTCTTCTCCCGTAGCCCTTGGCCGTCCACTACGATGCGCATCCTCCACTCGTCCGTCTTCATCACGGAAAGCCTGGATAATCCGGCTCACTGAAGTTCTCGACCTCCTGGTGCGTCGGCAGATTTCCCGTTGCGGAACACCTTCTGTAGCAAGCTTTATAATGTGAAGCCTGTCTTCGTGCGGCACTCGTGGTGGCATCTTCGCAGAAGACGCAGCAAGAGCAAAGCAGTCCCCTTAAATGCATGTTTCTGTCCAATCACACGACAGAAACCATATCACTGGGTTGCAGCGAGCGTTATGTCACTTGAGAAATCCCAGCCATGAAATTAAAAAAACAAATTACCTATTACCTATTGCGTCACTTGTCGTGCGATAATGCCCAAAAAGGCAGACGAATTCGCACCCTGCATGCGCTTGACTATCGGCATTGTGCTGGGGCATGATAAGATGCATCATACTTCAAACAAAAAACAGCGCTCAAGACGGGACAGAAAGAAGGAGGCTACACACACAGCGCTGTGTGTGTAGCCTCCTTCTTCTGTCCCGTCTTGAGCGCTGTTTTTTGTTTGAAGTATGAACCAACAGGCCAAATACTTCCTTTGCATAAGATGCATGTCTGCGAAACATTGATCACAAAGGCAGGACAGACAATCTCTAAAGCACCTCTTTAAAGCAAAATAATTGACGTCTAGCTTTAAGAAAACAAAATCTGTTAGTGGTACCTCACCTGGAATATCGCGTGTCGCCGTCGTCTGTCACCCAAAACACGCATTGCTACCAAGTCAACTTTAAAGGGGCCCATGACCTGCCTATGCGGGCGAATATATCTAAGAAACAA